>NW_027269267.1:48401768-49601768 GCF_023055355.1 Agelaius tricolor | reverse complement strand
AATATGCTGACTGTGTCTTCTTGAGAATTAAATGCCTAACAGTACTTTTTGCTGGAAGAGAGTTATGCAGTCTGAAAGAAGAAATTATGTCTTTCATGGCCACCTTTAAAAATGATGATTTCAAAGTACTGTTAAAAAAAAAAAAAAAACAAACAAAACTACTTAGAGATCCAGAACAGTAAAAAAGCAGAATTTCAGAACTGTCAGCAATGAAGCATTACATAAGATTTAGTGAAAAGCAAAGAGGACTTTGGTTCTTTACTTTGTTAACTTGTGACAAGGCCCAATCACAGCACAATATTCTACACCATTAGATAAAGAGATTAGATATAAAGACAGAAACTACTATTTCCTAGAATCATAGAATGGCTTGATTTGGAGTGAACCTTTAAGATCATTAAGTTTCAATTCCCCTGTGCCACAGGTGGGGTCACCTTCCATCCAATGCGGTCTTGACCACTTCCAGAGATCACCCACAGTTTCTCTCGGTAACCTGTTCCAGTGCCTCACCAGCTTCATAATTTCTTCATAATACCAAATCTGAATCCACCCTTTAGTTCAAAGCCATTCCCCCTTGCCTTATCACTACATGTCCTTGCAAAATTTCTCTCTCTAGTCCCCTTCTTGGCTCCCTTTTTTAGGTACTGAAAGGTTGCTATAAGGTCTCCTCAAAACTTTCTCTTGTCCAGACTGAACAACTTCAGCTCCTCAACCTGTCCTCACAGGAGAGGTGCTCCAGCCCTCTGATCATCTTCATGGCCTCCTCTCGACTTGCTCCATGTCCTTCTTGTATTGGGGCCTTCAGAGCTAGACACCGTACTCCAGGTAGAGTCTCAAAAGAGCAGAGGCAAGGAGAATCACCTCCCTTGACCTGCTGGTAATGCCTCTTTTGCTGCAGCCAAAATCAGCTTCCTGAGCTGCAAGTGCACCTTGCCAGGTCATGCTGTTTGCATTGTCTGCCAACACCCCCAGGTGTTTCTCTGCAGGGCTGCTCTCAATGCATTCTCCATCTGCAGAATGTGCCCTCTGCACTTGGTCTTGTTGACCTTTATGAGGTGTGAACATGCTCACCTCCCAAGCCTGTCAGGGTCCCTTTGGATGACATCCCTTCCCTCCAGAATTTCAACAGCACCACATTACTTGATGTCATTGTCAAAAATGCCAAAGATGTACTTGATCCTACTGTCCACGTCAGTGAAAATGTTAAACAGTGCTGGTTCCTGAATCAACCTCTAAGGAATGATGCTTGTCACTGTTATCCATTTGGACACTGAGCTGTTGACTGCAACTCTTTGAGAGCAATCACCCAGCCAAATCCTTATCTACTGAATGATTTATCTGTCAAAATCTATCATGTCTTTCCACTTAAGAGGCAAGGATGTCATGTGTCAAATGCTTTGTATATAGCAAAGATAGAGAGATGGCATTTGCTCTTCCTTTACCCACCATGCTTCTAACTTCATCACAGAAGACCACCAGGTTTGTCAGGCTTGACTTGAGCTTAGTGAAGCCATGTTGGTTGTCACCAACCATCTCTGTGTTTTCTGTGTGCCTGAGCATAGTTTCTAGGAAGAATTTCTCCATGATCTTGCTGAGCACTGATATGAGACTGATCAGCTTGTAGTTCCCTGTGTCTTCAAGGTTTGGGGTTTTTTTCCCCTTTTTAAAAATGGGAGGTTTTTCCAGTCAATAAGAACTTCACCAAACTCCCATAACTTTATAATATGATGGATAATGGCTTGGTCACTTCATCTGCCACTTCTCTCATGACCTTTAATACATCTGATCGGATCCCATGGCTCTTCAGGTTCCTGTGATCTCCTACAGTGGGAAGTTTGTAATTCTCCCAGTGCATCCCATTAAAAATTAGTACATCCTATTAGCATTCAGAAAGATGTCATAGTTCTGGAGGATTTCCCACTAATCAAGTAAATCAGGGATGTATATTAAGGCATCTGACACTGCTCAGAATCTTATAGCCCTGTATCACTCTTTCTTGTGCCTCACACTAAAAGCTATGGAACCAAATTTTTGTTTGCATAACACCTAAAAGTCTCCTTAACCCAGATTTTACATAATCTTCAGAACACTGTTACTCTCATTTCATATTAAAAATTTATTCCAAAACAAAACTACACAGCTGTTTGCTTTCACCAATAAAGTTGTTTTGCTGTGTGTTTATTTTATTTAGTTCTTGGGGTTTGTTTTTTGGTGTTTTTTTTGTTTTTGTTGTTTGGTTGGTTTTTTTGTTTGTTTTGTTTGGTATTTTTATGGGGGTCATCTCATCTGTTTCTCTCTTATGTAAGTCTTATCTCTTTTCATGATAGGTCTTAATGGACATATAGTGTCTCTTAGTGTTTGAGAACTCCTACTAAAGCTAAACTTGAACTGCATTAACAGACCCCACCAATAACTCCCAAGTAACAGATTTATTAGACTCCCTACAATATAACCTATAATTTTCTCTATAAGATGTTTGACAATGACAAAAGATGAACTCTTCAGAATATTTTGAATATCATTCACTATTCGTTTCACATTCTCTCTTATACTAAGTACCTTATAACACTTACCATCCTTGGAAAATAACACCTAGCTCTAGTTATTAATATCTTTCTTTAAATGCAGATCTTGATTTTCCCCCAGAGACAAGACTTAGCATTGAGCTATCAGGGGAAAAGAAGACTTTGAGTCATATATTGTCCACAAAGAAAGGATTTTTCTAGGGTCTGGTGAGTAATTCTATTTTTCCTTTTTTTTTCCCCTCAGGTGTGCTGGCAATCTATAATTGTACATTTGCCTTTAATACCATATTGTACTTTCAGTCACAGGACTGTATGTAAAGCAATTGCTTTTGTATCATGAGTCACTAGGCACATTACAGTCTATAAATGTAACAATAATAGTGATGTTAATAATACTTGCTTGTCCTGTGGCATTCTTTTATCAACATAATTCAGTAAGTTTTAAATGGAGAGATTATTACTCTTGGTTTATGGGTGGAGAAACTGAGGCATTGAAGAGATATAAAAATTGGATTCAGTGTTTGCAAACCAATTTATTAAGTTTTGTTCCTTCATAAATTCTGTATTCCAAGAGACTCCAGCTGTTTAATTGAAACAAAAGTGTTACAAAGGCCTGTAGTGGCTGCTGACTCAATGCGGTTTCTTCTCAGTATGCTGTCAGCTGATTAAGAACTGGTACAGAGCAAGAGAATCTATTTTAAATGTCATGTTCTAGGGCATTTAAAAACTGACCAAATTTCTCCTCAGATTTTTAACAGAGATACAATGAAGTCAGCCAGTCCAGGCACAGAAATGGAGTTCCAGATATGTTTCCTGACTATGAACTCAACTGTAATAACCACTTGTAATAATCAAATTATAAGCTTTCATCACAGAACATGCCCCCCTCTCCCTGTCTTCTACATCCTAAAATAAATGTTACAAAGCAGTAGAGAAAAAAAAAAAGTTTTGTTTTACGTTTAAACGTAAAATCAGAATAACCCTGGAAGATATGCCCTAGAAGAGACTTTGGTACCGCACTTTAGTTCTTTTCTGAAGTCATAAGGTCCTTTCTTTGCACAGAGACTATGTTGCAAAACAAACAAACAAAAAAAAGAGGCAATTTGCAGAAATTAGATTTAGTAACTATCTTCTAATAAGAAATAGAAGCACAACAGAGGAGAATTTGATAAACTGATTTAAGAATTATGCTCACTTGATACTGAAGAAAGAGTGGAAACCAGAGGAAGAGAATGACAACTAATCCCTAAAGGTTAGGAGATCTGGAAACATTCTAGATGTTAGGATAGAGTTGAGAATAAACATGGCAAGACAAACACATGCTTAGAGGTCCAGGTAAAATTCCACATGTGGAAAAGGTCCTTTTAAAGGAAATTATTCCTATGTCATTGAAAAGAAGAGAAAATAGGTGAAAACAGTTGTTTGGCTGGTCTAGCAGGTTAATCATGGCTACTCGCAAACATAAAGAACTTAGTGAGCTCAAAAAAGAAAAAGAAATATTTTTCAAGGACTCATTACTGAGGATAGAAAGAGTATTCTGTGTTGACACACAGCTAGTAGGATGATTTTTTTCCCCATTGGGTAAAATTCAATTATCTTCAGTTAGGAATGGCAGCAATGTGCTGGAATGTGTAGTCAATGAAAAGAAATAACCATTTCCAGATGACTCAGCTAATCATTAAATGAGTTCTATCCCTGAACATGAGAGATGGTATTCCATTTGGGAAAATTTTATCTAGGCTGTTTCTTCCATCAGCAGAAAAAGTGCAGATGATTAGTCATTTCAAGACTGCTTTTAAATTTAGAGAATGGAGACACCTTTCTCCATGGACTATAGAGAAAGTCTATGGAGCAGCTTAGGCCAGATGCCTGACTTAGATTACTAAATAAATATTAATCACAACATAAATACAGGATTACTTATGTCTCTCTAGTCACTGTGTAAGAATTTATTGGTGATGGTCCATTTTAGTGCATGTGTTATTTATCTATCTGATTTCACAGAACTTGTGGGGAATCAGCTGACTCAGCCAGTTAAAGTACATAAATGAGCACCTACCAAGGAGGGGGTTAAGGAGAAACAGATGAACACTCTTTTAGCACAAAATCAAGATGTCAAGAATAAAATTAATCAAGGCACCAAGAAGCTTGAACAGAAATACTCTAGTTTCCTGTATATGAATGGTAGAAAACTGGATAATAAAAAAGAGAAATTGGAATTGGAATTGCTCTTTTATGACCTAACTAGTATGACTGACACATGATGGGAAGATTTGCATGAGTAAAATGTTAAAATCACCAATATACTGGATTTCGACAGGATCTAGTGAGAAAAGAAGTAAAAAAAGTCACTTTCTATCAAAACAGGGTATTACCTGCACCTGAGTTCTCTGGTAACTCAGGAAAAAATATTTTGCATGTTCATAGATTCATGTTCTAAACAAATCAGCAAATGAACAACACGAACAACATGAACATATTTGTGTTCAAACAAATCAGCAAAAAGCTTAGACAAGGCACTAGCAAGTATCTTTAATAGACCAATAACTTAGTCTAGTAAAAGAATGGCTGATTTCTGCTGCAGAAATGGAGAAACTGCATTATAATGTGTGACTTCAAGTTGAAAGGCACAGTTGGAAATCTCATGGTCCTTACAATTTCTAAAAATTATCGAAGAAAAAAAAGGTAATAAATTTAATGTTTCTTCCTAAATGTTCTATGCTTGTTGTAGTTATCTCAAAAAACCATGGAATTCTAAAAGCACAACACACCCCACTTTAGATGTTGCTTTTTTGACCTTACAGTAGCCTTCCAGAACCTAAAGGAGACCTACAAAAAAAGCAGGAAAGGGACATTTGACAAGGATAGGATAGTGTAGCGATAGGACAAGGGGGAATGGCCTTGAATTGAAGAGGCAGGTTTAGCTGAGATATTAGGAAAAATTCTTCACTGTAAGAGTGATGAGGCGCTGGAACAGGTTGCCCAGAGAAGTTGTGGATGACCCATCCCCAGAAGTGTTCAAGGCCATGTTGGATGGGGCTTTGAGCAACCTGATCTAGCAGAATGTGACCACACCCATGGCAAGCAAGACTGAAACTAAATGATCTTTAAGGTCCCCTCCAACCCAACTCATTCTACAAGTCTATGACCTAATTATATCTGTAAAAGGTAAATAAGACTAAGTCCAAACAAGTATGGTATGTATTCTAGGCAAGTTTGTGGATGACACCAAACTGGGGGGAGTAATCATTATGTTGGAGAACATGGCTATAATTCAGAAGGATTTCTACAGGCTGGAAGAATAGGAATGGCCATTCATTCTGCAAGTGGCTGGGAACTGAAAAACTCCAAAGCCACAGATGTGCAAGTGCAGTGGCAGAACCCCCTGTGCTGGTACAGACTGTCTTGGTAGGATTTACAGATCCCGTTCAGCAGATCTGCTGGTACAGATCCGCTGAACAGGATCTGTAAATCCCGATGGGCTGGAAACTAAGCTTACTTTAGTAGATATTTATTAAACCACTTTACTATTTTACTGCAGCACTCTCAAGGATGCAAGTTAAGTACAGAACCCAAGGTTACTGTTAGAATATGCCACCTTCACCTTCAAAATTAAAGCTCAGACATTCAAGGCCACCAAGCAAAGAAATACATACATATGTTTCAAAAATTAGGTAAATTTCATGTTTCAGTAAAAAGAAAAATCAATTGAACTTGGCACAAAAATTTAAAAGTCAGTTTTTAGGACATGAACATGCTTCATTACTATTTTTCTTTTCTTGTCTGAAGTACAGTGTCAAAATGACATGCTGTTAAGATTTAGAAAACTTTCTGCCTTGAAGGAAGAAAAAAATTGGTTTTCTTCTTAACTGGAAGACTAGTATGAAACAGATTCAATAAAAAGAATGCAAAACATTCCAGGTGAGCTATGTTTTGGAGATTAAAATTAAACTAAGGAAAGGCAAGGACAAAAGGTGAGTGTTGTGGTGGGTAACACTAATTCACAGATCATTCTCAGAGGAGAATTAACCTTTTTTTGTTTTTAAGTTTTGTAAAAGGAATTCAACAAAGCATCACTAAGCTGTCAAATGAAAATACTAGAACCATAATTTATCTTTCTTATCAATGCTTATCTATGTAGGGTTTTGGTTTTGTTTCCATTTGATTTTTTTTCTTTTTTGTTCCTTTGGGAGTGATCCTATACTAATACAATTGTATGCTTTGTAACAGTAGGAGGCTATGTATGAAATTAAATGGCAATGATTGTACTTGGAAAAAAATAGATGCAGAAGGGAAAAATATACTCTGAAAGATTTTCAATATAGTTTCTTGCATAGGTGGCACAATAAATAAGATGGGATTTACTGGTTTGAACTGGATTGCTTTCCTTTTTCTGAGGGGAGACTTTATTTATTACTATTTTATTTATTTGTAATTAAATATCTCTTTCATTGTGGTTTCTGAATCCTGACTGCAAAATTAATGGATGTTTAGGAAAAAAATATTAATTTGCAATAAAAAAGATTTTTTAATTAGTTTCTCTTTTTTTGAGTGTGTGTCTTTCTTTTTGTAGTTTCAGTCAATTTAAAGATACCTTATGTATTCTATAGCATGCAATTTGCTGAGCCTTCTAATTATACTAAGATTTCTTTAATATTAAAACTTTATTACCTTTATTTATAGATCTGAAATTTCCATAATAATATTTCATTATGCTACAGAAAAAGCAAAAAAGAGTCTTATTCTAGACAGTCCTCACAAATATGATAAATAATGAAAAAAAATATTAGAATACCTTCAGAGCTGCAAAAGGCTTGGCTCCATAACTGCATGTGTTCTGCCATCTGAGTTAAATAGTACCAGAGAGTAACAGTAATTGTCAGTTGACCTTTTGATTAGACCTAGTCCTATTAAATATTATGAGAGTAATCAATTGGTACTAAATAATGAGCAAACAAGTACACAAAATTATTTCATTAAATGGCCTTTTTTAAAACCGTGTTAGCTTAAGAAAGATAATTTTTGGTTTTAGCTTGGTTGTGACAGAAAAGAAAACTAAAGTAATTCCCTCTAAGGGTATCCAACTCAATAAGGAAAAAATCATAATGGTTATCTAAATCCAGTAACTCTCTTACAATGGTTTCTGCATTTTCCTGTGTAGCCCTTCCTCTTCCATCACCCTTATCCCCTCCACCCCAACAGCATCTATCAAATGCCTAGGTTAAGTGCAGAACAGGAGACTGAAGAACTGAAAGCAGGTCAGGGCATAAAAACTTTGCATAAGGATGCTTTGTCTTACAGAACCAGCTGTGGAATGACCTGTGAAGAGTGATGCAGATACCAATATCCTTTATGGACAGTGTAGGGGGTTCCAATCAACAGCCTTTCACTCTTGCAAAAGTATCTTTATTACAGAAAAAATTGCTTACTTAAAATCCATGTAGTCCAGCACCCACTACATTTGGTTATTTTGTTAGCTACTTTTCTTACAGTATATTCAATTGTCATGGTAATTAATTTTTATGCTGACCTGAGGCTATCTATTTCCATTTCAGGGTGTTCCATTCACTCATTCTCCAAGATAGGTACAACTATTCAGCTTTGCTTCACAGTCCCTGAACTCTGAAGCAGAACTGCTCACCTTTTAAAACAAAAGTCTCTCCCCTCCAGGTACAATAACAAAATAAATTGATGGTACAGCATATACAAACTTATTTCAGCCTTCAGAGAATTGCTTACTGCCTTTCATGCTAAGACACATATAAACACGGTAATTCACTCTGATTTTATGAATTGCCTCCTGACTATCATTGGGGAGTGATGGCTAGGCAGTGCTAAATGAAAGCATCTAAAGCAGGTTGAGAATGAGTGCATTGTGCCTCTAAAGATCGATGAGTTGGCAGGTACTGTTATAAATTACCATCGGGTGCCATTCACAGACGATAAGAGCTTCATCCTGCATGACAGCCATTGATCTGATTCAGAACTAAGATGCAACCTTTGATGACACTCCTTGAGGATAAAAGGTTATGCTTCACATTTAGTTATGAATAATAAGGTCATGTTTTAATTAAAGTAGTATCTCAGTGGAATATTAGGGCAGTGAAACCGTACAAATTAGTATGACTGTATAGCAAGTGTTGCTGAAAAACAGTCTAGTACTGAGTGTAATAACAGAGGATAACAATGAAGTTACATTAATGAGGTAAATAGCCCATGTTATTAGAAGGAGCTTAATTAGTCAGATCCCAAAATTAGAAGAAACAATAGTTTTTAAGCTTATGTTTGACTCAAAACCTGGCAAAACAAAAAAATTGAAATTAAGGTAAGAAATACTTAAATTATATACCTATGTTTTGGTTACAGTAATTTCAATACACTTTAATTTTAAAATATTTCGTGCAAAACCTAATATCAAAGCTAAAAAACAAGCCTGGGACTGACTGTTCATAGAGATTTTTGAGTCTTCTTTTCTAGGAAACTCAAAGGATTGTTCACAAATCTCTTTTTTTGGCACAGTCCCAACAACATTTCCTGACCAAGGTTTCTGAAAATAAAGCTTTCTATATAATGAACATGTATCCAGAACAGCAATTAAATGGAGTAAATATTATTTGTAAATATTTGTGAAATCCTATTATATAATAAAACATAATTGATAAATATGTGTGCTGCTGATACAGGAAAATATTGAGGCTTGTGCTTTAGTAAATTATCTAACCAATACCAACCTTAGAAACTGAATTAAGCAGTGTAGGGATACAAATATTTTCCAGTCTACTCCATTGTAAATGAATTGCACATATTCTAACTCACACTCCAAAAGGCAATTTTACTCACCTAAGATTTGGAAATTAACCTCTTATATTGAAAGTGTTGTAAAAGTTCAGTCATGAAGATTTATCAAGAAACTACAAATGGTACCTTGTGCATTCTGTCAGCATGGCAAACTTTATTTATTTATTTACTTTGACATACTGAAAAAGCATGTACAACCAAGTCTTTCTTCAAACCCACAGCTGCTGCAGCTTATGGTGTCCTCAATCCAATCTAAATGTTCATTTTGCAATTACTCTGCTGTCAAATGATAAGTGAAATATAGAATATATACGCAGTAAGTACTTAATAGCTTTAAAAATATACTTTCTATCATAATGTCACCAGTTGCTTGTCAGAATTCAGACATTTTAAAATGTCTAGTGCTCAAACTAGCAGAACACATCCAGATCAGAAACCAGGGATAGCGGCTCTGCAGGAGAGCAGCTATGCAAATGCCTTGAAAACATAAATTGCTCTGAAAAGGCTGAAAACACAAGATCAGATTGGGAGGTCAAGAGATTATGGAAACAAGCTGTCCACCTCCCATAGTGCATGACAGATTTTCATTTCCCTTGCTGTTCCTAATATAACTGACCAGCCATAAAGCAAAACTCACTTGCCACAGACATAGCAATGCTTGTTTTGGGGATCTTAGTAAGTCTGGGTGCTTAGAGAAATGCAAAACCTCAAGGCAACTACAGGACTGGACCAGTTACTTTGAACTGCCTTTAATTAAACAAAAACTGGGTTTGAAGCTGTTATGAGTTTGTTTATATATGTTTTACAGTCATAATCTATAGCTTGGCAAGGCAGATGTAGAGCTTTCTCATTCTGATGAGAAATACGTGACATTCCAAATGAAAAATGTAAATCTACTGAATATTTATTCTGCTTGTGTTCTATATCGTTACTGATGTCAGAC
This sequence comes from Agelaius tricolor, assembly GCF_023055355.1. Lineage (NCBI taxonomy): Eukaryota > Metazoa > Chordata > Aves > Passeriformes > Icteridae > Agelaius > Agelaius tricolor. The sequence continues at coordinate 49,591,502 of NW_027269267.1, read as the reverse complement.
TATAGCTAAAATTCTTTATTAATACAAAGCATGGACAGAGATTCTTCTTCAAAAGATTCTGTCTCCAGAATCATTACCTAAGATTTTATATAATTATTTGTTTTCAACATTTTTTTATGCAAACTTAAGAACGTTATTTAGCATAATGTGGTCCTGATTTTTATTGCTTCCAGATTTAATGAGGAAATGCACGTTGCTTGCTTGGAGAAAAATAAAAACATAATTTAGCATGCTTCAAGACATATCCTGAGTTCTGACAGTCATATGCTATAGACTTCTGCTCTATGAGGAACACAGAGTAACCTTACTTTTACATTAAAGTCTATTTTCCAAAATCTTACTAGATAGCAGTACTTTCTAGAATAGAGAAAATATTCAAGGTAATTGTGTGTGTACACAGGGATTTGGTAGAAGAACAAAACAGTTATGGCTGAGATAGATACACATATACATGCTGACATAATGCAAGCATCTAATATGTAGCTATCCCATTTATTGGGTGAGAAAATAAAATTAATGTAATTTTATAGTTTAGAATAGTTTAGAATAAGATTGTGTTTTCTGACAATACTCCTATTAAAAAAGATTATTCTTTCTGCTTTTTTTAAATTTATTTAAAATATTTCCTGTTTCATACTGGTCTGTCCTTTTTTGTGCAAAAGTATGAATCAAATCAAGAATTGTAGTCAGTATTCTTCAAATGAAATCAGTAAGAATTACATTAACAGTTTTAAAGGATGAGTTTATAATCAATACCTGGATGATATTTGAACTATCGATTTGGTTTTGAAAAATGCTCAGAAATTTCAATTTCTAAGCCAACATAAATGTATTGTATTAGTGGGGCACAACAGCATCCTATCAAGCATCCTCTTAAGAAGACAAACATTAAATAAAATAAAAAAAAATCAGATACAGTACTTCACCTGTCACCTATAAACTAACAGACTCTGAAATGTTAGATTTTTTATCTGACAAACAACCTGGATTTGATTCCCAAATACTTCATGACAGAAGCTCAAACAACCAGTTCCCAGCAATCCAACAAAACTTATAAGGAGGAAATGGCAACAGATTTCCATGTTGTTGAAAACACTTACATACTGTATAGAAAAGTAACAGATATCTGAGTAGAAAAGAAAAAGAAATAATATATAGTAAAACAAAATAAATGATATAGTAAAACAAAAGAAATGATATAGTAAAACAAAAGCCAGAAGTCAAAAAAGGCATATGCTTTTTCACTTGCAGGCAAAGGAGACTTGATTATGAATTTCCAGGTGCAACAGCACAGTCCCAGTAAATGACCATATTAATATAAATTTCCAGAGAGCAAAAAAGTTTCTGAAGGTAAGGAATATTACTTGAAGCTCTTCTTGGTTACATCTCAGTAGAAGAACATGTGTAGAAACATACTGAAGATCAAAGGTCTAAATAATTATCTTCTTTATTAGTTAATTCTGAACTTACATTTTATCAATGTTCTTAAGATATCTGTTTCAAGGATACAATACCAATACTGTAATACATTCAATTCAGTGCAAATAGTATTTACCCTTTGGTGATTGATAAATTATTACATCATCAAGAAGTCTCTGTCTTCCTTTATCCTTTTGGCAAAACCAGTATTTTTTATTAGGCACTTACCCTTCAAAGAGGTAAGACAGAGCATGATCTCAATAAATTTATTATGAGGGAAATTGACTTTTTGAAGTACAAAATTGACCAATGGGATTTGGTAAGAAATATAAAAAGAATAAGAATTATAAATCACATCGATGATAATATTTTAAATCTTCTCTAGATTTACTTATATATTCACCTTTTTGCTAGAGTTTAAACTAATGCTATGTTAAAGCTTCATTTGAAATCTAAAAAGAGTGGTATAGACTGAAGACTGACATCTCCTAAGTTTGTTAAAATGTATTAAAATTAACACTAGCATTTCATTTCTGCTCCATTTCCCTTTTGGGTTACACACATTTTCCCTTAGTGAGAAGCACACAAGATCTATTGTATTGACAGTCATCTACATTTGGTATGTTAATTAGGAAACCACCTTATCAGTGGATGAGCAACAAACATTCTTTTACTCCACACATTAGAAATCTTCCCAAAATGTTTACAGATTTATATTAAAACCAAAAATTATTAGAGGATGAGGGAGGGAGGCTTGGGTTTTCATTTTTTTTTTCTCACTGATACCCAATACTGATTTCAACGTTCTGTTCTGTGTTTATGTCTACTGAGACACTGCTAAGTGATTAGGACCATATCCAGCAAAGCACTTAATATTTAGTTTTGAAATAGAAAAGGATATCTACTGATCTCAGTAAGCTACAGGAATCAATCTAATAGAACCAGTTGAAAAAACTAGCACATTTTACTTCCCTTCATTCATCTTATTAGAAAAGTGAGCAAACTATCCCCTGAAAAATATTAAAGAATATTGCACACAAGCCTACTCCCTCCCCCACACACAGATGCAAACAACTGTACACAGACAAGATACCATTTATGAAACACAATGAAGCTAAGCAGGCAGGAAGTGAAAATATGAAACTACTCAAAGGTGCATTTCTAAATAAATTTTAAAAACATAATTTGTTTAGTTTTCATTGTTTTAGACAGAAATACTATTTTTAACAACTCACAGCTCATTGTTATTTTATTAAACACAAATAATAATTATTTATGCACTTTTGTGACTCTTCAAAGCACTCTGCAACATTGCAGCTGAATAACTAAAAGACTATATAATTATTTTACCATAACTACTTGTCAGAGTCAGATTTATGCCCTGATATTGCACCATCAGGACTCAGTTATGTCTCTTATTTCTATTATATCACAATGAAACATTGCAAAACCAAGCACAGTGTTAAAATTACTGTGACTTGTGGTGTCCCTCAGGGGTCTGTACTGGCACAAGTAGAGTTTAATGTCTTCATCAATGACATAGACAGCAGGATTGATTGCGCCCTCAGCAAGTTTGAAGAACGACACCAAGCTGTGTGGTGCAGTTGACATGCCCGAGGGATAGGATTTCATCCAGAAGGACTTGGACAAGCTTCAGAAGCAGGCCCATGGGAACTTCATGAGGTTCAACAAGGCCAAGTGCAAGGTGTGATACTTTGGTAGGGCCAATTCCAAGCAAAAATACCGGCTCAGCATTGAATGGTTTGAGAGCAGCTCTGCAATGAAAGACTTGGGGGTGCTGATGGATGAAAAGAGGGACATGACCCAGCAATGTTCATTTGCAGCCAAGAAAACATACTGTATCCTGGGCTGCATCCAAAGTAGTGCGGCCAGCAGGGCAAGGGAGGGGATTCTGCCCTTCTGCTCTGCTCTGGTGAGACTTCACCTGGAGGGCTGCATCCAACTCAGGAGTCCTCAGCACAAGAAAGATGTGTACTAGTTGGATCAGGTCTAGATGAGTGCCATGAAGATGGTCAGAGAGCTGGAGTACCTCTCCTATGAAGACAGGCTGAGAGAGCTGGGGTAGCTCAGCCTGGGGTAAAGAAAGCTCTGGGGGGACCTCATTGCAGTCATTCAGTATTAGAAAGGGGTTTATGAGAAAGAAAGGTGGGGGCAGACTTTTTTTTGTGGTGACTTACAATCAGACAAGGGATGATATGTTTAAACTAAAAGAAGATAGATACAGACTGGAAGTAAGGAAGAAATTTTTTACAGTGAGGGTGGTGAAACACTGACACAGGCTTCCCAGAATGGTGGCAAATGTCCTATCCTGGAAATATTCAAGAGCAGGTTGAAGGGGCTTTGTGCAACCTGATATGATGAAGATGTCCCTGAACTCATCTGTCATTGCAGGGGGCTGGACTCGTTGGTATTTAAAGTTCCCTCCAAACCAAACTACTCTATGATCCTATGATCCTCTGATTGTATTCTTGCTGTTTCAACTCCATGTTAATTTATTGTAATTTCTCTTTTCTCTCTTTTTTTTTTTTTTTTTTGACCAGACTGGCAGGTCCTTTTTCTTTGCACCAACCTTTTTTCCCAGTCATGGATGAAAACACGCGTAATGAAGGTTCTGCCTAAGAAGATGGAAGTGACAATTGTTTGCCTAATAGCTTCCACTATGCTAACTGAAGAAGTTGGTCAACCATGTTCTGGTCTGACCCTAGTCCTAGAAGAGACAAGCAGATGCCGCAAAGAAAACTTCCTTGGGACAGAGATAAATGCGAGTAATTCTGACCACAAATGTGAAAGTCCCAGGAGTGGATCACGAGTGCTCAGTGCTCATATCTGGCTTGCAGGTGGAAATAGTACTGCTCTGAATCATTTATACTGAACAAGTCATAAACTGCAAACCCAGAAAAATGTGAAGAATGCATTTCTCCATTATCCTCAGGCACTGGCTCTTGGTATGATTTTACATATGCTGCTTGTTATGATGATATTGATTACTAAGTCAACAGAAGCATTCACAAGGGAGTGCAGATCTCTTTACTACTGCTCTGTAATATTAAAATATCATTACTGAGACACCAACTTTTTCTTCAGCTGTAATATTATTCTCTGATGGTTGCCTGCCTGAGATGAAATTTGAAACTGTCACCCACAGACTTGTAGAAATGATTCGACTTCACTTATAAAGAAAGTGAAATTAAATATTCATCCTTGGACTGCATTTCAGGTCCAAACTGACTGAAATTCCTCAAGGCAAAAAGTACTTAAGTCACAGAAGAATTTTTTCTAGTTTTAAAAATTCAGGAGGTCTATTTATCAGGGCTGGATAGTCAAGAAATCATTTATCTGGAAGTTCTGTACACAGATATTATTTTCCCTGCTTTGCAGCGTGGCTTAATTATTATGGCTAGATAAGCTACTTCCTAACCTGGATTAATTTTAGTACACTGAACATCCAGACTGAACTCTTCAACATGTAGCTGTTCAGATAAGTGGTGGAAGAGCTTAAGTTTGAACTATCTGAACATTTTTACATTCGTGAGCAGGTTTCTGCAGGTAGCAGCCTTTGAAATTAAGGTAAGCAATTACAGTAATGACAAAAGCCCAGTTAAGTCTTTAAATGGATGTAACACCTTGAGGCTTAGCTTCCAATCTACAGATTCACTTGAGGGTTTACCCACTCTGAAACCAAAACTGTCTCAGCAAATAAAGATAAAATACTATAGTCCCCGCTAGACAAGATTTCCTCTGAATACCAAAAGTGATAAAATTCACCGATCCAGAACGTAGAAGCAAAGGATTCTTCCTCACAAGGGAAATTATTTTTTTTGGACAGACAAATTAATTGAAAATGGCCCACAGACTTGAAAATTGGTTCTTTTACAGAGCTCAATTGAAAAACCACTATTTTATTTAGAATTTTCTTGTTTTATTCGCACTGTTCTTGCTCTAACACCGGGAATATATTTGGTAATTTTAAATGCCATATCAATAAATTCTAGTCAGATATACATTACATTTCAGGAGTGTCCCAAAGCCATATATATTCACAAAGAAAAGAGTGAGGCAGATACTGCAGGAACCAGCACAGACAAAGCCATCAAGAGACTTTGTAAGCTCTGAGTTCCACGTAGACTCATGCTGCCCAGGCAGCAGAACAGAGGGGAGGCAGAAGATTTGGGAAAACATTTAACTCATGGTTGTTCTTCTGTGACTGCTGTCAAATGGCACTGAGAAATATATGACAATATTAAATATTTCCCCTTCTTTGGCTACTACTATCATTTAGTCAAACTAATAGTAAGCAAATACAAGATTTATAGAATCCAAAACTTAAAAAAAAGATTTATGTGACACAAAAAGCAATATGCTTACATATTCATATATTTTTCTAAAAATTACAGCCATCTCAGATACCCAACTCTGCATGTAGAAGGGTTTTTTCTTTTAAAATTCATTAGCGCAGTGTTTCTTTCTCTCTGTGTAGGATGACCTTGTGATAAAGACATTTCTGGACATATTTTCCAGGGTTCCTCCTTCCTTTAATACAGATGATGTGTAAAGGTTGAGGTGGAGTATAAAATAATTGTCATTATGAAGACAGTAAAAGCAAAAACATATTTTTGGAAAAATAAGCAACATACAGGACAAGTGTTCAAGGATAAGGCTGGTACTGGAATGAGAACCACTATAATGGACAGTTGGTGCTGTTAGTTATTCCCAGCCCCTTTAGCTCTGGAATAAAACTCCAGCTTTCAATTAAAAAAATCAAAGAAATGTCAAGTACACACCAGCAAATATCATTTATTCAAGCACAAATTCTAACCTTTGTTTTAGAACTTACGATTTTGGCCATGAGAGATGTATTCAAGTAATAAAATGTGGGTTTTTGATTTCTCCTGTTTGGTCAAGAAGACTAAGTAAAGTGCTGAAACCTAGTCTAGGATTATTTGGGTCAACTTTTCCTTTATAATGGAATTTAATTTCATTTTTCAATGGACTCAGTATGATTACATGGCATTTAATTTGCACGTTGAAGTTTAACCCAATGACACAGCATAGTCAACAAGACTTTTCTTCTAAATTTCATTCCCATCTTTACAGAAATTTCCATCTCCTATTAAATTAATGTTCTGCTTTGTCTTTGATCTCCATCATGAACACAATTTGTGCTTTTCCAAGATTTTAAAATTTCAGACAGGCTCCTTTGTTTAAATCTATGACACCCATGCTTATCTTCTTTGTATGATGTGTGTCTCTCCCAAGGCTACTCATCTGCATGAAAGATAGTCTTGGCCTCATGCTTTTTCTCCCAGTAGAAAATACTGTGCAGGAAAATTACTTCTTGATTAAATTTGGTTTCTGTCTAAGCAGGTGTCAGAACCAAATTATGAAAGGATCAACTCAAATTACTAATTGCAGAAAACATGTTTTATCTCTGCTTCTTTTTGATGAACAGCACAGCTAGAAATATTTAATTATTGTTTAATTATGTTTACTAGAAATACATACAAAAGCTATAATATTTCAGGAGTGAATTCTGGGAAAGAAATTTTAGTCAATGCTGTCAAGGCAGAGAATGCAATACTTAAACTTATCCTTCATTAGAGATGCTTCCCCCCTCCTTCCCCCCACCCCATCCCCCCATTTAATTTATATGCATAACAGGAACAAAGAAATTGCTTGTTGCTCCTCAAGGATCAAAATTCCTACTTAAAAGAAAGGGAAACTATTTGAAGAGGATACAAGTACTGACAATGTGATTGAATTATTTATCCCTTGGCATCATGTATTGTCCCTGAATAATGGCTTAGGCTTTGTCCCTAAATCATTAGCACACTCTCTTAAACTGTACGTGTACCTGAAATCCCAACAGAGTTTTTATCTCCAATGGGAAATAATAAAAGCAGCGACACCTAGCTATCATATATCCATTTCTCATGCCAAAAAAATTAATGCTCTCATTCTGGATCTAAGCCTAAAATATCTAAAGATAGGTATTTGGAAAAAAATATTACGTGTTTATCATGCCACTACTTAAAATTTGCCTTCAGTTGATTCAGAGAGATTCAGCACAGGATTGTACTTAACCATGCAAGAAGAGGGGAAAAAATGTTACAAAAGGATTTCACAAAAGATTAAATGATTCAGGGTTTCTGAATTTCATAAATAATCATTTTGAAAGGACACACTTTTTTCAAGTCATGGAATAATCTTCTATTTTCAATCCTTTAGAAGCCCCAGAAATGACACTATATTCAAACACAGTGGTCAAGAAAGATGGTACCTAACTATTATAGAAAATTATCAATACATAATAAGCATATAGTTTTGCATAATAAGTTTTACATAATAAGCATATCTTTATCTTATCTATAACAAACCTAAACTATACTTTGAAGGTTTTGAAAAGTCCTTTACAAAAAATGGGAAAAAAGAGGGGATTATTTTACTTTGAGGTTTTTATCAATAGAATGGTTGTATTTTATCACTTGGTACAATTCATGCTTAGAATAAATTAAGACATACTCCTTCTATAAGGGAAAATTAATACATGTTGCTGCTATTTTGCAAATCTGTAAATTGAAAATGAAATTCATGAACATATGGATTCTCTGCTTTCTCAGATGTGTTACAAAACTGTTATTAGTTTAAAGTGATAATTTACAACTAAAAGAGAGAATCATCTCACTTAACTTTAGAACTCATAAAAGTTACGCATGTAAGTGTGAAGTAGCCATGACAGTCTCCTTTACAATCAATATGGAATATCAGAGTACAGAGGTGTTTTAAGAACTTATCTAGCAGATGTGAAGAGTTATGACGCATAATTCCTTTTACTTCATAGAAATATGGTTGAGTATGTCTTCTTTCATGACTGGCATCTGTATTTAGGAAATCTAGCTTCATATAGATCAGGATGTATGAAACACAGAGCCTGATATGGAATGCAATTTTCTGAAATATCAAGTAGAAAGCTAATGGCAAAGAAGTGGAATCTCCTTTGTTTGTACAAAAATGTCACTGTTTTATCTTAAGAAATAGAACACCACTGAAATCAGTTAAGCTATTGAAAGTATTATGTTTTGGTTTTTTTTAAAGGACTAAGAGTATTAAACAAAGTTTTTATTAAATGGTATGAACTCATCTACACAGATGAGAGTTTCATGAGAACCCACAGTTGCCTTGTCCAGAATACTTGTCCTTAGTTCAAAGTCATACTGACCATCTGAATAAGGAACTACTTGTGTTATGTCGATTTTTTTATAATTATTTTAGCATTAAAATAAATAATGTATGAAATCAAAAGAGTACTTGAAAAAAAAAAAAAGGACCTGACATATCTCTAAAATCACATTTTTCTACAAGGACTGTCCAGATATGTGATTTGAGTGGGAAGAAAAAGTCTTTCCCTTTCTTGAAATGTAGTGGAATGAACATGCCAAATGAGAACACAAGCAAGAGTCAGCTTCTTGCAAAAAAGCAATACATGGGAATTAATGAAGCATCCAGATTTCCTAAACCCCACTAATAAAACATCTTCTGCCTAAACAGACTGTTCTGTGGCAGAAATGAGATATCTTACATGTGCCTCTGTCTAAAGTCTTTCATACAAACTGCTACTAGATCACAAATGTGTGCGTTGTGAGAAGGAATGTGGTTTGAGATATTTTGTTTAAGCATTAGTAAAACTGTTTACTCAATCACTTTAAAAGGAATATAGCAAGGCACAGTGGTGCCCAGTAACAGGAAAAGGGGCAACAATCACAAACTTTATGACAGGATATTCCACCCAAATATGAGGAAAAGCTTCTGACACAGACTGTGGAATCCATTTTCACATATTCCAGATATTCCAAACCAGCCTGGACACAATCCTGTGTAACCTGGAGGGAAGTTGAACTAGATGATCTCCAGACAACCCAACCATTCTCTGATTCTGTGATCTTCCAGACCAGAACCATTTTTGTATTAGAAGCTAAATAGCAATCAAGTTACCTTTTACAGTCCCCAAAACTCTTACTTGTTTACAAGACTGCAGGTTAAAATAAAATTGAAATTTGTACTACCCAATATTGATCACAATTCAGTATATCTTGCTTCAATAAAAGTCACACTGAAAAAATTACAAAACCTGATTGAATTGTGTACTTTGTCTATCAAAAGAAAATCATGCATGCAAACAGAATTGAACAAAAAATACATTCTTATTTTTAAGAAATTAATCAATAAACCCCAAATAGGCATTAAAAGAATAAGGCATTTCAGTATTTTAATGATCTAAAAAAATTCCTGATGTTTAATTGAAGTGTTAAGAACATATCTTCAGCTTCTTGAAGTTCACCAATTCCTCACTTACACACCTCTACATAATGACTGTTTAGCACTGCAATTATGGGCACTATTTAGAATATATGCTAAAAAGAGGCAGTTGTACAAAGCAATTTCTGCAATACTCTAATTACTATCAGAGACCTTTCAGATCAGCAATTTGCTCATGTCAATTTGACAAAACATAAATCTCTCAAAAGTATAAAAGTTTGCATATACTAAAAATACATCAAGATTCTTGTATTTGTATTGAACTTTACTAATAATGCAAGTGACACCTTGCATTACTACAACTATGTGTGCAGTGCAGAGTGTAACTATTGTCTAAAGTGTTTTCCCCAAAATCAGTAACTCAGATTTTAACTTACACCATGAAGCTAATATTACACAACCATGTTAATAACAGCATTATTAATGCTTTGTTGTCTAAAAGCTGTTCATACATGATATTCATACCTATGCAGTAAATTGTGTAAATAAACTCTCACCAAAGAACCTCTTTTCTATTCTTCAGCTCTCCACATCTCCCTCATTTCCTTATTTTATTTTTGGTGGTCATATGCACTTTAACTCTTACTGGTGCAATGTGGCTTCCTTAAGGCTCAGCCATAAGATCAAGCAAATGAGGTTTTCCAGACATGGCCAAGTCAACCTATCTGTAACCAGCTGCTTGTTCTTAGATCACAGAAAATGCAGGTAAACTGGTTTGTGATAACATATTCTGGCTGTGGTGGTAGTAGTTTCATTCTACACCTAGCTTCCACTGTGCTTTACAGTAATCTCCAGTGGCTTCTGCAGTAAATGAATTTTTTTACTGCAGATAGATGAGAATGGAAACTCTAATGTAAAGTCTTTTACCTCAGCAGCACAGTGTTTAGCAATAGGTGCCATAACATATCATTACTTGTGAAATTAAGTATCACAAGACAGCAAAACATGTGGCTAGAAGTAACCTGGTCCAGTGGAAGGTGCCTGTGCCTAGGCCAGGGAGGTTGGAACTAGGTGATCTTTAAGGTTCCTTCCAACCCCACCATTCACTGACCCTATGATTCTGTGATTTTGGACCTTGACAAGTGAGCAGCAATATCATTCTTCTCTCAGAGTGTTATGCTCCTCCATAACTTAACTTGTACAAGAACCCCCAGCAAACGAGATTATAATAACAAATAAATATTACTGTAGAACACATTCTTACCTTGTGTTCCACAAATATACTTCACCCTCAGTCAAAAATTTTATTTCATAAAAATGCATTAATAATTTTTTCCCTTAGTTTTCCAAGCAAAGTAACGTTCTCCCTCTGTAGTTTGAGTTTGACACAAGACAAAAGTTTAGGAATTTTTTTGTTTTGCTTTGTTTTTGAAAGAGAAATATTATTCTGACAATTTGGACTTTTAATAATGAAAAATAAATTGCACTGCCATTTACCTGGACATAGACAACAGGATGGGTGAAATATTCACGAAATGTAAACTACATTTTAATGTAACATATATTTTGCTGTCAGCTCAGTTTAGATATCTTAAGTGTTTTCAAAAGCAGTCATATCTTTTTGTAACCTCAGTAAAAGAGATATGCACTATGTTGTAAATTATATCTACTATATTGGCATACCACACGTATGCCAATATAGTAGATATAACTATGACACTTTCCTGCAGTTTTTGCATTTGGAATTTCTTTTTGGGAGGAGGGAATTTTAAGGGGACGTTTTATTATCTTTTTAATTTTAGTGACAGACATGACGACGGGAATCAAATTACCTGGAATATTTTACACCAGTGATTGTGTACAAAAAGTAAATTGTTCTCTTTTCTTCAACATTGTTCTCCCTAAAGTTTTGTTAAAATTCTTAAGCTTTATATATGTTACATAGCAACTTCAAAAGCATGAATAATTTTTCTCTGTTGCCCTTTTATCTTCAGTGATACCTGTTTTGGTACCTGGATGTCTTTTACATAACTTTGCTCTCCAGTAAAATTCCAATGCCCTTGCTCTTTGCTTAAGCAAAAAAAAATGAAGCCTATAAGCTCCAGGCATATCAATCAAAAACAACATAGTCAGCACTAACTCTAATAATGAAAACTGTGATTTCATAAATCATCCTGCACAGGTTGGGGTCATCTTTTAAAAATTTCTTATCAGGCATGGCTCAAGATTTCTCAGACTCTCACTCTTCTTTCTTTAATAAAACCAATAAGAAGGATGTCAGCATACAGATGATGTGACCCTCTTTAGCTTAAAAAGATCCTGAAAATGAAAAGACTATGCTTTGCTTTGTCCTTGAAACTGTGGAAGTCAGGATTTTTACCTCCCCTCCCACAAAGTTCAAAGAAAAAATTTATCTCAAAGCTCCATAATGAAATAAAAGTATATAATCTTACATGGACTTAATTTAATAAACTGTAGATTTAATTTGAAGGAGCTGGTGGTACAGGATACTTTCTCTACTGCCTGTATTCACTACATAACAGGTTATAATTGCCTAACTGGCTTTTGTTGTTGCATATCCTTAAGCAAACCAAGAGCCCTCTCTTAATGAAAGGATATAGTTTTAATTCCATCAACAATTTTCAATGCATTGCTTTACAATTTAGATATTTCTGTAGTTTGAAAAAAAAAACACCAAAAACACTAGCAAAATATGAGTCCATTGTTCTGTCTTTCAAGACTAATATATGAAAGAAAGAAAAAAAAAAGTATGACATTCAATCTCTGCTAATGAAAAACATATCTTTTAGCCTTCACCTCCTGGATCTGATGCCCCACTGTGCTTCTGTACTTTTTGCACTCACACAGCCTGACATGACAGCAACATTCAAAATTCCATTAAGTTTTTTGCAAGCATCTAATCTACTCCCTCATTAACAAAATAATTATCTCCCAGTAAAAAAAACCTAACAAACAAAACAAACAAATAACAAACATACAAAACAAACAAAAACCAAAGAAACTCCAAACCAAACTAAAAGCCAAAAAGAGAAAATCAAAAGAGATATCTAAGGCACAAAGACCTATGGGAAGGAAAAAAACCAAACCTAGTTTCTATCTGTAGAACTAAAAGAGTATCACACAAATATGACAACTTTAAGAAGCATTACAAGACAACAATATCTATCTTAGTTAATTGCATCTGCCCTAATTTGTAAACAAAACCTGGGTTTGTTTTTTACTCAAATTAGAAAAGTTTCTATGTTAGTATGGGATGGATCATGATCACTTGTTCAGTTTTGCTCTTACAGAAGGATATAAATGCTTTGGATGCATCTACACTGCTGGCTGAGATATGTCTTTAAAAATAAACTCAGACACTGCACAGAGGGCAAAAATGCAAGAACAGATCCATTCTGATCAAAGTAGGCTTTCTGAATAACATGGCTGTGAGCTGGCATCACGTTGGCTGAACTATGTACCACCCTCTATGAAGGAAGAGACACAGAACTTGACTGCAATGAGAGATACCAAGTTGTGGATGCTATATTGAACAAAGATTTTTTTTTCTGTGTTTACACAAATTAAATTATTATCTTTGACTGAAGCAATACAGTTAGCTCAAAATGTAAAGAGAAAAAACTACAGGAGTGGTTCACAGGCAAGAAGGGACAAAATCTCCTGAAAAGACCTGAAAACTATATAGAAAACCTGACTTAAGCAGACCTCACCCTGACCTGGTGATGTCAGCTCCAGAGCACCTTGCTCCTATGTTTGGAACACTCATCAGGGCCTTGCTGCCAGCATACGTGAAATCTGCAATTTGAGCTGCTGAAATGCTCCTTGGTGGTAATCCCTCTTCTAAAGTCAATGCAGAAGGTTCTGAGCATGTTGCCTCAGGCAGATATTGCTATTAACTTTATAAAAGAGCTTGAGATACTACACTGCAAAGTGAACAGTTCAGATATGAGCAGACCATATGACTGAGTAGAAAAATTGTTTGACTTTCAGCATTCTATCAGTTAGTAAGTGGTGGAAAACATAAAAAAAATGTTCTGGTAGGAAACTACTATTTATTAAGAATTCATCTTCCACACTGAACAGTCCTTGGGGTCCTGTCCCCACTTCATAAAACATTGTTCATCTTGAGCAATCAAAGTAAAAGTTAAGATGTAATATTTGAAATAGGTTTATTTCATCACTTGCTTGAGTAATTTTTGTTTTTTCCTATCTAGTCCAGGATCTGTTTGATTTCTGGGCCAAAACCACATAATGTCAGCTCATATCTAACTTTTCATATATCAGTACCTCCAAGTTCTTCTTGTCAGGGCTGTTCTCAACCTCTCCATCCCACAGCCTCTGTTCATACTGGGGGTTGCCCTGTATCAGGTGCAGGAACATGCACTTGGCCTTTCTGAGCCTCATGAGGTTCCCATTCCTGGCTATCAGGGTTAACCCACAAGAAGAAGAATGAATTTTAATTTAGCTAGCTGTTTAGGTATCTATCTATTTAGCCATCACACAAAAGCACTTGAGATTGTAGGCATATGTACATAGAAAGAAGGTGAAATATATACAAACAATACATTACATGTGTACACGCACACATATATATATATACACACATATACATTTTTATATATATATATATATACACACACACATACATATATGTATCGATTGAAATGTTTCCATTATTGCAGGGCACATACACCACTATACATTTGCAGCAAATTCAATTCATTTTGAGTAACGGTTTTAGAGGAAAGGCCTTCGTAAGCACTTCATAAACATACACACTACAAGTTTACTGATTACAGCCCTATAGCTGAATGATTGCTTCTACACGTCATAATCCTATGAATTGTGGAAGAGTCATCCTTTGGATTAGTATGAATACATACTCCTCAGAATTCACAGCATAGAGCAAATTCCTTCTCTAGGCAAGTATTCCAAAGTTCTGTGCAAATTGATTGGCTCATAAGACACGCTGGCAATAAATATTTCAGCACTTCATGCTTAGGAAAAAAAAATTGTACATTTGAGTCCTTCTTAAAATGAAGTAGAGATTTAGAATACAAGTTCCAGGCAAAGGTACAGTCCATCCCTTTCTAATACTGGGAAGACAGACATCTAACCTCACAAAACAACTTTCTGTTGTGAAAATATTTTATCTGTTAATACAACAGCACCAATCCAAACCCAGAATAATGTGCTTAAAGAAATAGACACTTTATGCTCCTTTATGGGGGGTTGGGCACTGTTTGTTGTGGGTTTTGTTGGTTGGTTGGTTGGTTGGTTGTGGGATTTTGGGGTTTTTTATTTGTTTGTTTTGGGTTGTTGTTAATTTGTTGTTTGGGGGTTTTGTTGTGGTGGTGGTGGGCTTTTGGGGGTTTTTTAAGGTTTCTTGGTTAATCAGGCAAATCTAGTGGATTATATAATTTATACGTTTTTATCCTTCTATTCTATGGGGCTAGTGTTGCTATGATGAATGTAATATATGGCAAAATAAGATGGTTTTAAAAGAAATTAACCAACCCTTGCTAAGGTTAAGAAAATACATTTTTAATATTATGAGAATTCTTTATATGTCATCCTAATGTGATTTGAATCCTCCTGTTTTACAAGGAATTAGTGTATCAAAGAAAGATTACATTTCTCTTTCTCATTTATTACTAACATAAGGAAATATATAATAATTCAATTTAATTTATATTTCCCTGAAGAAGTGCAATTCAGTGGATAATAAATACAGAGCTTCTGTATTAATAACACCTAGCTGGAGACAGTAGAATACATATGGCATGTAGTGGTTACAATTAAGTAGGAAGACCTGAGACAGAAGCATTTATATCAGCAGCTTTGTACTGCTTAGGAAAATTATGGAGCCTGAGGCAAAGCTGAGGGACTTATTTATCTGCAATGATTAAAACTATTGATAATTCCCTAAGTGGTAGGTTCAGCTGCTGTTCCAAATTACATTGCTTAAGATATTAAAGAGAAAACAGAAACATTGTCTGTGCTATTTAGTTCATACCAGAGGCCATATTTCATTTGCCAATTCTACTTTAGATTATTCTACATTCAAGTTGAGATTAGTCTACATTACTATTGTTGATTTCATGTTTTATGAAATGTTCCTTGGCCTAACCCTTCTATTAAGAGAACATGATAGCATTACTGCTGTGCCAGGTCTTTTGTGATACCTAAAGAATATCTTTGTTGTGATTTTCACTTATTCCTATTCACTGATATTTGAGTATTAATCCAAGTTAGAATTAAAAATTTAGTTTAGATTAAAATCACTTCCATATATATTGTTTGTTTGTAGAAATCATGAAATGTTGAGTGCTGTAGAGAACTGCTACCCACAGAGGAAAGTAGTAGAGCTGTCTTCCCTGTAATCATTACTCTGAAACGATGCTTGACACTGATCTCCATTCAACACCGTCTTTGTTAACTCTGAGAGTTATCCTATCAAGTGGGATTAACAATGAAATATTCCATCTAAGCAGCAACACATAAGAGGAGCAGGGATCACTGGCTCAGTCAGTCGCATGAAGATGCAGTCAGAAGCCAAGCAATGAGTTGAAGCTCTGATTATAAATTGAAGTATGAAATGATTTTGTCAAGTTGTGGTGTTTGACAGTGAGAAAGATTCATCAGAATGACTCCATAGAATGGGTGCTTGGGACATGAGATAGTAGAAAGTATAGGACTCAAAAAATCACTTCTGATAGGCCGTTCGACCCATTAAAAATCTTAAAAAATATGCATAACTATTTAATAGGTTAAAGTCATTACTTTGTCTCTCCCTAAGCATAAGGAGGCTTTACACCCTTAAATCAGCACATTAAAGCCTTTAAGCCACCACCTAGAGTGTTAATTGCTCTAATTTCATATTCAAAAAGACTTTTGACAGATGTCCTTTCTTTTTGTCCTGTCTGGGAAGCCCCTTTTTATGGCTGGTCAGTAAAGAGTTTAAAGACAAAAAAACCCCAACAAAACAACAACAGCAACAACAACCAAAACCAAAACCAAACAAAAAAACTCAAAAAACCCCCAATAAAACAAACAAAAAAAAAAGGAAGAAAGAAAGTAACTCCATGCTACATTTTAGGAACATCTGAAACCATGAAAAAGAATTACAAATAATTAATGTTTAATTTAAAATGAGTCTTTGCACAAGGATTCCCATATTTAATACAGATTATGCGATCTCACCTGCAGACTGAAATAATCCACTGGGTGTCATTTCCCAGTGTTCACAGTACAGAAGGTGCACTCAAATATGTGAACTCTAAAGGCTATCCTACTATTCCCATTACAGCTCTGGGGTGTTAGAATTACAGTACTTTAAAATGAAGGCTTAGCATATTTTCATATGTTTTATAACAGCCATAAACATGGCTTCATGCATTTACTCTGACAGCCATGGATAAAACTATAAAATAGTAATGTTTTGGGAATAGTACAGAGCGGAAGAGAAAAGAATCTAACTGTCTGATGGCAAGTTTTAGAACAAAACACAAATATCTCAGTGTTTTCTTTCCTGAACTGGGGCTTGCTACTCAGATTATTAGAATTAAATTATAAGAAGGTAAATATGGTAGGAGCATAATAGGTTTGAAAAAACTAGGAGACTCTTTGGAGACAGATGAGGTAAGAGCTTGTGTATTTTACCATCCATAAAGTGCTCAAAAGCCAATTTTAGAGCCACTTGGTCTGAACAAACAGGCCTAGGAAGCCAGATTTTTCTCTCACTCCTGAACTCAACACCTACCTTCAGAGTCAGCAATCTGAGGGAAGAAACTGCAACATGAAACCTCCTCACCAGATTAAAGATGTTATGTATTTCCTATAGAATATTCCAGTTATGATGGGAATGAGTTTTCAGACAGAAGCTCTCGGCTATCACTAAAATTCACATTACAGAAATTTCAACTTTTCCATGAACAACAGATGTCTTTCATCCCATATGATACTATACATACAAGAGTATATAGACTATATAGTACATACTATACTATATAGTACATACTATTCTATATTCTATGAATATAAACATACATATTTATATAAAAATATTTGCATGACTGTGGTGCAAAATGTATGCTTCATACAGACACACAATTTTACTGTCACTCTTTATCACCAAAGAACAGTGAATGACCTTTGACTACTTTCAAAAGGAAAATTTTGAATTTGCAGAATTGGCAGAAAATGTTGATTAAATATTTCACTAGTGAAACCCAAATGTGTTATTTATTTCTCAAAACACTATGTCTTATATTGCAAGTAGGAAAAATAGACAACTAATTCAATATAACATCTCTTTACAGAATTCACAGATCTAAGATAATGTAATAATAATTAAAATTCCATACATATATTGAAAGCATATGTTATGATTATTCTGTTTTATATCCTTATAGAATATCCCATCCTTTAATTTATTTTTCTGCAAAAATAGAACTCAGAACAGATAAGATGCTTTTAATTTTGACTTTATTGCATGGCA
Organism: Agelaius tricolor; assembly: GCF_023055355.1. Lineage (NCBI taxonomy): Eukaryota > Metazoa > Chordata > Aves > Passeriformes > Icteridae > Agelaius > Agelaius tricolor. The sequence continues at coordinate 49,573,288 of NW_027269267.1, read as the reverse complement.
GACCACCTGCTTTGATTTCTCTGGCCACTGTCAGATATTTTGGTGAGATGGCTTTAGACAGAAGAAATGGTTTGCATTTGGGTGTCTTTTTAAGACAGAAATACTAACATGTTTAAGCTAAACAACATGCTCTTTTTTATTTGACAGATCAGTGGCAGTCCCATTAAAATAAGATATATCCTTCTACATTAGCCTGACAAGGGATTACACTAAATAAAATGTTTTTGACTGGCATGAGTTTCCTATTACTCAATTTGTCCTTTGCTGCCAGAACAGGGATATAAAAAACTACATAACATGAAAAGTCCTTGTCCTTGGGCGCCTTGACATTACTTGGAGGCCAGCAGTCCTGAAATTGATATGTATTCCTTATTTAGGTTTTGCTAGTATGCTGTTTTCTAATCATAATGCTAACAGGTAAATGCATATATTTCTCAGAAATAAATACCATCCCAATTGATATCTCACTAACAGTTTTATATCGATATTTTTGCACATGCGCAGAGCTGTTTGTTCAACCGCAGATACAATCTAAAAATAGTTGTTATTCAACACAATATGCTATTATTTTTCTGCTGTATTTTATTTCTCTGCCAAGTCAGAAAGTAAAGGCTGATGAACTTGGGCTCTTCTATTATAATTTTGTTCTAAAGTGATATTGACAAAGGTCATCAGTGGAACTGCTCAATTAACAAGTCTGCTCTCAGATGGACAGTTCATGGCCTGGTTTCTAATACGATCAACATTAAATCATTTAACACTTCTGTGACATTCAAAAAGATTCAGTTTTTGTCAATCAAACTAAAGAAGAACCTCAGTCAACACCAAAAGAATTATATGGGTCACCAAATAGCCTGTCTTTTTAAATAAGCTAAAAGGAAAGGAAAGGTTCACTCCTGCTCAGGAAAACATACAATATGTGTCCTGATTGGAAATCACTCTTGCCACTTCGTTGCCTGCTTAATGGTAAGGAGACATCACAGTTCCTCACCAGGAAGAGTTAAAAGCTAAAAAGGACCTAACCATCCCACAGAATCTTTCAGCCCTTTAGGTACAAAGAGTTGCTCCTTTATCCCACTGAAGAGAAAAATCAAATTGGGGTTCAGAGAGGGACAAAGTAATAATTCACAATTAAATCTAGACATTGCACATCTTATTCATGGTTTTGAATTAGCTCAAGCAGTCCTTCAGTTTCCATGGCGTCAGAGGTTCCTGCCTCACCAAATCAAAAGTGTGAAATAATTATGCTTTACATCTAACAACTCAAGTGGGTTCACACAGGCTACCGACTTGCAGACACTGAATGCCTAACTCCTTTGATCAAACTATACTAGCTCATTAAGCAATATTTTCTCTATAATTTTTTGTATGTAAACATTGAACAAAAGGCTAAATATTGTGCCAGAGAAGAACTGAATACTGCGCAGCAGGGTTTGATGATAGCAGCCAATTGCCTCCCCTGCAGTTGGAAGACAGTTTGGATAACTATTCCAAAGATTAATGAGCAATCAGTTCTAAATTAAACCAAGACCTATGTTTAAATCTTTCTCACTCACACCCTTTACAAGTCTAAATTTGAGTTACACTCACAGAGAGAAAATGCAGTATTTGGCTTTGTGTGTTGTAGAACATTATTAGCAGAGTAAAAAATTGCTTCTTTAGCATTTTCTTCACATATTTCAGCTTTTATTTTCCTGAACAATTGGAAAGTAAATGGACCATGATGAGGTTTGCTGCCTCTGCACCAGGCTATAAACAGAAATTTCTTGTCATTTCTAGAAACTATACAATCCCATTTTGGAACTGGAACAGAAGTATTAGATCTGTGAGGCTCATGACATCTGACACACCATTTTCATACTGAGCTCAGTTTTTAATGATTGACGAGGCAAATACGATAGTGAGCAACGTGAAGGAGAGTCATTGAAGGGCTTTGACACAGCTCAGGAAATATCACCCTGTTTGTCTCTATGCAGTCTCTGTAACTCTGCACCTCTCCCTCTCTATCAGCTCACTTTCTAAGTGTAGCACTGATACAGTGAACCATACTGATTAGGTTATGTATTAGGTGCACATGTGTACAAGCATGTAACAGTAGTTACATATCATAAGTACCAAGGTAGCTTTTAGAATAGTCTAACTAAAAGTGCGTCAGGAGAGGAACATTCCCACTTTTGGATAGATGGCAGAACTAACAGAGATCAATTTCTTACACATTTCTCTTCTAATTTCCTAGCTAACCTCTTTTTCCTCTTCCTCTTCCCTTAATTCCAACCTAAAAAGTAGGAATGAAGCAGGAATTCAAAGACACCTCAGAGACTGTCAAAGAGATCAGACATGCAAAAGCTACTGCCTAAGAAAACTTTCAGAACACATTAATTTGATGGGTAATTTCCTTCTTGTGTGAATTTGCCGCATTTTTCCACTCACGGTTTATTATTCATATATGAATGCAGGAATGAAACATACATACCAACAAATTCGGTTTTTCACCGGTTACTTGTTTTGGGTAAAGAGGAAAAACACAAGATAATTTTGCAGATTTAAATCTCCTAAGGTTCTAAGCTTACTGAGCGTAATTAAGATACAATGAATCAGAGTAAATAGGATTAAGAATGTAATAGGGTTTGGCAAATTCATTTAAAAAATTACCACAGTCATACTGTTCATTTTGCTGCTAGATAGTAGAGCGGTTTAAAGTAGTCTATATAGAGAAGCTTTCAATAAAAGGCTTTCTATTCAATTAAAAACAACAAACAAAACAAAACAAAAAGAAACAAGAAAACCAAAACAAATAAACAAAAAAACTCCTGTGAAAATTACAATGTACTACAACTGTGATACCATACAGCTATGACAGGTCAACCAGGTGATGGTGGTTAGATGAAATATGATCTCTATTATGGAGTTCAGCTGTTATCTGAAAATACACTCTTGAGCTTTGTGAAATAGATAAGAGGAAGCACTTCTGACATGGTGGAAAATACATGAACTGATTTAACCTACTTAGTATTGACAATGTGCTATCATTATACAAAATACAGCAACCTTCAAAAGTCTTGCATTTTTCCTACCTGTAAAAATAATTTATGACTAACATCTGATCATTTTCATATCATCATCTAAAAGTTATTTACAATGAGTTTTTAAACCTACATATTTTTATAACATACATATATTTAATTTAAAACTGTGGTTATTATTAAAATCAAGCTAAAGAGGAAAAAATCTCAGTGAAATTAGTCACAGTCTGGGTGTGGTAGGTGTTGCAAGCTAGATAACCCCACTAGAATGTCCATCATTACTAGAAACATACTAAAATCCTGAGATGCTCAATGTAGACTGGGATGTTGCTCATCCAAACTGGGAATGGACCTCTGTGCTGTAATATTATGTCTGTGTTCATCCTGTTAGCATTCTTGGGATACAGCAACTTTATGACTGTGTTCAATTTCCTGTCAGGAGTTATCAGTTAGGCATAGAGTTGTGCAAAAATAGTCCCAGTTCTTCTAGACCCAAGATATACCACATTAAGAGTTTCTCTACCAAACTCACCTACTTTTATATATATATATATATATATATATATATATATAATTGAAGGAAAAAAAAATGAGGTAAGACTTGCCTGCAGTCATCACCAAAGATAAGACAAGAGGCTCTATTTGGTATCTTGATACCTTGATTTTGTATGTGTCAGAATCTCCTGCACATCTACTTTTATGTACAGTTTTCTGTATGTGTCTGGTTTCAGTACATAAATGATAAACTAGGAGGAAAAGAACCTCTCTGTAGCACATAGCCTTTGAGTGTTTTCCTGGAAAACACCACATGCTGGAAAGACCACTAAAAATTTTCCTGAAGGTATTTTCATATAGCTCACCACATGAAATGTTTATTACTGGTAGTTTAAGATTTCCTGTCAAAAGAAAGTTAATGAAAGCAATTTATTTATCCATCACTATTTGATTATATAAAAAAGAGATATGAATCATATATAGAGAGACAGACAAAAGTAAGTTCTTGTTTTTAAAAACCTTATGTTCACATTATTTTATTATCACTGTGTTAGAGAAATGACTGGTTTATATTCAAATAAATGAAAAGGAATGGAAAATGAAAAAGGAGAATTGTCTGTGATAGAGATTCAGACTTTAATAAGCAACAACAATGTTGTACAATGGTTATTAATTTCCTTTAGAACCAAATATGCCCTTTTCTCACACACAGATTATAGTTTGTATTTTGATTTTCATTACTTTTTGGTGCTTATTTACTCTGGGTGATTGGTTATTCAAGCATGTCAGGAATATACCATTCACAAGATTGGTCCCAGCATTACCGTGAGCTTTCAGAAATGCAGTCTGTTTCTCTCCTATGCCACAATTGAAAGCTCAAGACATTTATCCACTCACTACTCTAACTACCTTGCCGTCCCACTGTAGTTTCCACAAGAACAGCAAGTGCTGTGCTTCTCTAATTGGCACTTCCTTGCCAGCCCTCTGTCCCATTCATCATCTCTGTCTGCAAATGGTCAGCTCTGAAGGGCAGACCAGCTACAAGTCTCCAGAGAAGTCACAGATGAGACACACAAGGATAAAAAAAAAAAAAAGAACCAGGGACACTGCTCAAAGTAAGGGCAAAAAAAGACTGAGCAAAAAAGTGAGCTAAGAAGAGATTAGAAGAACATGTCAGAACAGATTAATTTGAGGAGATGAAGCATAAGGCATAATATTAGGAATTTTTATGGAATAGCTAGAGAGACAAGTCAACAAGGGAAAAAAGAGAGAGAGAGAAAGGCGATGCGAATAAAATAAGCAAAGCCTTTCAAAGTATATCAGAATAGCCCTAGATTAAAATGAAAATAAACTTGTCAAAAAAAGGAAGGATGAAGTAAGTGGTAAGCATAAAGAAGGAAGGACTTGGTAATAAAATACTAAATTAGGAATTTAGTATGTAGGAATGTAAATTGCTGGTTAAATGCATTGGTTGAAGTACACTTTATCCTGACAGAGGAGAACATCACCTTCAAAATGTAATTACAATGTCACTTGCAGTAAAGACCAAATAAATTATATGTCACTTAACTCAGAGGAGGCAAAGTTCAATTTGCCTACACTGCTGAGAAGCTTGCTCAGAGCCTGCATCTGCTTTCCTTTGTAAAGTAAGACCATTCAGCTAATGCTGAATCATATTTTAATGAATGTACTTGATATTCACAGTCTTAATTAGTTTTATTTTCACACACAGCTATCCTGAATGTTTATGGCCCATGAACTTAGGTTTTTTTTCTAACGTTTATGGTCTGATTGTTGAAAATTAAATTATTTGCATGAAAATTAAATACTTTGTGAACATTGGCTGAAATTTAGCCTTCTGTTCTCATGGGAGCTTATGAGGAATTTGAAAATATATAGTTAACACAAAGGTTAATCAAAGGTTAATAGTTCTTATGATTGAGTAGAGTGGATAGAAAGTAGGGGCAGTTTAGTGGTGTTTTAAGATGTTAACTCATTTCAGCTGGAAATCTCTCAGGGCTCTCAGTGACTCTCTTACCTCTGTTTCTCAGATGAAAACAGTCTAGTGACATACTAGGGCATTAGTGTCTAATCAATTTGACGTCAGTTAGAGAAAAAGTACAAAAAGCTATATTTAGTAAATCAAAAGTGATTTATACAAAAAGTACTACACAAATTAGTCTTCTAAATAGATGCTGAAAATGAGTAATCAACCCTGAAAATAGCTGGCATATTTCTTACCTTGAAACAGTTGTTACACTAATAATTGTAGATATGCTGATATTTTACACAGAATTATAAAATTCAGAATATGTAGAAAACAAAAATAAAAAAGAAAGAAAGAAATCTAAATTGGGCAATGTATGTCAATGTATGTCTGTGTTACTGACACATACCGTACACTTAATATTCTTTGATATAAAATCATAAAAACATGTTAAATAAGGTGTTTTTATGGGAAACCTTTAAGAAAAACAGATTAAATTAAGTCATAAATCACAGCATTTTCAAAATTGACAAAAGGAAGAAAAAGGTTGGAAACTGCTCTTTCTTGAAAGAGCACACAGAACCCAGGTTTACATTTTTTTTTTTGTTTGCCTGAACAGATGTGACTCTTTGCTTGTTCTTTACAAAAGGATATGCTAGAAACATTTCTGGGAGCTGCTGTCAATTTACTTCATATAAACAATTAAAAATTAATGGAAACAGAAACAGAAAGTTGCATATTTATCTCCTGGGTAGATGTGCTAATCATCAGGCAATAGCAATATTTTCACTCTTGGGTCCTATAAGTATTTGAATAACTTCCCAAACTGAGCAAAATGTCTGCAGCAAGATGTACTGAATAAAATCCAAGTCAAAAATCATTAGACTCTAACACTTTGGAACCTGTACTGAAAAATGAAAAAAAAAAATAAAATTAAGCTCCTAAGACACTGATTGCATCTTGCTCTCTCTTCCTTGTTGAAAGTTTAGCCCCTGAAATTTTGTGTAAAAGAAAGGTCATAGCATACTTTCCAGCTCAAGATAATCACAAATAGCTCGAGAAAAGTGGAAACACAAATTTCAGGCATAAAAATAATTGAAACAAACATCAGCTACGGAGAAAGCAATCTGAGAAAATACAAAGGAAAGGAAAAATCTTAGCTTCATCTGTTCAGTTATCCTGCAGCAGACATTGTGTTGATGATGAAAAAAGGTGGATTAGAAGATATTTGGCTGGCTACTCCATTTTCAGGTACTGTAGCAATAATATAGCCTGACTAGTTTTATCATGAAGAAATAGAGTGTGATTGAGATCAGGCTTCTGACATGACTACACCCTTGCAATCAATATAATTGGGTGTCCTCTGGTGCCTCTCCAATGGTCACCAATACTGGAAAAACAGTTACCCATCAGAAGGCTGGCCAAAGATCACAAAGGAGAGGAAACAGATACACTCTGCATCTCACTCTCTCCCAAAACTGCACTGATCTCCAGTGAAGTAAAGGGGAAATAAAAACAAACGACATAACTGAGGAAATGGTAAACATGGAAGACAGCTAACCTCTAAAGAAATGGAGGGAGGGTGTGTGTTGGATTTTGTTTTTCTTTGTTTCTTAATTCCCTTATAAATAAGAGACTTTTTTTTTTTTTTTTTTACATGGGATTCTTTTGATTTACTTCTTATTTCTGAAAAATGTTACAAGAAAAGACTGAGTAGCTAAAGCTAAGTTTATCTTATAGGGAACCTTAGAAACATATAGCCCAAAACTGGCCTAATACAAAATCTGTTTATTAGTTACAAATACCCAGTACTGTTTCTAATATATACATTTGTCATTAGTATTTTATATCCGCTGCTAGCATGCTATTCAGTCTTTTTATATAAAATAAAGAATGTAGGCATTTAAACGATTTCTGTATCAGACCAAACTGGGCAAAATCAGAATATCAGCCAAAAAATTGACATCAATTTTAAGACATCCTGGTTAAGGTTAAGAATATATTTTAAGAGAGTACCTCCATAAAAGCTGGTTTAAAGCTGACAAAAAGATTAGGCCAGCCAACAATATTATTCAATAATATTCAAATAACTATTATTTGAATTTTTAGATTTTTATTCCTTTCTCTTTTCTCTACATATCAGTCAAGCAATACCTTACATTTCACAAATGAAAGCAAAAGCATAAGGAAAAAGTGGTATTTTCAAAAGGGAATTTTTGCTTGGATGACACCATGGATTACGCCTGCTATAATCAGATGGGAAAGTCATGGTACTGGTAACTTTGATACCACATAGTCACAAATATTGAACAGTGCTGACTTTTAAAATTATTTTAAGGGACTTTTGTTTTCCCTGATGGACTTCAAATCTTACAAAGACAATAACCATGCAAGTAACCATGCAAGTTCTACACATGACTCACAATTCAAAGTTTTAAAACTTTTTGCTGTTTTTTCACTACTACCACAGGAATTAAGTTTTTGTCTTTCTGTTCTACTGCACAGGAAAATTTGAAAAGTTATAAGATTAGAAGAAAAGGGTACATTTGCACTTTAATCACTTGTCTGGATTTGCTGCACATAAATCAGACAGTCAAACCCCATCAGCATACTAGAAATTATACTCATAGACTTTCACTGACAGTACTTAGCAATTTTACACATTTCCTGTTTTATGTCAGAATTTTATGGAATCTGGTTTTAGGGTCTATTTTTTTCCTTTTCTTTTTAAAGTTTGGAGTTAGAATAAAGGGAGGAAGAAGAAGAAAAGGAGCTTTAACATTTTCATTTCTTGGGGAAAAAATTATAAACACGTACAATTACAAAAAATACTTAAATTAAAAATTACTGTAAAATATTACTAGAGAAAAGCAACCAAAACCAAGAAAAAAAAATGCACTGAAAATGCCAGATACACTTATTTGACTGTAGATATGCACTGAATTTACTCAGTCCAAGACAGGACTGCTTCATGTCTACATGCCAGCACAGACACCCACCAATCCTCAATAAAGCCTTCCTGACAAGACTCCTTCACAGAACTGGCTAACTTTCAGAAAATACGTTATTACTTGAACTTCTGTTGTGTAATTCTATGAATCCTGTACAATTTTTAATCACTACCAGAGTACTGTAAGTAGATGTTGGTGAGAGATTAGTTGGTCATTGTCTTATACAAATGCTGTATTTCTCAAGCAGAGGAGGCAGGGATGGTCCCTAGGGCAGGAAGTTGCCCTTCCTTATTGGAATATAAGCTAGTTAAAGACTGGAATACACAGTGTTGAACTCTTCCCTGTTTTAAAATTGTATCATCTTACTGCATCTTTATAATCAATACATATACATTTCTCATTTTTTAATGCTTAAAGGGAGCTTTTGTGGAATATTGAGTTTATATATACACACCAAACTTTTGTGCATCACGAATATCATGTGATTGCAAAAAAGCCTTCTTAGTGCAATGACCTTTATATTGTGACAATGATTAGAATTATTAAGTTGGTAGAAGAAAAGTAAAAAAATTAAATGTGCTCCAAAGGAGGACAGACAATAAAAAAATCCTGTTACAAACTATCTTCATTATCTTTAAAAAGCTCATAAGTATCTACCACCATAACCTAATATTTCTGACTAGTTTCCCATAAAAGGAATACTGAGAAACAGACTTGACAGCACAAGCTTAACAGAGAAGCATCATCTAACACACAATAATTTTAAGGCTTATCAGTACTATATTAGTCACTTATTTGATCTCCTGTACAAAAGCAGTAGAGATTCACCAGCCTCTGTGCATAAAATTCCTCACTTTCTTTAAATAAAATTAAGTCCAATAACATTTCCCAAGGAAAGATTTTAAAAATAGAACAACTAATGACAAAAATATAAGGAATAATCATTACCAACACTGATACATTTGATATAAAAATACAGTAAATATGGTAAGTTCTATAACAACTGAAATTTTTTGAGTGTTCTTTATGTAGTTATTTTCATTATAGTATTTATCAGAATCTACCATATCTATGTATCTATAGATATATATATCTATATATATATATATCTTCAGCAACTCATGACTCATGTTTCTTCATAAAGAAGCCCCTCCATGCTTTTTGTTTTTCATGGAAAAAAAATCCCAACACATTATTCCATATAATTTTTACAGCATAACTATTTTGAAACCACTATTTAAAAAGCCATTAACCCAGAGCAGTGAGTACAAATAACACCTGTCTGAAAAGATACGGCAGTCTACATTTTTCTGCCAGTACACTGGAATTACTCAGCCTGGCAGATAGCTTCTAAGACAGATCACATCTCCCATTGAGAAAAAGGCATCTGCTTTTTCTTTACAAGCACATTCTTTAAACACCTCCACCATTTCCACAATCTGCTGGGGTCTGTAGCTCGGTAGGGATTAAAAACTGCCTGGCAGTCACTCACAGTAATTCCACCGAGGAGTGGCAAAGTCAAATGGTGCACCACTGCCAAGGCTTGAGCGGCACTGCTTCTGCACAGCCAGCTTCCCCAGGGATTGACTGCTACCACAGGAGCAGAGAATCTTCACTGCTAATCTCCTCTAACTGTTGTTGACCTGTCTCTGCCTTCCACTCCCAAGTACACAATAAATCAAGCACATTTTACATGAAAAATGAAGTAATTACTCGGTGAATCCAATGGCTAATTGCGCACGGAAGCCTCTGGGAGATGTGGGACAAATCCATGTCAGATTTCGAAAGGCAGAGAAAAAGTAAACTAAGTTAATAACTCCTCAGATACTGACAGACTGAAAGGGATTGAAATGCACCATTTCTTCAAAGAAACCAATACCCTGCTTAAAGGAAATGGAAAATTCTAGCTATAAAGTTTAACTTTACAGCAACAGCAGGAGTGATTTAGAGGAAACATTGAACCAAAAGCAATCAGTTTATGGAGAAAAAATGTTATGGGGCTGCAGCTTCTTATGTCAGATATCATTATTACACATTATTTAAAGTAACTTTCTCTTTTTTTATATCCTCCTTTCTTTCCACCTGCTCTGCAACTGTGTACTTCTGAGTCCCGTAATTCCTCAGTCAATTTAATTCAGTCCACTTGCTCCCTCTCCCCAGCTTCTCTCTCGATTGCTCCATATCCAGGGAAACCTTCCCCAAACTCCTATTACAAATGCAGCACTCTGCCTGCTTAAATGCCATGTACCTGAGCTTGCTGGCTTTCTCAGATGCATTGTGGAGGGAGAGGAGAAAAGGGAGTAGGACAGGGACAAAGAAGGTGAAAGATAAATTCCCTTGCTCCCTTTTGAGTTCCTAGCCAGTCTTTGCTCAAAGCAGAACACAGCAGGTGTGATTAGTTTCACCCTTGCAGCTCTGACCTGATTGAAGCATTTTTTGATGTATTTAAGCAGAGCATCTCATCATCTGGACAGCAATAGAAACTGTAAGAGATGAAAACATGCTCAGTGACTTTTTTTTAGAGGTAACAGTAGTGAACTTCTGGTAAGTATCTACTGAACATATGTGCTTTTTCAACTTGGCTAAATTTGCTTGGATTGTCACAGGATAGCAAAAGAAACATTCATGACACAAATGCCACTCCTCTGCCAAGTTTCAAGGTCACTTGCAATTTAGTTTTGAAAAGCAACACATTTTTCTGAAGCCTAGCTGCTGTAAACAGCTGAACCATTTTGGCAGACTTTTTTGAAGTCGTGGTCCTGACACAACTAGCCAAAATGGAAAATTCCAGCCTAAATAGTTACAGAACCTGCCAAGCCTAAAGTGTTTAATGTGAGAGGTTATTTCCTTGATGCTGCCATAGCAGTTACCTTCATGTCATATAGCCACAGTGTTTTTTGGGGTCTTGCCCACAGTCCAAGGCACCATCAGCAGGATACAGCTGATCAGCTGATAAGTTCTTTTTAGTACAGGGGGAAAAGAGGAAAGAAAATTTTCAAAATCAAAAAACTTTTCAGTTTGTTCTTTAAAAATACAACATTAAAAAATTTGCACTGACTCTTGGAAATTAAATTTGGATGTCTGTGCTTCTCTTCTCTTTATTGGTAAGACTTCTCAGTGGGGGCTACAAGCCTAGTTATGTTAGAGGATAATACCATGAGAGAGAAAAAGGAGAACTGAAATCTCTTACCTACAGTTTCTTTAGCTACCAGAAATAAAGCACATTTAGACTCAAAAGGTTTGTATTAAAGATTTTAATTCAGCAGCAGAACTTCAAGATTTGTTAAATGTAGAGGAGACAGGAGACATTTACGTAAGAGTTAAAATGTTTTAATACAGAGAAATATTTCAAAACAAAGAGCAAAAAGCTCTTGGGCATTGGGAGATCTGAAGTAATTGGATTTGATCAGATAAAGAAGAAGGCAATTATTTACATAACAACAAAAAAATCCATAGAGAAAAAATAATCTTCCTTTCATGATATCTTAGAAACAATCGGACATCAAACATTACTTTCATGCAGCCATGTTTTATTGTCTCCTTAGGCTTAATGAACATGCACGGATGAGCTGGAGATACACAGAAATTAAAACTTCAATCGTGCTATCTATTTTTCCTTAAGTTCTCTTCAGAAAGTTTATCTTTGTTAGTATAAAATACTTCCTTACATAAAGCAAAACCAATTTCCTTTTCTTTTATCACAGCAAAAGACTCATGTCACTTTTGGCACATGTCACATTTTGACATATAATGGATGATGCAGGTACTATTACAGGTGTTACAGCAAAGATGTTAAACTTGGAAAACTTGCAGCAGTCAGTACTACAAGGTGAATCGACAGATGGACACATTCAGTGGACATTATACCACATATGTGTGTGCTAGAAAGATTACTCCTTCCTCCTACCTTTTTTTAATAACTACTTTCTCAACATAGCTCAAATTCAGTTCATTTGGCCTTTCAAATCAAAATTTCTGGCATCATTTCAGAGCACCTGAATGTCACTGTCTGCACCTCATGCTTGAGACGACAGAAAAGACAGGAGTAACCTACTCTGATGCATTCATATGCCTCATGGGTAGGAGGAAAATTATTCTTTATTCTTGTGTTAATTGGTTAGACAGAGGAAGGACATCAAAGAAGAAGGTGACTGAGTTTTCTCTGAGCTTTGTGCTGACATGGCTGGCACTCCAGTTAGCCTGAGTACACGTATACAAGCCAGAAACACAGAAACAGTATAGGAAGTCAATGTGGCAATATATTAATGTCACCCAACGATTGTGTGTGTGTGTGTAGGGGGGGGATTGCTTATATTTCTAAATTGTGCTGAAAATTTTTAATGCTGTACAAAACAGCCCTTCTTTAAGCCCAAATACTATGATTTAAAATTTTTGAGAATGAGTATTTCTTCTTAATTATATTATAGATGGACATCACATATTTACACGATCAAAGCCCAGCAAAGTTGCATTAAGTACGAAACATATTTTTATATTTGTACATATAAATCATTTTTCTGAGAAAATATGTTGTCACCAAAGAAATTAAAATGAATGCAGTAAATATACTAGCTTCTTAAATACTACCCCATGTGCAAAGAAAATGCACAATTTGGAATAAAATGAAGACACTAAGAAATTTGTCTGTTTTCAGAAAAGCGTATGTGTTCTAAACTGTGACAAGTGTCCTTTAAGTATAATTTTTTTTACATTATCTTTTTGTTAAATTTATAAATATTTCAGTCTTTCTCAAGAATAACTCCAAAAAATCATGTTGCCTGTTTTATGATTTAAAATGGTATCATCTCAGTGTGGTTTTCTTTCACTGTAATCCAAAAGAGTTTATACCGAGGAACAGTATCAAACAAGTTTACTGAAATATTTGAAATATAATGACTGTTTCATTTGCACCATTTGTATAATCATTGTGGAAACTGATTTTCAGAAAGGGTTTTGTTTTCTCCTCACTCACCTTCAGTATTTCCACACTGTGTTTCTAAAGGAAACACTGATTATCTTTTTAATGTCACATTTGTTTCCTCAATACTTATTATTATATGAATAGTCTTTTTTAAACTGCTTAAAGGGCAACCTTAAATCACTACAGGGGAAAACAGACTGCTATATATTGAACCAAATATTAAACCTCTGAACCTCTTGCAACTCAGTTTTTGGGTTATCCCTGTTACAATGCTATGCAGTGATAAGACAGTGAGTTTGATGATAAAGTGCTGAATCTGACACACTAAAGATAAATCAGAATTACTGATAGAAAGCTGCTCTACTTTTGCTGCACTGTATGAGAAGGTGGGTCCATTTCCATCTCCCTGTCAGGCACCTGAAAACAACAGGCCTTATGCCTTCTTAATCTCAATGGGTTACCTTCATAAGCTCTTTAAAAGTTATATATGGAAGCTCAAGTAAGCCGATTAGCAATGGTTGTTTGCAATCGGACATCAGCAAAGTACATAATAATACTGCAACATAACTGAGAATACAGAATGAGGCTGGTACCACTTGGAAGATATAGCAATGTTATTTAAGACACAGAAGGGTTGCATAAAAGTCAGAAAGCAGCCAATGTGCATTTTAAATGATATCTCTTCCATCCTGAAACAGCTCAAAATTTCCTGACTTTGAAGAGGGCACCTTTGCTGACACTACTCAACCTAAAAAATCTTCACCATATATCACTCTCTAGTATTTGCTCTTTATCAAATTTTAACTTTCTGAAGTTCTGCAGCAATGATTGATAGCACTTAGTTACGTCTATTAGGTATATTTTATTGAAAGACTTTGAATGCCTAGCACTAACCAAAGCACATTTTCTTTTTTTACTTCATTAATGCAGCATTTATAACTCACACTAGTGTTTTGTACTGGAACATGCCCTCAACTAATAGTTGTACTGTGACAATAGTTGTTATAGTACAGAATCATCACAGAACCATGGAATTGTTTGGGTTAGAGGGGACTTTAAAGGTCACCTAGTTCCAGTCCCCTCTGCTATGGGTAAGGACACCCTCCACTAGACCAGGTTGCTCAATGTCTCGTCCAACCCGGTCTTGAGCACTTCCAGGAATGGAGAATCCACAGCTTTGCTGCACAACTTGTTCCAGTGTCTCACCACCTTCACAGTAAAGAATTTATTTCTTATAGCTGATCTAAGTCTAATCTTTTTCAGGTAAAAGACATTGCCCCTTGTCCTATCACCACAAGCCCTTGTCAAGAGTCCCTCTCCAGTTTTCTTAAAGGCCCCTCTTAGGTACTAGAAGACTGCAATAAGGTCTTCCTGGAGAGCTCTATTCTCCAGGCTAAACTACCTCAACTCTCTCAGCCTGTCCTCACAGGAAAAGTGTTTTAGCCCTCTGATCATCTTTCTTGGTCACCCCCTGGACTCGCTCCAAGAAATCAAGATCTTTCTTATGCTGGGGACCCCAGAACTGGATGCAGTACTTTTGGTGGGGTATCACAAGAGCGGATTAGAGGGGCAGAATCACTTCCCTCAACATGCTAGCTACACTTCCTTTGATTTAATATGTTTGACTTTCTGGGCTGCAAGCTCATACTGACATATGGTGTCAACCTTTTCATCCTCAAACATCCCCAAGTCTTTCTTCTCAGGAGTGCTCTCAATCCCTTCTCTGCCCAGCCTGTATTTGTGCTTCGGATTGCCCTGACTCACATGCTGTACCTTGTATTTACCCTTGTTGAACTTCATGAGGCAGTTAACCAATGTTGAACAAAATATGATGCCTAAAAGCATTCTGAAAAGATTTTAGCCTGCCTTTCAATGTTTGAAATTTTATCTGTCATGTTTTCCCATTTGTCAGTCCCGAATAACAGTGAAAATTGAGAACACAGAAAAAAAAAGAGTTGATTAAAGTAAAAAATAAGGCAGAATAGCATATATGTTAGCTGAAGTTCTGTGGGATTCTCCTCTGAGATCAGACAACCTTTTGATTTAATTTTTCCTGACAGTTCAGTATAATATAATAATAGACAGAATGTCCTTGGTTATCATTTTTGCTTCCCCTCACTGTTGTCCTTGTCTACTGCAGATGCTCAGCCTGAACCAAACCACTTTTTAGACAAAGCAAATAAGCCAGAAAGTGTTTTACCCACAATTTTAGGTGAAAGTAGTACAAAGGGCCCATCTGTGATTTTTGTTGCAATTCTAAGTATTGATTACCTTCCCATTCTTTGTTACGCAGCTTAGACATACGGTACCCTCCAATTGTTTGATAAGCATACATGCCAACTTCTAGGGCTACATTTCCCCACTATGTACATTAGAAATGCTCAAGGATGTGTTCAGAAATGCCCACAGCCCAAGCTCCTTAAAATCCTGAGCATGTTAGCATGTTTCTGTAGTTGTGCTGATCAAGGACAACCACAGCCAAGCACAGAAGAGCCCAGGCTGCACAGCAACTCCAAAGTATTTTGGAGGTGCTTTCAGACTTTGCCACATCTGTGTTATAGGAAACAATGGTCAGAAACAGTGGATGCCTACTATAAAGTAAAGCTGGGGACATGAAGCCCTCCCTTCACCCTGTGACATACATGGCCAGAGACACTGGCATAGTCACTCAGAGGTATAGAGGTATCTAACCTTAGCATGGGGTGGATGAGACTTAATCTTAGGGGAGTAAATGTGAGGAGGTTTATGACAAGTAAATGCTAACACTCAGATCCTAACAGATGTTTTAATGACGTAGAGTAACACATGATATTTGGGGTGGATTAGGTCAACATATATAGCATATTTGTACAATTGAAACTACTTTCAATGTTACAACAACAAATATTGGTCACTCTTCCTTAACATATTCATATACACCTGGATATGGAAAAACAATTTTTTTGTTAAATTATTTCTATCTTGAATCCCAGTTTCAAAAGGAGAAACTGAGATTTTTGGCTGCAGATTTGAACATTGTAATTGCAATGTTAGAATTGGTAATGTTTAACCCACACAAGTTAGTCCATATGGTAAATATTGTCCAGAAACATCATTAAAAGAACAAAAATTATAAGCATATTTTGAATGTCATATGTATGAAGCTATCACCCTATGTTTAAAACAATGATATCTTTATATTTCAACTTGCAATAAAGATACTACAAAAATTTACTTTTTAAATAATAATGATTCTTATCTTTTCATCTGTAAATCTCTATAGTTTTGTTAGTACAGTCATTTTTACCCTGGAAAAACAAGACAATGATGAGTGACATCTCTTTTCCCATAATAAAGATGGAAAAAATTACCTTGTTTGACATGACCCAAAATCTAGTCACCCTGTTTCCTTTTTAATAATTGAATGTCCATATTAGAGACACAGACGACAATGCAATACAGGAAAAAAGGTAGATGAACCATTTTGATTAAGCAGAAAGAGGCTACAATCTTTATAAGAATATTCAATTATTCTTTTGCAGTTACTGTTCTACAACCTACTAAAAATATTTCTAGGTCTCCAAGCATATTCTAATTTCTCAAACTGGGAATTTAATGTCTCCCTGGAAAGGCTGAGTATCCTACTCTTCATGGTTCACATGCTTCATTACTTGCCATTTCTTCATTGTAATGATTGCAGAGGTTTTTAAGGGACAACAGAGGTAATCTAGCTTTGAAAAGAGATGGGGATGGATGGAAGATACTTGCCTTTCCCTCTTGAGCACTTAAGGTGTATGAGAACTGCTTTGAGAATGAGAAATTGCTTGGCTGCAGTTTTAGCCACCAATAGAGATCTCCCAAGAATATATACTGAAGATATTTTTAAGTAAGATGATATCTAAATCTCTGTGAGACTGCTGATTTTTAAACTGATTCCTTCACTGTTTTTATCCCATTAACTAATATTTCTACCAGACAGTTAGCCATACTGGAATGTTCACAGTAAATATAGTGGTAAACCAAAGAATGCATAAAACTAGCTCTGTAAATGGTACTGAAAGCAATTTTATTTTATTTAAACCAATGATAACTACTACAGAAGGTCGTGCAGCTAAGACCTGCCTAAGCTCTGATTGCAAATATGTTTTTTTTCTGTAGCAATGAAAGGTAAGTTCAAGTTGGAAATGATTCAGAGTCCTTTTAAATCTATGACTCCAATTTGCATATCTAAAGAACAGTCTAATTATATTCTGTTTCCTACCCAATTCTGTACACTCACATTAAATCTTGAAAATGTGGATATATACAAAAAGAATCTCTATAAAAGGTGATGGATGACCGCCTACTTGAGAGGCAAATCCTGCTTTAGCTCTTAGTGCAAAAGGATAGCTTTGCATTGCTTACAAATATTGTCCTGCGCCTGTCTGGTCCCTTCTGGCTTTCAGCACTGTGAGATTATCAGCCATCCATATATTCAACACAGCCAGTTTCCTTTCACTTCAACAACAGCAACTGAATTAGTCTTGTGTCTTTTAAATTATGATAAAAAAAGTTAATTAACTACATAGACACTAAACAGACCAACACAGCCAAAGCCTGACCTGTTATCACTGCCAATAAAGTATTTCAGTTCAAGTATCCAACTGCTACCCTTTGGATGGAGAATCATTGTGATGTTATCTTTAATTTATCTCACCCTTTGCATTTATACAAATTGTGATAAATAATGAAAACAAAAGGGATTGAGTTGCTAAAATGATAGTCTCGAAAAGTGCTTAGACTGAACCTTATTAGGATCTTGTCCCCAGACATCCTAAAAGCTTTTCTTCTAATTTTGGTTTTAAGAGGCAAAACATAAACATGGCTTATTTGTGTTGTAAAATTAAGTGTAACAAGTCTACTAGATAGCAGTCTAGAAATAAAATAGATTTTAAAAGTCACAAACAAACACACCCAATCACACACCCAGTAGAGTAGCCCACTTTTCTGGTAACTCTTTTTGGGAACAAAAATGAACAAGAATGAGATAACACAATCTTAACATGATATTTTATTGAATGAACCAGTCTTTCAACCTGGACATAAAAGAGGCACATAAACATTTTTCTTCTACAATATTTTTTTTCCTTTGGTCAAGTGTTTAAAAAGAAATATATTTTTACTACATATATTTATATGGACACTCACACAGTGAATTGGCAATAACATTTGAGGTTTCTGATGTTTCTTGAATACAAATGAAGGAAGGCAAAGGCTTTTATTTTCTTCATGAATACTGTACATATCCATTAAAAAGCTTTCAATCAGTGAAGTAGAGCATCCCAAAAGATAAACTGTATGAAACCCTATGATGTAAGGACATAGTGGTCTTTATACATAAATATACATAGAGGCCACATGTGAGACAGTGTAACATAGAGTAACCATAGCAACAATACTGTATGTTGAGTAAGTCAGCCTAAAAACTGTCGAGTGCATTAGATATGCAGGGCATAGAGGGTTTTTTTTCATGCTCTTGTTGAATCAAGCCCATACTAATGCTTTATATTAGCCATCTCTATTATTAAAAAAAAAGTCCCTAAACCTTCCCAAATTAAGCAAGAATCACTTCAGGCTCAAAAAAAATGATTGCATACTTTAACACAGTTAGGAAAATGCTTTGTTTGTAAAATGCTTTGAAGATAAGTGCTAAGCAGAGCTTTTTATCTGCACAAGCAGTAAAATAGAGTGCAGGACTGCACATAGTTATATCAGGGAAAATTGAGAGTGATTTTGTGCAGAAGTGTATGTTTAATGTAACCTATAGAACTTAATCTAATTCCTGGCATTTGATCACATGGGATTCTGCATCTGAATTTCTGCATGAAAATCAAGCAAATAATTGTCTCTTCGTGAGACTGCATCTATTAGTTTTTTTGTTTTTATTAATTTATATGGTTCTTGATGTATTTTGTATGATCAGAATATTACATGAACAGAGGATTATATATTTTCTTAGTTACAATTAAGTAAACAGATGTTTAATTAAGACTTTGGTCACCCCATAATTTATCATTAAGATTTTGATTTTCATTCTATTTACAAAAAGGAAACTAAAGCATTTCTTTAATATAAATATCTACGTAGAAGATAAATGTTCACTAAATTAACTACATCAGGGGAGACTCCTAAGTTTTCCCATTAAATCCAAAGAAATTCTCTTTGAGGTCTTGTAAGATTAGATCCTTCACACAAAAAACTTTCAGTCAGCTTCAGTGTTTTTTCATCTGTCATATTTTATAATGTCAAATTTAATTGTGATAAAGTCCAGGCCTCCTGTATCCCTCAATAAACACTGTTGGGTGAAAATAACCACTTTTATGTATTTTTCTTTCAGTTCTGTCCTCCAGTTAGCTGTAGGCAGTGTTGTGGAACAGCAGCAGCCAGAGCACTGTTGCAGAGATGGCAGCACACACTGACTCTGGGGTGCTTCTATACATGTACAAAAGTAATCTGTTTTCAGGGTTATTGAAATGCACTACAAATTTAAAGCGGCTTTTTTGTAAGGAGTGACAAAAGATATAGTAATTAAAACCCAGGATATTTTTTTTCTTTCTGTTGTGGTTGCATAAGAGATGCTCAGAACCTTGTTTTCCTGTCCTTTCTCACGGTGCCTTCTCTCCCTATGACTTCCATAGGCCAGCTGTTTCAAATCATGGGGATTTTTTTACTAAACCATGCCTATAATAAAAACCTTCAAATAAAAGATGGACCAGGTATGTCAAAAGCCTGCGACTAAATTCAGGTTGCCCGTTAGGAAGCCTTCATGCTCCGTTAGCTGCTAGAAGGTATACGTGATGACTGAGAAAGCAACCTCTGACCCACTGGCTTTTTCATGCTCTAACTAGTAAGTAGGAAACAACAGGGGTTGAGAGGAGCTCTATGAAACAGTGCTCGTCAGAGCGAGACAAATTGGAAAATGGGCTCTTCTGTATTCTGTAATGACAAGAATATTTAATAGGCTGTGTAGGGGGTACATTAAAAAAAGATGTTAGCTAGCCTGAAAGTACACTCCTGGGGTGAAGTCCTAGTCCCTCTTGAAGTCAATTGCAAAAAGTTCCATCAGATTGAATGGGGCCATAATTTCACTCCTGGAGTATACCCAAGTGAAAATGTCGATTTAATTCTACAATAGATAGGAACTCCAATGCACACTTTTTGATTCTATATGAAACACTAAAAATACCTGTTTAGGTGAAATGGCATATGCCATTAGAGCTCCTGAGGCTTGAAATAAACCAAACCAATTTAATTTTGACTTTCTACCTCACCTCTCTCCAAATGAGAGTCTACCTTTAGATGAAATGTGCTGAATTATGTCAGTTGCACTTTTTTATCCCACAATTCAACAGGGTGTAGAGGGCCATAAAGTGGATTATTGAAAATTGGCTTGCAAGAGTGCAAAATAAAATTTATCTAAGTCAGCTTTTCCTCACTCTTGGCTCGTAACTCTAACACTCGTAATTTTGCTCCCACTGACATTTATTAGAATTGTGACCACAGAAAGACTGGAAGGGTAAAGAAATGATCTAAAGGTTGGGGCATAAAGCTAGGATCTGTGTTTAAGTCCTTTGTCTTCCAGAAATGGCTTGGCAAAGTCTCTCTGGACTCAATTTTTAAAGGTGTTAGGCTTCAAGAAATAGCAATGGGTACAAGAATAGATTTTCAAAAACAATTTAGGGTATCTAATTTTTTTTAAATTGTATGCTGACTATACAGAATGGGGGAAAAGGTTTCTAACAGAAATAGCGATAACAGAACTTAAATACCTTACACATGCCACACACACACTGTGAAATATTTCTGTACAAATAATTCATGAACACCTTAACAGTCAAAAGAGAAAGACAGGCCCATAATTATGATATTTTTCCTTTGAGCGAGAAGTATCTTATTAATCAATATTAATTAGTTAGTTTTTACACAATATACATATATATATGTATATATAAAATACACCGATGTGTTGGGTGGTGAAGTAACAAAGTATGAATAAAGGTAGCAAATTTAGCCTGAAAATTATTTTATTTTCACATGCAACACTAATTACCAGTTCGATTAGACTGATGTACCACTTATCATTCCAAAGCAGTGTACAGGGAAAGGAGGAATGGAAGAAACCTTAGTGTAATTATTATTCTTTCTAAGTGATTCAGTATGCTTTACATGTCTGTTTTCTTTAATCTACTTGTGTAAAATTCTTTTTTCACAAACTGCTGAAGAGTTCATTTCATTAATCCTTTAGGAAGAGTTTCTGTCAGATGCTTTAACTAATGGCTCTTAGCCCCCGGATGAGTTAGAAAGGAAAATATTACTTGGATCAATAATTAAACACTTGAGTTTTGGGGTTACTTTTTAAAAAGGAATTATATATTATTATTCTTGTCAACCTTGCTTGGCATTGACTAGTGACTTAAAAATACTCTTACAAGACAAATCTTTTATTTGCCACTGGCCATTTCCTTTAAGCTTAAATGTCCTAAACATTATGCTTCGGATAACATACCTTCAAAGTGCTATTTAATCACCACTATGTTAACAGCTGTCAGTATCCAGCCTTTTCCATGAATGTTTAACAGGATGCTTGGGATGTTTGTTTCTTTCTAAAGTTTGCATTAACCATAGGTAAGTAAACAATTGCAGCCCAGACAGGCAGTATGACTCTATGAATAAAAGCCACAAAGAAAACATTGAAACAGAGTAAATTTTTTCTTTTCTTAATATGAAAAAAGCTCATATCTTAATTCTGGTCTGCAAATGACTCCATCAATTATGAATCCTGAACACTGTTTAAAATTTACTACTTTAAGATAGATTTTAATGTTCTTACTCATACTGTGAAGCACTTCACTGTGAAGCAGTCTCATTACTAGTCTTAAGAGGTCTATTTATTAAGTAGTTTTTCAATATTAGTCAAGATTTAACTATTAAGTATTTATTCATGTAGTCTTAATTAGGCATTTTAAGTAAGGAACACCTGCACTAGCATTTTACTTGTGATATGCAGTACATTTTTGAAGGGAATCTCTTGAATTTCCCATTTACTGCTCTTTGGCTCACAGCACAAAGAATTACTAGAGCACACAGTTTTTCTCGGATTAAATTAAGACACCAGTGATGGGTACTCAGTCCACATGATCAAACCAGAGCTACTCTCAAGAGCACGAATACACACCCTAAAACATGCTCAGTGAGGACACAACACCACCTGTTTCACTCTATGCATCTGCTTCTACGGGGCCACTTCACTTATTACCACAGAGATATTCCCAATACACTGTAACCAATAACAGGCATTTAATCTAAAATGTGAAGATAAAACCAGTCCAGAAGAAAATGTACAGAATATGAACACTGTATCTTTTGAGAATTTATTTGCATTGGCCCTATAAGTTAGAATATAAAAATATGAGCCTAAAATCTTCACATGCTTAAGGGAGATAGGGTGATGAATTAGCAGTGGCAAGTCAGTGATATAAGGAAAACACAGCCAATAATTTTCTTTGACTATGTTACTCCTTTCTCTTTGACACCTGCATGGCAAATATTACATCTTAAGAGTAATAATGCAAAATAATGAAGAGGAACTGCTAAAGCAAAACCTCTGGACAGTTCTGAGGTGCTCTGGTATAATATGTTCCAAGCTGCCATCAGGAGCCATAAAACCATAAGCATCTCCCAATTATCATTTCATGACTTATAAACACTTTCTCTCTCATTATCATTTGAAGAGAATGCTTTTCTATTTCTATCTACTGATCTCTCAATGGCCAACCAATGAGCTCCTGCTCACTGCTAAGTTTTAATCACTCACTTAATGTTTATCTCAATCAATAGCTGATTCAGCTGCTGGCCTAACTGATGGGGTGGAAAGCTTGTGTGGCAAAGGAAGGTTAGAAGAATGGGAAAAATTAAAAAATCAGGGAAAAATAAGACTGATATTCTTCTCAGAGAAAGAAGCAGTGATTTTAAAATGTTCCTGTCCTTGCTTAATATATTGCTCCTATTCCCATCATTCATTCTTACTGTTTATTTATATCACAGTACACTGTAAAAATAAATAACATTGCTATATTTTTATTCTGGCTTATTTTCAGGTCTTCAGGATTTTCTTATTTTGAATGTTTATTTGGTTGGAGTTTTTTTTCCACCACCTGTTGTGACAAAACTGCAAGAGAGAGGTAAGCCACTGCAGGAGGAAATGGAGTACAAATTCTATTTTGCAGTTATATTCTATGCAGGAATATGGACAGAGAAATAACGTTTGAGGAACAAGAGTCTCTGTCACAAAGAAAATCTTTCTTGTTTCGTAATATTATCTAAAATAAGGAACTCAGCTTATCTCTGCCATTGAAGTAAATCTGAGTTCTACATAACTCAGTGGCACTTCATATATGTAATGCAAGTATTATTTATACTTTGCTTTTAAGAAAAATTAAGTATTTACTTAAGGTGATTAGAAAACCATGTGGGGTTTGAGAGAGCAGGGAAGGGATGAATGAAAAATAATTGGGATTTCAGAAATAAAGGTAAATTTACACTGTTAATATTGTTAGACACACCCTTTTCCCCCTACGAATCTCATTACTACAAATACAACAAGCAGCTGCTTTGACCTTGCTTTTACAGATGTGTGAATGTAGTTTATATTTAGTATTACACATTAGACAGGTATTTAGACAATTTATTTTGAGGAAAGGCACATAATCTCAGCAGAAAGTAACATATCAACAAGCATTTTCTTCCTGATGAAAAGAGAAAGAATTACCAACTCTTTGTTTAAAAAAAGACGGAAAAAAAAAGTGCATTAACAAAGATCAATAAAGCAATTCATACCTGCAATTCAGTCACTGTGACACTTTTATTTTAGACAGACATCCCAACAGTTACTGCAGTTATGACTATTATTCATGTCTGGTTCCCAGATGCAGCCAAGGAGAGGAAATAGGCCATGGCTTAATAGTTGTCTCAAGTCTGCACCCTTCTTCACCAACTGTACATTTTAATTCCAGCCTATAAGACGTAATGTCTTGATATTGACTCAGCTTCCCAGGTTATAGCCAGCAGCAGTCAGAAATCTGCTTGTAGCTACCTCAGCTTGTAATTGCTGCTTCACAGCTGAGTCCACAGCCCAAGTACATCAGTATTCCTGCTTTGCCTCCTGCATTGGAGATGGCAGTTAAAACTATGAGTTCCCAGCTGAGCCTGATGTTCAGCTGCACTTCCTGGGTAATGCATGCACCCACCTAGGTGAGACGCAGGCTCAGGTGTGAGCCAGCACTATTGTCTGATCATAAACACTGTACTAGTGCTGTTTTCACTCCAGTTTGGAAAGAACCACATTGACTCTCTGAGGACACTTGGTCTGGTTGCTGTGTAGAAGAAAACTTTCACAATGGTAGTGGTAGTTTCAGTTGCTACTTTCCAATGAAAGGATCACCACCATACCTTGTCCATTTCACCATGCAATAACCATCATTTGGATACAGGAAATAAAACAGTAGTCCTCCCCAAACAAAGATTTAAGAGCAGAACCTTTACCAGTGCAAAACTTTAATCATACAAGTTAATTTAGATTCTTTAGAAAGGCAGACTCTGTCACTTATCATTCTCAAATCTAATTACAGTTTCCGAGGTGGGTTCTGAGATGTACTGTAAGAGATGATATAAAATGGAAAAGAATATGCACATTCATCAGTTCTTTATTTTGAAGCAATTGGTTGAATATTTTGATGATGTTCAAACTGCTGACCAAGCTAGTCAGTTCAGTGCCAGCACATCTCTCACTGTAAGGAAGACAATTATTTTGCAATTCAAAAAGGTCAGTTAATTTAAATTAAATACAACTAATTTGCAGGACATGACAAACAACAAATAAAATGTACCAAGAATCAACATGTGGAATCAGAGAATCTTGGAATGGCTGGGCTTGGAAAGGACACCTGGAGATTATAGTTGGATTAGATAAGTAGTCCAATCTCCCTGCTAAAGCAGGCTAACCTACATCAAGTTGCAGAGGATTGTGTCCAAGAGGTTTGTGAATATCACCAGGGAAGGAGACTCCACGTCACAGAGCAGGCTGTTCCAGTGCTCTGTCACCCTCAGATAAAAGAAGATTTTCCCTGTATGGAGCTTCCTGTGTTTATGTTTGTGTTCATTGGTCCTTGCCCTATTGCTGGGAAGAATTGAGAAGAGTCTAGCCCCACACATATTTGTATGTATTGATGAGTTCATCATCAATGCATCTAAGTCTTGTCCAGCCTAAGGTTCCCAGCTGTCTTGGTCTTACCTCATTAGAGAGATGTCCCAGTCCCTTAACTCTTCTTAGCCCTCCTCTGGACTTGCTCTAGTAATTCCTGGTCTTTCTTGAACTGGGGAGCCCAGAACTCAGCACAGTACTCCAGATGTGGCCTCACCAGAGGGACAAGATCATCTCCCCTGATGTGCTGGCCAGATTCTTCCTAATGCATCCCAGGACACCACTGGCCTTCCTTTCAAAGATGATTGAGAGTGGTTTAGGAATAACATCAGCCATCTCCTCAGCACTTATGGGCGCATCTCATCTGGACCAATGGATATGTCGGTGTCAAGTTTACCTAAGTGATCTTTAACCCAATCCTCCTCAATCATAAGTCTGTCTTTCCTCAGACTTTCTCTCTTGCCTCCAGGAACTAGGCTTAGCAATAAAGACTGAAGCAAAGAAGGCATCCAGTAAACCCACCTACCAACCAACTTCTCCAAATACCATAAAGTTGTTTTTGATTTGAATAAATCAATAGGACTATTACATAAAGCCGGCCTTTGCATGCTTTTCTGAAATGAAAGAAAACCTAAGGTAGATATACATCAGTCTGCTTTGTGCCTTTTTTTATTGTCATATTTCAACTGTAATACAAAATAAAGTATCAAGCTACCCAGAAGGCCTCCAGAAGCCCACTCCTCAGTAAATGGCCTCCACTTTTATTACAAGTGAGAAGCAAAAACTGGACTGCTTTTAAAAATGCTGGTCCTTCTGAATCAAATAACAGTGCCCCTGGAGACAGAATGCACTATGCCATTTGCTGTAACACTTTAAGGTTACCAATTACTCTTTTGCTAGATATACACCCTATAAGGAGAAAACCAATAACAGATTGAAACAGTTATTTTAATTAGAATAAATGAGTGGTTTAGCCTGCATATCTTTGATCATTGTCATGTTAACAAACTGAATAACAATGAACTGTTCGAACAGCGGGCTCTGTTGGGATTTCTGTAGCACATAATGTCCAACTACAGCTAAAACCCGCTAAGCCAATGCTTTTGTTTCCTTATGAAGTTTCATCACAAAGGTAAATGTTATCCAGTATGTTACACATTAAACACCATCAATGACTATTAAGTCTTTTATAGAGAATTGTCACTGTCAAAGGCTAATCTTCTTTCCTTTTTATCATAATTTTTCTGCCTGACAAAAGGCACTGATAGGGTTTATACAGATATAAGCAATGTCTGCTCACACTCATTAGACTTATCCTACTTGTCTAGGTAAGAGACAAAGGTGTACTTAAATAAAGCTTTCCATCCCAATGACACGTGAGTAGAAATGCAGATATTTTACTCCACATGGTCTTCATTAATTTAGCCCACTTTTATGTGCTTACATTCCTATCTACCTTCAAAGAAACAGAATAGAAAAAGACAGAGGCAAACAGTTATATAAATTCACATCCATTTTAATGCTCCACTACTGCTAGCACTTTATTGTGTCTTGAAGATGCTCATATTTTCATAGCAGACATTTCAGTTCACAAGACTAACTGTTCTTTCAGTCCTCAGTACAGCTCATCTCTGTGTGTTCTATTTGATTTAGAAAAGCCAGAAACATGTGACAGCAGGACTTCTTATCAAATAAGGCCAGTAGTTTAAAGAAGCTTTAATAGCTTAAAAAAACTGAAAAAAGGAAATCCTATCATCCTTCAAAACTCCTATAAGTTTTGCCAAGTGCTGGAAACAAGAGTGACTTGCAGTGAGCAGGTGCTAGGCATGTGACAGATGAGTTAAAAAAATAACAGAATATAATAAAATTTTCTAGCTAATGATTTAAAATATAAATTCTCCTATATCATTATACAGAATGGTTAAAACATGTCACAATTTGACCTTGCAAGCAGAGTCATCCAGAACTGTAAATTTGCAGAGCGAGGTCCTTGACACTGTTTCATCATCATCATCATTATCATCATCATCAACATCATCATCGTCATCATCATCTCTTTACCACTCCCACAAGCTCACTGGTTTTGAGCACTGCACTGCCTCAAAACACAGCCATACATTGGCACCACCCAACTCTACAAGTACTGAGCACCTTACTTTCAGTCTCCATTTAAGACAATGGGTCCCATGTCCTTAAATGATCCAAAAGCTGTCAGAGGAATCTGTGGCCAAACTACTCCATTCCCTGTGAACACAGCACATCATCTTACTAGAAACATTAAAGGAAGGAGAAAAGTTTCCTATTATCTCTGTATTTCTCTATCTGCTAGTGCTGGCCTACTAACTCAGCACTTATTGTGGTCCTGCTGAGAGGGTTTGTAAATCCAGCACAATTTCTATACATTTTACTAGTATTTTACTGACTAAGTAGCTTTTTTTTTTTTTTTTTTTTTAATAGTGAGGTTACAGATGATACAAAGACTAATGGAGTAATAAATACTAAGGACACAATACTTTTACAGAATGATGTGGACCATTGATATCAAAGGTTGTATTGAACAAGTTGTATTTCAATAGAGCAAATAAAAGCTAATATATCTAGGAATTAACAACACTTTACTTAAAAATCAGCTGCCTAGGAAAGCAGTGGCTTAGAAAAAAGGATTGTGAGAGCCCTGACTATTCACAGGATTCATTTTGGCCAGGCCCCCAAGGACCTCCCTGTACCCTGCCCAGGACCCCATGTCAGACCCCTGTGGCCATCAGACCCTGCTCCATCAACTCCAGAGCAGGGCTGTCCTCAGCACCCTACCATCCTGCCCTGCCCTGTCACAGGCACTGCTGAGTCTGTGGGCCCACAGCCTGGCCTTAGCCTGTTCCCATCCCTATGGATGTGCTCCCTGGCTGCCCTACTCCTGGCTGAGGCAACAGGATGAATGCTGACAGACTCTGCCCTGATGGTCTCCATGCAGAGCTCCAAATGCTCCATGTCCAGGGAGCTATTTGGTACCTCAACAAGTACTTGGGAAATTATGCAAGTAATTCCTCTCAGTGCTATGAGCAGATAAAATACTTTAAAATTTACAGAGTTGGCACTGGTTGAAATGATAAAATCTCAGCCAGTCAGGCACGCTTCAGTAAATAGCAAGAAAAAACAGGAACAAGGTCAGTTCTTATCTACGCAAATACTGAGTGTGTGACTTGGCCACTGTTTGTGAGCACTTGGACATCCAGAGTGAGAGGTCAGATACCAATAAGCACCAGTCTTCCAGTCTGAAAAACATCATCAACTTGGTTGAACATGAATTTAGACAAATTCAACCATGGAAGACTTTACTTTTCCACCTGTGTGGAATGACAGGATCATGCTAAGGACTTGCATCACATCTCATTTGTGTTGACACCATGACTCACCATTACTACTTAAAGATTCTTGTCTTTTGTAAGAGTATCTTTCAGTCCAGAGGTACAAAAATATTTATATATTCACCCAAAAGTAACAATGCAATCCCTGGATTTCGGCTGGATCACTGGGATGTTTTGACTTTCCTCATACACATCAGATGCTTGCTCATACAATTGGCAATTTATGCCCACTGCCTGCAAAAATGGGGGGACTAAAAGTCACTCAGATAAAGCAGTAAGTACTCTAAAACAATGAAAGGGGATGCTTTGAGCATACTTTTTATTTTTGTATACAAAATGATGTGCAGATTTTTTAATCTGTTTTAGCTTCATCATGCATATCTGTGTTTAACTCTTTGCTGGTGTTGTGCTTTTGCAGTCTTTCTGTAATGGGCTGAGACACAGCCTCATGTTTCTGTCCTTTAAAAGTAAGAAAATAGACTTTTCTTTCTGGATTTAAATAAGCTATGACCATTAATATAATGACTTGGGAAATTACCTAAATATAAAAACTAGGAAGCTGCTGAATTTGAAGGTTCAACTGCTGCAAGTTCTTCACCTTCCTATATCTGAAGATAAATGAAAACTTGAAAATAGAGGAAAAAATGAAAAACGAGTTTACACAAGATATAAACCTCACTTCATTGAGTCTATTATTGAGACTGATAATGAGAACTACATTGGCATTATGATTGAATTATACATTGCAACTGCTATATTTTGCTAAGGATAAATTACATTCATATTGTGTTTTCAGCATATTTTGTATCACTCCACTAAATCAGAATTCCTGTGTAACATCAATTGTCTTCAAATAAGTAAATTTGTTATAAACTTTAGTTATTCACACGTGCAGAATCTAAAAGAACTTGATCAAAGAGTACTGAACTCTCATGCTTTATAAGCAATAAATGTAAGTCTCTTCAGGAACCACCTGCAGCTCTCGATACTGAGGCTAAATCAATTCTAAAGCTGGTGTAAATCAAAGTGACTTAAGTTATGAGTGAAATTATGCTAATTTGCATTGGCTGGATATCTGATATGTGAAGTCCACAAGACACGGAACACTAAGCACATACTTCAATGATTTACAGAATTAGATGATAATGGAATTTATTTATTGTTGAAGTGCCTTCTTGCTGTCAGACTTAGAAGAAAAAAGCATCACCACACATAAAAAGTATGCTTAGCTGATTTCAGACAGATAGACAAAGGTTCCTGTAGAGACTGAGCTGAAGATAAATATCTAAAATATCTGAATGGCAAATCACATAAGCAGAAGGATGCAGTAGAAGATTAATGGCCACAGGTGCTTGGCAATGGTCATTCAGAAGTTTGGTTTGTTTGGGATTCTTCTTCTGGTAACTGAAAGTAGCATAAAAGTTCATTCTCCAAAAAAAGTCTGTCATAGGAAAAAAAAAAAAAAAGAAAGTAACCTCTTTTGCTAGCTCCCTAGCACTTTTCTTTCTTGGAAATAGCAGCCCTTCAAAAGATGGCACTAATTGCAATAAAGGACAACTATAGCAAAGTTTCTTTTAATGTATGTTACGCTGGAAAGGCAGAAGTCTAGTTAAACTATGTTCGTGGTACATATCTTTCTCTGCAGCAGTGAAGAGGAGAAGTGTTCTGTGAGCTTAGAATAAAATTTTCACTGACAGTGTGAAAGCTTATGAAAATCTGACAGGGCACATTCTCCCTTACAGAGATCTACAACTCTAAGAGAAATACCTTTCCCCCTTCTAGAGCAAAGCAGAATCAAAGAACTGAATAAATGTAAATATGAACGTAATAACTGATGGTTAAGCTCCGCCTGCTCAGAGCAGGAGAAAACAAGATTGGCGACAAAATTCTTAATTTCCCCTAAGATTATTAAAAAACATCTGTTAGAGTATCAAAGCACATTTGATATGCTGTGCCAGTTTTGCCAACTTAGACATTTCAGCAAGAAATTCAATTTGACCTGAAACATGTATCAAACTGTCACTTTCGTTCTCCCAAATTTAATGCAACTTATGCTGTTGGAACTCTTGAGGTTATTCCTAAATGTGATCCCACTGAGGACACAACTAAAAGTTTATGTGCACTTACACTTCCAAGAGTTATGATGAAAAAAAAAAAAAAAGAGAAAAAAGGATAAGCTCAGAAAATCTGCACTATTGTTTCTCTATAAGAGTAATTAACACATATTCCCAAAAGAACTAAGGAAAGAAGGAAAGAAACTGAAGATTCCCTCTGGGCAGGATAGTAACAGTAGCAGGCATTAAATATGCAGGCAGCCATTAGGCATGATTAAAGATTAATTCTGTGTCATAGAAAGGACTTGAGGTTGTCACAGGTCATGACTCTCATCTTTATTATTTAGCTTACTGTTTTTATTTAATTAGCTGGACTTAATGAATCTTTGGTTATAGATGTCTGGCAAGCTAGATTATTGTGCACCATTTATTAAGTTAAAGGCTCAGCTATAAAACTTTTTCTTAGCAGGTAGCTTCCACAGTTTCATCAATAAGATTCTGGACAAAACCAGAAGGGGCTCTACATGTGTATGAAAGATGTAATGACTTTATTTACCAAAGTCAGCATTAGAGGTTCTCCTGGAATTGGTGAGATATGTGAGCTCATAATTTGGTGATAGTATTTCAGTGCTGCCTATTACATTATTTGCATTGGTAAAATTCTCTCAAAGTCAAAAATCATAGTTCTCAAGAGGTACCATGTATTGTAGTGGCCATGTCAGTGTATTCAAGTTTTTGTGTTCTGCTCACTGTTTTTTAACAGAAATTATTAATTTAAAAATGGAAGTATTGAGTATGTCAAACATTAATTTAAATCACTTTTTTTTTTTAATCTATACTTCCCTAATTTTTTTCTATAATGGAGATCTAAGACCTTCAAGTACTTCCCAAATAGAAAACATTTTCTTTTACATTTGTTTTTATTAAATCTTCGCATTTAGCATTAAAGGACTATCTTTTCTTCCCTTTAAAAACAAAAAGAGTTCTATTTCCTAAACTTTGCCGAGCAGTCAGTTAAATCACACAGATGACAGAATCTCAGTGTAATGTATTTTTTCCTTCCTGTTTCAATTAGCAGGGTAGTCAATCAAACAAATAATAATTAAAAAGAGCACCTGTAGGAATGAAAGAACTGAGGAAAAAAAAGGCTTATGATACAAGGTAGGGGAACAGTAGAAAGTCTTTCATCTTCTTCTCAGATCCTCTGTCTTCCATACCATAATGAAAAGAAAATTACCTTGTCCTTAAAAGTCTTGAGAAAAATAATCAGAACTTCACAAAAACATATATGAAGCGGGGGTTCCCTTTCTCAATGCACCAGAAAACACGAACTTTTGCAAGATAAAAACTAATAAAGCCATGACATCAAGTTTTCTGTGAATTGAGTGCTTTTATGGCACAACAAATCCTAGAGAAGAGAGCTAAGGTCATTGTGGCCCAGCATAAAATAAAGAGAACTAAGGATTAAATCAGACTTCACAAATTCACACAATGTGCCTTAGAATAATTTGCAATACATTTGGTGTAGAAATTAGCCAGATATGCTGGTAAACTACAAGGTAGCCTGGTGCATAATATGGAGTTTGGAATCTTAAAGGAAAATAGGAATCCATGCTAATCTACTGGTTACATACAGAATTTTCTGAATGATGAAGCTAAGGGACGTGGAGAACAGGGAGAAGATGCTGGTACTAAGCTCAGGTAAGTAATTTTTTTTTAATAGAACAAATTTTAATGTTGTATAATGTAAATTATAATGTTGTATAATGCATGTATAATGGAACAAATTATACATGTTAGACTCAGTAATATTTTTGTTAGTTTCAGGCCTAGCAATTTTCTATCAAAGATGCTTGTCGTAGCACTTTGGAGAACCCAAATACTTTGCCTATGAAAAGAAAAATTTATTTACAATTAAATATTTGGAGATGGTTTAAAACAATAAAAGGTCCTAGAAAAAAAATGTGGAAATGCATATCTTGGTCTTAGGCCTGCTATGAAATTGGAAGACTCTATCTAGAAACTTCTGGCAGAGATTTGTTTCAGTTTTGGAATAGCCACAATAGGACAGATATTCTTGGCCATTTGTCCTTGTAATCATGTTATTAAAAAAAGACTTATACCCAGAAAGAAATTTAATGATTTAATGGACTCTTTATCCACTGAGCCTCAAATGCAGTCAAGTCAGCTGCGAGTTCTTAACTGTGCATGAAGGATGAAGCTATTCTCTTGTTATGAAGACAGTGTCTCTTCAGCACATGCTGATGGCTGGGTAACAGGCAGATAATCTCCTAATTGTTTACCTTGATAGTGACCAGAAAGCTTACAGCAGAACAAGTATGAAAATTAAAATTCAGAGGACATCGAATTCAATGGCAGCTATTAGCAATGTAATTAGAGTGGTTGATTAAAAATGTGCATGAATGTATTTGAGACTCTGAGTTTGTGCCAGACCCTGAAAAACAAAGGTCTTTAACAGTCTGAACTATAAAGCTGCTAATACAGTATGTTCTGAAAATATGTGAAATGCTCATAAGTCTATCTGATGAATAAGACAGAAGAACAATTTAAGGATGATAAATTCTACCCGCTGAACAGTGCTACTTTGGGGACTGACTTTGGCAAAACTACTTAGAATAAGAAGAGTTTGAACAAGCTACTTTTCATTAAATGGAAAATACTTGTGACATGTACAACTAAATGAATTTTGGGCTAGGAATTAGCTTTTTTCCTAAAGTTTTCGCAATCTGAGTCTTGAACATAGTACCTTCTCTTTTCCAAATAGAAGGAAGTAAATATGACTCAAAACTCAGAGAGTGGTACTTTTATTATTAAGTATTTAAACGGAAGACTAGATCGAGGCAACTCAAAATTGAACCTCCCATACTGTTCTCCTGCCTGGGCTTATACTGATAAATTGTATATATCTCCCATCTACGTAATTTCTTCTATCACCTATTTCCTTTCATCAGTAATGTCCTTGGCTTCATTCCCAGCTCTTTTTCCCTTCTCAATTTTGGAAATAAGGACAGTGCATCACTACAGGGAACCTGCATTTAGTTTGGTATTAATAGAGCTTTACTATAAACACATGGTGCACTGAGCAAAAGAGAGAACTGATACTTTGGAATGTGCCCAAGAGTTATTTAGTTCAATATCCTGTCTCTGACAGAGGACGATATAAGAAACCTACAACAGGCAGATCTAGGGTTATTCAATCTAAAAGAGAGCATACTTTAACCTTTAGATTTAAATTCTCATTTAAAAAATATGGCTTACAATTTGTTAACAGAAATTAAATATATTGTCAACATCACTATTCCTTTTTAAAAAACCTCCTTAATACTTGACCTAAATCATGTCCTGCTTTTATGAGCTGCATAAACCATTTACATGTACATAAATAAAACAACTGTAAACGTAAAAGTATTTCTGGATTCCATAACATTTAATTTCAATTTACTGTCCTTGTTTCCTTTTGTTCAGAGTCATGTAGAGTTTGGTATGTGAAAATAAGTGATACATAACATAAATCAGAAAAAAACCTACTATTTTAATGTTCCTCATTCCTCTTTTCTTTTGCAGCAGTTCTTATTTCTCTCAATACAACTTTTTAACAGATTTCATTATTGCATTATATACAGTTAAACCTCTTTTTGTTCTGTGATATCCTTTAAGATGCAGGACAGATAGTATTACACAGCATTCAGGAAGAGGTGTTTAAAGCATTATAATATTTTTTCTATTCTTCGTTATCCCTTTTCTTATGCATATTAAAACTTGCCTTTTCGTTCTAATATATCAATATGTTAAGCTGACATACTCCTTAAGTTCTGTACCACTAGAAATTACACAAATACAGTTGTGGATTTTTTAAGTAGATATATATTACTTAAAAGAACAGAAATTATATTATTGAATTCAATTCTAAGCTACTTTGCCCTACAATTTTAGTGTATTGTGTTTAATTTACCACTTGTTTCAGCTACCTTGGTTAGCTAATACCCTCCCACCAATTTCTCTGATCCAGAATTAATATCTCATTGAAGTTAAATAAGTCATCCCCAAATATAGCTACCTCATCACTTTCTGTATTTTCACTGTATTATTAATAATGATATTTAAAATAAAGGTGAAAAGACCCAATTCAAAACCTTAACTCAGTCTCATTGCTGCAGTTTCCCCAAAAGGAAAAAAAAACCACTTTTTTTTTCTTTGCATTATGTTTTATTGAATATTTGAACTGTGACAATATTTCACTTCACTATGTGTAATTACTTCTTTTAACAACCCATATGTGAAATAGCAATTGCTGTGTTATAAGGACATTAGCAACATTTAAAAGTGAACCCAATTTATTGATAATGGACTATTTTTGAGTTATCCAAACATTCCCTCAGTTATAATCCCATAATGTCAAAGTATTTGACAGGCAATGAATGTCTTTCAAATATATGTTAACACTGTGCTTTTCTCAAAACAATAATGGTTACTTTTTTAGTTTTTTCACCATATGATAAAGTGAAAAACGTTTAGACAGAGAACAATTCAGAAATGGCCATAACAATTCTTATTAGCAAAAACGCAAAGTCCAAGGAAAATGCCATAGCAGGATGATACTGGAAATAGTCTCTATTTTAGGCAGTACACAAATAGGAGAAAAGTCAGTGGTTGTTGGGTGGTGCATTTAATTATTTATTCAACACACAAATCCCAGTGTATCATATTGGTGGCTTACCTTGAATATGCATTCCTGAGTATAAGCCATAGAAAGAGTCAATTTCACATGTCAAGGACCTTTTATTTATTAAGTGCTATAAACAATTGATATGACTGAATTTTGAGGGGGAAAAAAAAAAACAAAAAAACTTTCCTCCTTTCTGTTTTCTCATTTTCTCATTTTACATGCTTTTCCTAAGGGAATAGAATGAGGGAATGGAAAAATCAATTGTACATCAAATTGTAGAAACACTGACACATTCCTCTAAATCACTAAAGTTATCAGGCAGTAAGTGAAAATTGCACATAATATGTCTATCAGAATTTTTCAAAATATTATAAGAAAATTCATTAACTCACAATTCTAATCAGACCTGGCATTAAAATTTTATATCTGTCTTGTTAACAGAACTTTACCAAGCCAAATTTCTAGGAGGATAAAAATAGTGCAACATAAGTAAAAATCTGGTTTCACTGAGAAGAAAAGTCTGCTTAGTCCTGCCTTTCTTCTTTTCCTCATGAATTTATTTAAGGATATTTGAGGTTAATAAAGGAAAAAAGTCTCACAAAAGGATGGGCTTACTGTTACAGATAGGAAATATTTCATATTATATGAAATAAAGATAATAAGCAAACAAGGAATTGGTTCCTTAGGAGAAAATGTATCTACATAACTGCATAATCTGTGACACATCAAAAATACCGATTAGTTTATTTAAAAATTGCTAATTATAAGGCTCATATGTGCATTTTTCAGTGTCATAACTGGTATCAATAGAAAGTTAGTATATGAACTCAACATTTTTTAAGGATGCCTTAATATATTTTTTACTAGTTATTTGTAATATTTTGACTCTTCTTTTTATACTAAGAAAATACACAGTCTATTTTAGAATTTGATAATGACTGTCACTGCTATATATACCACAAATATAAATCAAAAAGGATTTCAGCAATCTTTCCTCTTCACAGAAAACTATGTATACTTATTTTCTTTTTCTGAAGCAGAAGTATTTTTACTGATTCAATTCTCATAGTATGCTTAAAAATTAATAAATCTGATAGCATTTCCAGACTGTCTGTGTCTGCTCTCTCCACATTTTGGAATTCTTGGTTAGTCAAAACTATTCAATGAAAAAGTTTTGT
Organism: Agelaius tricolor; assembly: GCF_023055355.1. Classification (NCBI taxonomy): domain Eukaryota; kingdom Metazoa; phylum Chordata; class Aves; order Passeriformes; family Icteridae; genus Agelaius; species Agelaius tricolor. The sequence continues at coordinate 49,536,410 of NW_027269267.1, read as the reverse complement.
CTTTGGATTTTCAACAGGGAAAGTCCATAGCACTTGTGGAAAGAAAGTAAAGAGAAACAGAAAGAAAATTTTAAAAAGAAATACACACCAACAAACATACATATATGCTTCAGTCAGTTTTGGGGTTTGTATTATCCATGAAGAATGAAACTTTTCTTGTGGTTCATATATGAAACTAGCATTGCCTGGACCTGTTTTATTCATGAATACCAGATGAGGATCAAAGCATAAAATTTGAGAGGGTAGCTCACAGGAGGAATCTGTGAGGCCAAGGCAAGTGAAAAGATATTGCCTATTGATGAGAAAAGCAGAGGTATTATTCACACCCTGAAACCCTTACTTTGTGTTTACATTTGTCCTCAGGTTTTCTATATGTATCCTAGAGCTCACAAATGTAGCCTTAATACATGAGACTGGCTGGGATTCAGAGGATATTAAAAGAGCTTGCTGACATGACAGACTGCAAGACTGAGGATTTGGCTAACAGAAATCTCATGAAGTTCAGCAAAGTGCAGAACTATGTACCTAGGACAGAATAAACCCACGTGCTGATACAGACAGGGAAGCAGCTGGCTCAGTACCAGCCAGCCTCAAAATGATTTGGCTGATACAGTGAACAACAGGTCAAGTAGGATCAAACTGTGGCAAACAAATCCCACACAGGACTGCATTAGAAAAGATGTGGTCAGCTGGTAGAGGTAAATTATTATTTTCAATTCAAACCCAGTAAAGCTGCATTTGGAATACATGTTCAATTTCGTGTCTCAGTTCAAGGGAGATGCTAGGAAACTGTGATGAGTTCAGTGAAAGACAAGCAAGATGGTGAGATTCCTGCCTGATGGAGCAAATTGAGAGAACTGGCTTTTTCAGTCTGTTGAAAAGCAGGTTAAGAGGAGAGAATAAGCCTAAAACTACTTGGACATCTCTAACCACAACTGTGAAACTCTTGGTAATGACAAATTGTAAAACAAGGAGGAACTGCTACCAGTTGTGACTTTTGACATCTACTCAGCATTAGGAAAAGCTTTTGTACAGCACTGAATCAGATCACACAGAGAGGCTGCAAAATCTCCATCTTTGGAGATTTTCAAGAGTCTGTTATGGAAAACCACGTGTAATCTAAGATGGCCACTATTCAAGAGTTCTGCTCCTTGGCTTCAGTGGAGAGGCTGAACTACACAACTTCCTGAGAACTCTTCCAATCCATAGTTCTGTAATGCAGAAAACACAGATGAAAAGATGAATGATGTTTCCTACAGATTAGTAGGAATAAATACTAAAATAGATGGTGAAACTCTATCTGGCCATGTAAACTGCATTTTAAATAAAGCAGGGACCCTATGTCCTGCACTGCTAAAATGAAAGCCTTTGGCTGGCTTTCTGAGGCACTTTGATTCACCCTTACCAATGACTGGGAACAGTTCTCAAGAGATCCTCAACAATAGAATTCTAGGAACAAAACCAGAATCGGTATTGATTAGATCAAAAGTTGACATTAACACAAAAATGGCTTTTTTTAGTCATTGCACATAAACCAAGCTGTTACTTTTTGACAATACATTACTTTCATGTGCAGTTTTCTTAATAATTTTATTATACATGTGATTAATACATTATTTGCTTAAGCCTACCATTTTGCTGATGTTGCACAAAACAAAAATAAAAGCTCCTATGTTAGAAAAAAGAGAAAGGGCCCATTATAAAATAAAAAATTTGGATATTGTTACATGATCTGCATTAAAGTTGCCAACTATGGTAATACAATACTTACACATGAAAGAAAAGTTCATATTACCAGATCAAATGCTGAATTTAATACTGTTTGGAAGCAATGAGGCTAGCTGACTTTTGGAGTTTTGAATCCTTTGGACAAAAATTATTCTGCTAATCTACTATTACAAATAGTATAGCATAATAACAAATAATGGAGACTGCGAATAAATTAAAAGTAGTTCTAAGACTCACAAGCTTTGTTTGTGGCTGAAAAATCACCCAGTTTTTAAGTGCACACACACACACAAGAAGACTAGATGATATAAAATGGGGGAAAAAAAGAGTCCTGTTTTTTTTCCTCCAGAATTAAAATACCTTTACATCACTCAAATGTTAACAGACAACTCTTTGAATGACTGATGTTACATAACAGACACAGCAATGTGTTTTAGGGTGGCAGGGTAAGCTAAGGACGCTGCTTTCTTCTGCACTCAAAATGTTTTTGGTACAGGGGGTTTAAGTCAAACACTTAATGTGAGCAAAATGTGGCTTCTGCATGTTAATTATGAGATAAGTAAGGATATAAAAACACACAAATGTATCCTCTGCATTTTTAAAACTCTTTTTCTCTCTTCATGTGTAACATGTGCCTTCACATCCCTTGATGTCAAGTCAGGTGCTATAGTGCTACATGATGGATATAATTTAATGTAACAGGCTACAATGTAGCACATTATTTGGAAAATTGTTGAAAAAAAGGCAGTTGTTAGGAAGGTCGTTGCTAAAGATATTCAGGTTTGTTTGGCTGGTGGTTTTCTTTTGTTTTTTTTGTTTTTGTTTTGTTTTGTTTTTCTTTGTTTTTGTGTTTTTTTTGTTTTAATTTGTTTTGGGTTTTTTTTATTTTGTGTGTGTTTTTAAATTGGTTTTGTTTTGCTCTTGTTTTTTCAACCCTAGTAAAAGAAAACACTAAGATGATATTTTTTATTTTTAAAAGCATAATTTATCTCTAAGATAAGAGCTAGGGATTTCTCCAAATGCACCAGATGTGTAAAAGGTGCAAAAAATTAGAGACAGAATCACTGAGCAGATATTCCCTCTAATGAGCCAGCAAAAGGAAAACTTGTGCATGTTGGAGTGATGGTGCTTTTTCCATTTTTCTCATAGCAAAACTCTAACTAGGCTAAAGTATATCTCAGTAATTTCAAAACAGGGAATAAAACCAAATGAAATTCATGTTAAACTACTTTGAATGGATTCAGCTACAGTTCTTGCTGTTTTGATGGCAAATTGTGACAGGATGTTACATTAGTAAAAATATTTCCATAATTAATGCATGACTGCATTCTCTGTTGGATAGGTCTAAGATAATAAAACCAGGTTTAAACTGTAGTTTTCCAGATTCTCTGAAGTATTAATTTTGTGTTTAGTAACCCAGAAGTAGATGACATAACAGACACTGTCATGCATTTTTCCATAGAGTTGAAATGGTATCCATCATTATAAATCTCTATATTTCTACCATTTATATATCCATACATCAAGGGAAGTGATGCAGTATGCATATATGCAGGCCCAGGGGAAAAGATTTACTCATTCTCTAATCAATCTCAAGAACACTACTGTAGGAAGACAACTAGCAATAAGATTGAGAAAACTCTAAGTTATAGTCCCATTCTAACAGAAGTTATACCAGTACAAAAATAATACGATGAAATGCAGTTGTTTGTTCCTAGATGGAATGCAGCTGGCCTGCACAGAATCTGTTCCATGGTAGTTCCCAAAAAAACATAGCCTGCATCTTAAGCATGCTAAGAGGGATGACAGGGAGGCAGGAGAGGAGTGAAGACACCATGGCCATGATCTGTAGTAATCCTGGCAGGGATGGGAGGTTGAGAGCACCATGTAATGGATAAACCTCTTGGCAGCTGTTAACCAAGGGTGAGAGGAGAAGATGACTCCCTGTTGAACTGGTAACTGTGGTGAAATTGCTCTCCTTAGATGAACTTGGTTCATTAGAATCTCATTGTAATATTAACACACCTCCATAACAAAGTTAGCCGTCCCCAAGGTATGACCACTCCTCACTGAGCTAGTGCTCCAGATTTTATTGACTAAATCTTTAACAGCAAAACGAGAATTTTACAGCAATCAGTAACAAAAGCATGTATGACTAGAATCACTCAAGTTCTACCTAAATGTAAAGATATAGTATAAAAGTGAGTTAGGGATGGGGAGAAGTTAGTGAAGACTCCATCATAACTTCTGGGATCAGTCAATGGACTGAAACTTCTACCACATGGGAACACCTATTGGTAAGAACTTTAGTTTTTCCTGGTGATTTGAGCTTGTCTCTTTATTGCTCCGAATTCATTTTTGCAGTCAGTTACTACCACCAGCAATCTTTGAGCCTTAATCTGTCACAATTTTCTGTTATCAGTATGTTTGTTGATCAAAGTGTGTTGCTCCCTAAAGTGATTAGTTAGTTCTCCAAGGGCACTGTTGTCCAACAGTGGATAACAGAGTTGACAAAAATGGGGAGATCCAGGACAGGGGTGCCTCTTTCTAACCTGTAATTAAGGATTCAACTCTGATATGCTGCTGGCACATGTCCCTAAACAACCCTCTGATCCAGCAGGCTGTCTGGTGGAGTGCCCATTATGGGAGACTGACAGACTGGTCAGGCACAAGGGTCTCAGCTTTCCTGGGACATTGGCAGACTGATCAAACATAAAGGAAGGGCTCAAGGCACCCACCCTTGTGGGTGACAACTATACTCTATTAAGATTGTCTGAAAAATATACTCTATTAAGATTGTTCTAGTCCCTTGATATCAGTGAGGATACAAGATATTTTTATTACCCCAACCTGGTAAACAAAAAAGTGTGATATCAGACTTGAGCAGCACAACTAAGAAAAAAAAAATCTCATAAACTGAACAAAAAGTACTTGAAATTTCTGAAGGAAAAGAACAACTGCTAATACACAGAAAAAAAGGAATCATTCTGTAAACCTATGCAAGGGGATAGAGATTTTCAAGTACTATGAAAATTTTATTTCACTTCACAGTTTTACATCAATAAAATTCCACCTCCCTTTTTTTAAATTATTATTTTTATTTTTTAAAATTATTATTTCTATGATAATTGCAAAAATATTAACAGCTCACTCACTATTCATCTTATTATAATCTGTCCATTCTATCACAGTTTAGTACAATTCAAGCATCACAGGAAGGAAAGTGTATTATAACCATGAATCATAGGTGGCATTTTGCAAACATCTCTTATTACCTTCTATTTACAGCCAAATAATATATTATGTTTAGGTATGCATGTCTCCTTTGGAATTATTTAAATTTCAGTCATCTGGTATCATCTAAATGTCTAATAATTTGGCTGAAAAAAAAAAAATCTGAAATTACGCATAAAAAACTGGTACCAGTGCTCATCTTGGACTTACTGACTTTCTAAAATTTAGTATTCCCTATAATTTTCAGAGATGACATTTCTCTAAAGATAAGTTTCTACAAAAATATGTCCAAAACTCAAGGGACGGAAAAACTTTTGTATTTAATTGTATCAGGACTTTTTTGAAGTTCATGCACATACACTTTTAGGAAAGCGCAGCTGAATTCTGTGAATGCAATACCTTCAACTTCCTACAAATTTAAAACCTCACAAAGGAAAAAAACCTGCAATTATAGTGTATTTTTAAGTTTTTCCAATAACAAAAAAAACTTATTATAGAATCACTGGTTTAATATTTTAAAATCCTAATCATTGCAGTTGATTTTTAAGTATATTTGGAGAGACCTGTTTGAAACAAATAGGGAAGAACCTATACCTGAGCATGAGCCTGACATTTCATAGCAGAATAATCTTTCTTTATATTTTAGGTCATTCAGAAGCTCACAGGAAAGATGTCGAATAATGTAGCAGCATGAATGTTTATATCTCTGTGAAAGACACTCACTACTGACTAACACCCCTGCATTTTCTATTACACGATGTCTAATTAAGCCCCATGATGCCACTCTCAAATCTGACAAAGCAGAGATAATTCTTGACATTTTCAGAAACTTGGCTTATGTTCCCCTTCTTTTTACAGTGACACAAGCTGGGGCTTCAAACTGATAATGACATTGCAGCAAGTTTCTGGTTTTTTAATCTTTTTCAAACAGTAGTTTACTCAGAAGGAATGGAATCACATAGACCCTTATTTGCCTTTGCAATGTTCAAGCACAGAACCAAGGCTGCCAAAAGACAAAATTCTGCCCTTACTTGCCTCAGTTCAACTCCCAGCAAAATCAATTGAAATTATGTTCTACTACCCAGGGAGCGGTTGGGTCCATAGCACACAGCGAGAACTGTCACAGCACATATGAGGTGATAGGTCACGTCACTTCAATTGTCCCTACCTTCTTTCAGCACTAGACAAACATCAAGAGACAAACACAAAGCAATAAAATAGCAACAGTAATACTCAGTGTTCTGATACTGTCCCTGTCACTGCTGCTCCTCCAATCCAGCCATAATGCAGAATTTTCTCTACCACATGTGGTGCCTCACATCTACCTTTCTTGGTCAGCAGCAGGAGGCAGATCAAGAGTATTTTGAGGCTGTCTTTAATTTAAGACTCTTCTCTTTAAAATGAAAACTGCTTTTTAGATAGAAGAACAAGGACAAGGATGAAAAGGGTTCTGTATATGCTTCTGAAATTATGAAAATTAACAGAGAGGAATATGTTTTTCTTTTAAAAAAAATAAAATTATTCCATTGCTTGCATAACTCAAAGGATATAAGTTTCTCTGTCCTGGTAATACCACTTGCTCTTATTTATTTCACTCTGTATGCTGTGACACTAGCCAAAGACTACACAATACCAGTTTCTCCATTAAAAGGAAAAATAAAGATAATTGATAATTACTTACACATTTTTTCACAAATGTCCTATCATGATTAAGAGCTGGTTTGCATATCTTAGGGAGAAAAATAACAAAACTGAAATAAAAGTTTTTCTCAAAAAAAAGCTGTAAAATCTCATTAATATATGATTTAAGAAGTCACAGATTGCCATTTCATTTCTCAGTCAAGACTGAGATGAATGATGAAGGACTTTATGTCCTGGAGTTAAGACTAATGCAAAAATCATTAATATTTTCAACTGTATATTCCTGAGACCTGGGTACCAATAGCAAAATGTTTTCCTTTTTCCACAATTTTCTTCTAGATATTGCTTTAATACAGTTTTACAAGAAACATCATTTGTTCAGACTGTGTCCCAATTCACCCTGCAAACAACAGAAAACAGAAACTAATTATTTTCAACCCAACCTCTACCCGACAATATCTTTTGAAGGTAGATACTAAATTGGTGGAAAATTACATCTTACATTGGATTTCATGCTTATCAGATTTTTCCCCTATCTTTCCTTCTATCTATTTGATTAAATCATTTCACATCTTTCAGAAGTCATAAGTTACAAAGGGAAAAAAGAATTCACCATAGAGAGATTTCATGTGTATAAAGAATATTACCATTAAACTTGTAGACTTAGGCATTTGGCAGCCAAGCTAAAGAACACACAGTTACCCAACTTACTCCTGAGAAAAAGTAGAGCTTCAACAGGCATAATCATCTCTCTTCCAACACAAACTTAAAGACTAGAAGATAAACCTATTTGCAATGAGTTTTTTTGCATTGGTTTATTATTTTAAGTATTGTAGCGTTATGGTTCTAGTAAAATGAGATCCTGGGTGGCCATGAAGTAAGAAAAGGCTCCTGATTTTATTAAGTCTTGCAAAATTATCTGACCAGCTATAATAAATACGGTTCATTGAGATTTCATTTCAATATTGGGGGGGGGGGGGGGGGTTGCTATTTTTAAGAATCCATATTTGTGCATTTCTTTTTAAAAGAAGAAAAAATGTAAAAAAATCTCCAAAGGAAAATGTAATAAATTCCTCTATTGAATGCAAATCAGTAAGGTGCTGTAGCTTGGTTTTAGTGTTTCCCCCTTACTTTTGCATTGTGTGTCTAACACTCACATTTAAACAAAGACATTCCCCACAGGACACACACACTGACAAAACAGTGCCTTACATCCTTTTGTAAAGATGTGTGCCCTTGATATCAGGAAAGTTCAGGCAGTATAACAGCCTGAAATCTTGCCCAGAACAGGGATATTTATTTGCATATATTTGTAGACTGTTTAATTCCCTACTGTAGTGCAAAGAAAACTACTGTTCTTCACATTACTTCAAACAGACTACTAGAACTACAGACCTGAAAATCACCATTCACTAAGGAAAAAGCCCACAAGAAGTTTTATAAATATAACAATGTGGCATATTCTGCTTTCACCAACAGTAACAGTAAGGGTTTCTGTGTAAATTGCTGAATATTGGGAAGGGAGACTGCAGTTTTCTTGAGAAATTTAACAGGAAAATTTGCATGGCAGTGAAAGAGGTGAATCCAGGATTGATGTATTTCTATTTATGTGTTATTCAGATCAAATAATTTGCAGAAAAGATATTACTTATATGAAAGAGATTCAAATGAACTATTTTCTTGAGTCTTTCTTGACTGAATACTAACAATGAGTACCTTGATTTGACAGCTTGTCTGTTCTTAGGTAAAGCTGGATGACAGTCATCCACAAAAGCATTTGATTAGTTTATCATTACCTGTGTCTATGTTTAGCAGATGTTTTTGAAGTTCTTTACCTCAGTACTCAGTGAGATTTGTCACCATGTAATGTGAAGTGTGGAATTCTGTTGCTGTTCAAGTTACTTCTAAGTTCTTTCAACATTCTTCAGTAATTTATTTCATCACTGAATGTAAGTTTAGATCATCTGCAAAGTATAATATTTGGGTTGATTTTTAAAATAGAGGGAACTCTGGGAATATCTGGAAAAGTAAGTTGCAATAAATGAATATTAGGTAGACTTGAAGAGAGGGGACTGAGAAAATAGCAGTAAACCAGTATGTTATGACCTGTCCTGAAGGAGAGGGTAACTCAGATTCTTGTTACTAGATCCCTTGGGGAGATTAGAGTGAAATGACCCTGGATAATTGGTGTTCATAAATATTTGTATATATGTAGGGCTTATTCTAGAACTATTTGTTTGCAATGGAAAAGAGGTATGGGTAATTTCTGTAGAAATAAAAAAGAGTAAAAACATCACTTATGTAAAAATATAAGAAAAAGAAAGACAAAGAAAGTATAAATAAGTATAGAAAGAAGAAAGAAGGAGAAGAAGAAAGTATAATGTAAATAATGGAGAGGAAAAATTCCACCACCTCTGAATTCAGTGACTAAAGTTGATTGTTGCAATTTTGCTGTCCATCTGTTGAAGTGATGTTTGCAATCCTGATCTGTCACGGGTGGGGGAAGCCCATGAAACACGAAGTTCAGCGGGTTAATGCACACTGAGATTCAGGTGGGAATTCCCAGATACTTCCCCAGAGGTTTTACAGTGTCTGATAAAACATTTTGAGTCTCTTCAGAGGTCTTTGATGGTTTATGAAACCTTCTTAAACATGACAGCCGCCTCTCAGGTGAGCCTTTCACATAAAGCCAGTTATGCCCCATCAAAAGGAATGAAAACCCTCAGGCCTGAGAGTGAATGTCCCAATACCTTCCCTGGGAGGAATTTTACATCTGAGCCTGTGCTCAAAGGGAGGAGATTGCATAATAAAAAGCACTATTCCCTCTCACAGGATCAGCTGCTTATTAGTCCCTTTCCTCACCTGGCTTAAAACCCAGATCATGCTAAACAAAGATTGGAGTTTCCTGGTCATCCTCTGCTGCTCATGCCTTCTGCACCTGTGCAAGTCTTTTTGCCTTGCACATCATCAGCAAAGCACTCCCTGTTTTTGCAAGTGGCCATTTGGTTAGGCCATTAACCATTAACATTTCAGTCTCTCACACCCCATTTTCAAAAGATCCCCATGTGCATTACTCATACATTAGTCCCAATGTCCTGTGGCCACCTGTGGGATCTCAGCACATCGTTCCCGATGTCCAGAGATGCCAGGAGAACCCTTGGGGGTCTCGAAAACCCTGGAATGTTGCCAAGAGTGTTTGGTGGCTTGATTTTGATCCATCCACAGAAGTAACAAGAGTCTGAGGACAAGAGAATCACTTTAGAGTACAAGGTGTAAAAGAGACACATTTAGAGGGTGAGATATAGACTTTAAGGTTTTTGGTACAGGGGGGTTATGGAGACAAGATGGAGGGATCAGGGCGTGTCTTGTCCTTCTTCTTTCTTCTTCTTGTCCTCCATCTCCTGTGATGATGTTGGCACTTAGAGATTGGTTTATGGTGAAGGTGCACTTGCTAACATGGGCAAAAAGCATTGGGAAATAAAGGTAAATATTGTATACGTAGGTTTTAGTATAAAAAGACATGACCGCCCCGTGGGTGGTCAGAGAGTGCCTGTGACTGCCTGCAGATCAGACCTCTGTTGGGCAGACAGAAAAATTTTGTAGATAAGAAATAATAAACAACCTGAAGACCGAAAGCTGAAGAGTCCAGACTCGTCCTTTGCATCGCGCCCACCAAAGAACCACTCTACCCGTGTCGGGGCAGAGACAGACAGCCGGACCCGACAGCCACCCAGCAATCGTAGCATATGTTTTGTCATGTTGTATCCGAAAACTGAAGGACAATACCATTGTGATAATGATATTGCAATGTGTCACCACAAAAAGTATGTTTGCAAAAAGAAACATTAAGCAGGCAGTGGTAATGGCTTTAAAAAAAGAATAAGCATTGCTTCACTAATTGAATCAGAAATGACAGCAATAAGCTCTTTACAAATCACTATTTTGGAATAAGCTCTTGCAAATCACTATTACTTTTATACAGTAACTTAAAACTCAAGTGTAGCTCCCCCAAAAGCCACCAATACACTTGGATTTCTGTGCTGTCAGTTTCACGATGGACAGCTGATGTTTCATTTCCTCTCATTTATGGAAGGCTAACTTGGAAGAAGTTAATTCAAGATGATAGAGTTTTTCATTGAAGATTGACTTTTCAAATTTTATCTTATTAAAATTTTGGGGCAGGTGAACTAGTTAATCTTGGACATCTGGAAGTGTGTAAAAATGTACAGTCAAGTGACTCCCAAGACATCTTGCAAGAAGGAATTAAATTACTTAGTTATTTTGTGAGGTACTGTGTTATAAGGTAACATTCCTTTGTCTAGAGAAGTTAGTGTTCTATCCTGTATCTCCTAAATAATACATTTACAAGTTTTAATCTGAATGACAGTTCATTTGGGTTAAGCAAAGATACTGTTATTATAAAGCTCCTTTATTTCCTTCAAACAAAATTAATATTTAAGAGTTTTTATATTAGCACTGCTAATAAATAAAAGATAAGCAGATTCATCCTAATAAGAAAAATTCAATATTTTTACTAAGGGTAACAATGTACATATACAAACATAAAGACCATAGGTGTACATTCTATTATTAGATTTTTTATCTACTTGTGAAAAATTATGTGTTGGACCACCTTTTTCTAATCCAAACCACTCAATGCAGACTGGGTGACAATACACTGAAGTTAAAGAGAAATAGCAGAATAAAAATGTGGAGCTTTGCCACAGCATCTCTACTTGCTCGGCTTCTGCTAGAAAAGTCCATTTTAGCAGTTGCTTCTGTTAAGTCCTGGAAACAATTTATTGAGGTTGGAACAAATGTATTGCTAGGGAATTAAAATATATTCCTACCAGAGAGCTTGAATTAAAATAAAAGCAAATCAAATCACTAAACCTTTTAATGAAAATGCAGTTTCTTTTTGAGCAATTGCAAATATTCTAAACAAAGGTAAGCCAGGTGTAGAAGCCACAGGGACTGGAATCTTCCTTTGGGACCTCTGCACAGACCATGCAATGTCAACCTCAGACTACTCCCAGTTTCTTCCTTCATTGATTCTTGACCTGACACAACCACCTAGCAGCCCAGAAGGGTCTCTTGAGTCAGACCAGGCAAAAGACAGTCAAAACAAATTATTTAGACAGTACCTTGCCTCTAAATAATGCCCTAAAGCATTTAACTGCACTTAACATTTTTACTGAACAACTTTTTTTTGTTGTTGTTGAGAGTCAGAAAATGTCATGATGAGTATTTTCAGTTTGATATACAGAAATAATGGATTAGCATCCATCAAAGTGAAAAGAGATTTAAGCTCATGATATGCAACTTGTGTTCTAATTTTAACACAAGTTTTCCTTGAGTTATGCTATATTTAGCTTAATTTTTAAATAATTTCTTGATGAGCAATAGTCTTAAAATATAAGTGACAAATATGGGTAGATCATCTGCAACAGCATTTATGCAAAGTCCAGTGTATTCCTGGCTCTCAGTGAGGATTCATGGACAGAGAATATAAAATAGCTGCACAGGGAAAGAAAGATGCACTTTCCAGTCCCTTGCTGTCACTTTGTTATTGCATACAGTGAAGCTGCATAAAAGATATAGCTAGAAGATCCAATTTTTTAATGATTTCTTTCTTAATGAAATAGCTCTCAAATTTTGTTTGAAGAGAAAGACAGCCACCTTTACATCTGGGTAATTCCCCTTCACCCTAGCCCCCATTTAACTAATTAAATGTTCTTTAGAATTTGAAATCACTGAGTATAACAAAGCTCCTGAGAATCATAAGAAAGTCAGGAGGACATCTCAAACACAGGAATGGCTAGTGTAGGACAGTCTAGGGAGTACATGATGCTTTCAGTATCATTTTGTACTGTACTTTAGGGCTTTAATAGCCCTTCCAGCAATGTTGCACCAACTGCTAATCGATACCAATTATTTTTCTCACCATAGAAACTAGGCTTAGTTAACCCCTGGAGTACCTTAGCCTGAAATAAATAGACAGTGAGTTTTCTTATGTGGATGAAGAAAACATCCACTACAGTGGAATTATTCCTGCAACAAAAGTGCTGCTACATTCAAATGCTGGATGAACACATAGTCGTCCAAAAAATTACTCTGGCCCATCAGTTTAAGACCACATTCTCAGAGCATTAGCTTCAATAAACAAACCACACATTGTATTGAAACAGTATGAAAATAGCTATTTTGCTGCTAATTTATGTTATTATAACATTGTAATTTTGCATGCGGGTCAGGAAAAAATTTGCATTGTAAAAATAGTTCATCACCAAAACTGAGGGGAAAAAACCCAAACAAAACTCCCCACCCAAAACCAACGTTTTGTGAAACACTCCCTTATGCACACACATATTTTATGACAAATAATTATGATAAATAAATACTTCTTTGGGGTATTTTGTTCAGCTTAATACAAGTTTTTTAACCGAACATATAAATAGATTAGTCAAGATTTTTTTTTCTGTAAATAGGCAGGCAGATAGTAGAATTAGGGAACTATTTAAACATATTGAAGCTCTTAAATATTACTGCTAAAATTATTTCCAAGTAGCTAATATAAAGGCAACATAAAAATAAAGAGTATTGGAAATAAAAAGTACAAGGGAAACAGCTATTTGGTAGCCTTATTGTGCTGCACATTCTCAGCATCCCTGTGGTAATGGAAATCTAGATTCTCCTGAAGTAAATGGAAATTTCTGCTAAGATCCAAATAATGTTTTATGTTTGTCTGTCTGTCCATCTATCTTTAAGTATGCATGAAGTGTTTAATTCTTAAACACCTGGAAAGTCCTGCATACATTTATTCAGTACAATACACCATCAAATGGGAATAAATTAGAACACAAAATAGTTCAATTTGATTGAAGAAAAAAGCAGGGAGTCTTCAAGACAAAGAAGTTGCTCCCATAGCAGTTCACAAAAAGGACAATTCTAATAGATCTAAGTGATTGAGAAAAAATAGCTAATACACTCCTGCAATGGATCTATCAATAGGGTAAATAATTGGCTTTGCACTGCTTTGTTTAAGCTAGCTAAGCTAATACATCATTTAAATGGTCATTTTAGAAAGTGAAGCTGTCTACAGTCATGCAGAATTATGCAATTGTTCAGAATACAGTACAATATCCTGTCACTCTCAGCCACCATATGGACATATCTGAAATATTTTTTTCAAACCAGTTGAACCAAAAGCAGAGGAACAGAGGTTCTAATAAGCCATTGCCCTCTGGAGCTGCCATAGTTCTCTGCATAAACTTGATAAACTGCTTCCTTCATTAATTTTTGTTGGCTTTCACAACAAATGGGCCCACATCATTATTGTTTATCATATGTTCTTACCCCTTGAAGGCTATGACCCGTTGCAATGAGGTTCATTCCAAAACCATGTGATACTTTGTTCCTGGCGTTCTAGAAAGGTTTTCCTAAGGAACACAATTTTTCATATGGTAGAAGGAATATATTCTGTACTCACTTGACAGGAATAGTTTGCCAAAAAAGTAAATTCGGGACTGATGACAAGAAGAGGTAAATCTTGATTTAGCAAAACTTACTAAGGCTTTTTATTTTCTCAATGTTTTAATTTCTCCACTGTTTTTTCCAGGCTATACTCGAAGGAAGACAGAACTAAGGATTTAGAATAATAATGGATTTTTGAAACACAGAAAAAAATTATGCTAACAGAGGATGAGATTTCCTTTCATTAGTTGTTCAATCCACTGCAACCAGACCCAGTAACATAAAGCATAATTCCGTAGAAGAAAAAGCAAAAAAGGCCTCACCAAACTGCTCAGCTTTGCTTTCATCCTTTACTAAAGTACAGTCTTAATTCTGACTCCATAACAAAAACAAAACAAAGCAAAACAAAAAAAAACCCCAACAAAACAAAACAAAACAAAAAGATGCCATATACTTAAAAATGTGGTATATTCCTTTATTTGAGAATACAAAAGTACTTACAACTATCAACAAATATTGCTAGTTTCTCTTTAAATCCTTACTTATCTCTAATGGCAAGACAGCCAGCACCTGAGGTTTCATTTTTTTACAGTTTTCCTGTGTTCAAGCTGATGCGATGACTAATCTTTGTAACTATTTTCACCATGGCATGCAGTTTAATTATTAGGCTGGCACTACTATTCCTTAACTAAAGTATCAATACTTCCCTTTTTCACCACTAATACCAAAATCCTCGTGGATATTTACAAGAGGTATTTTCTGATTGCCTGCATAATTTATTTCTTTTATTTAAAAGGGTACTGAGTAGTGCTGAGTAGAGGTGGGAAAAGGAAATGAAGGATTACTTTTCCAAGAAAAAGGTCTTAATCCAAAACTTGAGGCTGAGGGATAAATGGATGCAAATTACAGGCAACACAGAGAAAGCCCTTACTCTGTGTAGCATATCATTACGTCTCTATCTGTATCAGAAAACCAGATGCTTAGAGGAAATAAAAACCACACCAAAACATAAAAATCTGGTAGGATTTTATACTAGGAAAATGAGTATTTGGAATCATTAGATAACTTTAAAAATATTTTATGTGAGATTTAAAGGCTCAACTTTTTTTCTGAAAACAAAACATAAAATATTGAAGGATCTTTTCCTCTGGAAAAAATTAGGTCATTTTAGGTGGTTTACTGAGTTAAACTCCCCATAGTATTCTCAACATCTTTTGTAAATTGAAATTGCTAGAATTGGTAACATAGCAGAGGGAATGGGAGAAAATTCCAATGAGACAAAAAGCTTCCATCTGGATTTCATTAAACAGTCATTTTCTCATAATTTGCTCTATCATTTTAAGGCATGAAAGTCAATGGATATATTATTGCATAATGAAAAATCTCAGGGATTATATAAAAATTTTGTTTTACTCAAGCTTTTATTCTCTGGTTGCATGAGCTAATATTTCCTAAATTAATTATCTGACCAAGGGAAAAAAAAAAAAAAAAGCTGTTTTCCAATGGTGTTCTGCCTTTCATCTGTCAGAAAATTCACATGGTTTGAACCAACCATTGACCTAAAAACTAATATTCTCCAAAATGTAAGGGACCATAATTTTATATACTTTTCTATATAAAAATAGAATATATTATCCACTCACCATAAAATATGTGGTATGTGATGAAAGACAATCCTTTTCTTTCTCAGGAGTTATGAAAAATAAATGTAAATAAGTATCTAAAATTATAATCATTACTCAATTTCACAAATAATTATTAGACCTTTAAAATCACACTTCTAACCTCATTAAAAAATGAAACAGGCAGGAAGATTTTTTTATTTGTTTTTTGTTTTAGATTAGACTGAAAGAAAAAATAAGGGATTGCATCTTGTACTATTAGAAAAAATATTATACTAATACATCAATTTTTTTAGAGAAATAAAAGAATTTAAAATAATCTGTACTTCTATGTCTAGTCTCTGTGCTAGATAAGCATCTCCACATGGCAAGCTAGTCATGTCTGAATTCCTCAAACACCTTCCAATTCCTGAAGCTTGGATGCCACACTTATCTACTCTTGATAGAGTATTCTTTGCAAAGCAGTAATTATTGTCACAATTTTATGTTTGTTGGCCTCTCTGCAACCTAGGTTTGTCTCACTTTTCAGTGCTTGCACAGCAGCACCCAGTATTGAATTACCTTTTTCGTAACTCTTTGCACCATTTTCCCATTCTTCCTTTGTTTTTACAGAGTACCAATATGGATATAGAGAGGTTAATCAGGGAGCAGAAAGGATCTAGAGCTTAAACAGAGCCATCAGAGGTATAAGCAGTGAGTGTGGTACTGGAAAGATGCATCTAGCTCTGTAATCTTTGTTTCCACTAAGGTGCGGAAGGAAGGAAGGAAGGAAGGAAGGAAGGAAGGAAGGAAGGAAGGAAGGAAGGAAGGAAGGAAGGAAGGAAGGAAGGAAGGAAGGAAGGAAGGAAGGAAGGAAGGAAGGAAGGAAGGAAGGAAGGAAGGAAGGAAGGAAGGATCAGTTTAAAGCTGCCTGTCAAACAAGAGATATAAGAAAAGTTCTCAGAGAAAATTACATGGCACTTTGATCATGGGCTACAGTAGTCACATGGGGAAAAGATTTCCCGAATGGTCTGGCAGCAGAGAAGATGCTGTTGTAATTTATGAATGTTATATATTGCAGCTATTATAGAAGCAGAAGCTTATTGCAGTGCTGCAAATCAACAGGTCTCTCCTGCTCTCTACTGCAGAGTTCAATATTAGCATAGGGGTTACCTATGGAGACACCCAGTCACAAAATAACCCATCTTTGCAGTCGAACATTGAAGAATTTTAGAATTTCCCTGAAGTATTTAGGAAGGAATATTTGTATTCTAATAAAGGATAGGGAGAAAAAAATGTGGTTAGTAAGGGGTGAATTGAGCACTTAACACTTGTTTTAGTTTACAGGTCGATTTTAATTTTGTGTTAGGGATTACAGAGAAATCTGTCAATAAGACAATGGTACAGAAAACACTTGAAGGCAGTAGAAAAGCAGCTCTTTTAGAATCTAATGGAAAAGTTCCCATGTAAATTATAAAATTGAAAGCAAATTAAATTTATATTTTGTTGAAACAGACTATCTAGATTTTAAGACTCTGAGAGGCGTCCAAATGGCTGCTTCAAACTTCTATATATTTTACAGAAGAGATAATTCCAGGTAGTTTCAGAACAGCTACATAAGCTGTTTACAGCTTATTTAATTGCAGAAACCCAAAAAACAATGTCAGCTGAAGCACTTGGAACTATTCTTAACTTTATAATACTTTTTGTATTACTAGAAAATCACCTTCACCAAAGCAGCTCTCATAAGACATTTCCAGTATATAAACACTCAGAGGAACATTTCCTTAGTAGCTATATCTCTGTGCCTGTTCTGCACCTTCTGAGTTTTGAGGAGGACTGCTTCTGAGCGCAGACTGAAACCTCTCACCACCACTAAGCATCCTGTCACTCACATTCCCTTTGTGTGCCCCCCAGCAAGAGGACAGGAGTAGTAATGGTCCCTTTTAAGTCCCTCTGAGTAATTGTTCTCCAATTAATTAACTGCAGTGCATGTTACTTGATTTCTTAAACAAAGTAGGCATTTAGTGCCCCAAGACAGGAACTGTAGAGAAAGTAAAAGATGGGATTGAATCAGAGGTCATTAGGATTTATTTTACCAATTACACATCTATCTTTTGCATTTTTTGTCACACCTCAAAAGCACAAAGATCTAAACTACTATTCAAGTACTCTGATAATTATGGAACAGTTACAATCCAGTGACTTAATCAAAATGCATTTGTGCTGTAATTTAGAGAGAAGACAGCAGGAAGAATGGTATGAAAACACAAAGTATGATACAAACTCCAGAAAGGATCATTTTTGAAGGGGTGATGGGGATGGAGCTGCCTAGCAAGCCAATATTAAAATCCTGAGAAGATAAGCACTCAGAGGATGGAAGAACAAGCTGTAAATGGTTTATACAGCAGTAGTCACACGAGAGAAGTCTGATAGCCTTTCTTGTCAAAAATTAAGAATTTTAAATAAAGCTAATCTAATGAAATATAACATAAGCTTTCAAATGTATTTCCTAAAAGCATATTTACATCTAGCATTCCATTGAAACATGAATTTCTTAGGAGTTTATTTCATTAAAAAGTCCTAAAACTTTT
This sequence comes from Agelaius tricolor, assembly GCF_023055355.1. Lineage (NCBI taxonomy): Eukaryota > Metazoa > Chordata > Aves > Passeriformes > Icteridae > Agelaius > Agelaius tricolor. The sequence goes on along the minus strand of NW_027269267.1, from coordinate 49,518,139 downwards.
AGAGTAAATATCCACATTGTTATGAAATGGTTATTTGAATAGCAATACTTATTTCTTCTTTGTAAAGATTGAAATTTGCAGATGAAAACCCTGTTTAGGTAACATTTTTTTCACAGATTCTGAAAACTTCCATTGTATCTTCTCCCAAAAATAATATTAATTTCCATGAAATGTGGTTCTATTCAATGTAATATCAGGTTACACGATTTATTAGTATTACCACTGTATTGAAGTCATTGTTCAGACATAGTTAGTTTCCTTAAAGACCATAATAACAATCAAACAAAAATGCTAATGACAGTTGAGGGAATAAACCTTAATTCCAAATGTCTGTTTCTCTCCAAATACCCCTAACATAGTTTTTCTTCCTAATAAAAGAAAGAAAAATATTAATATGTCATCTCTTTCTAAAACACAATAAAGCGAAGGTAACAAATTTAGATAAAATGTACAACAGGTAAACAGAAATGCAATATTTTTAAAGAATTTGAGGAAGAGGTAGAGCAGATTTTATTAAAGTGAATTTATAATTTATATCTGGAGATTTACTGCCATGCACTTCCTAGCAAATTTCATAGCTTCCAAGTAACCAAACTACATGTTTTGATATGCTGCAGGAATAAATCTATTACCAAGGCAACAAAACACAATGCAGTGTTTGCTATACTTTGTCCATTAAACTTAAGCATTTGCTTTAAAAAAATCACATTTACCAACATATTATGAGACTTGTATTTTAAAAAGGATATTTTCCTTCCTGTTTCCTTGACTCTTGAAATTATTCTGGCTTCAGTGCACATATTATTATGCTTGTATAAATGAAAACTATTGAGTTGTATGCTCAGGGAAAAATGCAACAACTTAAACACAGTATGAGATTTTTAAAAAGTAAGTGCTTACAGAATATCGATAAATAGAAAGCTTTTCCATTCAAGCAAAAAACACAGCAATATCTGGTTAAACTGAATTACTTGCATAATTCTCTTAATTAGTAGAAAGCCACTAAAAAAACCTTTGGTCCTGATTCTAATGTTTTTACTTACAGAAAACCAATCTAGCTCAAAAATAGATGCATTTATTTAGTAGTCAGTATTCACCATATAATTTTTTTGGCCTTCATGACCATTTGTTCCATTAAAAAGTAGTGAGATGCTCGCCATTTCTGTTATTTAATGAATTCTTTAGTTGATTATACATTATTACTGCTTAATATAAGTGGCAGCAGTATCGTCTACCAATTTCAGTATCACAAAACTTTGCAGGGTAGGTAAAAAACCACAAAAATTTCAGGTGAAACAGAATATGGAAATGAAAACCAGAAACACTTGAGGAGATAATAATGTGAATTTATGGACCTAGAAGATGATGGTCTGCTTGGTTTTAATGAAAGTTGGTCACAATAGGGTTGGATATGCCTGGCACAACCCCCCCTTACAGCCTTCCTGCTCTGACAGATGCTCCTTGAGCTTATTCTGCTAACCAGCCATTTGTGAGCTGAAGCTGTTGCTTGTCAAGATGCCTGAAGACAACTTCTCATGAGTCAGTCTCAGCAACGGCAATGACACAATTTTAATTTTAATGACATGCATTCTTGATTTCTGAAGTACATGACTGACGCTTGTCATTGGTATCCAAGTTAACGGATAATAGCAGGAATTTTCCTCCTATCAGAAGCCCATGAATTCCACAGGATTTAAAACTGTGGCTCTGTTGGCAGAGACTGGAGGAGGGAATGCAGTAACATTGAGCCACCATGCGACGGCATCCACATTTTTAAGGAAAAAGTGCATATGTAATTGCCTTTCATTGTTGTGGTTCTCCTTTTTTACAGTAGACTGATTTACTAGGAGGGCCACCCAGGCTTATGTAATCTATCAAAGTACAGTAAACGGAAGCTCTTAATAGCTTCACTATTTTAATAACACATTTCAACAAACCCCTCTTTGCTGGGATTAAAGAGCTCCACTTGCCAAACCGGAGGTGAGGAAGAACAGCTGACAGAGAAATAAGAACTGAGAAAGCATGAACATTTTCCACATTATTTGCTGAGTTGCTAAAAATATATTAATAGAAGAGGCGTTACCTTAACTGATCCCCTTTTCTTTTTAGAGGGAAATTTCACTGCTAATCCATACTAATGTTAAGCCATCATAAAACTGTTTTAAAAGATCAATTACAATCCGTAACAGAAAATGCATTGGTGTGACAAAAAATGTTATCTCTAGAGAGTTATTTACCCAGTCTGCAAGTATGCAAAAAATGTGCCATTGCATTTTTAAAATTACAGTGGTAATCAAAGTTCCAGTCCTTTTAGATTAACTAGGGGAGCAGAAAAGGACTCTTCTTTCAGATAGCTGAGATGATACACAAAAATTTAGTCTCAGTCCGCTGAGGTCATTATAAAAAACTACTAATGGGACAATCCCTTTTACCAGCCTTGGATATTTCCACTCCATTCTGCATGGTTGAAACCACACTAAAACTGTGAAATAATCTGCTTTGTTTTGGAACCATAATTACATATTGACAGGTTAAACTTCAAGACCTAAATCAAGGGGATTTGGGTTATTATGTGAGCATTCTCATGGGGCAAACCTAGAGGGACATCAATTATTTTGCCACAGCCTAACTCCTTTTCAATTTTACTACCCTGAGTGGCATTAAATACTTGGTGAAAAGGAGCTACTGAAATAAAAAATGCAAGGCAAATATAGAAAGGTTGTCAGAAAAAGTTGTAACATAAAATGAAAATAAAAATAGCTATGTTTTACAAGGAAAATTTTCACAGAGAAACATTTTATTATTACAAAATATCTCCTTTTTCTTCTTAATTATTTTTCTTTCTTTGTTTTTTTTTTTCCATCTTAAATAGCTTTGATTTTGTTTCTAAATTCTTACTAGAAAGGATTCAGAAAGATCTTATTTACTGAACAATTGCCATTGTAAAATTATTGGTCAGAGCATTTTCCAATCATCCACTAGTTGATAAAATGAATGACATATGTATTATGAATAACATATAGTGAAGATTTTTTTTATTAAACTTATAAGATGCCAGAATTAAAATATGGTTTAGAGGTAATAAATATAGTGTATATGTTCAAGAATAACAAAATTATTTAGTTATTGAAACATCTTGACACATTATGAACTCACTCTTTATGAGCTAATTTTTGTATTTCAAATGATGCACATCCTCCCTGTGTTCATATTGCATTTCCTCTTTACCCATATCTATGTTTAATTTCAAGAACATATCTATAAAAAACAAATAAATGCCATCTATAATGTATGTATTATCTACATTATTAAAAAAAGCCTGCTAACAACATTTTTACTAAATGTCTAAGCAAAAGCCAAAGGAAATTATAAAATATAACAGATTTATCAAAAGAAAAGAAAATAGAAAAATATATAGGTAGCTAATTACCCACAAAGTGCAAAAAAATCATTAATTTTCTGAGAAAAAGACAAAACTTCAGAGGAAACCTGCTGTTACATAAAGACATGCTGAAGTACAGAAATAGCTTGGTGAATTTGCATCCAATCATAAGAATATCATAAAAGTGCATTATTACATATGTTTGCATCATTTGTTCTTCTGCAGTATTTGATTTTCTGAAACTAAATCTCACTAAAGAGAAAACACCACAAGCACTTCTGGGATTGGTTTTACTGAACTCCTATTAAATTTACTTTACAAGCATAAAAGTATATTGCCCGTAGTATGAAAATTCAATGCAACTACATTTTTAAGGTTAACTTTAATTCTTGCTTGAAGGTTAGGGTTTGGCTGTGTGGGAATATGACATTACTGCACAGATGTTGCACTGCCTTGGGTCCCCCAGCACCTATCAATGAAACACATCAGGTGCAGCGTGTCATAGCTCATGTCTGCACTTTGATTGCTTGTAGAGCTCCATAGCAACTGAAATAGAAGCAACCTGTTCTAGCAACTGGAGATTGCTTTCATATTTTACTAAGATTGGGTGTTCCGCTTGAGTTGCATAGTAGTGGATGACTTACTGGTTTGAAAAAAATAAAAATGTTTGCAGAGAAAAAGTTTTGCCTCTTTATAAACTTGGATGTATGAAGTTCAGCAAACTTTGCTGATTCCCACTAAGGCATCTGATTCACAGTCAATATTATATGATTGCATAATAAATTAACAAGCTTTAGGGATTAAATTTAGGTGAAACAGGAAGAGTGAGCATTAATCTAAACCAGAGAAGGGGAACAAAAAATATCTACCAAACAAACCATACCAAACAAAAACTCAAAGTGAAACAAACAAACAAAACTCCTAAACAAACTCCCCCAAAACGAAACACAAAAAGAACCCAAAAAGAAACAAAATTACACAACTATAATGAGATGGCATAATAATTCTGATCTTTTCCAAGGGAAATTATGCAAAATCAAGAGGAACAATGAAAACATTAAGAATTTCTACATGCAATTTTTATATAATTCCTTAATTAGACTGCAGTTTGATGACTAAACCTTCTTCTCTCCCCAGCTGTAAAGAGCAAAAGAAGGGTGTTGGATGATTTTGAGTTCTATTTCTGACCTTGCTGGCAGGTTCTACACTGCAAAGCTTACTTTTATCCTAAAAGAGATATTTACAAAGGGAATAGTGAACATCTACTGTTTCTTTCATCCTCACTGCTTCTCTTCACTGTACTGAAGCCCACAGAGGAGTCTGGTGTGTTTAGAACTGATATAGTTGAAAAAGCCAAAAAAAATGTTTCAATTCTGTTTACCAAACTATTTAATGTGTGACTACCTAGAAAATCATTGCCTCCCTGCAGATGGAAGGCTAGCAGGGACAGTAATTCCCCAGGCAGTACCTGGATGCTATAAATGTAGGACACTAATTCTGGTCCACTCATGCCTGCTATGCCTCATAACCAGTTGGATGCCTCTAAGTAAGAGCTACATGACCATGTCTTGAAAGCTGAAGAGTGCCTTGCAATTTTCTGCCTATTGTGTTCTTGGTTCTTATTCTTGATTCAAAATCATTCCTCTTCAGTCGGCATACTTGAAATTCTTTATGACTTTCTCTGGTGCACAAAATCTCCCCACAGGTTGTTTTTAGACAAGACTAATAACTAGGCTTTACCATACATCTGTCATTAAACTATGAGACTGCTGTCAGTGGGCTGGCCCATCTATGTTCCATGAAAGTGCACTATAAAGACCTTTTTTTTCCCACAATTGCTGCATCTTTTCTGTACTCAGGGAAGATTGCACTGGTTGTCCCCGTTTATTACCTTGAAAGCATTTGTTCTCTACTATACATGGCCAGTTCCTTCCATTGTTCTTCTTGTCTGCTTTGCTTTCCAGATTTCCACACGTAGTGAAAAACAGTAACCCAGGAAAATACCCCAGAAGCAGGAATAAGACAGGTTGGTATTTCTTTCCTACAGTTTTTCTTTATACATTATATCATTATGGCTATAATGTGTCCAGAGGTCAGAAGGCACAGGCAGTTTTCTGTGGTAGGACAAGACTCCAGCATCCCACATATTTCAAGGGAATCTTTCACTATTCATCTGCAATGAATTTTGTGTTCTTTCCTCAAAGCAGTCCTGTGTGCAATCTCCTACAGTCTTGGGTGATGCCCCATTTAATAGGTTATTATGTAAAACCAAGCATCTCTTATTTTCTTTCTCCAGGATTATTAATGCCTCAGCTACAAATTCAGGCGCACAGAAGCTATTTACATCAAATATAAGAATTGGATTTTTAATTGTGAATTGCAGCCTCAATGAGAAAATGTCATTTGAATCACAAATGAACAATTAAGTTTACTGATACATTGAATCTTTCTTCTAACCATTTCTAACTCCTGATCTTAGAATACTTCTCCTCAGTATAATGACTTCTTGAATACTGTTCTTTTGTAGTTAGAGCTTCATAAAGAGTACAGAAATTAATTTTCTAAACTTGCAGCTTTCTGGGATCAGGTTCATGCCTCACCTGTCTCTCAATTCCTCAGCAGGGTATCAGTTATGTTAACTAATGGTTAGGCACATAAAGGAAATTATGATACACAAGATAAGAGAGAGTAACGAAGCCGGGGAACACTAACGGGTGTCTACATCAAAACCTGGAAAAACTGGAATGTAAATAGCATAATCATGTACTCTCACATCAAATATAGGAGCCTAAATTCTCTTTCTTTCTTCATAAATCAAGTAACTAAAATGTATCTCAGTGCCCCTGCTCAAAAAGATGTAACGTCAGATTTCAGTACAGATGCTCTATGCTTTAAGTCTATTTATAAGAATAACATCTTCATTCAAAACATAAATCATGAAATTTTTAAATTGAAAGTTTCATTTTGCTGTTAATAAGCATGTCCAACTCCAGAGAACTTCAATACTGTAAATCAGGGCAAAATGTATTCCTTAAATAATTAATTACAAGTCACATTCTTAATAAATACTGTAATTTAAAGTTTGCTCTACAGCTATTCCTTGTCAATCAATATCACACTTGCTCTGAAAAAACAGATATTGCGCTATTATTTATAAAAATGTTTTGATACTGCTATTTTTTACATTGAAACATCACAGTTTAACAAAATCCCATAATAGGCAATAGCTTCAATTGGTTTTAGTAGGCCTTTATTCAAACTGTGAAAAGACAAGGGGAAAAATTTCTTGCTCTGACACATAAATACTGCAACTGGGACAATTTATTCTGGGTTTAATGTAAACTTTTGACTGAAGCACAAATCTTCCATAGGATTTCAGCATGCAGATCTATGGTTTTAAACTAGGCAGAAATTATTTTGAGTGATGGCTCCTCTTAACATCAGGGGAGCGCTTACCTCTCTCCCTTTACTTTGTACATGGCAGGCCTCCAAAACTCCTACTGTTAAATCTGAATTAAGTAGCCTTAATATGTATGATATTTAACATTTTCAGAAGCTATGCATTAAATCTGTAGCCTAAAACTGCTAGTTAAGGAATAAACCCAACACTTCAGGGCTTTACATGCATTTCTTTATCTTTAATTCCTCTTGCCAAGTGTTATGTTTCACTGAAAACTATATAAAAGTTCACATCACCTGAATCTTTTTCTGCAAGATTAATGGAGTAACATCTTATTCTGAAAGTGATCATTTTCTTTCACAGCGTTTTATTCCCTGAACTCTTAGGCTTGTATTAAATATGAAATAGGTATAATGAGTTTTAATTTTTAAAGACATTAAATACCCTGAACAAGATGGTTAAGAATTGTAGAGCAACTTTGTCACTAAAAAGAGCTTAGCAAATCCAGTAAAGTACCACATTAGTTTTCTATATGCATGATTATACGTATTTGCTGTTATCAGTTTCTGAAAATGTATTCATTCATTCACATATCTCAGTATGAATTTGCATTTATTTCTGCAGCATTAGTTGGCAAACAAAATTACATGACCTAAACCTCTCAATAACAACTATCAATAATAAGGTGTTTATTTGAGCAGGAGGTATCAAGATATGTATAGTTGCACTTCATCTGCGAAAACTGACAATCTGTGATAATCTGGGTCAGTCCAGCACTTTACCTCCTTTACCCATAACCTCCTCCAGGCCTGATGCTTTTAGTGTCTGATAGACCTGAAACTACTACATCAATGCTTTACAATAGTTCATACTTCAGCTGGCATATCAGTGTCATATTGTTTCTATTAATATCTCTCTTCTTGTCAGTGGTGTTACCACTGGAGAAAAAAATAATGAGAAATAATACTTGGTATATATACACATGCCTATTAAAGCCTTTACAAAGTAAATGGTAATCTCAGAAACTGTATCTAAAATTGTGTCTATAATCTGATCTAAAGTAACTGTCATTTGTACAAGTAGACCAAAGACAAAAAAAAAAGATTGGAAGAACTTTCTATTCTCCTTTAGATTAAAACTGATGGAGAAGGGGAGACAAAAGTTAGGTGGACTGATGAAATCTTCTGTCCCATGGATCATTTTAAACTGATCAAACATAACCCAGAATGCTATAAAGGGGACCGAAACTACATTTTTAATAGGGTCCAAAGTAAGGACATTGAATATTAAAAAAAAAACAAAGCAAAGCAAAAAACAAATAAAATAAAATCCCAGTGTACAGAAACAGCAGGATAAATAAGACCTTGTAATCTGTGGGCTGCACCGTTGTTAGTGGCAGCTCAAAGGAAACTAAAAGGTCACATTGCTGTCAAGTCTCCTATAAATAATCAACCTTTGATTTTAGTAGTGTGGTGGGTTGACCTTGGCTGGTCACCAGGTGCCCACCAAGCCACTCTATCACTCCCCCTCATCAGCAGAACAGAGAAAAAATGTACAATGGAAAGCTCATGGGTCAAGATAAGGACAGGAAGATTACTTACCAATTACCATCACGGGCAAAGCAGACTCAACTTATGGAAATTAATTTAATTTACTGCCATTTAAACATAGTAGGGTAATTACAAGTAAGAACAAATCTAAAACCAACTTCCCTCCTCCCCTCTCTGCTTCTCAGGCTCATCTTTACTCCCTATTTTCTCTTCCTCCTCCCCTCCAGTAGTGCAGGGGGATGGGGAATGGGGGCTGCTGTCAGTTCATCACACATTGTCTCTGCCACTCCTTCCTACTCAGGAGAACAACTCCTTACACTCTTCTCCTGCTCCAGTGTAGGATCCCTCCCATGGGATACAGTCTTCCATGAACTTCTCTAGCATGGATCCTTCCCTTAGGTTGCAGCTCTTCAAAAACTGCTCCATCTTGAGTCCTTACCATGGGGTGCAATCCTTCAGGAATTAACTAAATCCCACAGGATCACAGGTCCTGCCTGGAACTTACTCCAGCAAGGACTCTGCACAGGCTGCAGCTTCCTACAGAGCTTTCACTTGCTCTGGCACAGGCTGGACTGCAGTGTGGATACCTGCTCCACCATGGACCTCCACAGGCTGAAGGGGAATCTGTGCTCTTGTGTCTGAGGTCCCTCCTCTCCCTCCTCATTCACTGATCTGTGGTTCTCCCACATATTATCACTTGTCTCTCCAGGTGCTGCTGCACAGCATTTTTTACCCTTTCTTCAATCTTTTCATAGAGGTGCTCCTAAAGACCCTGACTGCCCCAGATTTAGCCAGTGGCAGATCTCTCTTGGAGCCAGGTGAAACTGGCTTTGCCTGACACGGGGGCAGCCTCCAGAATCTTCTCACAGAACCCATCCCTGTAAATGCATTCCCCCACTAACAAACCTTTCCACCTAAACCCAATGTAAGAAGCTGCAAGGGTATCACATGATAATATAATATAGGAAATGGTGAAGATATGAAAAAAAAAAGTATTTCTGTACTAAACTAAAGATCACTATATGAGTAAAATATTATGGTCCTCCCACAGTACAATTTCTTGTCCCACAGTACAATTCATTGTTCCACAGTACAATTTATTGTACATTATACATTAGAAGGTGAACTTATGCTATTTCTCACTATTTACTTTCAAATAGGATTACAGCACAGACCACACTACCTGCTATTCTCTCTAAGCAATACCTTAAGGCAAACTGGGAAAGCAAAATATTCTTGATGCTGAAGAATATCTTAATACCCATTTTCCATGTAGCTGCTGTCTTCCTAACAACATATTTCCAACAGTGAGAACACAGATAGCTTCCTGCAGAGTTTCTAATCTCAGGGCTATTTTGCAGAGCAGCCAGGAGGATGTGCTAGCGTAATAAGAAATCTGGTAACTACTGCCTAGAGATATAACACTTCATGTCTGCTCACTTTTCAAACTCTCTTGGCTTAAAACAGGGATCCTAGCTTGGCTCCTAAATCTTTCCTTCCCTAGATAGCAACACATTATTCTCACACCAGATAGCTTAACTTGCTGGCTGCCTACAGAAGCCCTGAGAGCCCTTTTAATTATATACAAAACTAACACACAAGGTCCATAAAACACTTCCAAGTCAGTCAAGACTGCTAACTACTTGAACATGAAGTGAGCATGCTTGTGTTTTGATTAAGTTGATACTTCTGTTTACGCTGCAAGTGAAGACAAAATATGCCAAAGATCATGGGGGACTGGTTGCACACTGGACTTCAAAGTTAGTGTCCCAGATTTGCTTTGTTTAAAAGAAAACTCATGGTTGTTATTTCAGGAAAAAAAAAAAATTATGTAAAGAAAGGATGCTATTTCAGTAGGATTTTTCCCACAATATATTTTTAAAAGTCTTCTTTTTGCTTGAAATAATTTCCCTGTGGCATTGTGCCACCTCCATACAGCCATCCATAACTCTTCTCCTGCTTGAAACAATCTTCAACATGCCACTCTTGTTAATGACTGAGATACCCCCTGATGGTGCTTAACATTTAATAGTGGTAGAACTCAACATTTGCCCAAACAACCTTTTCCATTTACCTTACCTCAAAGGCGTTCTAATTTTTCTTCAGAGACAGAAATCCTTTAAGCCCATTGTATCCTTAGGCTACAAATTTACTGAGATTTAGGTTTCCAATAAGAGCTCCAAGATGAATGCCACCTTCTCATTTATGAATCAATTTTTGCCCATCGGCTTTTCAGTGTTATTACTTTTTATTTTATTTTACACTCAAAGGAGAGAACCTCAGGAATGCATACATATGTACGCACACAAGGTTGGGATAAATGGGGAAGGAGGAAAAAATTAAATCAGAACCAAATAAAACAAATGTTATTTTCCTCAAAATATAACGAATACAGAAATGTCAAAAAATGTGTAGCCACAGATATAGTAACATTTTTGTCTTCAGGACTCTTGTTTTGATCATCAGCACTCACCACAAAGGCAAGCATGCTATTTCTTAGTGTCGTGAGCTATGTTTTTATATAACAGTTTTCAGCAGTTAAAGAAGCACTTTGCCTTTCTTGCACCACAATTCAACTGATGCTATCATCTATCTTCAGTGGTTAGCATGTGCTTGTTCTCAATAAAGACAACATGTATCTTGGAAAATTCTGTAAAGAAGTAGCACATGAACAAGCTTTACTTGCCTAAACTAACTAAAAATCCAGTGCAATTCATTTGGAGCTAAATTTCAAACAGGTGAAGCAATAAACTGACTGGTTTAAAAAACTTAGTTGCAAGAATCACAATTTTCAAATCAGTGACTTGTAAATTCTGATTTTTTTAATGATGTTTTGTCTGAAATGAAAGTTGAACTTCATGTAAAACACAACACAATGCACAATTCTAATTGGGGAACAATGTGTTTATGGTCATGTATCAAGTCTAGATAAGCTATACTCCCATTTCAACTGCTTTCTGGGAGTCAGATATGATTTTTGCTCTATGGTTTAGAATTCAACCCTTTTGAGGAATACAATGAAATTTAAAAGATGGAATCAATCTTCTATCAGAAGTTAGCCTGCCATGGTAGAACTCTCCTAAACTTCAGAAACATTCCCTGCAAAATAAGAATTGCCTTGCTAACCAGGCAACATGTTTTCCAAATCCTGATGGTACTAGCTAATTAGAATTTTATCTGCATTTATGACAGCTGTTATATTACATTTAGTTACATCATTATATCATAAGCAATTATTTAAAAACAAGAACAGATTCATTTGATGGGAAGGGAGGTATCTTCGGGGTTCATTTATCTATAAAGCTAAAAACTGAGAAGAATCTTTCTGCAACTGGGGCATTTGGAAATCCACCTCTGAAGATTCTTTTGAAGAAACAGCAAGGATCCTCCATAGCTACACTTTGATAGTAATGAAAACAACTGGAGCTCAGTATTATCTACATGAATGCTTAAAGGACACTCTTGATCAATGTGTGACTTAGGCCCCAGAGACTCTGCATGACCGCTGAGACACTGGCCCATGGGATGTACTGTAATCAGTCAAGCCTCTATTTTAACACCACAGAACTTGACATGCTGACCAATTTTTTCCATTTATGTCTTGCTCACTACTAGGGGTTTTTTCACCGCTGTATTCTATGTCTGGATTTCCCATTGCACAGGCAGGTGGAAGTGATGTAAGTAATTGTGGGTTTACACTCCTAATTATTCCTTGTAGCCAGATTAGGAATAAAGGTGAAAAATAATTCAAGAAAACCAAAATAAAGCAAATAAAAAAGCCACAAGAGTGTTGTTGGTTGCACTTGGAGAACAGGCTTTGCATACCGAACATCAAGAAAAGCCTTTTTCAAAGGTTATTTGAACGCATGTTAAATAGTTGACTACTCAGCCAAGTGAAAAATAGATCCAAAGGATGAAATAATAAAGCATCAGACAAAAGATCCACACACTATTTAGCAGAGAATGAGGCTTTCTATAATAGAAACATAAGCAGAGACTCTTACAGTACTTTGAAAAAAAGATTGCAAGCAAAGCCTTGTGAAACATCAATGTATTCTGTGACAGCTGTTTACAGGTTTTCCTTTTAAGCTGTTCACAGTTGTATGTCAGAGAAGTAATTTCAGGGAAAAAAATAGAGATCTGAATGCTTTTCCAGATATGGGCATGCAATAAAAATACACTCACCTGAAAATAAATGATAATGGTATTTTTGGGTTAAAAAAAGATTTGTGTAGTGCAAATTGAAGGACTAACCCCTGAGTTTTCTAAAATGCATTTTTCAGGTTTAGTTATCCATTATTTAATACTCAGAATTCATTTTCATAGTTTCTGGATGAGCCATTCAGAATGGCAATGTGTTATATTTCAGAAGGAATGGAGGGATATAGAACATAATACAAAGTGCCTACAATGTCTCCTGATCCACTTCAGAAAAAAAATCTGTAAGTATGGAAATCCAACATTTTTTGTTATGATAAAGCAAGGAAATTAAATTCTTACAGTGCTGTGTTTAAGACAAAGCTAGATTCAATTTGAAAAGGGGTACTGCTTCAGACAGCATTTGGCTTCTTAATGCTGGCTTATGACAATAATGAAGGATTTTATTTATAGTTGCTGTACGAAAGGAAAAATATGATTTAAGGAATTAATATTAATATTTCAAAGCATTCTTATTATGCTATATCACTGTGTAAAACAGTCTTCAAAAACTCGGGGCAGCAGTGTAAATGAGGTGAGTGATAGCACAGCACAGGCTATTTGGCACCTGTAAGAGCTCCTGTTGAACAAAGTGGATTGGCAAATTTTGTGTTTTTTCTTCCAAGGGTCCCTTTTACTTATACAGAAAACAAAACCTTATATTATGGAAGTGTTTTATTTGAATGGTATGTTTGCAACCCCTGTAAGGAGCTGAAATAACAAACTAACTTGGACTTTCTACAGCTCTTTCATGGAAGAAAAGAGGAAAATAATCCATGTGCAATAGTTCCTAGTTTCTTGCCGCTACCTCTCCCCGCTGACCATAATATAGATGAGACACAGCTTATTATCTTTGGCTTTATGACTACAATAATATTCTCTTGCCACTAAGGAAGCTTGCCTTCCTGGGCGGGAAACACAGAACAGTACAGCTATTTTAGGAGAAAGCTTGCTGTTCCGCACAGGAAGATTTTATTCAGAGGCAAAAGCTTGAACAAAACAGGGGGAGAACAGTATCTCTTCCAGAATAAGTCTTGCTCTGAAATCTTACACTTCTGAAAGTTGCCTCAGTGACATGACAGAATCCTCTGAAATGCAAATATATATACATTCAAAACATCATTAGTTTCTCAAAATTTCATTAGGTACAATCAAGAAGAGTTATGACAACTTCTGCCACAATTCCTCACATATGAGTGTATGGTAATGTCACAGAGTCAGTACATGACAAATTTCTCTTATAGGTAAGCATGGCCTAAATAACTAAAGAAGATAAAACTAGAGAAGATTCAGGAAGATAAAACAGAAGCTGAAACACTGGAAATCTAGAAAGTAAAAAGGTATAGGATAGATTAAAACCTAGCCATAATGTTTTAACTGGTAAAGATGAGTATATATTGAATAATATTTTTCTCTAAAGCCTGAGGCTACTTTCCTAGGTAACTGGTTTAAACTACCACTTGTGGTGTGTTGGTCTTGCCTGGATACTAAATGCCTAACCAGGCCCTCTCTTACTGCTTCTCCTCAGCAGGACAGGAGAGAAAGTAAGAAAAAAAACACTTTTGGGTTGAGACTGAGATGAGAAGACTGATTAACAATTGCCACCATGGGCAAAAGGGGTGATTCTTTGAGAAAATAAAATTTGTTGCAAATTAAATTACAGCTCGGTGGTGAGAAGCAAAGAAAAAAGAAACAAAAGCAACACTTTGTACTCACTCACTCCTTTTTGAGGCTCAACTTCAGTCTCTCATTCCTGACTTGTGAATATACTTGTTCTGGTGACTCCTTCTTCAGAGATGCAGAGCAGTCTCTGCTCTGAATCCTGGAACATCTCGTTTCCCTCCTTCACTGACCTGGGAGTTGGCAGCAAAGTTTCTCCTATTTTTCCTCACAGAGGTCACTCTGCAGCCCCCACCACCAGTGCTAGGGCACCTGCACCCAATTCTTATCAATATAAGCCCACATCCAATATACATAAGTAATGAAGAAAAAAAAGGAGGTGAGCAATAAAAACTATTAGGTGAAGAAGGTTGAAATGTATGAGTATTAAGCAAAATAAAAGTGCACTCTTGTTTTGCTGCATAGAGCCGGCCCATGTAATGGGGCAGAGACTCTTTCTGTATAGTTGAAGAGAATTTTTCATATATTGTTCCAATTGTCAAGATTAAATGTGAAAAATGAAATATCTATCTTTTTTAAATCAAGTTGAAACACTTCAGCCAGAAAGGTTAAAACAAGTTCATGGAACAATCACACAAACAATTTAAGGCCATGATTTATTTAGCAGGTTCAGAGTGATAATGAGCAAAACCGCTAATCAGTGCCCACAGATATTAAATAATAAATTCAATAGGTCGACATGGGTATTTGTAGAGCAGCAAATGTTAGTCTAATGATTGAATTAATCTTCATGCAGAGAAATTATTGCATGCCAAATTTGTTTACCACAAAACATGTTAATGAAGATAAAACTGGTGGGTCTTCTAAACCCTTACAAATTAAGTGCTACTTGGGAAAAGTTGAAAGGGCATCAAGTGGCAAAGTTTTGTAAGAGTCACATGAAAAGATTGAGCAAACAAGAGACAGCAAGAGATAAGGTACTTGTTCTGTATTACACTTTTAATGGCTGAATATAAATTACTGGATTAGTACAGTTTATCAAAGAACCTATTTTGTAAAACAGATCTAGAAATAACCATGGGCTTCATAATTAGCCTATCATTCTGGTGCTTCCTAAACCCACTTTTGTTGTCTAAGGAGGAAAATCTGAGTATAACTGTGCACAAAGGCTGGAAGTTCAGACCTCTGTGCTAAATAATGTGGTTGTTTTTTGGGCTTTTTTCTGATCATCAAAAGTGCTTACAATGATAAATAAGGACAATTTTTTGTCAAATGTATTGCCTAAAAAGAACCTTGGATAAACAAATAGACAGACAAACAAAAATAAAACTCTAACAATAAAAACCATTGCCTTTTTCTCCTTTAAAATTATCCAGTATCTATTATGAGGTACAACCAACTGTTACAGTAGAAACTGCTATTTTCAAATTGCTCACAGTTTGGCATTTTGATGCACAGATGAATGGCCCAGTTTAACAAACCTTTCACAAGGCAGATTACCAGCAAAGCTGATTCTCAACTACAGAAAGAAGTTTATTTCCAATTATTTATTGAGGGGGTGGCTATATCTTACTTTGCTGAAGATTTTTTTTGTTTTATATTTTTTTAACTGGACATTTCTCAGCTATTTTGAACTGAGACTTTGCTGAAGTATCATCCAGAGAAATACACTTGGCTACACTGACCGACCCCTTTTGACTGTGACAGGCCAATTCAAATGATCAAAACTGTTGAATACACTCCATCAAAACAAAACTAGTGCTACTGAGGTAGGCGCTATACCTGTTTAAAGTCACTTATGTGTTCCACTGAAAAATAGATTTGAATTTTTTCATCGAGTAAAATAATTTAAATAATTAAATTAAATTATTATTGGTGAAAGGCCTAGAAAATAAGTCCTGTGAGGAGTGGCTGAAGGACCTGGAGCTGTTTTACCTGGAGAAGAGGAGGCTCAGGAAAGATCTTACTACTCTCTACAACTGGAGGCTGTAGCCAGATGGGGGTCAATCTCTTCTTCCAGTGACAGAACAATACAGCACCATTTTGAGCTGCACCAGGGGAGGTTTAGGCTGGACATTAGGAAGAAAAGAGTCATTGACAGGAAGAGTGATTGGGCACCAGAATGGTCTGTATAGGGAGGTGGTGGAATCACCATCCCTGGAGTGTTTAAGAAGAGACTGGACGTGGCACTCAGTGCCATGGTTTAGTTGATGAGGTGGTGCTCAGTCATAGGTTGGACTCGATAACCTCAACTGTCTTTTCCAACCTGATTGATTTTTTGATTCTCTAAAATGATCTAATTATTTAATCTGGCTAAGGTGCAAGATTTGCTAAATTTACTTGAAAAAAAATCACAACAAAACAGTCATATGATATAAAAAAGAAAACAAAAACACCAAATCTTTGTTGCTAGAAGGAATGTAGCAATACTCAATACCTTTCAGAGATGAGTTTTAAGTGCTCTCAAATATTACATCTGGCACCACAACAGTTTACCATCTTTGGCTAGTCCAGACATGCTACTCCAATTTCATAGCCTCAGCCTAGTTATACAGATTTTGATGGGCAACCAGATAAAAAAAGTAGAAGACTGCTGTCAGTGTACAGCCAGATTTGTGAGATGCCATATAACTTGTGGCAGAATACAGCACTGAGTAGGCTGGCATCTTGTAATAGGCAAACATTTGACAAGACCAAAAAGGAAGGAGGCTGAATTAAGCAATATGGCACTCATCTTTTCCCCTGGTTAAGCACTCTCTTTCTCAATTTGGGTTGTTTTCCAGATTGTTCTGGAACTTCACAGTCTTCTGAGGACAGGCGTTCTTTCGTTCAAGTTTGTTCAGTTGACAGAATGATTCATGGGCATTTTTGAGTCATAAATAAAAGAGCTTTCTAACTTTTTAACAGCACAGAGCTGTTCTAACATGTTTCAATGTACATGGAATCATTACCTATAGCAATTTCAGTTGCACAGCACTCAACTTTTTCATTCACAATGCCCATGCTGTCATGCATAATCTATCCAAGTGGCAGTTTACCTGACACCTTCCAAGCCATTCCTTTCTCTGCTGCCCCAATGACACTCATCTAATTTCTCTCCTTTTCTCTCCCTATACTTGTGAAACAGAGTAGGCAATATCAGCAGTCACTTCTGGACTTGATCAACTGGGAAAGGCATTTTATCTTGTCACCAGCCTAAACATATGGAATTCTAAACAAAGGACATTGGATAAGAAGAGACATCATCATACAGTGCTACCAGGATTTATCCTTTCAAAATTAATAAATAAACAAATAAATGCCTACAACAATTGAATTAGATTAGACAGAATAGCAGAATATACTTTTTGTCAAACAAGCAAGCAAGGGAGAAATACACACAAAAGTTCACAGGAAATGCTCCTCTGAAAATGAAAGACTGTGGACCATAAGTCTCTTTTGTACTAAAATATCTTCCAAAGCATTAAATTGCTTATTCTTAAGTGGTTCTTTAAATTTTATTGTGCTCTTATGAGGATTTTTTTTAATTATTCACGCATGTTCTTGTGAATCACCCTTTAGCCCAAAAGAAAATAAAGCATGTAAAGCAACATTTATTTTTTTTTTAACAGTGTACTTTGTTTTATTAGAAGGCATAACTCATAGGCTATGTATTGAAGTGTGAATAGTGTTTAATTGGGGTCAAAAAAATCATAGAATCATAAAACCATATAATAGAATATTCAGAGTTGGAGGAAACCCACAAGGATCATTCAAGTTCAACTCCTGTCCCTGCACATGACAACTCCAAGAGTCACACCATGTCCCTGAGAGCATTGTCCAAATGATTTTTGAACTCAGACAGGCTTGATGCTGTGACCACTTCCCTGAGGTCTCTGTTCCAGCTTTATGCCATTTGTTTGAGTCCTGTTACTGGTCAAAAGAGTGACAAGATTGGTACCTGCCCCTCCGCTTCTGCTCATGAAGTTGTAACTGCAATGAGGTCTCCCCTCAGTCTCCTCCAGGCTGAACAGACCAAGTGACCTCAGCCACTTCTCAAATGAGGAATTTCCCTGTAGACACTTCTCCATCTTCATGTCCCGAAAGAGACTATTTTAGTTAGATTTCTCAAATATGGACTGGGCGGTCATCCTATGCCTAACACAGCAGTCCAGATATGCAGAAATAGAACATGTGAGCATAGCCAGAATTTCTTGAAAATGTGGCCCTGAGAGTCTGGTAAGACCACAGAGAGTATTAACAGAATATAACTACTGATGCTTCAGCTTATTTTTAATGATGTTTATGTTTAAAATCAGTCATGCTGTCTCTTTAAATGCTGAAGGGAAGTTGGGTAGACAAAGGTCAGTATCATTAACATCTAGATTGTCTGAATATCTCTGTACCCTCGTGGAAAGTGTTATATCTATGCATGTCTGTATGCATAGATATGCATATATTTATCTATTACAGCTGTCACAGTGACCTATATTCATCTATAACATATGTTACATATTCTCAGTATTCTGCAAAATGTATAATTAATATGTCTCCAAACAGTGTAGCTGCTCATGCAAGAGGGATTCATATTACTAATTGCCTATTTACATCTGGAAATATATGGTTTCCATTCATAATGAAGTAATAATGAAGGATAGTATGTGTAGTATATGAAAAATTAATAAATATTAAGACCTGGAGTAATGGCACAAAGAAACTATCTTATACAATTCCTTTCATTTCTTATGAAAAGAAATATATGAACTGTGAAACTATAATTCAAACAACTAATCCATTGTGGTGTGGACGATTATTTTTAAATCATTTAGTTTCTCTTCTGAATGATCCACGGAATCTGCACTTAAATCAGCTGAAAAAGGCAGCAGGGCAAGGAAATTTTTGATTACACTTTTAATTTCACAAACTAACCTACAAATGACTTTAAAATTGCTGGTAACACTACTGTATTACTAACCACCTACACGTTTTTATTGAAAGAGTGTAGCTACAATCCATTAGTTAATGACTATGCTGAGCTTGCCAGATCACATTCACACTCCTAGCAACTGTAAGTGCCAGGGTTTCAAGGGCCTTGGAATAACACCACCAATTAAAACCAGCCTCTTTTGTTAAATTTTTGAAAAACCAAAACATTTATAAAAAGAAGAAAACCCCAAAACACTAAAATTGTATTGGCTTCTCTACTGAAAATGAAATCAATTTTGTATGCCTTTGCTATGTTACAGTGTAAGTCTTTGGAAATATTGAAATATGTTCTTGTATATTTCAAGTACATTTTAGATAGCAATGACTTAACGTGCTTTTACTAATAAATTTATTTCCCTTAAATTCAGTAATTGGCTACTGCTCTTTAACAAAAAAATATTTTTTAATATTCAGTAAAAGTTAAGCATCAAAACTGGTCAATTACTCCATCACACTCGCTTGTCAGTCATATATATATTTTACATAAGAAAGAATGAAGGATGTGTAAAGTGATAAACATCACACCATTTGGCTCTTGGATTATAAAATATGCAATTATTATAAAGTTGAGAAGGTTTTTGCTTTTTCCCAGTTATTTTAGATGAATGAATCATTTATAACTGATGTTTTTGCTTGATATGAGTACGTCTTCAATAGTTACCTCCATGACACTATTTAACAAATGCAGATATGGAATAGAATAGTTCAGTACAGTAAAGATAAAGTAAAATAATTAAGTTATTCAATCTTTCTCAATGAACTTAAACACATTTTTTAGATCTTGAAGACAACACAGATCTTATCTAAAAGAGTAGTGGAGCATATCACCACATGAGCAACGAGAATCCTTCCCCTAAATGGTAGACACATAGAATTTCATTTCAAGTTTTGTATTGAAAATGACATTTTTGTGTGGTTTTCAGAGTGAAGAACTTAAAAATGGCCATACATATGCTGGGAATATTTGACCATGAAGTACTTAGATGACAGTTCAATAATGCAGATTTGTTTAAAATAATAGGTGAGTTGTTTCATGTAGATAGAAATATATCTTACTAAATAGTAAGACAACATTAACTTGCAGGAGTGTACTTTTGACATTAGTCTCCTAATCACCTCTACTTGACATACTTGTGAAGACCTCTTGGAGTACAAGGATGGAATTCCCTTGGAATGGAATGAAACAAATTCAGTAATGAATGGGCATTCATGGACCACCAAAGTCTATGCTGCCGTGGAAGTATGCACAGTAAGCTCTGTGTTCCCAGCAGCAGTTCTGGATCTTCACATCCAGATCTGTTCCTACTGTACTGTGTAATACTCCATTGTGGAGCTACAAACACAAATAAAGGTACAAAAGAAATATATATAGGTATACACAAGAAAATGTTTTCCTACCTTCTCACAAAGGTGTCTAGATGTTACTAAACATTTTTTGTGGGTTTTTTGGTTGATTTTTTTTTTGTTTGTTTGTTGGTGGTTTTTGCTTGTTTGTTTTTTGGTGGTGGGTTTTGTGCTGATGTAGCACAGGGTTTCTATTGAAAAGCTTTTTGCCAAAGCTGCAAAATTTTCAAACTGTCCTGAACAGTTAAATATTTATTTATGTCTTTATCTATATTTTATTTCAAGATGGGAACAAACTCCAAAGTTTTTAAATGTTTTGGAAAAAGCTTTTTATATATTTTCCTTTCCTTGCCACAGGTAAATATGTCCTAAGTTTAGTTGCTTATTTTGCTACCATGTCTAGATGGATTCTCTGTAGCACACAGGCCTTCACCTTGCAACCACAGAATAAAGATATTTAACATGCAATGCACAGTGAAAAAAAGGTAAGTATTCTACTCTTATTTTCCTTCTCCCTACTTATCTTAACATGCATTTATCTGGATTAGTATGAAAGGGGATAAAGCATTACATTAAGAAATTATTCAACCCTTATTCCTATTTCTAGAAGGTTTACTTTATGGGTTTTAGACTGCAAATATAATTCCTTATTTTTTTCCTCATCTACTTAATTCATCTTTCCTTGCCCTTCTCCTCCTGTTAAAGACAAACAGAGCAAATGTATGTACAAAACCATAAAACATTCCTTGCAAAGGCAATTATTTGAAAGAAAACAGAATATTCATTATCTACATAGTATAATTTTCAAATTTTATTCAGAGAACCTCCCTTCTTATGCATGGATTTCTCCTTAGGAAAAAAAAAACCAAACCATACCAAACCAAAACAAAACAAAAAAAACCAACCAAACAAAAAATCTGAGAAAAAGGAAAAGATAAATTCATAAGATAAGCATAATGAACACCTACTTTCTGGACAAGTCTAGGTCAAACCTGAAGACACTTTTGCATAAGGTTATTTCTTAAGATAGCACACTTTTTCTTCCAAAAGATTAGATTTTCTTCCCAGAAAGTGAAGCTTACTAAGATATTTTCTTTAAGGAAGGAACTCTTGGATTCAATTAATGTATCATACATATATTCTTAAAGAGACAGTCAAAATGCATCGTCTGCACTTCAAGACATGCTAATTTTCAAAATGGCATGAGACTTATCATACATCCCTGTCAATATTTGGTGGTTGTTTGGAGGAAGGAAAACTGATTAGAGAACAGAAATTATTTTACTTTTAGAAATCCTTCCTTAGAATTGTGCTTTTAAAAGGTATGATGTTTTCATTTCAGTTATACCAAAAAAAAAAAAAAAAAAAGAAGAAAAGGAAGGTATGGAACTGGTATTTTTATTTAATTAGTACTGTAAAAATAAGGCATAAAAATTAACAATGCCCTTCTCCTTTGAAAAATGTAATGTGTAGATAGATAAGAAAAACTGATAAATCTCCCAAAACATATGAGTATTCCCTTCACAACAAGAACAGCTGAGATTTATCGCACACAAAAGGTTGGATTTGTGGGAATCAACTAAATTTAGGTGTCTGAGCTTCCTCTATACACAATGTCAATCCCGTCAATGTAGTTTGGAAAACTATGCCTCTCACATTAAATGCATCTACTACACATTCATCAAACACAGCTGTCTGGGTGTCTAGTCTCAATTATGATAATTAAGGTCTCCACTGACAACACCTGGATCTCAGACTCTCAGAATCACATCTATCTCCAACTCACATCTGAATGCGTCACAGATACATCACAAGGTTACACACATGGCACCTGCACTCACAGCTTTTTGAATAAATCTCAACCTAAAGCTAACTTCTACTGTCTAACCATCAGCAATGCCAGGTAAGAAATATCCTGGGGACCCAAGCTGTTCAGACGTGGATGTCAAACAGGAAAGAAGGGAGTGCAATTAACAAGAAGTAGGTATTCAACCAAATGCCAATGTATAACAAATTTTTGAGTCCTATGCATATAAATTGCAGAGCTAAATCTAATCCAAAGGATCTTTGTGTGAATTTTGTGTTTGAGCTCCTATTACACTCAACAGAAATATGGTGAATGGACTATACAGTGAAATTTAACAAACTTTGTGTAAGTTCCTAGTTTAAATGAAAGTTTCTGTGCTCAGTAAATCAAAAAGGGAGCTTAGACACTTAGGATAAATATTTAGATTTCTGCATGTAAGCATCCAAATTCAGGGTATCTAATATGAAGCTGAGTTCATCATTAATTTCTAGAACTAACAGGGGTATTACTTGATTATTTTCTACAGCCTTCATTCATAACCTATGGTGTGATAAAGGCATTATTTTACAAGATTTACTTGACCCATTTCAGATTCTACCTCAGGAGCTAAACCAGAGAAGCAACGAGTAACCTGGATAGTAACTATTTGTGTGATTTCTGTACTGTGTATAGTACTACACCAGATATCTTACCATAAATTTACAAGCTGATACTTGATTTACCTTAGAGAATACAGATTTTTCTTTTCTTTTTTTTAGTTCACATCTGTATTGCACAATCTATGCAAGACAAACTTAATAATTTATAGGATTTCAGAACCATTAACTTGGAAGGGAATTCCGGTGAGAGTTTAGTCACACCTTCCTGCCCAGCTCAGGGAGTTACCACGACTCAGTTGGAGAAATGTCTTTTTTGATTTCCAAAATGTCCATGAAGATTCCACAATCTCTCTGGGAAACTTGATGCAGAGTTCCATTGTTCCAATAACAAGAAAATGCAGTGGTTCTTTTTTTCCTTATGTTTAAAGAAAATGTCTCTCCATTTCAATTTTTGCCCAGTTGTCCCATTCTTTGATTTGGTACACTACTGAGAAAAGTCTGTCTCTCTCCCTACTCTCCTTCCTGCACCACATTAGGTATTTGCACACATTAATTAGATCCTTGCTAAGCCTTTCCCCTCTCCAGGATGAACAGTCACAGTTCTCACAGCACCTCCCCATGTGACAGATGCTCTAATACCTTAATAATCTTTGTGGCCTTTTTCTGGACTCAGTCCAAATTTCCATTTCCCTTCCATACTGGAAAAACCAGCACCGGACTTGGCACTTCAACTGTGTCTCACCAGTGAGGAGTAGAGAGAAAGGAACTTTCCCATCAGCTTGCTGGCAGCACTTTTTCTATTGCAGTTCAGGAGACTGATTTCTTTTCTTCAAGGGTGTCTTTCTGGCTCATGGCTAATTTTCTGTCCACCAGGACTCCCAGTTCTCTCACTGCAAAGCTGTTTTCGAGTTGTCAGGCCCAAGTCTGTGTGGGTGCAATGAGCTTATTCTTCCTCATTGTTATATAAGTTATTCCTCTCATTGCAGCCATCAACAATTCTAATTCTACTTAAAATTTGTAACCATTTAAAGGCTGAAATTAACAATGCCTTGCAAAATTCAACACTTTATTCTCACAAATATAACCTTTCTTTTTGTCAACTTGCTTTTGGGAATTGGAGTTGCACTACTAAGACTCTATTAGTAAAAGAACGTGTAACATTGGTAAATTAATTGTAATTTCAAGGTAACAAGGAGTCACAGCTGTCACAACAGTAACGTCCTATTGTTGTGACTGAAGTCACAACACTAACTTCTACTGAATTTCAGAAACAGCAACCTCAAAAAAATCAAGCAAATATTTCTACCATAATCACACTATCACACTTTTAAAAGGTGAATTGTGTCAAACACAGTTAGGTGATAGAGCACCTAGAATGCTAAAAAAAATCTTTCAAATATATTTCATGATGATTAAAGATATATGTGTTCAGTCATGCTTTTGACTTTAATTTCCCATGGAAGGTCTTTAAACAGTAGAAAAATCTGTTGCTGTTCTATTGCTAAAAATTATTGCTAAACATCATGTTCATAAGGCAGAAAAAAAATCCCACTCAGATCAAAACAATGACTGATAAAGAAAAAAACAATATTTTAAAACTCTAAAATTTAGAAGACTTATGTTTTATTTTTCTTATTCTGAAAATATATATATATATATATATTACTGGACATACACTGGACCAGTACTAACATACAGAGAGGAAAAAAGTGCTTAAGAACAAAATGTTGCAACATTCAAAATACTACTACTAATTAACCTGTGTATTATAGATTCAAGAAGACTTGAGCACTCCATTTGAACTATGGACACCAAAAACCTCTTTTATCAAATAAAAGCCTGATTCAGTTGAAGTCAGTAAGCACTGTAAGTACTATTTCCTCTGTCACTGGAGATCATTAAATGAAGAAATCATTCTGTAACATATGCTGTAGATACCAGCAGAAGACACATGCTTTTTTTAGGTTATTGGCTAGGGTTTCTGATTTGTATTGTGCAGGATGCTGTACTAGTCAAAAAAGTCCCTTGGGCCTCAAAACATACTTGCACTTCTGGAAGTCAGACTTCACATTGACAAAGGGTGGTACAGTCACACAGACAAGAGGTAGAAACTGAAAAGAAATGCTTTCAGACTGAGAATACAACACCAGCTTTAATATTCTGGTGGGTTAACCTTAGCTGCTGCCAGGTGCTCACCAAGCTGCTCTATCACTCCCCCTTCTCAGCAAGACGGGAAGAAAATGAGATGAAAAAGCTCATGGGTTGAGATAAGGACAGGGAGATCACTCACTAGTTACCATCACTGGCAGAACGGACTCAGCCTGGGGAAGATAAATTTAATTTATCATCAATAAAAACTGGAGTAGGATTGTGAGAAACAAGAAAAACAAAAGTAAATATACCTTTCCCATTACCCAACCCTTCCTTCTTCCCAGGATCAAATTCATTAGATGCCACTAAGTGGTGTTAAGGGATATGAAAAGGAGTTGCAGTCGTCAAGTAAATCTTTGTATCTGCTGCCCCTTCCTCATCATACTCTTCCTCTGGCCAACATGGGGTCCTTTCCCAGCAACACATGGGTCCCTCCCACAGTATGTGAGCCTCCAAGACAAGACTGCTCCAGAGGAAGCTCCCCAGGGGCCACAGCTCCTGCATGTGCCCTTTGCGGACTGCAACTTCCTTCAGGGAGAGCATACCTACCTGTTTCAGGGTGGGCTCCTCCACGGGCTGCTGGGAGCACCACCTTCCCCACAAGCTGAGGGAAGCTATTTGGTGTCGGAGCATGCTCTCTACCTCCTTCGTCATGGACCTTAGTGTCTGCAGGTTTGTTTGCCTCACATTTTTCTTATTCCTTCCCCCCAGCTGCTGTGCAGCTTTGGGCAGCAATGAATCTGTTTTAGAGCCACTGAGAATTGGCTCTGTCAAACATAGGGGGCACCCCCCCTCTGGTGTCTTATCAAAGAGGCACCCTCTGAAGCCCCCCTATCCACAGCCTTGCCATGTCAATCCATATGAAACATGTAATCAAACACCAGTGGAAATAAATCACTGGACTATTTTATTACTGGAATATTTTAAAACCTCAGTTTGATTTAAGGAAAGTTGTGTGAAACACTAAGCATTTTGCTATAGTAGAGGTTTGACTGGATAATGGTATCACTTTGAAACTTAAAAAAGTCTGTGAATGTCTGCAGTAGATCTGGGCTTGCTGTGATATGAAGAAAAGCCTTGTGAGCAGAAAATACTCACAGGAGAAAAATTACTCTTAATTCCTTAAGTCCCTTGTTTTAACCTGGCAAAAGCATCTGAGGTTTTAAACTGTCCTTGGTATCATCAGTGACGGCAGAGAAAGGCACCAGCTTTCATCTCATGTGGAAGCTTCCTCTCCCTTTAATCCTCCAACCTTTGTCATAGTCCCCCTGCCCCATGTGGCCTTTTCATCTGACTGCTGAGGACCTGCAAGTGCTCTTCTCAGGCAGCAGCAGCTATGAAGTTTTGGAAAGTTACCTGTTCCTCTTGGAGAAGCAATGAGACAAGTTCCCCTCCTACAGCTCATTCAATGGTTATGGCCTCCTGATTTACACTCCAATTAGCTTTGGTGTGCGGAGGAAAAGAGAGTAGAATAGGAACAGAGGTAGCACAGTGGCTTTTCTGAACCAAGACAATTTTTAAATCCTCCCTGCAATGAGGCATCAAAGAGATGTAAAGAGATAGCAATCTTCTTATGCCTCTCAGATTTTATTTATCTTTTTAAAGTCATAAGTGCATGGGCTAAGATTGAATTCAGACTTCAGACTATTTTATAGCTCTTCTCTAGGCTAATTCACCAACCTGACTCCAGTTTTTCTTACTCCTGCTTGCCTGTAGCTAAATGTGACAGTGTTAGATTCTGTGTGCTGTGTGAGGTATGAACTCGTGTTTAATGAAATGGAGGATGTGACTCAAAGGCAAATGTTCCTATTTTAGTTCTCATAGTCTCATATTATGAAAACACAAGAATAACTATGGACGGCAAATTATCTAGATCTAGGCATTAATACAGTAGCACTTCTTTCTACACCTTAGGCTGTTTAGCTATGGACCACTCCAGTATTGCCAAAGAAGAAACTTTGGAGGCAGAAAAATGAAAGACAGGATTAAGCAGAGGGTATGCCCTCAAGGTTAAACCATCATCACCCACTGGGTGTAATGATAGTGACACTGTAAAACCAAAGCTCTTTGCAGCAGAGGCTTAGCTTCTCCACATGGGACACTATCATATGACCAAGTGTAATACAAGGCAGTCTTGCCATTACTCTGAACTTTAATCATAATTAAGCCACTGCCGCAGAGATATTCTTACTTATTACTGGAATTAGAGTACCATTTAACACCCCTGACATTACTTGACTAAACTGCCATAGTAATAGGTTTATTAAAAAGTGTGAACTCAGGTATTTATCAGCCAAATTTAACCACACAGTTTTTATTGCACTGGAAACAAAAAAGCTATCCACAAACATTATTACTGAAGGACAGCATTATAACATTACTTCCAAGAATATGGAATTGCTTTGGAAGTAATATAGGACAAAATAGAATGTTCCATTTAATTTTGCTAAATAAAAACATGATCTTGAAACTGGTGGGTGTGTTACAATTTTTGCTACAGCTCCATGTTTTTTATGAAGCTATTACTTTGTTGATATATATTGATACTACTTATTAATGAGGCGTAGAAATTAGGCAAACATTTACTTAGCTTCGTAAACATGTATCAGAAGACATAAATATTATATTTCTGTCTGGTTTTAAACTGTTGGAATTATTGCATAGATTCATCCACAGTGTGCAGTAGGCTTTCTCCCTAGAGCAGTTCTAACACTCCACTAAATATATGCTATTCCTCTTTATCTCTTTGAAGAAAAATGAATCACATCCACAGCTTGCAGCTATCAAAATGTGATTTATCAAGCATTTTCATGAAAATGCATTTTTCCCCTTCCTTACACTAGGAGGCACATTTTTACTTCATACAATTCTATTGCACAGCTCTGCTGCATACAACTCTTAGATACGTTACCAATTCCAGGCCAAATTTAAGTTCCTGACAACTTTTACTAAACCACAGTGAAAGAAGAATTCTTCACTAATCGAGTGGATTGTTTCTTCACGCTGATGAAAACCACACTTATAGTAATGAGAAGTAACAGTCTGCACCCAACTGCTGGACAACAAAAGCACAGGAGTTTTTTTAGCAATACCTGAAAAAATAATTCACATCAAAATACATCAGAGAGCCGTACAGTTTTATTGCAATTGATGATAAAGATGTTTGTGTTAAAAGTACACTTCCTGATATGCACATTTAAAACCATTAGAAAGCAGGATTTTTGGTAATGAAAGATGTTTTAAAGTAGTATAAGTAAATTCAATTTTACATTGGCCTTTTTTTTTTTTTTACATCCTAAAGCAACTGGAATGTTTTCTAAATTCTTATCTGATATGCTAAAAGGTAAAGAACTTGTATCAGATGATAGATCTTTGGAATATATTCCTTTTAAAAGGAATCAAGTGTATCAAGCTTCAAATGAGACAAAGGTGAACTATAAGGAGTTGTAATTGACAGGTTAGCATCAAACTCATCTGACCATCAATAATACTGATTAATTAACAATAGAGAAAGGCAAAATATTTATTGGAAAAATGAATACAACCCTCAAAATAAAAGACCTAAATAAAGAAGAGGTTAAATAAAGTTTTCAGTGATGCAAACCAAACTTGGACTTACATCTCATTATGAAAGACTTCATATTTCTATTTTGTTGCCTTTCTCTCATAGCTACAGTGACAGTGTGTGGCTGACAATGCTAATATTTGGCTTCTCTCTTCATTTCAGTTTCACCCGGTGTGAGAGATTTCTGTTTTCAGATTAGTGGGATGAATGTACTCTCACTGTGTGTGTTTATTTCATTAAATCATGTAATTGTAATTCTTGTGTCTCTGTAGAAGCTAATGACTGCAAGTAAATATGGCATTAAGGTTTCTCATACTCTTGTGTAAAAAGTTAGCAAGACTTTTGCCACATTTCTCCCTCCTATTTCAGGTTTTGAAGACCTGAGCCTTGGTCACTCTTCAAATATAATTAAAATAGGACATTATTTTCAGAAACAATGGCTGTATTTTTATTCACGTAACTTCACAGTGTACAGTAATAACCCACACAATTCACTGAGCATTAAAGTCATTAACCAAAATTGCTCTCAGCATGAGGCAAGGACTTTACTACCAAGATTAACATCACATTCTCATGAGCTGAAGAAAAGTTTTACTTTGAATGAACTTTCATAACAATACAGTCAAACAAATCTGTGTTTTTGATGTAGAGGTCATTTGCAAACATTCCCAAAAACACTGTTCTTTCTCTTCAGTTGAAGCATTTAGAATAAAAATATTGCTATGCAACAGTTATAATCCAAAACTGCTAGCAGTACATGTACATGATAATACTACAACTCTCCACTAGGGTTTTACTCCTTACTTTATAGTTGTATCTTTCACCTTAGTATGTCCCAGGTATTTCATAACCAGCAATCCCTTAAACAGCCACCAAAACAAGACTACCTCTATAGTTAAATACAACTAGGGAACATTTCACTGCAATAGAACTAGAAATTCAGCTTAGGAATGTCAAGGAATACAATGTTCAAATGATACTACATATTTTAACCATGAACACATGTAAATACCCACAAAGTAACTTTGGCCAATACCAGACAGCATTTTTCTCTTCTGAAAATTTTCACAGCATCTTCAGTAACCATATACTGCTTTAAATCTTATTTCACATCCCATTAAAACTTGTGCCTACAGTAGCAAAATAACTTTTAATACAGTGCTTAGGCAGTAGCTTGATACTGAATACAATATACAAGTTAAAGCCATCTAATGAACAACATGACTCCCATCCTGGCCTGGATTTTTCTAGAAAAATTTCTGTCACAGTACTGACCATATAATTCCTTTCTTAGTTTATGAAATTTGATGAGATACAGAGTGTACTGTTTCAATATCTGGTAAAAACAAAAAAAAAAACAATACTTCAATACTTCACTAATAGTATAGCTTGATGGTTAGATTTTCATAAATTTGACACAAATTTAGCATCCCTAAGGCTAAATTAGGTGTAACCACAAACATATTAAAACTTTTCATATAGCTTTTAAGAACACTTACTCATTCTGACTAATCTTCTATTAGTGTCTATATTAGGCATGAATAGATGATCATGATTAATATACTGTGTTTGCACAATGTGTTTAACACAAAATTTCCAAAACTGCACTTTTAATAACTTTCTATAAAGTTTACTAAGCCATTTTTTTCCTAACTCTCCTGGAGGACTTTTATGCTGCCTTTTGAAGGGATGTACAATTCAGAGTCTGTGAAGCCAATGAGACAGTGCCAACATGCAATGCTGCCTTAAAAACTCCTCTCTGATGCTGTTAAATCTTTCACAAGTCTCATATGTGGTCAGAGAATTAACCAGATAATTCCACTTAAGCTCCTCGCTTGCTTAAGCAGACATACATTCTTGCTCCAGAGTCAATCCACTCATAGTTGCTATTCTTTTATCATTCTTTGTATTTGTACAGATTAAGGGTTTAACATCATAGCTCCAAAAACATTTCTGTTTTGATAAGGAGAAGAAAATGCAGGTGTCATATCCAGGGGAGGAGAAGAGGAAAAAAAAGAAAAAAAAGTAGAAGGAAAACAGAGGAAAAGAAACCAGAATGCAACTCTCAGTAAAACATTTCAAATTGTTTCTTTGTAGAGTGTCATCCAACACAACCTCTTGGTCTTCCTATACACATATGAGAAAAATATTTCCAAAGTCAATATTCCAAAGTTCATGTTGTCATCTGCCATGATGTAAATGTCATCATTCAGATCCAGCTCTGCCCAAATGAGGAGATGGACCTTAATATTGTTCATCAGATCCCAAGGCCACCTTCTCTCCTGGTTTGTACAGGCCCAGTGACAACTTAATCATCTATACAAAAGGGAGAAATGCCAAAGACAGAAACTATTTCTTATTTCTATACTCCTGGGATGCAAGAGGACTCAGGTTCAATTACCTTCCAAGAGCACAGATAGATTTTTAACCTTTGTCTCACATTCTAGACAAAAACCAAGAAACTTAAGAGCAGTGCTACTTCTCTCTCTCTGTTTTCAGTATGTCTGAGTCTCCACATTCCACATTGCAATGTCAAAATACTAATCACCCTATTGGCTAAGATCTTGCTTCAGTTTTTAGTGCTCTCACAAAAACACAGCAATAATGTAAATATATTATAGAGGAGGATGGAAGAGAAAGGCAGAAGTTCCAAAATCAAATAGTTCATCCTTAATATTTGTATGAAAACCTGTATCTGACAGTTCCAATACATCATGCCACTCCAAGTTAACAAAGAAACCCTGTGATTCTTAATGTTAGAACAGGGAATTTTAAGGCTGTTAAGAAATTTGGGTTCTTTCAATTTTTCAGTGCTTCACCGATTTACTGACTTCTCTGTTAGTCTAAAAGACTGTGCAACCTCCATGCCCTTGAACTTAAATTGATATTTAGAATGACTTTACTAAAACAAAGTCTAAAGCTAAATAGCTACAGCACTGCAAACATCAGGAAAAACTTGTTACCTTGTAGGACATCCTTCTCCCCTGCTGGTATTACTTACTGTGCAATTAGTATGAAGCCATTTATTCTACTGGATATACTTTTCTTTCCACAGTCAAATTACAACATGAGGCACTTCAGGCAAACTACATTATTTCCAAACAATCCTTATGAACTAATATGAACAAACATTCATGCACGTGCTTAAAAACATCTCTACCATTGCAAAGCTCAAAGGGATGAAAAAGAAAGTACCAAGTTAGCAAAGCAACTCAGATAAGCAGAGATAAGATAGTGACTCACCCGAGTTGGGGTCAGAATTGCCATCAGCTTCAGTCCTCTTGTCTGGTGAAGCCTGGTCGTAGAATTCGTCCTGCGGCTGAACCAGAGGGAGAGGGTGTGAGATCAGGGTTCCACCACCCACTGGCTCGTGGTCTCCCAGACCACTGTCACTGCAGCTTTCCTGGGAGCCATCGGGGAGGTGAAATGTAACACGGCGCTGGGACTACAAAGAAGAGCACAGGACACACTGATTAGTGCTCTTCTTTTCAGTTCTCTTGATTTTTTTTTTTTAACTTTTGACATAAAAATAGATTCCTGGCAATGCTTATGAAGCAATTGCTATTATCATGTTTGCTTGTTTGTGGTTTGGTTTGTCTTTCTTTTTTTATTTTTTTTTTTTCTGGCTTGCTTTTAGTTGGGAAATTGGCCGATGGGAGAGACAATTTTCAAAGGTCTATCAAAGGTCTATATGTCCTCATGCATGAAGTAAACTTCTTCTAAGAAATTGATCAGTGGAAAATTAGGTATATTTTTCACAATTTTCAAAACATAATCTATTTAAAAACCTCTCTCTGAGAAGCAAAAACCATTAGAAACTATGTTATGAAAAGCAAATGACATCCAAAAATTTAATAAGTATATATTTCTGAGTTTAAAAACTGTATTATCATTACTCAAACTGGAAAAAAAAGACATCCACCAAACTAAACAAACCCATAAAAATGGTTGTCATCTTTTGGGAATAGTAGCATGAATAAACAGCTGTCTATATTTAACTGATAGCAGTCATGTACGTAAAATGGATAATTAAGATTGATAATGTATGTGTGAATTCACAGTGTTCAGCAAAGATTCACAAAATGCAATGACAGAATAAACAATTATCAATTTGGTAAGAGAAATAAAAATAAAACAGCACAGAGTTTGCACAAAAAAACACAGGGACTAAGAGGCAGAATTACACATTTTACTGAACTTCTTAAAAAAACAAACCTATAGCCATTTCAAAAGGAAAAAAAAAACAACAAACAAAACCTTCAGTGTGCACTTGGATTAGTTAACTGTTATTGATTTTGAACCTCTCTCATCTGGAGAAATAATCTTACTTTTGAATTGTGGCCACAGAATGATACAGTGATTCCCCAAGAGCTTCAGAGCTGATAGCACTGCTGCAAATTGTTTAGCAACCATGACTGTTGGATTCATGAAAGGAATATTATAGGTCTTCATGGATCAAAATACTGCATCTTTGAAGGACCGGAAGCAACTAGTTTAAGAGTACCTCAAGAGAGTGATTAAATTAAGTTAAGCACATCTTCCCACAAAAAAAAAAAAAAAAAAAAAAAAAAAAAAAAAAAAAAAAAAAAAAAAAAAAAAATTGGCAGCTTCAGTGGTCTGATTTGCTAGATTAATTTAGTATAAAGTAGAGATTCACAAAGTTTTTCTTAAGCATAATAACTGTTTAGTTTAATGGCTATTTCTCATCAATATTAGTCATCTGAAATTTATGGGGTATATCTAAGCTAATGATTCAAGATTTCTACAGAGCCAGAAGAGAAGGAAACATTTGGAAAATACTACAACAGGTATCTTCCAGTAGTTAATACTTTTTAAAGTCCTTAACATCAGGTGTCCTGTATCCATCCTGAAACATCATCAGGCCCCACCTTTCCCTTTTTTTCTCCTCCTTTTTTCATTTTTCTTTTAATGAGAAAAACTTCAAGTTAATAGTACTAACTGTATGTTTGCTTATTAAAGACTATTTGTTAATGGTAATTGCTACCATTTTATATGATGATCAATAAAATCTACCAGGTTTCTTTTTTATTCATCTCCCTTGGGTGGATATAGTTGATTAAGTCAACTTTAGATTACTGTGTTATTCAGTATAGAAATAAATGTAATACTATTTGCTCTTGGCTGTGATTTTATAATTAGTATTTTGCTTTTAAGTTCCTTTTCTAGCTTTAGGAATAGAATCCAGCTGTAGAAAACCAAATAGATCCTCTGAGTCATTGGATGTATTCATTACATCAACAGAGAACCTAACTCTACATGTGTCACTAAGAAAAAACTTCAGCTCACATTTTGTTACTTTCTCTTACAACTTTTTTTGTTCTGGAACTACCAACCTGAACAATTTTTAATTGCTATCTCATTCTTCCCCTTCAATATGAGCACAATAGAAATGTAGCTAACTGCATAACTTAAAATCTTCTCTTTCTGCAACTACTTTCAGAAAGATAAAATTGGAGATCTGTTTTTCCAAACTAAGAATTTATGTCACTATCAAAGTCATCAAGAGGCAAACTGTTCTGATGCATCTCCCTACACCCACCCTCTCCCCAGGTCATGGTATGATCTGAGGAAAGGAGATTGCTTTCATTTGTTTTAAACCAAAAAGACACTATAAGAAGACATGAATGACTGATAAATTAAGCCCTAAAATAGGGAAGGAGATGACAAATAATTTTTTAAGATCTGCAAAATAATAAAGCCCCTATAACTAATTAACTACCTAAATAAATAATTACAAAAATGTCCTATTTCATGAGTTATATAGTAAAAGTACTGATCTTGGGTAACAAAAATTCCTCATACAGCCAAAATCCACTCTCACTCTATACTGACAGTGACCATTTAGCCAGTAAAATGACCCAAGCCTAACACTTAACACTGGCAACTTCTTTGCTATTAATTTATAAATCCATACTTTAAATGATTTGAGAAAAGTAGATTGTCCTGCCTTTCTGAGTCACTGTAGCAGAATGATCTGCTTTGGAATGTGGTCAACTCAAATAATGCCCTATTTTGCAATCTATCATTGGTGGGCTGAGAGATGCTGTCATGTGCTGGTTTTGCCATTGAATTATGCTAAAAGCAGTCTGACTCACCAACTCCAAAGGAAGATCCTGATAGTGAGGCAAAGATTTGACAGATAAGCTGCTAAGGAGACCTGGAGACATATGACTGGCAGTCAATCACTATATACTGTAGAAGTCCAGTCCACTTTCACACAGTTGGGTTCCTCTCCCATATTCCTTCTTGAAGTGTATGAACTTTTCTCCCTTGAAGTGGGGAAACCTCTTCAAGGATACTCTTTGAGGCTGAGTTAAAGAGATCTGCCCATGAGCATTGGTGTGGTGAGTCATATCAAGTTTTACTTAATAATGGTTTCCTTTTTGCTAGCCTTATGTAATAACTTTGATATAGTGCACTATACCTATACTATACACTGCTAGTAGTTTTAGCTTTTACATTCTGTAGTAAATAAATCTGATTAAGATCTTTTGTCTAATCATTTGTCATCTAAATAATAAATTAATTCATCTTTATAGAAATGTATCTGACTTGCCATTAATAACTGTGGGACAAAGTTACTTAAAGCATTGACAAAGTCTGGGGTTAAGACTGGATCCAGTGACAACTAAATTCCTCTCTGAGAAGTGTAGAAAGCATGGGGGGCCTTTCTGCACCCCATGACTCAACAGCAGAGCTTCTCTAATAAATTTTCTCTGAAGTTTCCATTCTCACCCACAACAGCCACCCATTAAGGAATCCACCAATCACTACAAAGGGTTATAAAAAATCTAAGGGTCATGTAAACAGTGACCCAGTTCCAGAGATGATGGATGGACAGCATGCGGTCCACAAAGATATTTTAGATTAAATTGTGGTATCAAAACAATGAGGGGAACAAGCCTCCTGCAAAAAGAGACTCAAAGCAAATGTTTAAGCTTGGGCGTATTAGTAATTGAAAAGAAAGCCTGTCCTCAATGTACTGAGAGCTTAAAAGTGTCAAGTAATGTGATATGTGGTCACTGCCCCCACCGCCTGGTCCAGAACCCTCCTGCCTGGCTGTCGGAGCCCAGCCTGGGATTTCTAGGCTAGGAAAGCTGCTGCAGTACCAAGACTGAGTGTGTAACACAGACACACACATGGACACTGATTTGGCCACAGCTGTGGCTACACAGCCTCAGATAAGGCTCTGGCCCCAGCAGCCCCCCCATTCAGGACTCACACCAGACACAGTCACACAGGGACACATCCTCCCCTCGTCTTGGACTGTCAGAGGCAGAAAGTCACAAGTGCAGCAGACACCCCTCACTCCCCAGGTTCACAAGCACCTAGCACCAGGACAGGCCCTCTGCCTGCCCAGAACCCCTGCCCAGATCCCAGTCCCCCGTACTGACCCCACAGGTCCCCAGCTCACCAGCTGGTCTCATGGGGGGCTCACTGCCCACATGCAGCACTCACACACTTGTCCCACAGGCAGGCCACACTCATGGGTCTTCCCCAAATACCAGCATTGCCCCACTGCCTGCCAGATACCCCCACCCAGACTTGGGGCTTCCTACTCCTGGCTGGTCCAACTTGGAGTTTGCCAGTGAATCCACACCAACACACCATGCACAGATGGCTTGGGCAAGGTACACAGACTCTCCACTGGAGGCAGAACACATCACAGGATGTGATGCATGGTCCAGATCCAGCACTGAGCCCCTCACTGATTGTTCACTGAATTTCTTGTCACCACCACAGTAGAGACAGGAACTCTTCTTTCAGAAGAAAATCCAATATTCTTAGACTAAGCTCATGTTTATCTACTCACTCATGCAACAAAATCCAGGTTTGAATTCTTTTTACCTAAAGACAGATTCAAGTTGTTTTGAGTAATGAGGTTTATAGTTGTTACAACACTGGGACTAATGATAACAAGCAATTACAAGTTTAATTACACTGCAACATACGTGGGATTATATAAGCATGAGGTAAGGTTATGGTTCAGGTCCCAACACTTGGCCAAAATTCACATCTAAAATCTGTGACACATTCAATCATGAATAAGCATTTGGTTGGGAGGAACAGTGGTCTTCTTCAGGTCCTGAAAAGTATTCAGTCCTTATTTTTAATCAGGAAATATCACCTCATTGTTATGTGATACCCAAAGCTGAAATGTGAATTCAGTCAAAGCACTATAATTTTACCCGTGTCAAACCAACTTCAATATATAATTCAGAACAATTAGACTCAGTGGGGTTTTTGAACCTGGGCTGAGTTTAAAATTCAGGAAAACAATCTTAGGAATCATTCTCCTTTAATCACCTATTGCAGCAGATTCCATGAAGCTCCTCTAGGTGAAGCATGACTTTATACCCACAAGAGAAACACCATCTCAGATGGTGATAATGGAAAGCAAACTCCTGTGCTGAAAACAGGACAGTTCAAGCGTAGTGGCAACACTTTTTTTTTCCTGTTTTCGGACCAGGTGTTCAGCCAGCCAACACTTTTTTAACATAGTAACAACCAAATTATATCAAATCAAAGACACATCAAACTGGTCTAGCACCTTTTTTCCTGCTGCAACAAATTCAAGGTGCCTAGTATGTTCTAAGAACTGTAATTTGTGAAATTATGGAATGTAAGTAATAACTGTGGTACTTGAAAATGCCAATAAAAATAGCAACACAAACTCTGTTGTGATACTCTGTGGTGTAGAGATGAGGAATGCATGGCAGAGGATGGGGACATTCTAATCTTACTGATCAAGTACAAAAAACTAGAACTTGTGTTGGACATAGAAAATGCATTTTTCCTTGTTATTATACTTTATTTGGTGATACTGAAAACACTTAAAATTATATTTGTGTTGCAGCTTGTCATTTTTCTTTCCACATACTCTCCCCTTCTATTTTTCTCAGTCCTTCCTAATATGAGGAATTCAGTGGTGCCCAATGACAGAGCAGGTAATCATGGGCACAAACTGAAACACTGGAGGTTCTGAACATCAAGAAACTTTTTTTACTGGGAGGGTGACTGAGCACGGGCACAAGTGGAGTAGATACACTGTGTGGTCTCCCTCCTTGGGGATATTCAAAAGCCATCTGGACACAGCTCTGGACAAGCAGCTGTAATTATCCCTGCTTGATCAGGGGGTTGACTAGACACCCTCCAGAGGCCTGTCCAACCTCAGCCATTCTGGAATTCTGTCAACTCTAACTGAAAATAAAAGACAATATAGAATTATTTGATGCAATTTCATATTTTCCCAGAGCTGAAAACATAATTTTGTACTGAAGTACTTTTTTTTCTACAATCTTAGCTGTATAAAATGTATTCCCATACTACAATTTCCAATTTCATCCATTACAAATCTATGGCTTTGGAAAAGTTGCATAGAGCATTATATTTGCAATATTGAAGTTCTTACACAACCAAAAGAATTGGTAGAAATTGTGCCTCAGCATAGATTTCTAGAAAAGATACTCCAATACTAGTGAGTTTAAGGCATTACTCATGAGACCAAGCTTTTTCACTGCTGCCCTGTTTTCCCAGACACACTCATACATGGGTAGAAAGTGGGCTGCAAGTAATGTAAGGTATTTTGTTGACCTGAGTGATAAAAGCCTGAAGTACAGGAAAAATCATGCCATGTGATATCAAGTGTTTGAAATGTCCTGTGGCAGGTGAGTTATGAGCTGTGTGGAAACAGAACTTTAATGTAGGAAGTGTAAGCACTGGGTTTCAAAATTGTTCCCTTCTTTCCATTGTGCACTAGCTTCTAAAATGCATTTTATTTCCAATTATGTACTTGAATCACACAGCAAGTTACAGAAATCAGTATTAAGAGGAGATTTAGCTTCTTTTTTACTCCAAAAACCAAACCTTCAAGCTTTGTACAACTATTGTATTGTTTTTGCTAATCAGGGATCCCAGAAATAATTATACTATTGTTCCATTGCTGAATGTCTCACAGGGACAAATTTGGCTACAGATCCTATCCATTGTTATAAACCAAGCTGTAATTAAAAAAACATTTCTACACTGGGTAGCTGGAAATAGAACCTGCTGAATTTTAACCAGCCGAGCTGCATTTTGAGTTTACAAATTAGGTACTTTAAACTTCTTCACTCAATACAGTTGTGAATAAAATGGCCATGATTTCTCTCCTTGATTTTCCAAACAGGAAGAAGCCACTAAAAGATCCAGTTCACAGCAAGACAAATTAAACTTTACAGAATGGGATGTAGGTCTGTATACCAGAATATATATTCAAGCATGACATTTTTTTTTTAATTGTAATTGAAATATTGTTTTCAGATGTGGAGGTTTTGCATCAACAAAAACTACTTCCCTTTCTTTTCTGAACTATTATGGTATACTTTGTGTTAAGATGACAGAGAAATATTGTGAAAAAAAAACAACTTCAAAGAAAACATTCTGGGAATATTTTCCTTATGGAAAGATTGTTGATATGGAGGCTTAAAAGTGAAACATGAACAAACAATTTACCTTTATTATGGAAAATAAGCAGAAGACTCTATACCTGACATAATTTACTGAAACTTCACTCATTAATTCTCAGAGGAGAAGCATATTAAAATAAAATCAAGTGTAAACAGTAGACAAATATCCTAAAAAACATGCGGGATGATTAAATGATGATTATGGAGAGGATACTGCTTGTGCACAAGTTTAAGATGTTGTAAAGACACAAGAAAAATCTATGCTTAATTCCAAACATCTTTGTGGAAGATGTCTGGTTCATAAAGTTTGCTCCTTCCAGGATCAAAACAAAGATTCCTATTTCATGTACTAAAACATGGATTTTTTTTTTTTTCTTATGAGATCAGGCCTGTAAATGAAGACCAAGTCACAAAAACAGATTAGTGACAGTTTCAACAAAACATATCTATGTTTGTATTTGCTCCATGGAAAGAACTGGCAAGGTCTTGGAATTAACATATGGTTCCTGTGTCACTTTGTTTTATAAATAAACAATGATTTGTTATATTTTGCAGTTCTGATTGACTTAGTGAAAGGCCCCTAAAATATACAACCCACATTCTCTTCCAGTTTGGAAAGATCAGTCAAGGACTGTTGTAGTGTGTCTCACAAGAAGGCCACAAAGCCCCTTAAACAGGGCTTTGTCTAACTCAGCTCACTGATACTCACCTTCTTCTTTCATGTTTCACTGAACTTTGCAAAAAAAATGTAAATCTGAGATAAAATCAATCTACTTTCTTAGTAAAAGCCACTTTTGCTTTTCCCTGATAAACTTGGCTCAAGTCTGTGTTATGTACAAATTGTGCTGTAGATCCCTGCAATTTGCTAAGAGAAATAGAGTTATTTTTTCTTGGCTGCTTCTAAACTAAACTTCCTCATGCAGTCCCCATGGTAGTCCTTATTCAAGGATCCTGCTTGCAGGGGATAATCCATTCTCCATGCTCATCTTGATATCTTAGCCACAGAACCAAGATAATGGAGATAGATAGGGTTTTGGCCAATCTTTCAAGCTAAACTAAGAATGAAAAAAAAAAAAGCAATTGCTACAGCCTCTTCATGCTACTTCTTCATACCATGCTATCCATATAAATAGCTGGAGTGCCTCAGTATATACTTCTTTTTCCCCTTAAGGTAACAATGTTGGTATTGATTTCAGAATGTAAATTGTTGCTATACCAGACAATAATTTGATTTCTTCTGCTCAATTTCTCAGTACTAAAATTTCATAGAAATCTGTAAATTACACTGCAATGTATTAAAAGGAAACATAAATATAATTACCTATTATATCTGTCTTGCTACTAAAGCTGCACAAAACTGGCCTTTTCATAAAGGTGAAAAACATTATTAATTACCATCTGATGCATGAATAGGTAGGAATTGACAGCGTGATGGTCCCAAGCATATTTAAACATGGAAAACAAAGAGCCTGTCTGGCTGGAGAGTTGTGTTAGCTTTTCAGAGACAGTAAATGAAGAAAATGAAGAAAAATCTGCAGTCAAATTTGTGGTTTCCATTAACGTTTGAGGCAGTATCACATTCTTCCCCTATTTATATGGTGATGTTCCTTCATTTTATTTCATGAAACTATAGTCTTTATTTCATAAATTCTTCCTGTGTTTTGTTAGGTTTTTTGGGGGTTGGGTTTTGGTTTTTTTTTTTTTTTTTTTTTTTGTTTGGTTTTGTTTGGTTTTGTTTTTAATTGGACATTCAAGAGACTGACAAACCTTTAACTAAAGACACTAGACACAGGACTATTATATGTTTTAAGTTTTGCCTTCCTAATATCCACCGAAAAGACAAATAGTTCTTTTCAATAAGCATTATAAATAAGCATTTCTATTTACCTAAAATCATCTTGACTGCAAGGTAAATTTGACATAACAGGAAAGCTAAGTGTTAAATTTAATGTAGTCTAAATCAGAGCATTATCTTGTTCAACTTTGGAGTCTGGTAAAATATTAATAAATTTCGAACATTTTAAATATTAGCCCCCATCCTCCTGAATTAATTGTCTGAGACACAGAAAATCAGTTCTAAGCCTACAAATATGAAAATTAATATTTCAGATGCATGCAGGAAAGGAAAATGGAGAGAAAAGATGGAAATTTCTGTACAATACAACATAAAAGAAAATAGCCATGTGTGTTGCCAATAGAAAACTAAGCTCATTTTCAGAAATATTATTCACCCAAATGGCTAGGCATTAGTAAACCATGTTAGCTTGACATATTTATTACATATTTTTACCAGAAACTCTGTGGAAAAAAATCCTGAGAAAGGATTCATTTAAAATGGAACAAATTTGTATATAGCTATTAAAAATTAAAAATCAAGGGAGGGGGAAAGGCAGCTCTAATGAACATTCATGCCACCTTAAAAGAGATATAATTGTAAAATAACAGTACCATGCCTTTTTGGAATGCCTGTACTCAATCATTGACTATAGATGACAGGGTAAACTTAGGGCATGTATTAGAAGACGTAACACAGATTAATTCCTTTGACAACTCTGTTGTTATAACCCTTGACATAAGAGAGACATGAAGTTCAGAGATTTCAAATTTAAATGCCCCAAATTAACCTACCTAGATCTTGCATTATGTTCATAACTATTTAGCCACATGACTTTAGATATTCAATACTTAAAATTTTATCTGTGTTTAAGAAAAGTATTTAAATGCAAGACCCTGAAGAAATAGATCTCACTGATAAAAAGATACTAGACTGACTTGCATATAAACAATTTAGTTGCAATAGAATTGTAATTTATGTGATCTTTAGTAATTTGAAGACTTCAGCGATCTTCAATTTATTTATTTAGTTTTATTTTGGTGATGAGGTACTCCTAGCATGACAGATAATGCACATTACAAGTGCACTCAACTGAAGAAGCATTTCAGAAGTACGGTACCAATTACAATAACCAGAGTAACTTCTCTACACTCTGAGAAGTTTTACATTAGTAAAAGCATGTGTTGATCAATAATGCATATGAAGTACTAAATGTAGAAACAGCTGTTGCTGAGATTTAACAAGTTAAATTATAATAATATATTTACCCTGATTTACATTCTGTAAAACTCTTCCAGCTTCCATAATGTGAATGGCATAATAAAGCTTTGAGGACTTACTCTAACCTATAAATTACATTTTTAAATGTTAGAAGGAACAATTGAGAATATTTCCTGTCTCAGGACTGTACATTACCTGGAGGCTGCCTATAAAAGTAACCCTATTATTTTAATATATAAGAAAATTGACTACTATATTTGCATTTACATGTATAATGTTAACATAAATTATGATTATAGTATTTAATGAGTTACAGAAGTGTTCCACCAACTAAGGCTTATTAATTATATTGAGTAAACTGATACATGTAGTATGATGTCAACAATCATTACTGACACTGCATCTTACTGTTGAAGCCTAAAATTACTGTGCTACAGAAGTACTGTGTATTTAAGGTTCCATCACTGTCAGTAACTACAGAAGATATGCAGAGTTCTGCAGTGCCAGCAAGCAGGAAACTTTACAGTGATCTTCAGCAAAAAGACAGATGTGATAAAATCCCCTTAGTATTCTGTTCCATTAGCACTTTAGTATCACATATAACCTTGGAAATCAAGCAGGCCATGGATATTGTGTGCAGGTAGCAATCTTTTGCCTGGGGTGATGCAGCCCTTGCTCTATATTAGAATTAATCTGTGATTTGAATGTTTTTATTTTAATAATGCGTGTAAAAGGAAGAAAAACATACTTCAATATCCTCGGGTTTAATAAAAAATGACCAGTGTCCACTAGGAAGTTTGTACCAAAGGGCTTTAAAGGTAGTAACTGTCCTAAACTGAAAAAAAGTGGGAGGAGGGGGGAAGGTGGCGTGGGGGAAAGAAAATCTGAAGGCCTGTAAATGATCAAACTCTAAACTAACCGGTGTTCATAGTGACATCATGATGGAAATCTCCACTTTTATTTATGTGAGTTTGAGGAAATTCAATTAAGATTATATGGATCCTCAATAAAACAAGGATTAAAAAATGCAGAAAAAAGCAGAATTCTTATAAAGACTCTAAGGATATTTTGTATTAGCATGGGGACAGGAGGAAGGAAACGAAGGAGGCTCTCAATTTAGGGATGTTGTTGGAGAATAGTAAATTAGGACATTGCTTCCTGAACTAGTAGTGGTATGTATGGGTATCTGTCACTGTCAACTCACTGGGTTACAATTAATTCTGAGTCAGCAGTCGTGTCCTCTCCTACAAGCACAGAAAGCAGAAACGGCAGCAGCACTGCTCTTTGAGGACAAGAATGTTTGCATGCTATGATTCCAGAAAGCAGCTGTACATCTATTAACACAAGGAGCACTAGAGCTGTCACATTAGATAAATGGATCCACACTGGAAAAACTGAGAGTGAGTGGACACGACTGTCAAGGATAATATGGTTAAGCTAGTGCATCCTGGGAGAGATGTAATTTCTAGAATATATTAATTTTGAAACTAATATTATTATCCCAATTGATTCCACACACTATAAGCTAATTAAAACACCTCTGTTAACATATCTGCACCTCTAATAGAAAAAGAACTAGACAGTAATGTATTTCCACCATAAAAACATATGTTTTCTTACTTAGGAGAGCATGTCCTTGAGAACTGCTTTCTTATCCACAGTTTTATGACTTTGTTTTAGGTTTTTTTTGTTTGGTTGCTTTTTGTTTTGTTTTGTTTTTTAATTTAAACTCCCAAAGCTTTGGAGTTTTCATTTTGCATATGCAAACATGTGATAAAGAAAATTAAAATAAAATAAAAAAAAATCCCAGCTTTTCACTTAGGATTCTCCAGTATATTAAAAATACTGACTGCAAACTTCTCTTTCAGTGCATATAATACACATCTATATCTGCTTTGCACTATCTTATGATGTCAAAGCTTGAAAAACTAAACCACAGAGCACACTAGTATTTTCAGTGGCTGAAGGATTTTTGGGGTTTTGTGTGTTATTTTGATAAGGGGTCTTTCATTCCTGTGCCATGTTAACTGTTGGGACAAGTCTCTGCTACATGAAATTACAATCCCAAATAAAACATAAAATCAAGAATAAGCCTATGAAGGTGTTTCCACACAGAGGTTTCTATTAAAAAAAAAAAAAAAACAAACAAAAAAGTAC
This sequence comes from Agelaius tricolor, assembly GCF_023055355.1. Taxonomy (NCBI): domain Eukaryota; kingdom Metazoa; phylum Chordata; class Aves; order Passeriformes; family Icteridae; genus Agelaius; species Agelaius tricolor. The sequence continues at coordinate 49,473,878 of NW_027269267.1, read as the reverse complement.
CAGCAGCTTAGCCAGAAAGAGAGCTAAAACCTCATTAACAAACAGGATGAAAAAGGAAACAAGAAAAAAATGACTTCTTGCATGGAAATCAGCAATGTGACAGTGGTATTGCTGTACTATCAAAACAGCAGATACTCTCAGTGGTATCTCACTGTGAGTAAAAACAGTTAGGATGCATTTTCTGCTGGCCTCAAGCAGAAGTCAAATGAGACCTGACAAGAATTATGATTATTATTAGGCTCCATCCAATTTTCAGTATTTTCCACAAATTACATATGGCATGGTCTTGACACATTAAAAGTTATAGGGAAAACAAGAACTCTGACTATCATTTAGATAGTGTCAGGTAATGCTGGTAATGCCATGCTCCCCTTAGAACAAGCAGAAAATATTTGATACTCCACATTATATTCTGATGTTGTATAATAACCTACTTTGTGCTGCTTGAGATTAATGTTAGTAAAATAAAATCACACTGCTGAACTTCTTTCAGCAGCTTAAAAGAATAACTTTGCAAAAGTCTCTGAAGTTACACTAACTGATGCTAATAGTCACCTACTTTTACATGGCTTCTGTTGTAAAGACATTCACTAAGTCACATTCAGAAAAATAAAGAACTTTATACAACCTTGGCCTGTGACTTCTTCATTTTCTGTCTACAAAACTGGGGGAAGCAGGAAGCTGGACACCTACTTTGAACATAAAACAGTTTAGTGATTGGTGCATTTATATTTCTAAGGTGCATACTAGCAAGTGTCTCATTTCACAGAATTTGTTGGATGCCATTACATTTGATCCCAGTGTTTAAAACTGATGGATTTATTTGTGCACTCTCTACCTAGTACACATGACCATGTTAATTAATACAAATGGCTAAGGACTGCTGGCTTTTGAGCCCAACATTTACTAACATTTCAAGGGCAATTTGTATCTGCTTTTTGAACTCTAGCTTTTCATTAGGCAAACTGACAAGCACAAAACTTCTGTCTCACATTTTATTTTGTGCAACAATACTAATTTAAATAAAAGCATGAAAATCAAAGATCCACAAAGGAATGAAACTGCACTTCACAAAAAAATTTTAAAGGTATATATGCACGTCTTATGTGTCTTCATTTCCCAGAGAATATAAAAAAAATGTCTTTATAGGTTGCATCCAAACCTAAACCAATTGTTGGAAAATATTGCTGTTACATCATTATAAATTCCACCTTACTAGTCATCTACTGAATAGACAGGACACACTTCTGAGTAGGAAATTAGCATTAGAAAAATTATTAAGTAAATTACTCCTGTATATGGGCAAATTGAAATGGCTTGTTTTAATATTGATTTCTCACATATAGTAGCTCAGGATCATTTCTGATATGATCGTTTCTATGACAGATGGGTGAAAATGCATGGTGGCACTATGAGATTTAAGGTGTTATCAAACTGTAGAATAAATCACAGAGCCCAATGCCTGTGGAAGCTACCTTATCTCAGTCTTCACAGGTTGACAAGGCATGTAAAGAATGCATCTAAACCCCCTGGTTTGATGTCTATTGTTGACAGATCACAGATATGGAAGTCTGAGATATTTCCACAGGAACTGCAAGTTGGATGATAACCAGTCAAAAATGGCAGACAACCACACCTATTTCTTCAAAAAATGTGAAAGTGGAAAGGTGCTTATTTTCTTTAGAGAGGGTGACCAGAGGAAGAAGATGTCATTACATTACAGTTGCTAGTAATATTTTTAAAAGAAGTGAAAAGAGCACTAAAAACAAGTCTTAGAAAATTCTCTGAAATGGAGACTTTAATGCTTCTTCACACAATTTTGAATTTCCTTAGCAGAAAGAATAAATGTGGGCCTAACTTAGAAACTAGTATAGTCACTGAAAAGTCTTCAACTGATCTCAATGGTATTAGGATTGTTTTATAGGCATTTCTGCTACCAGTAAATTTAATAAAATTCCACGTTTTTCCTGTCATCTTTTATTTTTATGATTGTTCTGACTTTACCAACCTTTTAAATCTAAATTACATTACTCACAGATATTATCTTTTGTACTAGAGGTACTCATTATACATATTCTACTTTTTTCCCCTGTGGTGTTGGATTTTCTTTTCTAATGTGTGCTAATAAGTATTCCTTCAATATAAAAAATTAAATCTGATTATGGCTTCTTAAATAAGCTTTAAGTATATAAACTTTGGTTTGACATGAAGTGTTTTGTGTGTCAGTGTTTTGTCTGTACATGCAAGTTCCCGTGCCTGAACTTCCTAGAATTAATTAAATATATATTCCTTTAATAGCTTATCTCTCTGGTTTCTAAATGGAGATCAAATTCTTATGTGTAATTAATGAACTATATATGAAGCCTGCCTTTAACTTCTGAATTATACAATGTCCAAAAAAAATGCAGTAAAAAATTATGTGGCAGTCAAAGCAAGATCGACATTTCAGTATGGAATGACAGGCATGCTTCATTAAAGGCCAAATCCTGCAGTTCTTCCTCAGAAGGTAATGGAGGCCTTGCACTGCAATAAGGAATGCTGATTTCATTGACAGACAATTACTCTGTTAATGGCTCCATTATGCAAAGACAGACCAGCCAAACTGCTAAGGTGTCAAGCATCCATCACTTTTGGTCAGACCAAACCTCCCATATATGCAGGCTATAGGACAGCCAAGTCCCACTTGGCACAGATGTATTATTCACTTTGGTCCTTGAAACACCACATGTGCTGTGCCCAGGTAGAGTCACAACAGCTGCAAGCATGTATTGGAGGAAAAAGGCAGCTAGGGGACTTAGATCAGTCTTTTTGGTATCATTTCTCTGCAAGAGTTCCTGGAATTGGGGAAAAAAAAGCAGGTATGACTATATTTGGATAAGTGCTTATCACAATTTTCTCCTCTTCCATGGGAATTGTTTTAGGTAATATTAATTGTAACTAGTTTTATTGAAATGAATACAATCAAAATTATAAAATAATTCATTCTACATCATATGCAAACAAAAGCCTAAAATATGTTTATATTAGAGGAATGCCTTCTGTGCACTTTGACAAAGAGGGTATGAGCTTTGCTCTGTAGAGGCAAGGTTATTTATCATTATTTCTTAGAAAAGTGTATAGTTTAAAATCTCTAGAATTGAAATTATAAGCCCTCTGGAATTATGTATTTTGAGTAGCAGTCCTAAGAAGAACAGTAAAACTATCCTAAAAAATCCAAAATCAAGCTGTACATGGATAACTTCATAATGAGGAAGCCAAATGTTTCCCACACTAGGAAAAAAAAATATATGGTATGTGCCCTGGGTTGACAGATGGAAGAAAAAGAAAGACAGATGTGTTCTAATTTCTTGGGTAGGGTTTGGGGTTGGTTTTTGGGTTTTTTTTTTCTCTTTAGTCCTTTTTTCTGTAAGATGACAATCAGGCATAGATGAAACTGCTTACTCAATAACACTGGCTACAGATATTCACCAGAGCAGTAATGCCAAATATCCTTTAGGACTTTGCCCACTAGTATAATCTCGAATGATATTCAGTAACAAGCAAAATGAGTAACAGCTGGCACTTTCCTTAGAAATGGCAAAACACCAACCAGGTCCAGTTTGTGCAGCCCTGGTAGAGGGGACCATCTGGAATGCTAGCCTGAATCTTAACAATTAAAATCAGGGGCCAGGTCAGACAAGTGGCATCTTAAAGAATTCATGATACTGAGTTTCTAAGCTAAACTGAAAATGACAGAGAAGCCAACATGTGAGGGAATATAAGTAGTCATTCTCACCCAGGGGATGGAGGGTGATCATGTGCTTGAAGTACCTGAGTCAGAAGACAGACTCTGTGGCACATTTGATACATAATAAAATGTAAGTCACTATAATCAATAGAGAGTTTCCAATTAAACTCAGAATAAGGTACCTGGGGTCTATCTTCCAGGTACTGAAAACTTCCTGATAGTGGCCAGCTGCTGTCAGCTGCCAGTGATGTGAAACACCTAACATTTGTGTTTATTGGTAAATGGGAAAGATCATTGCTCCTTTTTTTTTTTCAACTAGCCATGATGTTTTCGAAAGCTAACATGATATTTGCAAATGAATTTAAGATGCTCAGATGGCAAATGCTATCCAGAGAATAAATACTTTATTATTTTATAATTTGAAGTAGAAGAAATATGCTTATAATTTCAATTCACTTGATTATAAAAAGCTTAACACTGAGAAGGGGGAAGATGGAAGAGAGAACAGAAAAGTAGCACTGTGAGAGGAAATACTGGAATAACATAGGAAAAATGCTCTTCCCTTATGAAATTTACAATCTGATTGAAGACTGGATGAAGTAAAGACAACAAGAGAGCCATGGGGAAATAATACAGGTAGCAGTAACAGCTCCACATGATTACTGTTAGCGATGTGTCCTGCTTGATGGATCTAAATTATTATGCTTTCTAGTTGTTTCTGGGGATATACATTCCTTCTTAAAAAAAAAAGAAAAGGCAAAAAAAAAAAAAGAAAAAGAGAAGAGAAGGAAAGAAAAAGCAAATCTATCTTTGCATCTTTTGCTGCATTCATAATGTATTGTTATTTTCCTTAATCTCTTAATTGCAGTTCTATAAGAATGAATTTTACTTTAAGATATTCATGGTCATGCTTTGATTTTTAAACCAGTAACAATTAAGAATTATATTTATTCTTCCCCATTACCCTACCCCCCTGCCAGACATTTCCTTATAAAATCCAATAGTCAACTACTTGCAAACAACAAGGGCATCTTTAAGAAAATATAGGAAGAGCCTTATCAAGTGATGGCAAGAACAGGATATATGTAATAGAATTAAATTTGCCCAGGGTTCATAGGTGACAAGAAAAACTTCTTCATATATAGCAGAGATAAAAGAAAGAGGATTGAAATGTGAGCCCTCTGCAGAAGAAAATGGGAGACTTGGTTACCTGGGATATGGAGAAGGCTGAGGCACATAACTTTTTGTCTTGGTCTTCTCCAGCAAGTGCTCCAGCTACAGCATCCAAGTCACAGAAGACAAAAGGAGGGACTGAGAATGAAAAACTCTCTGCAGTAGGAAATTATCAGATTCAACACCATCCAAGGAATCTGAAGGTACTCAAATACTTGGAACATGATGAGATATATCTGTAGCTTCTGAAACAACTGGCAAGTGAAGTGGCTGAGCCACTATCCATCTGAAGTCGTGGGAGTCTAGTGAAGTTTGTTCCCACTGGCTGGAAAAGGGGAAACATAAGTTCAACTTTTGAAAGAGGGAAATAGCGAAGACCTGGTAAACTAGAAGCCAGTCAGTCTCAACTCATTGCCTGGCAAGATCTTGGAGCAAGAAGGAGGCAATTGGTCACAGACAACATGACTTCACTAAGGGCAAATCATGCTTATAAAACTTGTTGGCTTTCTACAATGTGATTACAGTGTTTGTGGATAAGGGAAAAGTGCCTGCACTTGTGCAAAGCATTTGACCCTATCCTGCATAACATCCTGGTCTCTCAACTGGACAGGTATGGATTTAACAGATGGACAACAGTGGAAAAGGAATTTGGTTGCACTCAAAGAACTGCAGTTAGCAGCTTGATCTCCAAGTGGAGACCAGTGACAATTGGCATTCCTCAGGGGTCCCTTTTGGGGCTGGTGTTGTTTAACATCTTTATCAGCAATGTGGATGCTCCACAGATCTGTGTGGACTCTGGAGTGAGTCCAGAAGAGAGTCACAGAGATGATGAAAGGGTTGGAACACATCTCCTATGAAGGCAGGCTGAGAGAGTCGGGCTGTTCAGCCTGGAGAAGAGAAGGCTTCAGGGTGACCTTATATCACCTTCCAATGCCAAAAGTGAGCTTACAAGAGAGCTGGAGATGGACTTCTATAAGGGCACGTAGTGATAGGACAAGGGGGAATGGCTTTAAACTGAATAGGGTAGATTTAGATTAGATACAAGGAAGGAATTCTTTACTGTAAGGGTGATAAGGCACTGCAAGCAGTTGCCCAGAGAAGTTGTGGATGACCCATCCCTGGAACTGTTCAAGGATATGTTGGATGGTGCTTTGAATAGCCTTGTCTAGGTGGAAGATGCCCCTGCCCTAGCAGAGGGGATTGAAACTACTTGATCTCTAAGGTATCTTCCAACCCAAACCATTTTACAGTTCTTAGACACTATGATATTTTGCATAAACAAATGGTTGTGAAAATACATAAATGTAAATTTTGCTATCATTACAGGAGTTGTTTTAATCTTAGATGATGTTATTAGTCTGTGAAAATCTACTCAGCTCGCTCACTCGGTTTTCCTTTATTGCTACTATAAAGATATTTTTAATTATTTTTCTTTAATACACAAAGATCATTAACTAAAGTGACATGGTACAAGAGTAATCCAAGTGAAACCACAGAACTATTCATTTCTGGGAAAGTATGAGTACATCTACACATTACCTGATATGGGCATTTATCTATGATAATATCCGAATAGTGCTTGTATAAATAATGATGTGACACTCCTTCAAAGCAGCAACTCAAAAACTGCTTTACTCAATCCTGCTTTCTGTCTAAACTTTAATACAACATATATGTGCACTGTGCCAGGCTCCAGAATAAATACTTCAAACCATATCAACAATTTTCACTGGTATCTAGCACAAAGACCCTCTATATTTACTTGTGATTGTTTTTAATTTCATATTGAGATGATTAATCAGAGTAAATGTCTTTATTTTCTGCTGTTTTAACTTCAAGAAATGATCTCTTCTGGTTTGTCCTATTATAAGGATCGTTACAAAAATGGGAAACAATTAACACTGGGTTTAATGCGTGAAAGCCATAGAGCTGAAGTAATTGCACTCAAGGTCTGCTAACTTTTTAATCAGGCATCTGGTTGCAAGCTGCTCACGATTGATTCTGAGGGAAGAACTAACACAATCTAGGCAGCAAAAGCAGGTGCCAAAAAAGCACACATATTGGTGAAACCAATGAAAGCTCTAGAGGTTAAAAGAAGCAAAAACTACTGGAAAATTCTTCTTAAAAGACCTTTGCTTGGGATCCAGTCATAACTGAGTGAAATTAAATGAGGCAAATGAGCATAGTGAGTTTTTTTAGCAAAATAATTAGGAATATGAACAGCAGAACCACAAAAGCTCAGCCTAGAGAAAACTTGCCAGTCAGAATATTAGTGAGCAGAATTAATTAGACTAGGGAGTCAAAATTTTCACATGCGTTTTGCTACATAAAATAAATAAGAAATACCATGAGAAGTTTCTGGAATTGCAATTAGGACACTTAGATTCTCAGCATTTTTGCCTTGTTTTGGAGAAATGAGCAGATCTGGTTTTATTTGCTAAAAATATACTTTTTTTTTTCCTTTATCTAATAAGTCTATCCTCCATGATTAAGAGAGTCCTGAATCTAAAAGTGCTTACACAGCACAGCACTGGGTGCACTTATAAATTACATGTGTTGATGGAGACTATAGCTACTCTCACACATATCTGTAGAATTACAGTTGAATCAGAGGCAAGTGCAAGAATATAATCTATATAAAAATTGCATGCTCCCATCTCTTTTCAACTGTAAATACCCCTCCCTAGTTGGTATACAATACTTCAACACTAAACTCCTTTCAGGACTGCCCTCAAGAAAATTTTGTTTAGGCATATATGTTTGCATACCATCTTGAATGTTGGTGGGTTTGGGTTTTTTTATCAATATTTTTATCTGAATTGTTTGCGCCTAATTTTAATGATTTTGGCACCCTTCTATATGAAACATATAATTTGCATAACCTATATAACAGTTCTGCATAAGGACTTTGACCAAACACCCTAAAACATCTAGATTAGAAATAGAAAACCATAATGATAATAAGGTTCTGGCCTTTATTAATGAAAATCAGGATAGAATCTCACTTATAAACCAGTAAGCACCACCCATCTTAGGAAGAAAAACCAAACCAACATAGATAATAGGTAGTGCAAGAGGTTTGGAAGCTTTATTTCACAGAAAACTCAGAAAAACTGCTACAAATAACATTTTTTAAGAGACCGTCAAAAACCAGGATTGAGCTGAAACCTAGACATTTCTAATAAATATTTTGCAAAATCCTCATCCCTCTGCCTAGTAACAATTTCCCTGTAAATTCCAGAAATAGGTTTCCTATCTTTTAGGCACACTTTGGTGAAGAAATAATTACTCTGCCATCTCCCAGGCTTTGCTCTTTCTAAAACAAAGCAGACAATAATGACTTAGAAGCAGATTACCATGTTACATTAAAATAAGGGTATCTAAGCTTTATTCTAAAATGTTTGAGGTTTTTTTCCTATGGTTTTGTGGGTTTGGTTTTGGTTTTTTTTTGTTGTTGTTGTATTTTTTTGGTTGGTTGGGTTGGGTTTTGTTGTTTTTTGGTTTTCTGCTTTTTACCTTTTTTTTTTTTTCCCAGTTTAGTAAATCCCACCAAGTACAAGTTGCATCAATTAACTTAGAGCCTCACAGTATACAGAAGCCCACATCAATTGCATGGATCCAGCAGTGTTACTTCAATTTCTTTCAGACCTAGTTGAGTACAGATGCAGTAGGATATAAAAAGCTTTAATCATTCCCTATTTGCTTAAATCAAAAACATCATCTCTTCTCAGATTGTTTACCAACACTTGAAATCAGCAAGTTGCAGCAGCTTAGGCATCAGCACAGCAAAATAGCAAGGACAGCTTCTAACTAAGGCAGATGACATGAGATGCCTAAAAGTTTTTCTCTCTTCCTATGGCCATGGTTTTTTGCAAAGCAATACCCAGTTCAATGGCCACTATCTTGCCTTGTGATAAGCATGGAAGAATAGTCACATATTTGTGAATCTGCCAACACTCCAGTGACAGCTTTCTCTCTTTCTTTCTAACAGATATCACTCATTCACTCTACTGTCTGTCATCTACACGTGAAGGTTTTAGAGAAATGAAAAGCAGTGGTCTGGCAGAGGGCCACTCACACACTCACAAAGAGACCCTTAATCATAAGGGACTTTCACATCTCTCTGATCTAGGAGCAATTCAGGATATATGCCAGGAGGAAGAAGAACAAAGACACCAGCTTTTGAAAATTCCCTCAGTGCCTTAATAATACTGCTGAGATGGCTTTTGCCAGATTAAACAGACATGTTCCTTTAGACCCTAAATATTGGTCTGAAACTAATTCCCTAAGCATTGTCCAGAGTGTAACAGGGTTTGGGATACCAACAATCAAACTTTGAAGTAATTCTTCAAATTCCAGTGGAGCTGGCTGCAGAGACAGAGAGAATACCCAGGTCTTTCCAGGCCAAGGAGAGAGAGGGCAGCTTGAATTTTTGCAATTGTTGTCTTTAAAGGACTTGGACAAAGCAATTCCAACATAACAGCCTATTTCTAAAATGCTTTACAGTAAAGGCTAGATGTGGGGCTTAGGGAACTAGCTGGTATTTTCTAATGTTCCCTACACTCAGCACAGCTTTCTGACTCTGAAGGAGAACACTACGGGAGCTGCAATACAGTAGTGAAGCCTGACAGGGTAAAGATCTTCCTTCATTTGCCATTTTGTTTTGAAGCAGCAAGAAACTACAGATTTCATGATGAGGATTCTATCTGATATTCACATATCATTGTTATGCGATCCCCCAAGTGATTTCAATAACTCAAACCATAACTGTGCATAGGCAGAAAAAAATAAATCTTTTAAAAATCATTGAAGAAAAATATTTGTAATGTGGCTGAGGCTTTAGCTTCTTACATGCCAGTACTTGCCTTCATAATTCCTCTGAGACTCACTCAAATGTTAAAAGAGCCCATTTGCCTATATGTTCATTCAGTTGAACACTCAGCAGGATCTCTTTCTTGTGATGTTTCTAGTACTTGGGTTAATTTCATTACATTCAGTGAGATATTCATCATAAAGAAATATCAGGATATCAAAATGCAATGTAATACTTAAATTCCAGTTCACTTACATGGGGAAACTAAATTAATGTCAACCTGGAAATTTGCTCTGAGTTATAAGTGAATATATTCACTCTTTCCAAGCTCTTATCAGCTTCTGTAGAATCTAAGGTCTTTAAAAATTCTGAAAAAATGGTCTCGAAACTGTAAACTGAATGAAGGCAATGTGGTGCTTGCTTTCTAAATCAGCAGACAGACAGCTGGAGTGCCACTGCTGTAACCCAAAGATTTGACAGGCTACAGCAGAGTTAAAACTGACAAGAGCCTTTCTTCATATTTTCCTGCTGCTATTCAAAACTCTCTGAGCAGCAGGAGACTGATGAGAAGGAGGTTAATTTTGCTCTGCAGTAGTTTAGACTATGAAAGTCTGAAGAAAGTAAACACTATAGAACAGCTTCATTCCTATCAATTGCTGAACATGTGATTTGGGGGAGATGAGTTAGCAAGGCAGATATGTTTTCAACCAGATTTCATAATGTCTTTCCTAATGTGGTCCTTCCATTTCTTTGTTTGGTTTTGTTTGGTTTGTTTGGGTTTTTTTACTCATCATTTATTTACTGATTTCTCTTTTGACAACTAAATTCCAGGAAAGCAAGCCTGAATATAATTTTTCATGCATTGTATTGTTCAAGAATACAGTAATTTGTGGGAAGGCAACACTTTCTCTTGTATTTTGGAGCTAGATGTAAGAGGCAAATTAAGGTCCCCAAGGGAACATGAGCTAGATCATTGAAAAGGAAGGCATGTGCACTGACCAAGGCAGTGGAAATGAGGCTGAGTCTTTGAAAAGAACATAACATAGAGAGGACTGAAACTGGATAGAAAGAGGAGGACTGAAGTCAGGGAAGTAGTTCAAACCTTGTAGTCAGGAAAAAAGAATGACATGAAAGGCCACACAAAGATAGTGGGTAAGACCAAGTGGGTATGACAAGGCAAGGACAAAGTAAGGATAGATATTGATTCTTACTTTCCAGTGGGGAAAGAGGAAGGTGGTAAAAGGAAGCAAATGTTACAAAGAATTGGAAGAAAAGCCTCTAGCTGGCCTGAGCAGTTTGAACTAGGAAATGGATGGAAAAGACAAGGAGAAATCCACAAAGAGAATGTCGGAGGAAATATGCCCTGATTCAATGGCAATAGGACAGAACTCTCCTGGGAATAAGGAAACTTCTGCAGCAAATAGTATTCTAGTGATCAGGAATGGATCATGTGTTCCAAATTCTAGGTATTAAAAGGTATCGGTTAAAGGTTTAAATAATATTCCTGGAAAAGCTATATGATTAATCCCACTCTATAAGATTTTATCCCTCCTTTCACTATTCAGAATGTGTATGGTACTAAGGAAGTTGTTGCATTTTCTGCAAATGACCAATTAGGGTGAAAAAAATAGATTAGTTTTCAAGCCAGTAAAGAGAAATGGGCATATGCCAAGGATGCCATGTTAAACACATCATCCTTAAGGTGGGATGAATTCCTTTCTGTCAAAGCCACTTACTTTACATTGACTAAAACCAATGTCTGCATGACCTCCTCTAAGTAAGATGGAATGTTATTGAAGCCAGGTAATTTCTCCTTTAGTTTCTGCTCTGTATTTCCTGAATGGTTAATTTAGGGTCTGAGATTTGAGATCATGCATCCAACAGTGGCTTATGTGCCACTTCAAAGCCACAAAGAGTACTAACATCCTTATGCTTCTTTACTGGAGTGCAGCAACAGTATGTTAATATTTGCAAAGCATTCAGAAACAGTAGTGATAAGTGTCATAGCAAATTCCATGAGAAAACTAATAGCTCTGTCTTCAAAACAGGATATGAACATTGCAACAAATAACATCAACAGATAGTGAATAAGGAGGAGGGAAAATATTGAGTTTAGCTCATTAACTTGGACTGACGATTTTGTGCACTGAATAAGATCAAGATTCTCTGGATATAATGATTGATATGTGATTAGGTAATTAAATACTTGTATTGGAATTCCTACACATAGGGGGGCTGAATTGAGTTTCCAGTAAGCATCATTAATAACAGCTTCTGGGTGCAAGATTCTGAAACTTCAAAATAATGATTAAATATAATTTTTTTTAGTGGATATACCATGGCAACTTGCAAACAGATCGGGAGAGAGAACACCTTGCTAAGACAGTCCTGCTTGGGGGAAGAACATCAAAGTAACTGAAAACAAACTCTAGGCTTTCTATACAACTTTTTTCATTCATCTTTGCCAAATTTATTTTAAAATTCTTTGGATCTGTGGTTCAGGTTTACTTCCTGTTTGTTTTATTTATATTCTCTTGATCCTAGCCTAGGAATTCAGATTGTTTCTATTTGTTATGAATTAAAGCAAAATAACATTACAAAGACAATCACATTTCTGTTTTTGAGTCTGTCTGTTAAAGCCATCACCAGAAAATAGTATATTTGACCATACATCCATTAAAATAAAGGCATATTTGTTTGACATTTCCTCATATTTTTCAACACTCACTGTTTAATTTCTATTTATAAGTCTCATGGATTGCAGACCGAAACACTTCCACAAAGACAAACTTGGCTCAATTTGTATGCTAGTCTAACTGGCAAGAAACAACAACAGTGTTCAGGACTGACTCTCTTTCACTCTCTGACTATTTCTCTTTGGAGAAAAAGCTGCTGTGAAAAGTGAACCAATGCACACAGTCATTAAGAAATCTGGAAGTGCTGTCATTGGAAGTGACAATATGGCTTGCTTAGTGAGGATTTGCTTTGAATGCACAGCTTCAGAATTATTTACTAATTAAAAATGTTTTACCACAGAGAAACCCTTTGAGGTTTGCCTCTTGTTTCCTAGGGTGCAGGAGCGTGAAATCATGGATGAATGAGCTATAGCACCATAATTTGCTTCTGTCGGTTTAAATGAAAAGGTCTGAAATGAACTGGTGAAATTAGTTCACAACATTTTTACCCACCAGTAAAGGCAATTTACTTTTATGATAACCTGTAACCGCATACCCACCTTTCACAAACTTCTAATCTTACAGCAGGCAGAAGAATTATGTGTCCTATATGCTATTCCATGCCCTCTTTAGACTGGGGAAGTGAAGATGCCAAATGGCATTGAATTGTCAACATTCAGCATTGAGAATATGTTGTTCGCATCTAAGGTCAAAATTTACCTATGCACAGAGAGAGCTCCTACTCTCCAATTTATCTCCTCACACACACAAAGTAAACTGGGGCTGTTTTATTCTGATGTGTATTGTGCTGACACAAATAGCAGCTAGAAAGAAAGACCTTAACTATTGGGGTGGAAGAAGGAAAGGACAATTGCCAGCAATAACAGATATATACATGTGCCTAAAGAGGACTAGTGTGACTCTTACTAATAGAAGAATAAAGTCACTCAGCTGTGAAATAACTCATAATTAGGAAGACCTCATTCAAATCCTAGTTACAGCAAGATACTAGATAAGCAAATCAAAATCATCACTTCAGTTGTTTAAAGACAGATAGCAGGCAGTATCCATCTGTTAAGCAAAGCCACCTGTTCTATCAACTCATTACATCGTCTGCAGTATTAAGCAGAAAAGTCAATTAAGTCAATCCATGTGCAAGAGGACCTTCATGGAGGCTGAGCAATTGTTCTCTGCTACCCCCTATCTCATCCCAGCAAGGAGGAAACAGGATAACTCCGAATGATTTCATCAGTCCCCTGTCAGAGTCCATCTCCACCTCTTGATTAATAATATAGGAAGCAGTGAAAAAAAATACTCAGTCAATATAAAAATTGGGTTGTCTTTTATTACCAACACAAGGTTGTTATTAACCATTCACACCCAGAAAGAAATTTAATGAAGTTTTCATTGTGTTCCTCTGAGGGAAGGTTAAAATTTATGTGCCCAAGCCCATCATCACCTCAAAATGCTTACCAGCACATTATTTCAGCTAAAGCCTAATATCAAATTGCACTTATGACCTGTGGTTGCCAATCTACTTACATTTACACAAAATAACATGTGGTTGCCATATACCCCTGCTTACACAAAATACTCATTTAAGTGCATAAAGAATCTAAACTCCATGATTCAGATACTACTTTTATAGCTCGAAATTACTATTTTCACATTGATTTAACCCTTTGCTTGCAGCAAGCAATCACAAGAAGAAAACATAATGTGCTGCCTTGGCAGGAAATGGCAAAGGGCTGTTAGTAAATGTAAAATCAGAAAATTCTTCAGGAAAATTCTGACATTTCTATCACATCTTAGAGAATACCTCAGTAAGGTTTAATTCTTATAAATATAAGGTGGGATTGGATATAAAGGTCACACACAGCCCAAAATCTCTTCAGTAAGGACACTCTTAAGTGGCATAATACTGACATAAAAAGTGAATCCCAAAAGCACAGCTGAGAAGTGATTTTTGTATCCTGACACCTGCTAAATACAAAGAGTGAAAGAAAACCCCCAAAACCACCCCCTTCTCATCACCAGAAAAGCTGACAAGGAAATCACTCTTCCAGGAACTAAGAGGCAGTGTGCCAAGCAGTGTAACCTCTGCAAGAATGACTTATCATATTGATGGTGTTTGATTAGGGAGGGTTGTAGTTACCTTAGTTAGCTTGACACTTTTAAATTTAAATCTTTAAATCTTCTGATTTATATTTAGTAAAACTAAAAAGAAAGAGATGATTTAATGTGTCCTTCAATGCTGTTCATTTTCTTTAGCTGGATGAGATTTCTCTATATATAGGCACAATCTTTCCCTATCTGCACTCTGGTGCACTTACATAATAACAGAAGTCAACATTTACTTCAATGTATAGGTAAAAATGTGGTTTCGTCCCCTTCAATATTCATGTGCAATTTTATGTACATTTTTTTCTTCCTTTTTTGGATAATGATAAATATGAATTGTGATGAATTTAATAGGAAGGAAAAAACCCTAAAAAGAAAAACAAACAAACAAACAAACAAAAAAATCCCAAACCCAAACACTACCAAGCCCCCCACATTTCATTGTAATGTCATTCCTTCAATAGAATATTTGTAACACTCCCATATGTTTATTAGGAGAGCTGTTTTGTACCATCCAGGCCAGTTTCATGTTTCTCTTACAATTACCCATTTCTAATGCAACCAAAAATTCAAATTTCAACTGACCTGCAGAATCACCATGAAATCACAAACAACACAGGTCCTCATCTACAAAAAAAAACTGGAAAGGGAAAAGCTGAACAATGATGTTCTAAAGATCAGGTTATGCACAAATCGTGAGTAAGATGAAGAGCAACATACTGCAGAATTTCCTGAGATGGTTAGAACATGCTGCAAATAACATCAAGTTTGTGGGTTCAAACCTTTATGGCCCAGTCACTTGAGTTGGATTCAATGATCCTTGTGGGTCCCTTCCAATTCAGACTATTCTGTGATTCTGCTAGAAATTTTTGTCAGCCAACCATATGTTGTTGAAATCCCATCAAAATCCCAGTTTTGCCAGTTGTGAATTTATTCCATGAAGCTGCTTTTATATTTTTAGTTTCTTTGTGAGACTAAGAGATTTGCAGTCTCTCAGTCAATATGGGTGTTCAGAGTAAGTTTTGTCTTCCTGTGATGCCTTGGGAGGCTACTTAGAATAGAGGCTAGACAGTTTTAAAATAATAAAGTAGGTATTTATTCAAGTAGATCTTTATTAAAAAGGCCTTCAAGGGATACGTTTTGGGCAGTACAAGAGCCTGGCCAAGGCTGCTCCCAGGATAGACAATGGGTCAGGCATTTTCACACTTTTATAAGTTTTGGTCCATTTACAAATTGGGGTTAATTGTCCATTTACAGCTTCAGGTTATGAAGTCCCAGCCTTCCAGACTGCTCTCCTCAATTCGATGTTGTTTACACTTTTTGGGCCTGAAGCTGCAAGGGTGTCCTTGGTTCTCACTGGAAAAGGGTTGTTTTGTCTAACTGAACTGTGTGAGAACTTGCTAACATTTTATATGAAATGCAGAGTTACACACTAATGCAGTACAAAACCCGGAAAATATGAAAGCTAAAACTTAAGGCATCATCTGAAAGAGAGAATCATAAAATCATTGAATTATTTAGTCTGGAAAAGATCTTCTAGATCATTGAGTCCAAACATAAACTCAAGACTGCCAAGTCCACCACTAAACCATGTCCCCAAGTGCCACAACTGCACAGCTTTTAAACATCTTCTGTGCATCCACAGCAGCCCATTCCAAGCCTTCCAGTAAAGGCTTTTTTTCCTCATAGCTAATCTAAAGCTCCCCTGGTGCCACTTGAGGCCATTTCGTCCTCTCCTGTCACTTCTTACTTGGGAAAAAGACTGACTCCCACCTCACTATAATCTCCTCTCAGATAGTCATAGGGCAATAAGGTCTCCCCTGAGACTTCTTTTCTCCAGGCTAAACAACCCCAGCTCCCTCAGACCCTTCTCCAGATTTTCTGCATCTCTTTGGACACCCTGTTTAGGTAGCTACTTGTAGTATTTACCTGATATCTACACTAGATATTTATTTGTCTTTAATAACATAAATGTGTATTGGATTTTTTTTTTTGCCTTAAACAACTTTATTTTGGCTAGCATAACATTATTTTTTTATTATGTGGTTCTTTAGAAAGTTATAGTTTCCATCTGAGGAATTCTGTGCATTTAGAATTTGGGCTTGCATGTAGGAACTGACCTATAGGGAAATTATTGTGCTTTTGCATTTTTGATTGCTTTCTTATTTTTGTTTGCAATAAAATAATGCTGTTTTAAGTAATGTTTCTAGGTTCCCTTCTCTAGGTGTTTATATCCAGATTTTGCCTAAATTTTATGGATTCTTTCTGTCCAACAGATTAAGAAAGCCATCTCTCATCTATATCTACAAAACTGAGATCTCCATCCATCTTCTTATCTTACACCTTGATTACAGCAACATCTCTTGCTCACACTTTATAAAATGTGGTCCTGCTCCACTCATTTCCTTGTTGTAATGACAATACTTTAGAATCCAAGTTCAAAAACAAAACAAAACAAAACAAAACAAAACCATATCTTGTGCACAAAACTCGTCTTCCCTAAATCCCTGTCTTTGGATCTTTATAAGGTATTAGGCCCTTCTCACTGCACAAGGGCAGTAGAGCCAGCAGTGCAGTGTCCTACATCACAAGACCTACTTGCTGAGTAAATCTTCCAAGCAATAGCAGGAGCAGTCATGCTGCTCAGGGAAGAAGAGGGCAGGGGGAAAGGATGACAACAGCTGGAGTGAAATGCAATGCTATTGCCTCTGCACATATTTCAGGAGCTAGATATGGTTGTCAGTTATCTTTATTTTGCCTGTACACATCTGAGAGTGGCAGTTTTTCCTGCCTGAAATATGTATACAAAAAGCAGGTCTATTTCCAGACAAAAACTATTCCACCTCTGATGCATTTTCTAATTAGCTTGTATTCTGCAGATGCTTTTCAGTGGAGCCTGAACTGCCAGCCTTCTGTGATTGAAACACACCTAAAATGAAGGACTTGAAACCCTTATCTCAAGCGGCATTTTTCACTGGTACATACAGGATGCAGACAATACTGAAATGGGTTTAGACCCTTCTAGAAACCCACATATATTGAGTTTTTCAGAAATTTCTCAGCTCAGCAGTCATAATGAACTCAGTCCCTTACTTCAGACTCACTAATTTTTTTTCAAGAGAATCTGTTAGCTGAACCAAGCCAAAAGAATCTGAAAAAGAATCAATGTCCTCTGTAACTAACAGGTTTTGTTCCTTTGATAAGAAAATGTGAGCTTTTCATTTAGGTGAACCCCATTCTTGAAATACTAAGCATTAACCATACTTCCTTTAAGTGTGAGCTTACTTTCCAACAAATCTCTTTTTTCACAAAACATGCCAGCAATAAAACGAGTTCAAGCTATTTCAGATTCCTTCACTGCTGCTCCTCTCTGCCATACAAGGGCAGGCTGAATCTCTTCATAGCACTGGGATGATCATAGTCAGTCCTGTTCTCAGGCTGCAGCCAAGCAGAAGGTTTTGTTCAGCATTTATCACTGTGATCTGTGACACTGGCTCTAGCTTTATCATATTTCAGAAGTCTATGTAGTTTCATATGGTTTAAGGTGAGAGGGGTCTATTAGATCATCTGCTCTGACCTCCCATATATCATAAACCATTAAGCTTCAACCACAAGCTCTTAAATTAAGCCCAAAGACTTTAGTTAGCACTTTGGTTCTCAGAAGACTAAGCTTTTTGCCAAAGGCAGACAGAAAATGAGAAAAACAGATGCTACTAATCCAAACTCCTCTGCAATGGAGGACAATTGATTAAGTGAGATAAGTGATTTATACACACCTCCGGTGTTAAGGCATTTACTGTAGGGACTAAAAATTGTGAATCATGAATTTAATACCCTGCTCTGCTTTCTGACTTCAGATCAGCCTTTTCCCCTTTCTTTGCCACAGGTTCTAATTTCTCAAATAGTTGTAATTAAAATCTCCTTTCTCAAAGCTTGTTATTACAATGTTCCTGAGATAGAGTTATTAAGTACTTATATAAGCCTCTTGTCTTTTGGTAAGTAATGCTTAGCTAGGAAAAGTCTGAGTAGAATGCTTCAGAACAGCATTCCTGTTTGCTATTCTGGTTCTTAATTCAAATCCTCTGCTGGCTTCCACAGGGCTACAAGGCAGTAAGGACACAGTCCTCTGGTCTGCACCTTGCTGATGCCTCAGGTTTTAGCTTTTATATTTTTCAGATTTTGTACTGCTTTATTGTGTAGTTCTGATCTTCATATTAGAGGATGGTAAGCTCTCTTCACAGAGTAAAGAGACAAAACAATTCCTTTCCTCGCTTGGGACCGAGGACAACCGATCCAAATCTCAGGCCCAAGAGCATTAACAATGTGGACTGAAGAGAGAAAAACAAGAAGGATGGGACTTCATAAACAAAAGCTATATCTGTACAATTAACTCAAAAAAGCAAATGGAGCAGAACTTATAAAAGTGAGAGACCCCCATGACCAGTTGTCTATTTTTTGACCATTTTGGTTCATCTTGGGTGTGGCCCTGGCTGGGCTCTTGTACTGCCCAAGGTGTATCCATTAAGGCCTTTTAATAAATACCTACTTTAACTCCATCTAGCCTCTGTTCTAGGTGAGCCTTCACAAGGCATCACTGCCTTTCCTGTCTGCAAATGATGCAGTTCACTGAAAAATTAGGTGGTTCATTCATTCACTCTAAATTAAAACCCCATAGGAAGGGGAAGAAAAATGCAGGTAGAAGATTGTTATTGGATTACTGATTTATAAGAGCAATTCAAGGTTACCAGCACAATTTCACCTTCTAGCAATCCATGCTGCAGAAAAAAGCTGGCACAAACTCAAAGTGCTGGGCTGCATACACCTTTGTTACAAAATGGCAGTCTACTTCTACAAGTAATTTTTAAAAATGTATATTAAACATATTTTCTACTGGAACAGTGAAACAGCACACAGAGTGTTGTAATTTTGCTGAAATTTTGTTTCCAAGAAGCAAAAAGCTGATGATGATGACTGTCTTTAATCCTTTCTTCTGAAATTACTATTCAGAGAATTGAAAGAGATCTACTAGGTTAGCAAATCCCAAACCATGCTGTCACAGGCAGACATGAACTGTCATCCTGTTCATTTTCTATTTATATTATTCTGTGTATTACAGTACAAAATAGAATTTAAATAAAAGTGATTAAACTGAAATTATTTTTTTTAAATCCCTTCATATGAATTTTCAGATTTAGCTCCAATTCAGAAGGAAAAGACATTTCAAAAGCTTGAGATCATTCATGAAAAAAAAAAGAGCCTTCAAAAAACCCTAATAAAAAGGCTTCTTATAAATGGCAGCCTTCTTGTAACATTTTTTCCACTGCTCCAAAAATTCTTTCAAGTAAATCTGACAGGGCTGCAAACAGGAAAAAGAATTGGTAGCAAATAGTAAGCGCAGCTCCCACTGTTCATCTGAGAAGAGAAACCAGCAGAGAAACAGTGTGTAAGTCTGGTATGAGCACTGCAATAAAAGCACAAAAGGCAACTCAGCAGGGTATGTACCATCTCCATTCATGCCTAGGTTAGTTCCATGCAGAAATCCTTGCACATGGGAATCAGAACACACTCCCTTCTCTATGTCCACACTGTGCATCTCACAGTTTCTGCATGCCACACATTTCAGACTACAAGCTGTTCTTTTACGCTAAATTGCAACTCCACCATACAGACCTGTGCAAAAAACCCACTGAATTTACTATCAACCAAACCTGCTTTTAAGCCACAGGGGGTAGCATGTTTAATGGATGCCAAAGCTTCTAAGATGTGGCATTCAAAGCACTCACATCTGCAGGAAATATACAGCACTTTTTTTTTCCTTTTTTCCTTTATTCCTTTTTTCTTTTTTTCTTTCTTTCTTTCTTTCTTTCTTCATTTTATCCTTCTATTTGTATCATCATGGAACATTGCTGAGAAAAGTATTGTTAAAGTAATGGTTAATGAATAAAGAGGAAAGTGAGCAGGTGTAAAACCTACTTTGTTTTTTGGTGCATGAAAATTTTTGTATGAATAGAATGGTTATGTATTTTTCTTTCGAAAGAATTCTGAATTCTATCATTTAGGAATGAAACTCTTGATAAAAGAAAGCATAACTGGAATATATAGAAACAGCTTGGACAATATTGCTTTTGGATTAGATTTGAACTCTACTATGAAAAGAGGAGTAATTATTCAATTGTTTGACACAGAAATCAAACACAAAAAATACTGTATGCCCCTGCGATCACCGAGTCAAAGTCTTCTGGTTTTTTGTTTGGGTTTTTTTTTCTTTAACACTGTACTTAAATTCTGAAGCTCCTGGATATAAAAGATGAGAATTACACATCATGAGACACTTTTGTGTCAGTGTTAAACTAACACATCTAAATATATTTTGCTTCCCAAAGTAGTTTGCAATAAGTAACTTTGTGTTCAATTATATATTCATATGGGAATCTCATTTTACATTTTATTCATCAACAGAAGAGATAAAATCAGTTAGAAAATACTTGATAGCAGAGTTTTACTGCAATAGTAAATCATACCTCTACTATAAAAGTTGAGAGAAGCATTATGTGAGGTTGTGTTACACTCCAGGATTTTATAGCCTTGAAAAGAATCAGCAATAAATTTGAATAAGGCTGAGAAGGAAAGCAGCTGGAGATGCAAAAGAGAAGTGACACCTTTATACTGTACTTCTATTTACCATTTATCTGTCATTTTTTATCTCCACATCTTGAGATTAGAAATCTCTTTTTGCATAGATAAAATGTCAGTGACAACTTTCTATTTTAACATCTTAGGCTGTCGATGACACTTTGTTTTAATAACTTTCAAAGAAGTTCTGATTATTCTGTTTCTTACTTGGTAGAATGAGAAATACAGAAGGGAAAATGGTTGCAGATGAAATACTCTAGACCCATTTCCTTTTAGTATTTAAAACTATTGCAGGTTAAAAGAGCAATGAACACCTTGATATTTGCTATAAATTCTCTAAATTAATATGGGTTACTTCAATTACATTATTTATGTATAAAATAGAATGGATACCTTGTATGCATCCATGTTTTAGCTGTTGCTAATTCCACGCTTATTATTATAAGAAAGCAGTTCAAAAAATAAGGGATTCAGTAAACTTGAAGCGACAAACACAAAAATCTGTTCATGAAGGAAATTGACGTGGCATGGCACTCAATCAGTTACTCTAAAGCTTTACTCCCAGCCCCTCACTTCTGCATTATATAATTTCTCATTATCAAAATGAAACATTATCATCAATATGTCTGGAAATTTATGAAGTAAAACAATGTGGCTGTATGGGAAAATTCCTAAAGTAGCCTTAAGAGGTATTATCAGATTAATATAAGGACAGAAAAAAAAAGATAACATCAAAAAAAAGATAACATCTATTTTTTCTTTGCTTTCCTTTGCTTTCAGCCAAATAGCTGCTGTTTGCTCAAGTCTGGTCAGAGATCATTCAAAGCAGTCCTCACTTAAGAATTGCTTAAGAATTTCAGATTTCTTGCCTCACTATAGAGACAGATTGATTTTTTGAGCAATTAATGAACTACTGTAACTAAGTATCGCTGTCTTGGGGATAAGTCACATTGTAGAGGGGCTGCTTTCCATTCTTATAACTTGAATGAGGGGCAAAATTTCATATATTTCACCGCTGGCAGTCAAACAATGTGAAACTCAGCAAACAATAGTTATTAAAATTAAGGATGCAATCTTAGCTCATTGTCAAACCTAGTTCAATGTAACTGATATACATTGTCAAAAATTAATGAAAAAAAAAGAAGTTTATGATGTGATGGCATTTAGATACAAATATATCTAAAATGGGTCAGGGTAAGCAGCCTATTGACGTGCCTATATCTTTCTGCTTCATCAGACAATTATAAGGTGTCTGATTTTTCAGACAGTTGAATCTATTAAAGTCTAGCTCTCTGCCAACAGTGCTCTTGGCATGCATCCACATGATGTAATTTTATAGATAACTGGATTTTTCCTGTGATTGGTATTTTTAAAAAATCAAATTTACTAATAGAGATTAAAAAAAAAAGTGAAAATAACCATTTTGTATTGAATGCTCCATTTATAAGTTTGACATCTCACTGAACCAGTGTTTCAAATGACTGTAGAATGTCAAGAAAAAGATTTTTTTTCAATCCTGAGAAAAAAAAGTTTGCGAGCTGTCAATCTCCTGTTTTTAATAGCAAGTCCTGAATGTTCTAAATTAGTTTATGCATTTTTGCAACCACCTGTCTGTTGTTACTGTCAAAACTGATTCAGGTCCTCTGAGTTTTCAGGAGTCTTAGCTGTGACACTGTAAATTTTTAACCCTTTCTGCAAGTGAGTGAGGAATACTTGTACATGGACTTCTAATAAAGTGGCTTCTTGATTAAAAAATAGAAAAAAAATGCCCCAAACAACTGAAAGATAGAGTAGTGTGGGTCTCTGGCCTTCTTTCAGCGAACTTGGTGGGGTTTTGAATATACAGAACTGCAATGTGAGGAGCTGAAGTTAGCTTTTCTTTCAGCTGAGCTCTTTGATGATACTCAGACACAGCTGTCAAAGTTTAGAGAATGGCGTGATCAATGTATTTCAGTCTTGAAATTTAAAATCAGATGTTTAACTTGAAATTAGACATCCTAGATAACTTAACCCTTTACTTTTAATAACCCTTAACTTTTTATTCAGAGGCATAAATAGTTACAGAGAAAAACACTCATCTGTAGATTACAGAACAGTAAATCTACTTTATTTCCTTTAGCCACAGAAAGATGAGCGTTCTAAGATGTGGGACTTGGATGTTTTAAATAAGGTAGGATAAATCCTTTTCCTAAGAAAAATATTCAACTTGCTGACCTTTCCAAACCACTTGCTGTCTGAGGACTTGAAGCACTGGTGTCAACAGTGAAAAAGCAAAGTGAAAAGCATATCTGCTGCTTTAGATTAAAAATCACTTAATTCAAATGCATTTAATTCTACATTATGTTAACATTAATTTGAATTTAAATTAAATTCCTAACATCTGATGCTTATTTATGAAACCAGAGACATAAAATTGCATGCAGAGCTATACTATACATACAATGCACTCAGCTAAGAGAACTCTTCTGACATTTATATAAAAATAGACAATATATATTTATCCTAATATCACAAAAATATTAAGGATTGATGTTTTTACTTGCCCCCACCCCAAAAGGTTCCAGCAATCTTCTGAAAAAAACACACTTTGTATGTGAATCAAATATATACAGGTAACACCAAGATGGCCACAATCAACAGCTGAAGCTTATTCCATCTTAGCAGAGGCAAAAAGTGTTCCACCATTCCTGGCTCACATACCAAAAGTTCTGGAGCAGGCACAATTCTTTGTCAGGCTCTGTTTTACAATCTCCAAGCTTCCTATTTCCCTACCCCCTTTATGTCACAGGGCTAGGCCTGTGAAGAATGCTTTTTAGGTCCTTACAGCATTCTGTTATCTTCTACAGAAACACCACTTCCCAAGAAAGACAGAAAACAATGTGACTGAATATTCTTAGCATCCCCCAGATGCGAGGTCATATTGAGCAAAAAACAACTCTAAAAACAACTCTTTCTCCTGGCCAGTCTTCTATTTTCAACCCTTTCAGTCCCACATTCGGCATTCATGAGTGGAAAGGATTTTTAACCCACAGCCACTGCAATCAACAAAATAGGAGCATATCATAGAATTCAGTTGAATGTGGTCATCCCTAGTTTTTAATACTGTCCTGTGAATATGCCTCATTTGCCTTCTAGAGCTACAATATTATATTACAAGCCAATCACAAAAATGCATAGATCAATTATCTTAACTGGGTTATTATCTTAGCTGGGTTATAAGTAGTCATTACTTACTGGTAAATCTTCAACACAGTTCTGATATTTTGTGTAAAATTCAGTTCTGGTGAGGCATTTACGACAGATACCTTACAATTTTGAATCATTCTACCATGCAACTTGAAGCACAAAAGCGAGACCTAATCTAGGAGTCTATTTAATCCAGTCTATCAACTTGGGTTCCTCAATTAGCTGCTCGAAAGGAAAGCATGAACCTTCAATTTGTTGTAATGGCAACCTAGATTTATCTTATTGCAGGGCTGGATTGCTGCAGGAGGATATCATCCATGTATGATCAAGCATGCAAGTACCTGGAGATTTGGTTTTTAGAGATTTTTCTAGTCGCTTTCAATAGTGTAGAAAATATTCCTCAGAAATTTACCACATTGCCTTTTAATATCTTTTATGAACAAAAAACCAAAAAAAAATAATGAAGCCTTATATAAGAGATGGATACAAGAGATGTGGCTTTGGATTATAGAAAGAAAATATAGAGCTATGTGCATTTTTCAGTACCCTTGGAGAACCAGTTATAAAGTGCACCTACACACATACATCCTGAGAAGAAAACACTCAGAACACGCACATGCTTTCAGGTGCTGTAGCACTTGAGAAAACTCCTTTATTTTAAGGGGGTTTTCATCTAAATAAATAACTGCTCTAGCCATGTTTTATCTGTGGGACGCATCCATAAAATGAGACCGTACTATTAATTATAATTTCCTGTTCATTTTAATGACATTTGAAAAGCTTTTGTAGCTCACTAAATGAGCTGCTTGGACTCCTTTTCTGCCTGGTTAGTGACTAACAGCAAGTAACAGAGTACAGCAGGGATAGTCTAATTACTGTCAAAACCAAAGGTCACCTAATTCCAGGCAATGCAAATAGACTAATTATATTGTTTCTTAAGGTGTCTTCCAGACATGTGTCAATCAGCAAAAATAGCAAATAGTAGAATAAGCAGTCCTATACCAGCATAAATTCATCATATTTCTTTTTAGAATAATGCAGTAAAATGCCACCACATGAAAATGGTTGATAGGGAATTTAATTACTATGCTTTATAAAAAAGGAAACCGTGGGATATTAAAAAAAAACCTGAAAACTCTTTCTGTGACCTTTAAGTAATTAGTGTTTCATAATTATGTACATGCAGTCTGTAGTTACTTTTTTAAAAATGCCAATAATTTTCCTCCCTCCAACAAGCCACATATTACAGTTATTTTCCCTTATATTCTAAATAAGGAGACTTCTTATTGGAAAAATATTTTTCACCATTAATCTCAAAGGAAAGAAAACAGAAAAGCACACACATAATTAAACATTATAGAATTCTGCTTTTATTATTGAGTTTTATGTACATTATCCTAAATTTTTTATTTAACACAGTAAAAACTGTGTTCTGAGAGACACACATATCCAAATCAGCAAGAGATATTTCAGCGTGCTCACCACATCACTTTAAACAAAAACTCGCACTAGAGCTACATTTTTAGTTTAAGACTATCAATGTTCCTGATTTGAAAATTCTCTCAGAAACATCTATCCCCAGAAATAACGAGAGATCAATGGCAGCACACCATATCATTGTTGTATTATCCTACTATACAGGTCATAACATAACATTGTCATTAACAAGAAAGCTTTAAAAATTAACAAATTATTATGCAAGACTGTTGAACAAGGAATCAAGCATGGGAATCCTGTATATAATGTGATAATACTATTGTCCATCACACAGCTACTGTCCTTTACACAGCCACTATCCATCACACTAACTGAAGGTACTGCCTATCCTGCCTTCCTACGCCTGAGTAACAGACCAGCTCCTGTGGATGATCCTGAAAACGTGTCAGCTCTGAGCTACTTCCTTAATTCTCCAGCATGAATTATAGCTGAAACAGCACTGATATTTCCTAATGTACTACATGTGTTTCACTTCTACCTTTCAAAGTTACTTAGCAATGCCATCATTACTTAGATATGAGGCTTACAAAGGCTTTGAAGCTGCTGATAGGCAGCACGTATGGGTCCACAGTGCCAGCAAAGCCTGTTTTAGAGCTGAAAAAGGCAAAACCTGAAATGCTGAGACAGAAGCACAGAACATGAGAGGGTACAGTCCATCTTGTCTCACAGGCTGTCAAAGAAGAAGCTGAAAAGAAACCAAAAACCCACCCTCTGCTTCTGATGCTCTCTGTTGGTGCTTAGGTAACTTAAAAACCACCTGATAGAAAAAAATGTAACCAGTCACACCCACAATACCTTTGAGAATCAGAGGGTTATTTGGGTCAGGAGGAAACTTACAGATGACTTTATTCTGGTCCCCCAGCCATGGGCAGGGACATCTTTTTCCACTGGACCAGGCTGATGAGAACTCCAGGAATGGGGCATCTACAACTTTTCTGGACAACCTGTTACAGAGCCTCAGAAGCCTCACAGTAAATAATTTCTTTCTAATATCTAATCTAAGCCTACTGTCTTCCAGTTTAAATACTGTACCCCTTTTCCTAACTTGTTAGCTCAGTCTGCAGCTGTCATTTAAATTTGGGGCTAGGATCTTAGGAGTGGGCTGTCTTTAAATCCTACAATCAAGAAAACTTCAGCTTTGATAGCAAGCCTATTAGATACTTACAATTTTTATTTTTTGGCCCACTGGGCAGTCACAAACTACTGGCCTAGCACCAGTCTAGCCTAGACATGCTGTCAACTTACAGGGCTTAACCAGCAAGTCAGGCTTGTCACTAGCCATTGTTCTCAAAGGAGTTATACAATACCCCACTGAATACAAGGGCAAAGAGGTAACAGGAAAGCAAAATTTAAAAACTGGCAGTTCCACATTATGTGTTGCTTCCTCCCATTTTCAGGACAGAGCATTTTAAAGACATACATGGTATGGTGCTCTGTCCTACAAACTGTCTACTCAAAGTAATGTAAAGGTTTGCAGGGCCTGAGTTAATTCTTCATAACTTATGGTGCTGAGTGTCAAATTAGTGTATTTGTATTATAAGTGCAATTCCACTGATACATGGTTTTCTGTGGATGGAGGTAATTGTATCAGTTCCAAGTACTGAAAAATAAATTTGCTTTTATCCACCAGTTTTGTATCCTACTTAACTAAAATTTCCGAAGAAGCAGAAGCAGGCTTTCATGTGGTGAAGTGTCCACTACAGTGTCTAAATGAATAATTTACTATCCAAATTGACTGCACCGATCATCTAAATTTAGAGATATCAGACTTTTAACAGATGGTACACTACAGACAGTAACTCTTGGTCAAAAGTGCTTCTAGAATATGCAATTTGCTATGGTAAACTGGTCCATCAAATCAATCTGGCATTTTGCCTCTGGGGAAGGGTAGTATTAAATCCTCTATAGAAAGATAAACTTCTCCCATAATACACTTGGTCACCTGTGCAATGCTATACATTCTTGACTCGAAATAAGAAAAAAATCAGTATGCTTTAAGGTAAGTAGAATTTGTTATGGTATCAGCTGGAAGGTAGCCAATATCCAAATAAATTATATTTTATATGAAGGGTATGACCTTAAGATCCCCTAATCTTATTGACATAAGTGGAAGCTCTCTATACACACCGTATTTTCAGGAGTAGACAACAAATTGGCATGTAGTTTAACAGCTAGGATATAGAAAGGAAATGAAAAGAAATGGAAAGTGTGCATGCTTTCTATTTTAGGTTAATGCACTTCTAAAGACAGGAAATATTGTGGTTATTTGACTTCCTGTATATTATAGATACTACATTTCAATTATTTCTGCTTCAAATTCAATATTTTTTGCTTGACATAGACTATAACTGTAAAGGAAGAAAATGAATAAAGGTCATATTTTTATTTCCAGTGACAGAAAAATCTATCAATTGCATCAGAAAATAGTTTCCAGGACTAGTTAAAATATCCACCTTATTTTTAGTTTAATTTGGTCTATATTCTGCTTTTAGCCATTACACGTCAACATTTTCCTGCCTACAGACTTAATAGACCAGCATTAAGAAGTTCTTGTTCTTGGTATAGGTATTTATAGCTTATAATCAAATATCTAAGTCTACTTTTCTTTTCTTTCTTTAGACTAAGCTCAGCTTTTTACTGCAAAGCACGTGTTCCAGTCCTTTCAATCATTTCTTTGTACTCCTTTGACATTTTCTGTTTTGTTTTCCTAACCGATGGCACCAGATTAGGACACAATATTCATGAAACAGTCATACTAATGCCAAGAGCTGGGATAATATAATCTGCTAAGTCTTACCCAGTATTTGCATAGTCACATCTTTAAAAACCTTTCATTTTTGTGAGCTCACATTCCATTGTTTATCCAGTATTACTCTCTGCAAATTTTTTTCACTTTGTGAAAGTGAATACTTTCCTGAAGCAGTAGTTTTCTATTTGTAAATACAGTCCAACTTCATAGGATTTTACAGCATTCACAGTGGAATTCACACCAGTTTACCAAGTTTGATCAGAATTAGCTGATTATGACCTTGTTACCAAACACCAAATTATGTGGCACCAGAAAACTGAACCATTACTGATAGAATAAGCATTATGATTTAATTCTTCAAATGCAAAGAATCAAAGAGACAAGAACCAATTTTCCTCATACAGCACAAATGTTCTCTAGGTTAATTTTCTTCAAGTTGGAAAGTTTACTTTGTACTTTATTTTTATATTCAAATATGAAGCTGTTTGGTCACGCTATTCACACTTGATGCTGGGGAAAGTGCTACAAGGTCAGAAAAATCAATAAAAGAAATTAAATAACTGATATCACATTACTTTTTATCTCCAGTAAGTTATTACATCAGTAATGCAGTAATGTTACAAAGAGCTCAACAAGATCATCCAGAATGATATTAAGCCCTGCTTGATGCCAAGCAAAAATATGGTTAAATAAGACCTGATGCTCCTTAATCAGCTTAGTGGATTTCCAAACTCCCTACAAACATTCCAGGTACTGTATGCACCATTAAATCAAAATAAAATATTCAATAGTTTGCAAACCTGAACTACACTGTCCCAAAATTTCCTTTTAGCTGCAGTGATAGCAGGAATCTGCTATACATTTTTACCTTGTCCTTTTCTGGACAGTTTAGTAAAACAGCATCCCACTTAACTTGTTCACTTTGACAGTCTATTCTTAACAGTAAGAAAATACAAAGAATTGCTGGGATAGAGCTAACTTTGATTTGTTCCCAACTTTGTAAGATTTCTTTCCCCCCTTTACCCAGACTGAGTACCTATTGTTTACCTCTTTTGTAATGAACACCTGGCAGCAATAGTTGATAACAAACCCTACTAGCACTATATTTTGATAACTGCAAACAACAGCAAAAGCTTTGCTATTCTATGCTAGTTTGAAACAAATTCATGTAATTATAATCTATAGCAGAAAAAACAAAACAAACCAAACAAAAAAACCACACAAAAAACCACCACAAAAAACAAAAAAAAAACCCAAACAAACAAAAAAAAACCTTCTCATTTTTAACAAGGTGGCCACAAAATTTAACAAGGTGGCCACAGAAATCATGCCAGGGATGCAGCAGACTGGATGCTGCATTCTTTACCACCTATGTTAAAATGTCACGTCCTGTCAATACACATTGGTAAGAACTGCCTCTCTCTACTTGAGAGACATCTGAGTTTCTTCATGATGTAAAATGGCCTCACACATAATACAGGCATGGACTGATTGAGTTTATAAAGCATACTAAGTTTATAAAGCATGCTGAGCTCATGCCAGCTAGGTGCTCGGGAAACTGGCCGTGGTTCGTACATCCTGAGCCACCTAAGCAGAGCAAACAACCTGTTGCAGTTTCCAAAAATAAAGCAGATAGATTAAATTAAATCTATGGCAATAACAAAGTGATAAAAAGGGGGAAAAATATTTGCATTTAAAAGGAAGAGTTGATCTAAGATCAGAATCTGAATATATTAATTAGTATTGTTCATACAGAATGTTATTAAGGGATCATAAAATGTAATGTTTGAAAATGAATAGGTATTTTTAAATTCACTGTCTTTGAAACCAAGGGGAATTATTTCCAGAAAAACAAGTTCTACTTTTACAAAACTTACAACTACACAAGGACTTGTGGAAGACTTTCAGATCAGAAGAATATGTAGGAGCAATTTCTTCTTCTTCTGAATTTCTCACATCTTATTTGGGATCTCCAAGGCTGTATAATACAATTCTTGATGCTTTCTCAGAGAAACAATGACAATAACAATGCCAAGTGAGTGGAGTTTTGAATAGAGCTGGCTTCTTTATAGGTGAAACTGAAGGATACTGAGCAGTGCTGCTCCCTTCTGAGTGCACTCTTACATGACCTTGTAACACAGAAAATTAAGAGGATAAACTCTTAATGCATAATTATCTTTCTGTGCTATAATATGCTATCATAATTTAGCATTTTGCAAACATATCTTTAGCAAGAAGCTATCTGGCTGGTAATATAAACCCTACATTGTGTCTCACACTAAGTCAACCTGGAAACATTCTGTTATAGGAAGGTGCTATTCTGCTTGATATGCTTTGTATCCCTTTATGAGCATTTGACATCTGCTCTCCAAATCTGCTCTGGCTGCCTGTTGTTTTTCAAGTGGAGTTTGAAGTGCTGTTTTTGACCTATAAAGCCCAAAATGACTTGAAGCTTGCTTTTTTGAGAGACTGAGTCACTCCCCATGAGTTAAGATTACAGACACCACTGAACCACCTTTGAGTGAAAGATAGGGAAATAATGACAAGGTATATGAGTGCTCTTTCACTGTAGAATTCACTTCCACACCTATCTGAAGTGATCTAAATTTGTTAATCTTTAAAACATACCAAAGTCCCACCCATCTATACAGACATCTAGGAGCAATTGCTGTCATGAGGACTGAAAAGGGGAAGGGAAGGCTTTCTGTGTACTGTGTTCTGTGGCCAGGGAATGAATGACTGTTGCCTACTGACTAATGTTCCTGTCCATTGTGAATGGCATTTTAATTTGTCAAGAGCACCAATAGGTCAAAAAAGATATCTGAAGGTGTTCTAAAGAGAGCATACAGCCTTTTAACACCTTACATACAGAAATGGAAGAATTAGAAATAGTTCCATGCATGAAAGTGAGCCTAACAATCCACCTCCACCCCACAAAAACAAAACACAACAAACAAACAAACAAAGAAATTAAAAAACAAAACATAAACCTACATTCACTTGCTATTAATTAAAGTATGAAATAAAGTGAGGAAGAGACAAATGTTATGCTGAATGATTTTACAAAGAGATGACAATTCCTACATTATTAAAAGTCAGGATGTATAAAGATACTCACTTATAGATTAACTTAACTGCTTTCATTCTTGTAATTGAAAGACATTTAAAGGCAATGCTGGTTTGAAAGCTGCTTAGCATGTTCATTCATACTGTCTGCCCTGCCCAAGTACCTCCACTACCAGTACCACTTCCACTCCCCAGGAAAAAGAAAAAAACAACCACCCAACCGATACCAAAACCCCTGTCACTTGTAGGTGACTAGAAAAGACTTCTACAGCCCTCTAGTGTTGCCAAACCACAGACCCTGGGTATAAATGCTAATTTTTGCCCCACAATCTGAAGGAAACCCTTCAGACTTCTCCACTGCTGGATATGCCCACTACACCACTGAAATCCCACTGCTGGCAGAGTGAGTTACACTGTTCTCACAGTCACGTCACACAAGGGACATGTCACCAAAAGCATAGGACTGGCCTTTGCAAATAAAAGCATATTTGCAGAAAGAAATAGGGAGAAAAAAATTAACATCATACATCCAGGTTAATTTGCCGTGCACATATTTAAAGAGCTGACTGGAGAGTTTGCTGTGCCTGCTTGCAGGCCCTCAGCAGCACTGACGCCTCGTTTCTCCTTTTGCTCCCTCGCCGATTCTTTCCCAGTGAGTTCCCCTTGACAGAGCCTACGGCTATACTCTCAGAAATCATATAAAACCTGACAGTGCCAAAATTTCAACCGCAAAAAGGTGTTTTAAGGTGTTGCCTTTCAAATCTAATTTTCCCGGACAGCTGTGTCGCGCTGGCAGCGCGGCTCCCGGCTGCCCACGGGCTGCAGATGGAGCTGTTGACAAAACAGTTCAGGAGCGCTGCAGAGGAGCGGGTCCGCCGGAGCGGGACCGGCTGGACCGGGACCGGCTGGAACGAGTCCGGCTGGAGCGGGACCGGCCGGAGCGGGACCGGCTGGAGCAGGTCTGGCGCACGGAGCCGCAGCTCGCTCCTGCAGCCGCCCTGCTCCGGCAGGACCCCGCTGCTGTCATTAATATTGCTGTGCCATTTGTTGCTGTTGCTTCAAAGTGTCTCTGCGCAGATGAAAGAGTATTTATTGTAGCAAACATCCTAACCTCGGAAAAGGCAGCGCAAGGCTCTCTAGCTAACCTTCAAGATGTCCTTAAGCTATGAACATAAAAGCACATTAACAACTTTGGGCCAAGGTTATTTTTAAGGGGCTAAAAACTCAAATCAGAAATACGTGACAGAGAGAGAGTTATAAACATCGATTCTATAAAATAAGCATCAATGCTTCTGTTATCAGCACCAACTTCTTTTGGAAAAGAACATTTGTGCTCAAAAAAAAAAAAACCCAAACACAGTTGGTTTCTACTATAAGGATGTACTACACATTCCCACAAAAATTGTATTTAGGAAGTAAATGTGCATCAGAACATGAAATGTTGATAGGAAAGGTGTAACAAGATCAAATTCACACTGTTTAACTGTATATTGCCACTTATTACAGCTGTACACATAGCGCTGTGAAGACTGACTGCTATAGCACAACAGTTTATTTTGCACTTGAAATTTCTGATAAATATTGCCTGGAGATCTCTGCAGGGAACTAACAGAATCCCAGCTGTTATATTTACTGGCAAGGAAGTTAATTCAACCTTCCTTTGGACAATTCAAATTAAAGCACTGGGTCATAATTATGCATCAAGCAGGAATGATGACACAGATGATCTTTGTGTTCTCATGCAATTGAAAAAGGCTATGTTGTAATTAGTGTTGCAAGCATGATAAAGTGTTGCTGCAGCTTTGAAACTCCTCATACTTTAGTTTGAGCAGATAAGTGCAAAGAATAAGTAATTGCCTAATCTGAATCAAAGGTTTAAATTAAAATTCCCAAGTCTGGAGATTAAGCTGGATTTTCTTATTTAGTTAGCTACAATGCTGAAAGTATGCAGTTGAATTCTATTCCCATTTAGTGTAAGGTTTTTTCAGTATATGTGAGAAAGTGTGGTCTATTAAAATTCCTGTCTACTACTTCATTAAAAACTTATGAAACCAAATTTCAAACTCATTCTGCTGCAAGATGCATATGTCAGAGTGGCACTGCCCCTTTATGATTGTTTTTTAAATTACACTCAAGTATATGATACACATTCTTCAAACAGTCTGAGCATAAGCACCATCCCCAAAAGCTAAAATTATATCACACACTGCATGTGACTTAGTGAGTCAGTACAGGAAAATGTCCAAAAAGGATGAATTTATAGAAACTATTTTACTAGAAAATATAGGAGAGTTAATGTCCAATAGCAATCATAGTAGTAATTTATTCCTGTCTTTCTTGCATTTATTCTGTGGTACCTAAATTATATTACTGTACGTGCTTGTTTTCTTGCTTGTAGTTTTGGTTGGGTTTTTTTTCGATTTTCTTTTTTTTTAAACTGGATGAAAAATGTTGGTCTTTGCATAGCATTAGCATTTAAATAGTCCTTTAACTATTTGGCGCTCAGACCACAGTAATCTCCTTAAGATTCCAGTTAACCAGAGTACATTAAAAGCCACTAATATGTTTACATAATATTTAATTCCTTCATGCCTATAGAAGATTTGAATTCATATCATTATAGAACAGTCTGGGTCAAAAGAGACCCTACAGTTCCTCTTGTTCCAACCTTTCTGCCATGGGCAGGGACATCTTCCTCTAGACCAGGTTGCTTCAGAGCTCCATCCAGCCTGGGCTTGAACATTTTCAGCATCCACGGCTTCTCTGGGCAACCTGTTCCAGTACCCCACCACCCTCACCGTAAAGAATTTCTTCCTAATATCTTTATGAGAGGCATGCAACTTACAGGAGGTATTTTATAATACTATGGTGCATTTCAGAATTTCTATACAAGATAAAAAAGTGGGAAGTTATGAAAAGTTCTGGAATATAACATAAGATAGCTTAAAAAGAAAACCAAAAATCTGCAAAGTACCTTACACATGCCTTGCAGGATTTTACAAGAAACCTTCAAAATAGGCACCATTCATTGTCTCATTTTTTGAAAAATCCAGAGCCAGTGGTTCCCCAAGAGAAATTTGCTGTGGAAAGGACAATACTTTTACAAAATTCAAGTGTTGACTCAGCCTCTGGACCATGATCAATCTCTAAATTTTTTTTAAAATGCAGTTTGATAAGATCTAGACACAGGAGAAAATATTGAATATATTTGCAATAGACTTCACATAAAAGTTGAGTAAAAACTTTGGAGTCAATATTACTGTTGTCAAATAATACTTGATGAAGGTAGCCTAATTTTAAAATGTGAAGATTTTTCTGATGAATGTCTGCTCTGCTTCCTAAGTCCTTATATTCCTATTCATCACTAATTTCTGATCTCAAGAAGTCTACACCTGTATGCTAAGACTATTGTGATTAACAGAGGTGGCTACAATGAATTCAGCTGTGAAGGTATAATGGTATTGTTTTAGTTTAATTAGGAAAAATTTTGACCGGGGTATATTAAAAAAATTACTTGACTGCCAACAATTTACAGTTATATTTTGTGAGATCTTAGCCCTTTTGGACTTGACATCTGTCTCCGTATTTTCATTTATTTTATTAAAGTTACGAGAATTTTTTTTTTATATAACACAAACACTAGTTTTGACAGCTACACTCTGTGTGATGATCCATAATTAGAAAGTAAATTTTTTAAAACTCAAAGAATCTAAGATAAACTAGAAATTATTGTAAGACATTATTAAGAGGCATAGGATATATTTGTTGTATAAGTAATGAATATTACAATGATTACTGATATAGTTTCCTGATAATTACACTAAATACCACTAAATAATAGCACAGCAAATAGCTAAGAAGAAGACCCACCAATTTTTGTGTAATTCAGAATAAATTCAGACCTAATTCGAAAGGAATGTGTATCAAATTGAACACAGAAAAGTCATTTGAGGTGTAAATGATACCTATTAACATGCAACGCTGGTTAAACGTGGGATGAGGATTGACAGAGTTCATAATAAGGATCCAAGGGAAATGAGGTAGCTGAGTAAGAAGCAGGTGTTCCCTGAGCCAGGAACTCAAACACACAGGTGTTTGAGAAACATCACATTCCCTTCAGTGATCTCAAGGGCCTCACCTTTATGTGCCACTCAGAATAGCAGCATTCCTACAATTTCCCTATTGCACCCCCCCACACCTTTTTTTTTTAATAGTACTATCTATAATACATATAGTGCAATGCAAAATTATTTACAAAAGGATGTCACACTGGCTATTTTTGATATTTTTCTGCTCTGGTGTGTGTAAAGTGGAAAAAAAGAGATTTAACTGTTTTTCTAGCACATGAGAGAACACGCAAAATAAATGAGAAACTTCCAATAAAAAGTCAATGAGAAGTCAAGCGTGTCTGAAAATGCCTGTTGAATTTGGCATGAATGAAGATTAATAATTTTTTTAAGGAATTAGAGCTAATTATCCTGTGTTCCCGTTTACTGATCCAAACCTGTATTTACGTAATCATTCTCAACTGACAAAAAGTATGCTATTTATAAATGAAACTTTAAGCAATTAAATAGAGCATCAACTTAATAATAAAACCCTTTCAATAAGTCAAATCATCAAGTACATGAGCAGTGAAGAGAGACTATAATGTTGAAACTATAACTTAATTTGTGAGAAGAACCATTCAATCTTGTCTTGGGGGCAGGGAGAAGGGAGAAATCTGATCTGAATTTTAAATAAAATTCTACAATGGCAAACTACCTATTCACTCTAATTTTGTTTCTATTTCACATCTACCCTTTTTTCTCCTGTTTATAAGAATAACAACAGAAAAATTAAACAAAACAAGATGGCAAATTTCGTAGCTGTTCTAACCCTATCAATTTTAAGCTCATATAAGCTCTGGTAAAGCCATGCATCGGCTCCTACTGTGCAATGGCTTTTTTTATACAGTTTGACTATGTGATGAAAGAAACTAGTTGACATGCACTTACCGTATTAAGCCCTGGCACCTGCATTGCAGACACTAATCAAAGTGCTCCTTCAGAGGGGTGAAAGAATCGCCATTTGTAACGCAATAATTAGGCTGGGTAGAAGGGCCTGAAAAGTAAATCAATCTCGTCTGCTCTCTAAATCTGACACCATTCTCTAGGCAGATTGTTAACATAATGAGACAGAAGCCTACAAGAGGTCCCATAAAAGACCTGTGTCTTTTTTTTTTTCCCTTCTTTCTTTATACTTGCAATGTTACTAAGAGCATAATTACACACAAACCTACCCTAAGTCACTGGCATAAAAGCAGCTATTTCTAAGAAGCTCATCAAAAATAAGTTGGCAGAACAGACGGGCTATATAACACAGCAGCAGGCTGACTCAATTTGCCCAACAGGATGAAGATTATTTTAACCTATTCCCTACTAAAATTATCATGATTATGTCTGACAGGGAAAAGTAATAAGTTCCTATAATATGGCAAGAAAATAATTTTGGCGAATTAATCTGATTCTCTGTTCACATCAGGCAAATGAAGAATAATTCCACTGAAATCAATACTATTATCAAAATTGTATGAGGAAAGAATTACATCCAGTGTGATCACTGTGATTTTTAAAAATGAAACAGTAACAAAATAGAAAAATTAGTGGTAAAGTTTTTTAAAAGACAATTTTCATGTACAGCCTCTCAATATTCAAGACTGAAATCTTATTTAATAGACAAAAATAAGCAATTTTCCCTTCCATTTTCCTTAGTAAAAATTGCACCATAGTTGATGCTTTGTAGTACCAAAAGCTTAGGAACCTTTGTTACAGATAACCTGTTATGGTTGTTGTAAATAGTAATGTAAAAATAATATAAAAATATATAACATAAAAATAAAAATTTATTATGCTGCAAGTGGTGGAATGCAGTAAGCAGATATTTGTGTAAAACAAAAAAATCAACAGGATGAATCACTCTTTTTTCATAGTCAAACACATATTAGTAATTATTTTTTACTCATATACCATGATTTAATTTAATCACTCCCTCTTAGAGACTCTAACCGTGTAGCCTGGTAATGCAGTATTGTCTGTAATAAACAGGTGTAAGCTTTGCATTAAATCTGCAAAGTCTCTCAACTGAGGTTTGTCAGGTCTGCTTTTTCTGAGTTTTCCTGGACCTGAAGCTCTGTTTTACCCGCTTGAGCTGTGACAATGCCTCTAATTGGACAGGTGGCTATGGCTAACCTGTGTTACTTTTGTGTGTCATTGTCTGGTAGAACCATATTTTTTGCATAGATAGCAGTAACGAGCAATTATTCTACATGGAATGAGATATTTATGACTTTACCATCATGATGATGGTAGAGAATTATTGGCCTAGAATGGCAACAGCAGTCTTGAGAATTGTGGGTGAGATATGTGGCACTGAGGACTTCTAAATTTTAACTTTTACAATATATTCAATTAACAGCATGCTTTCCAGTGATTTCAGTTGGTTTTTTTTTTCAACTGTACATCATGTTGATACTTTAAAATACCCTCAAAATTCAAGATACTCCATGTGACCCACAAAGGCCAATAAAGACCACTCAGTAGTTACTAAATACAAATTGAAATACAAATTTCATACATACTTCATAAGTACC
Source organism: Agelaius tricolor (assembly GCF_023055355.1). Lineage (NCBI taxonomy): Eukaryota > Metazoa > Chordata > Aves > Passeriformes > Icteridae > Agelaius > Agelaius tricolor. The sequence continues at coordinate 49,435,607 of NW_027269267.1, read as the reverse complement.
TACAATTAAAAAAAAATAATCTTGTACAATTTTTAAATATCTAGAAGTTTTATTTCAATACAAACTAGCAAGTTTGTCTTCTTTTACAGTTATGCCAAGAGCATGACTTCTGTGATCTGCCTGAGTGACCTCAAAATGAGATGAATTGTGGTTGGTAGGCACCTACTTCTTCACATGGATTGGGTCATTTGGCTTACATCTTAATGTCCAAACTCAGGTAAGGAAACTTAAAAAGAAAGTAATAAAGAAGCAGTGTAAGGGTAACAAACTGTCTGCAACCTTTTAATAGTGTCAGAACTTTTTTGAAAGTTTATTTTTACACAGGATGCATAAAACTTAAACTTTGCAAACAAAATTTCACACCAATTCTCTGCTTCGTCCGAATCTATTGTTCAAAGAAGGTTTTCAAAACAATTTCTTATTCTGATTCTGCTTCTTATGTAATATTATATCTTCCCATTCTAAACTGTTTTGTTTTCATTTATTTTGTTTTGCTGTGTTGGGGTCTTTTAGTTCAGAAATTCTGCCTAGCAAGAGAGGAAAGGATCTATTCCTGAAATGGCTGCTCAGTACATGAAAGCTATTAACAGCACACAGAAACTGTATGGAGTCATTCAATATGACAGGGAAAATTGAATTGAAAACTGACTTCAGTCTGAACCCTGGATAAGCACTGTTTGGCTGGGACAATGCAGATTCAGTGCAGTTAAACAACTGATTTGACTGTGTTAGATTAAGTTTTTAGAATTGTATATTGCAGAAAAGACAAAGTTTCTCCATTACAATACCATTACAAATGTTCATCATTGCTTTAACCAGAAAAGCAACACATACTGAACTGTTTTTATACTATTTATAAGATTTAACAGAACACACTGTTTTAGTTATATTAAGTAACAGCAGATTTGACAGTCTAAGGTTTTGTTTGGTTTTTTTTACTGGTCAAAATGGAAATCATGTTGGGAGTATTTCCATGAAACACCAAGGGTTTTTCCCAAAGAAGTAGTGTTTTGCAACAGACATTCAAAATTTTTAGAAGGCAATATCTGTATTATATAATGTTACACAGCACTTAAAATTACATTCTAAAACTTGCAGTTTGCAGAACATGCATGTTTTATTGAATACTTCAAATGAATGCAAGATTGCCACTTGTGCTGATCTTGTTTTCATATGATAATATGCAGAAAATAAGGCCGAAATCATCAGTATGAACAAGATTTTGACTTTTATAAGAACCCTTAACTGAATTATCAGGGGAAAAAAAAAGTATTTCAAGTTTATTTTTTAAGAAAGAAAATGAAAGCCATTTTAATGAAAACTCATGAACATAAAAAGTCTATGAAGAAAATGGAAACCATGACTTGCATCCTAGCATAGTGCATATCTCCTGTCTGAATGGTTGGCTGGAAAATTCAAGAGCAGTCAAAATCCCTTTAGAATTTAAAAACCTCATAATTACGGTAAAAATCTCCTTCTCAATACCACTGAAAAACTCTTATCAAAATCAGCTCGGGTTTGCTGCCACCATAAAGACTGAGGGAAGGGAATACTGGTGATTGGTGAAGCCTGATATCCAGCACAAACACCCCCATTCTGGTGTGCACACAAGTCTTTTGGGAGGTACAGCCAGGCTGCTTTTCAAGGTCCCACAGTTTCAAAAATAGTACAGCTACAGATATTTTGCTATTCCCCTCCTTTCACACCTACAGTTTCAGAGAGCAACAGGAGCAGGAGTTGTTTACAGTATTTTTTTTTTTTACTTTTTGTCCCTAGATGCAATTCTGAGGGGGGCTCAGATAGAGATTTAAGAAAAGAATCCAACTGTGTGCATTCTAACAGCTTAAAAGAGAAAATTGCACATCTTTTTGAAATCCTGATTCAGTATCTTGATTTTTTTCCCAGATAAATCTAGAGAACTGATGCTATAGCAGTTGACTAAAAACATTAATGAGCTGTGTCCATTTTAATTGTTTCAGATTAGCAATTTCCCCTGTAGTTTGAAGGTCTTTGAGAGTGCAAAAAAATCCAAGAGGCCAAGTTCTGTCCCTGGACTTCAGGTGGTTAATACAGAATAATGTCCCTAACAGTAGCTCAGCTATTCATGATTTACATTTACGTAACTGCAGATAAGGATGTTGACAAATTCTTTCCATTAAACTGAAGAAAAAGAAAAAAAAGTCCTATCCAAAACAGTACAAGGCTAAGTCAATTCAAATTTTTAATTTTGTTTGGTTTTGGTTTTAGCGTTTTGGGGCTTTTTTGGTTATTTTTGTTTTTATGCTTTTTTGTAGTTTTTCAAATGAAAACAATCCCTGAAGAAATAAGGACCCTGGAAAACATGACCCTGAATAAAGATGTGTTTTATTTTAGGGTCATCCTTTGAATAGTAGTTTTTGGTTACTCAGAAGCCAAGTGACTCCGCAGTTAGTTGAACAATCTATAATGAGATTGTTTTCAATAGCATTTTGAGATTAAAAAGTGTGTCAGAAATGCATTGGAGCCTATCAAAATTGCAAGGCCTTCATAATAGTTTAAAGACCTAAAACATTCTGGATACATTAGGCTAAAGAAGACTACATTTAAGAATTTTCTGCAGGTATTAGACATAATCCTCCCAAAAGTTTTGTGTGACAGTCTAAGCTGCTGATTTTGACAAAAGAACTAGAAAGGGAAACTCCTGTTCCTACTGACTCTTACTGATATATTATTAATGTCTCGTTTGTAAATTTCTAGAGACAATGCAGTCTGAAAGGTGTGGTAATCTGAGAAATAATATTATCTGCTAAAATTATGTTAGCTAAAGGCCAGTAAGCTTCAAGAAGCCAACAGAAAAGGGTCTGCTACCTGGATTTGCATTTTGTAGCTCAGAGTTCACCTCAAAAAAAAAAAAAAAAAAAAGAGAGAAAAACAAAATAGTAAGACAAGAATTATGTACTATCGCAGATGTATTTTTACTGGATAAAAAGCAGACCTTCAGAAATCCACTCAATACAGCTGGTAGTTAACATCACAAAACAGTAGTGAGAGAGTTTAAAGGAGCAAGTGGCACCAAGATGTCCAGAGCTTTAAGCCAGCAGTCCCTCCAAGGCAGCAGGCCATGGGCAGTGCCACAGTAACCAGCACAGGCCCAGTTATCACTGGCTTTTGTTGAAGCTACAGGACTTCATGAAATTAGTCACCTTGGAGATGAATCTCTCACTTTTACATGCTAATGTGCTCCCTTAGGTGTTCCCTGTGCTGTGTTCTGGGTTTCAGGAAAACCTTTTTCAGAGCCATTGTTTTTAACAGATAAAATAAAGAGATAATCAAGGCAAAAACTGACCTTCAAAAGAAATTAAATTAAAAGAGAACCATCTAATAAATTGGAAAACTTTCTAATTGCAAATTAACCCCCGACTCACCCACCTGATTATCAGCTTAGCTTTCACACCACTTAATTCTCTGCACACTTGGAAAGAGGAAATAGCCATCACTCTTCCTGGCCAGCATTTGTTTCCATCTCAGAGTACAACAGGAGAATATGGGTCCAGTTACTAAACAGTGATAATAAACCCACCTTAATTGCTTCGATTAGATCATCCACAGGGAATCACTTTACACAACCTATAGGGATTAACAGGCTTTTCATGAAACACTAGGAACAATTACACAGGGATGAGTAACCATCAAGAGCTGGCAGAGGAACAAAGTTGCTATCTCTAAGAATTGTCTCAGTTACTCTCTTACTCATCTGTGGGGAGGAATTATTCTTCACCCAAGTACAAATACCCAACCAGGACAAGTCAGAGGCAGATTTCTGTAAAGGCATCCCTGAGGATCACGCTAATGTTAAGCCCAAAAGTAAATGGAGTCTCATCATACCCAATGTGTCACAAGAGCAGGCATTCAGTATTTTGACACCATCTTTGCTCAGCCTCTGTGCCTTGCCCTTTTCAAACCATGTTCGCCTTGTCTTTTTTGAGAGGTGTTTATTTGGCATAGCAAGAGAGTCAGTGTAAGTACAGGAAATCAAAGGGATTAATGTTCATAGAAAGTAAATACAGTGCAAGTATTTCTTTTAATGGACAAATATTTAAACTGGTTTTGACTTTATTTGATCATTTTTGTGAACACAATACTTTAAAGTTACATCTATTAGTAATGAGAAGACAAAAAAGAAAAGAGTAAACAGTGCTTCCCATGTGGCAATTTCTATATGTAGCTAGGTACATTTATATGAATGTACATGTGAATTTGTTGAAGACTATACATACACACAGAAGGATGGTATGAAAAAATGTGTGTTAAAATTTCAAATACCCTGGGGATAACAAACTAATTCTAGAATTTTCTGGGCATCACATTCCAGTGGGAAGGATGCAATACAGAAAACTCTGCCTTACAGCTAAAACTCTGGCATCTGCCTACTCTAGTAAGACCATGCAGGACTCCATATGCTTCAGTGAAACTAAGCTTGTAGACTGAAACTTGCCCCCCAACTAAATTTATGGTGGTTGGGTTGAAAAGTCAATTATAATTCCACAAAATGACAAAGTAGAAGCAGTCTTGTCAAAACTTAAGAGATCATAGTACATTCTGGGATGTGATCAAAAGTGAGACAGAATATTTTAGCCATTAGAAAATCCCCAGGGCTTTTTAATTTTGCCATAAGCCTAGATGAGCTGGTTGATTATAGCATTTGACAGCTTATATACCGTTTCAGGAGAAGAAGGCTTACTCTAAAGCCATGGATTGGTGACAAAAACCTTCTAAGTTCTGGTTGCAAATGATACAATTGCTGTTTAACTGCATCTCAGTCACAAGCATTTGATTTCGCATATAAAATAGCTTTGGGATCTTTTCTGTCCACCTTTTTCTGCTACTTGAGACCCTTCCAACATGTCATTTACACTGGACTTCTCTGACAAGCTGAAGCTGCAAACAAACAGTATCTTCCTCAAGAATATTTAATGAAGTAGGAAAATACCATAAAATGTCTTTCTGATAACATGTCCCCCTTACCACAGGCTGGGAACAAAGACACCTAGGGTGTAAAATAACATTTAACCTGAAATGTCTTTTATGGCCAGTTGAAAAAGACATTTTCACAAAGGGCAAACACCTTTTCAGATATCAGTATGAAAGGAAATGGGCCAAATGAATGAACACCTGCACTCAGTCCTTGCATCAATATACTTTAAAAACCCAAATTATCTGCTAGCTCTCCAGAGACACAGAGAAAAGTTCTAAGAGTGTTCTGCTGGGTTGGGTTGGCAGCAAGAAAAGCTTCTGATCATTTCCAAATGATGAGTGACATCCTAAAGAACAAGAGAAAGTAGAAAATGATTGCTTGAGTAAAGCAGAATAAAACGAGTATCTGCTTTATAGTCAGACAGACTTTACAAGGGACAGATAATGCTTCTAAGACTAATAACATTCCTAGCACTCAAAGTGGGGAGAAAGAGAGTTTTATCTACTACATGAGCAGGCTTACTAGGATATATCTTTTGCCCTTCCAGACAAGTCGTCACTCCCTCTGTCATACCACACTATTTAATCTGCAGCTATTGCCAAGTCAGTTTTTTAATCTAAGCAAAGTTGGCAGAATTTTTATAGGAGTGTAAGGTTCACTAAAATTGCAGCAAAAAATGATGATGGTTCATGTCATTCCACAGTGCAACTGAGATGAATCTGATGCTGGTTTTTGAATCCTTGTTCTCTGGAGGTTGATATGGAGAAGTAGGAAATGTTTTGAACTTAAGAACTGTTCCCTTCAATGGCAGTGACTTTGCTTAATGGTCTACATTCTGTAAATTCAGGTTGAAGATACTTCATTGCTCTATTTCAGATTTTTATTCTTCAAGTTTGTTTCTAACTCCCAGAGAATTGGGAAAGAAAATTTTCTATATAAATGTTTTCAATACTTTAGAAGAAATAAGTTACAAAAAGTAGAAGGCTCCTATCTGCTAAAAAATAAGATCTAATACTTAAGAAAACATTACATGTTATTTAGTGTATTTTAATTAAAGAAAAAACTTTTTCCTCTTGCACAGCAGTATTCAGTTTTCTCAGTTGTGCTTTCCAATTATTGTGGGTTTTTGGTTAGGAGCTGGGTTTTTGGGGTTTTTTTATTCATTATTGTTAAAAAATAGTTATGGGGGTTTTATTATTATTTTTGGGAATATAACAAAATCAGATTCACTACATTACCTTGACTCTCTGAAGAATGTCTGATCTTTTTTCAGCTTAAAATAAACAGAAAGAGAGAAGACCAAACATGAGCCAACATGACAAGAACACATTCTTTGCCATGTATGAAATTACTCTTTCAGACATGTGCTGTGTGTATGCAAAGAAGACAACTTTGCCATGCCCTTCTGTACATAAGGGTTTGACAGATCTATGTCCACTGTGTTTGTGTGGTCTTTAACTGCGTGCTAGACTAAAACAAATAAAAATTGTATATTTAAAGGGCACCATACTATCATCCAAGAGAAAATGTTACTAAGGAAAAGGTAAAATACACTTTTCCATAAAAAAGTGCATAAAATACAGAAAGAATAGTAGTTTGAGTACATAACTTCAGCTAGGGTTCCTTAGAGCTAGAAGTATGACTGAATGAATTAATAATTCAAAACTACAGGAAAGAGAAGCATATTCATGCTCCTCCAAGAATAAAAAAAAAGTCTTTTTTTTTAAAGAAATGTTGCTTTTTTTTTTTTTTTGGTAGGAAAAACCTGTTCAGAAATGTTTGGGATGAGTATCAAACATATTGGTTAAAAACTAACTCTGCAGTGGTTATGTGCAGCCTTACAGCAGCATGTGGTACCTGCCACAAACTGCTTATGGGATTGTGACATTTGCTGAGCCTTTACACAGAGGAATAATGGAGCATAAGGTGAGGTTGCCTTCATGCTGAGACCACTGCCCATTATGCTGACCAATACTGTCTGTGGCTCTCATCTGATCCCGCATGGCCTGGACATATTTATTATCTCTTGTCTTAGACTGTGCAGAGACATTTTAAATGAGTCACAGTGGCAGGTGGCCCTTATTAATACCTCTTAGGATGTGAGAGCTTCTGGAAATCCTAATCAGAGAAGAAAGCAGAAGGTGGGACAGGGAAAGGTCCTATGAGGAAACACATGAAAACAGCTATATTTGGAAGATAAATATATTTTGGTCATTTGAGTCAACAATAATGGTATAGTCCAAGAAAAGGAAATTCCATGTAGAAATAGCTTAATATTTCCTATTTGGAGCAGACTAGGGATTAGTATTTTGTACTATCCTTGTAAATAGGTAACAAAAATCACAGATTACTTTATTGTAACAGAAAGGGAAATTATTATAAGGAAAGTTAAACCTATGGACCACAACAAGTTCCATTTGATAAATACATCTGGAGTAAAATAATTCTAAACATTAACATTTAGTGAAAGCCGAGAACTTTATTAGGTCTGATGTTGAAAAATACTTTTCAACAGAGGCAAATTGATTATGTGTTCTCCAAAGCAAGCTTAGACTCCAGTAACAAAAGCACCTCAGAATACAAAGGAAATGTTTTATTTTCTATTCCAGCTTATTGGAACTGGAGATCAGTGGCATTATCATCCTTTTCTTGAAAGAATCTACAGAGAACAGGAACAGACATGCCAGTGGGAGAGGTGCATAAAGTCTATGTAGAATTTAAAACCACTAAAGCAAAAGGAGTTGAGGAATTGTTATGGAAATGCAACTTGATGGAGTAAGTAGAAATAACAGGTAAATACTACTGAAGAAAAATAACACCAAGAAATGAATCACTGACATTAATTTGTTTCTGGAACAATCTTGCAAGATTAGGGTAGGAAATTAACTGCTTTTAACAAAGCATCTGAACACACACAATACAGCAGAAGAGGGTGTAAGTGATACACTTAGATTTCGCAAATGTCTGATTACTCTGATTTACCATACATTATCCAGTATTAAACACACACCAAATTTTAATGGGGCTGTTTTGGTGTTTTGTTTGTTTGTTTTTGGGTTTTTTTGTTCTTTTGGTTGGTTGTTTTTTTGGGGTTTTTTGTTTTTTTTTTGTTTGTTTGTTTGTTTGTTTTTGGTTTGTTTTTTTTTTTTTTTAAACATACTGGTTAAATAGGGGCACTCTTAGAGTGCTTAAATTAACCAGTCAACCAAATAAGTTTTGTTTTGAAGGAAAGCATACTATTTTGGGGTTCGAGCATTCTACAAATGATTATGTACTCTCTACTTTTTTTCACTGACTAAAATAAAAATCAATTCATATATAAAGCTATGAATATAAACATCTAAAAATATAACTGTGCACATTCATGTATATATACTCTTGTGTACCCATGAAAATGGAATATATCTTGACATCAGAGGGAAATGTGTTCTGGATTTCATTTCCATAGGATAGAACATCACACCGTTTTTGTTTTTTTTTAAAGTATCTCCAAATTCACAAAGTGCTACAGTGAGTCAGTGATTTGAAGTGATCCAATCAAAATTAACTTATTTTAATCACAGGAGTAGTGATTTACACCACCCAGAAACACTTAAGTTTATGGACAGTTTTACTGCACAAAAACAATGGCTGGTTGCCAATTGCTGTTACTGTGAGATATACAGAGGTATACAAAGAAATACTTTTGATGTATTTATAAAATATATAAATATATACAGAGAAAGAATGAATGAGATATAGCATTTGGCTTTTGTTATTGAAGTACTTATTAAAAAGGCTTTTGGAGTGTGTTTACATTTCCTTTTATATTAATAGGTACATCACCCTTACATGACCAAGGCAGCGTTGCTGCAAAAGAGAGGATGAAGTACTCGGCCCACAGAAACCAATTACAGTTCCACTACAACAACAAGGAAATGAAAACCAATTGAAAGCACAGCTAATCCTCATCTTTGAAGGAACGCAGCACCAAAATACTTGTCATACACTGACATTTTAATGCTTCTCACTCCTCAAACTGTCCCACCAGGCCTCCTCTGTCTTTAACTCTTACACTGTTCTACACACGTCTTATGGGAGAAAAAATAATTAAATATCACACTAAGTTTTGAATTAGAGTTCTGTTAGGTACCACTTTGGTTATCATACATTAAAATAGCAAAGTCAGACAATATTTGGCATGCTGTTACCTTCTGTAGAGAAAGCAGGTCTTCACATGCTTTCAGTTCTAAAAAATTCATTCAAATAAGGAGTAAAAATGTGAGAATAAGTACCTAAAGTAAGAATTTGTAGTCCTGGATTTGTAGTCCACAGCATTCCTGGTGAAAGAAACCAAATGAGCTGAACCATAAAAATGCAATAATAGTTTGTGGGAGTTCCCTAAAAGATAAATAGGATTCCATGGAAAATGTTCAAGTTCTTGTAATTTTTAAGAGAAAAGTTATCCACAGACCTCAAGTATTAATCCAAATATAAGATTGTCATATTCAAAACTTTTATTTCAAGTAAATGTACTGTTCATATGAATCATACAAGTGTCTTCTACTGTCAGCAGTTATAGTAACCTGGACACAAAAATAATGAAAAACATAATCAATTTTTCTATTTTACTTTCAATGTGTTTAAAAATCTTTAGGGTTATCTTATATGTCCTCCTGGTCTGAAATGCCTAAGGTTATAACAGAAAGTTGACTGCAATATTTGTTATTATTGATTATTTCAGGAGTTGGAATAGACACTTAACTTCTGCTCATGAACAGCTAGATGTCTGTGAGATTTGATCCAAACTACCAAAGCAACAGCTTTGTTATATCTTTATATCTGTTTCTTAGTACCCACTTTTCATGATCCCTTTCCAGCTCATGAAACAACATTTTTTTTATAGAATTTCCTTAATGGGCTACAGAAAAGGAGCAATGATAAAAAAAACCCTCTTACTCATGAATTGGAATTTTATCGTTTAACCAATTAAAGTTCTGAAATATTAAAAGAGGAATGAAACTTGAGCTGTCCTAAGTGGAAATCCAGAACTAATTTTAACTTCAGACTGTTCTGATCTTTCTTACTTCTCAGAGTATTACTTATTTTCATTCTCTATTCCATGTTTATCCTCTAAAAGCAATTACTGAGCTTTTAGACTGTTAGTGAAGTATTAAAAAAAAAAAGTTATCATGCTGATTAGCTAGATTAATGCTGGCTTGCTTCAATCTAAATGATGGTTTCAATCTGGGGTTCAGATCCCAATAACTGCCTGGAAAAAGGCGGTCATGCAGATTAGAAAAATGTAGGCGTCTGCTCATCCGTAGTTTAAATTAATACCTTTTTCCATGTAGAGAACATTTGCTTCATTCTTCCTGAGGTTAGTCTTTCTTTAAATCACTGCTGGAGCAGATCTACCAAATAACCTACACTTGCCAAACCAGTCATGCATTCCTACAGAAATGAGAAAGTGCAGAGAAAGCAGGTCTTCCACACCACAGGCTGTGTCTTCTTTCCCTTCTCCAAACCCACCACCCTTTGGCAGGCTGCTGTGAGCCAACGTATCCATTTTCTGATCTTCATCCACCCAGGTCCCATATTGATCTTAACCAATATATCTTGTTTATCCTATCATTTTAGCAACAGAAATGTTACATATGAGACTGCAAGAAAAAATGCAGCTAAAACTCTGCTTGTAATATATCAAATGCAAGCATTATCCAGTTTTCTAAAGCCTGTTGCTTTTATTTTTATAAATGCAATGCATCACATTTTATTGTAATGCTCACTTGTGTACTACTAGCTCTTTTTCTGTCATTTAGTTTAAACTATGAGGTTTATCAGAGTGCTGTTGACTCCACACTAACGAGCATTAACCTTTCACTAAAGTGGTTTTAGAGACACAGCTCTCAGGCTTGCTTCCTTGGGATAACTCAAACACAGTTATTGTTAGCTTTGTTTTTATGTTGACAATTTCACATGATTAGGGGGAAAGAAAAATCATTGTTCATCCTATTCCTGTCACTGCTAGCAAAAGCCAACAGACACTGGAATAAAAAGCATCTAAGCAAAGCCTTTAAAAATGCCCAGTGTTCCTGAAGAGTCAGCAATGACAAGCAGGGATCTCAGTAAGCCAGTTCAGATTTCTGTTAGACTCCACTAGAACTTGGCACACCTGTGTTTCCCCTGTCTTGGTTAAGTGCCTCATATTCAGCGACATGAATTTGGCCCCCAAATGTCCTCTTTCTGTTTTGCAAGTGGACTAACTCAGACCTTCTTAAAACACTGTGCATGTGTATGGATTACTTACTTAGCCATAACACTTATTCAGGAGATAATATACTAGCTACTTTCAAGAAGAAATGAAAGTTTCCCACAGAGAATTCTTCTATGCACAATGTTATTTAAAATCTATTGTTGCTTCTTGTACATCAAGGGAAATATTTTCTCAGTATTAATAGAAGAGAACACTTTTCATTTTGTTTCTGAAGATCAAGCATGATTTTAGAAAGGTTAGCTAGAAAAGGGAAAATACCTTGATTGTTTTCCATGTCTCACTCTATTGTTTTTTCAATTCATCTGGTTGTCCCTCTGAAATAACTTGCACAAAGGATGAATTAAAAAAAGCAGCCCGCAAAACTTGGAGAACAGTCTGCATTCAAATGCAATTTATACCTTACAAGGACTATGTTTGGCTAGTGCCTTAAATTACACAGTCTTACCATGTGGAGATATTTTAAGATTTGAACAAAGGTTTCCTATACCATTGACAATTAAAGCATTTCTAAGATAATATCACTGTTGAGTTAATACCAGGTCTAATCATGTTATTACTTTCATTATAATCTTGACCAAGTCAGTTTGGAAAAGGTGAGTGTTTTCAAGACATACCATTATAAATGTCATAAATGTCAACTGTGTGTAAGTCACTTGCTTTAAATATACATGATCAGGATAGCCTTCCTTCCAGAGGCACAGTCAAGGCCAAGGACAGGTATTTTCTTTTGTCTTTGAAACAAATAACAGATATTGGCTTCTTCTTTCACTATGAGATTCATAAACAATCCTTTTTATAACAGATCTCTTTTTACACTTTTTCGTGAAGTATGAAAAAAAGGAAAAATAGTACAATGCAATCGAGTAACACAATGTTATGAAATGTTCAAGTTGAAAATTTTTTTCTGTAAAAAATAATAGCTAAGAGGACTACAATTTTCAAAGCCCCGTCAGGTTAATGAATGGAAGTTATGCAATTATCCTTTTTTTATATTGTCATAGTACTACTGGGGGTTTTTGAATGTTTTTTTTGAGAGGGGAGCGGTGGAGGGGTTGGGCAGGGATGGATATATTTAATGTGGCAGAGACTTTACAGAGACTTTAAAGAGATTTTTTTTTTAATTTCTTAAAAATTTATTAAAATTTCTTACATATTTGATCAGGCAAATATGGATATTGTTCTATATATTGGTTAATATACGGTTCTATGTAGTCCTCACGGAAATTGCAATTACAAATACTCATTGACTATTACTGAAACTGCAATTACTTCAATATTTTTTCCAGCAATGGACTGAAAAATTACTTACAGGGATCAGAGACTTTTATTCTTTGCATACACAGAGATAACTATCGAAACCAGAAAAAAAGCGACACATATGATTGCAAAACCTGCCTTCTCTCCCTCCTATATTTACATCTTTGATTAACCAGTAATTTGCTAGCCTGAGAATTCAATAGGACTGAATTATCAATTCATACTTCAAATGCTCTGGGAAACACACACTGTCTTTGTTTCAGCCTCATCTTCAAATCTTTTTTCATGCCAGGAAGAGTCCAATCTCTCCAAGGAGAATTCATGGAAATATTCAGTCAGAACTTTCTCAATACTTAGGCTAGTTATGCATAGCATTATCTTTTTCTATGAACAGCTGAGTCTAAACAACAAGGTTTTGGTAGCAGGGAGTTATTTCAGACAAGTCCAGTTCCAGCTGCCTCCAAATGGAACCACCACAGGACAGAGGTGAGCTGTGTGAGGGGGAGGCATGTTCATGAAAGAGCAAAATACTGGACAAGAGAGTAGTGAGAGGAGGAAAAAGTTTGAAAATTGCATGAATAGCAAGGTGAGAAAAGAAGGAAGTGGGGAGAGATGGTCCAGGCAATAGAGTAGAGACTCTTCTTCAGCCAGCAGAAATGCCTAGAAAGCTGCAGGTTTATCCTGAAGGAACTGCAGCCCATGAGAAGGACCCTTGCTGGAAGAGAGGAGAGCTGTGAAGAGGAAGGAGCAGCAGAGAGGAGCCATTAGGGACTGACCACAACCCCTAATTCCCCATTCTCCTGTGCTGCTTGCAGGGTGATGGTAAGGAAGGTACAGGATCCAAGAGCATGGGGGTAAAGAAGAAGAAAAGTGTTGGTTTAACATGTCATTTTGTTCCTTATTACCTGAATATACTTTAATTTGCAAGAAAATTAATATTCCCCACGAGAGTAACCCTGTCTTTATTTCAGCCTACCAGCATTCTCATGATTTTCTCACCCACTCCCACAGAAGGAATAGTGACTGAGTGGCTGGGGGGGAATTTGTTGCCTAGGCAAGGCAAACCCACCACAGCACCAGAGTTAAACGTAGGTGTATCACTCATATGACACTATAGCTAATCTTCTAAAATAAGGCATGACTCAGCCCCTTGGCAATGCCTTTCATTGTGTTCTAAGTTCCAAATTTGCCGACTAAATCTATTCTGTAAAATTTGTTTACATTTGGCGTTAAAACACACCTAAAGCTGTATGAGCACAGGTAATTGAACATAAAATTAACTCCAGAAGGTTTAAGTATTGTAATTTAAGTCAATTGTTTTCACAAATAGCTGAACTGGTACTGCTGACCAATGCTGTCTGTGGCTCTCTTCTGATCCCCCATGGCCTGGACATATTTGTTATCTCTTGTCTTAGACTGTGCAGAGACATTTTAAATGAGTCACAGTGGCAGGTGGCCCTGCTTGACATAGTAGGATCAAGAAGAGACCTGTGTATCCAAAAGCTGTTCCTTTCTACCAACTGTAACACTCAACACTACCAACAAAATGCAAGTCAACCTCATATTGCTCCTAATTAACAAACAGTATGCAACACTATATCACCTATGGAGTTTGTGTTCTAATATTTACTATACCTTCAGACTGGTGCTTTTTTTCAACTTTTCCTTAGCAAAAATTATGAATATTTTCTACAGTGGTAAATATTTTTAACCATAGCAGTATTCAAAGTTCTGTGTGGCAAAGGTTCTTGAAGGCATTATTTGTATTTCACAAAATGGAAAACTGATGTGAAAGGTCCGAACACTTTTGTGACCAAATCAATCACAAAACAGATATTCCCAATCTAAGAATATGGTTTCTAAGAATGTAAAATAAACAACAACAAAAAAAACCCCAACAACCTAATAACCCAAGAAAACCCAAAAAAGAACACCTCAAACATATTGATAAGGAAGAGAGGAGAAAACAAAATTTCCTTTAAAATTACTGAACATGAGCTAAGGTGGTGGACTTCCTACAGATACTTTAGGACAGAAATAAAAATACTGCATGGCCCCTCCTCTAGGTATTCTTAAATATTTTTGTGTTACTCCTGTAACTGAATTGGGAAATGATGCTGACTTCTAGTATAGAGCACTTGATAAATACCTTAAGCATGAAAAATTGTATATGCAGCAAGGGATGTATTAAGACTAATTGCCAACAAAGCACTTCAGCCTTCCCCATCTAAAATTAGTCATCTATGTATAATACTCATATAGGCTCCTTTTTTATCTAGTCCAAAGGCTTCTTCCAGACAATTCCCACTGCTCTCAGGCATCTCTTTTTTGAAATGTACTAATTACTTGGTATCAATGTCTTTCCACTGACCACAGGAGGAGCTACATGTCCAGTCTATAACTTGACAACTCTTAGACGACTGATTTGGGTGAGATAGTTCCTACCCAGACTAATCAGAAGCAAACTTCTAGCAAAATAGTATCTTCTCTTTGCCAGAGGGAAACTAATGCGAGGTCAATTTTGTAATGTATAGGGATTGGTTAGGTTTCTTTTTCCTTGCTTTTGTTGTCTTTGTTTTCCTTTTACAATCTTTTTTGTCTTTAAAACACTTGATTTAAACCACCTCACAAAACTCATTCCACAGCCCTCCAAAGCAAAAAACCACAAACTAAGCACCAACACTAAGCTTGGAAGGTTTACTAGAATTTTAAACGCTAACCTTTTTGAAAAATTGTTAGGCTGCAGGCAGTAGTACAAACTCCAAGACAAGGAGCTTTGCAGTTGATCTTATTTGACTTCTGGTTTTTTGTTTGTTTTGGACCTTTTGAAGGGATCTTCTGGTTAATGGGTACATTCTGAAACAGCTGGTTAGATTTCTTCATGACTTAATCATGTACTACCAGAGGGAATGCACATGATCAGAGTACCATAAGTGGTGAAATGGTGAAATCCACTCATTCCTTTGGTGGCAGAGTATAAATAAGATTGTTTTTAAATGTAAAGAGCATAAACACTGAATTTAAAATTTAAAACTTGGAAAAAGGTCTCCCATTTAACAGACTATTGCATATTACCCCATTTCATAGGAATAAGAAAAATTTCACAGTCCACCAAATCAAAGAGGAATTGCAGTGAAAATGTGAAAATTATCAATAAAACACCAGGGTGCTAAGCTATAGTGCAAATTACCCTAAATAAATAATCACCTTGTATCTTTGACAACCCAGGAATCGGTTTTAATTAATACAAATTCAGTAATGAGGGAAAAAGTGTACCTTTTGGGAAAGATACTGCACTGTGAATTTTTTTGCTGTTAGTTGCAGATTTTTATTATGTGTAACTGTGAAAAAAGTTTTCTGTAAAAAAGTAACTCTTGAAGACCCTTAATTAGAAAGCATGTACACCAAAAGACATTTTATTACACATTAAATTCTACAATTTGTATCAGAAGCATCTATCTCATCCATGTAGCCTTCTCAAATGGTAATACTCAATCCTCTGTGATGTAGTACCTTGAGTAATCATTTGCTCTCCTGAACAGACAATGTAAAGCACTGTTAAATCAGATTATCCTCTGAGGTAAGACAGCAGTTAAATAAGGCAGCAAGCATCATCATAGCTCCTGTGAAGTCAAGAGCACTGAGACAATGTGTGTGAGCAGACCTGCTCCTGAGACCGCTTCAGCCCCAGGCGCGCCTGACGCGGCAGAGCAAAGAGTCTGATGGAGATCAAACCACGGGGCCTGGCAAGTGCCAGAACCTCACAGAAAGGCTGTTCCAACAGAACACCTTAACACAGTGGACTGGTGGATGGTTTTGCAGAAGAGCAGGTTTGATATTTGTGCATGAACAGCCAAGCATAGTGCCAAGTGTGAGTGTCAACATCAGCCTATCATGATCCATGACATCTCCAGGACCTCCAGCTTTATACTGTCGTCAAGAGAATTATCACAAAGATGAATGAGAAGAGCTTTGTCCCAAATGACCAAATGAATTTTTTTTTTAAATTTAAAACTGCATTTTTCTGTGTAACAATGAATAACTGATCCTTCATGAGTCTTTGGGTTATGTATAAAATATATTTAAGCAACCTAATTTAAAAAAATCAGACTAAAATCTAGTTCATAAATGATACAGAGCATTTGATAGCTAGAGTTATTTGCTTTTCAGAAGAAAGGAAAAAGTATGAGTCACTTAACATTTATTTACTTTTCAAACTAAAGTATAAATAATTTAGGGGTGATAAGACTTCATTTAAACAACATGCAATTTGATAATGTGTTCCTAAGTAAAAACTGTGTATCATGCTAAGGCAGGTCTTTTGTGAACTATATTTGTCATAATTGTTTTTTTTTCCTCTCTGAGTTTCTTCTTACACTAGTAAAGCTTTTAAGAATTAAAATATGTTTTTGGGTCGGCTTTTGTAGGGGATTTACAATAACGAGAAAACCTCTTTTTCATCTTCCTGAAACTCCACAGAGTAATTTAGTCATGAATAAATTATGTCAAAATAAGAAAATGTAATAAAGACAGCTATAGATAGTGTCTAGATCAATATAAACATTACAGTGTACTTTCACAATCTTTTTAACTCAAAGGAAATCCTTGCCACTCACACAGAAAATCATTGAGCTTCCACTCCATCAACATGTTCTTATTAAGAAATTGTCACACAATGTGATGAGAAGAATTTTTTTTAGAACTTCAAAGGAAAATCACACAGAGTTGTTCTGTAATGCTCATACATCTTAAGACAACATTTTTCACTTTAAAAACATAATGAGGCTTTAAATGCCATTATGCCAAAGACGCAAAGGGGACAACACAATACAAGAAAATATTTTTCTGCTTCTCTTATTGAGGGAAATTAAATAATTATTTAGGATTTTTTTTTTAATACCAAACTGGCTGTTTGTTACTCTATGTCAAACCACCTACTTTCTTTTAAAATATTTTTAGTCCAAGGTAGTGAAGTCTCCTAAAATTGTTGTGAAAAGCCTTCTCTGATATCTAGAAACAAAGATCTAGTTGTTTTTTATTTATCCCTGGAGTAACTTAATTTCTATCACTTTATATGACCTCAATAATATCTTTTCTGTCAGCTTTTAAAATTATATATTTCTGTTTTCTATACATATTGGATCCTTACAGGATGCAGAAGCTTACTAGTTCAGCAAAGAAAATCACCATGTTTAAAACTATCTATTTAAGTTACATACAAGAGGCTTACACAATTCACTTACATCAAATACAAAAGATGAAAACTTTCTAGTATTCCCCAGGCTTGGGATAATTATTTGTGTTTATTTGTATTTCTACAATTCCTTTGCATAAGTAACATTTCAAAACATGAATTTGAGCTTTTTAGATTCCACAAAGGAGCCAACACCACCAGATAACATTCAACTAAATACGCAGGCAAACAAAAAAATCAACCAGGCAATAAAATAAAATGAAATAGAAGTAGATAGCTCTTCTTCATAAAGATGAAAGTTCCCTGAATTACAAGATAGCAAAAAACAACCATAAGGTAGATGAAATATGGAGAAGAGATTTTATTTTTTATGTTTTTAAAACAACAGAACATCTCAGAAATGTAATCTACCAGGAAAATAACCTGAAAGGTAGAAATAGGTGTGATGAGACAAAAAGAACAAATTCCTTTTAAAAGTCAGCCACCTAAGCCTGATCTGTCAACCAGACAGATTCATACCAACCTCCCTGCATTTCTAGGACTCAAATTTTTTTCTTTTGCCAGGTTCTACATCAAGCACTCAAGCTGCTTTCAGGCATACCTTAGAATGGAAAAGCCTCAAATCTCATAGTTGCTCTGACAGTTGGAGGCTGAGAGGAAGAGTGTATGGGTTCCCTTTAAAAAATGTTAGGAGATTAACACCCACAATTTTGAGTGATAAAACATCTCTGATACTATGTTTCCTCATGGTTCCATGAGCATTTATCTGGAATGCTCCTAAAGCTGTAAAATAAAAGAAATGCTGAATAAAAGAATGTCTTTGCTGACAGCAAAGGTAAATGGCAAATGGCTTCTATGTAAAAGTTAAGCCACCTGCTCATGTTTTATACAGAAATACATAATCCCTACCACAGAGCACCTTTAATGAAAATACTTTGTTGATTAATATAAATCAATTCCTCACTTGCATCACCAAAATTATAATTTGCTCCTCTCAGGCACTGAAAGGATTAAGATACTATAATTGTTTAGGTGCACCAGATTCTGAAAATAGTAAAAGCTGATTTTATTTCAAGAATTCTTTGCTGCCTGAATCACCAAAGATTTTGATGTTCACATGTAGTACTAGTTTTTTATTTTTATTTTGTGTTTTTCTGTGCCCTTTGGTGTACTCTTATAATCCTGATAGTTTGTGTCCAGCAGGAGTGTGAGGAAAAATCCAAGTATTTTTGATGCAGAGAAGAAATTACACATACAATCTTTGATTTCTGTAAAATACAAAAATGGTTTAGTAAATATCTTTAGCTTCTAAGGAAAAGAAAAAAAAGTACAACACATTTTCTAGCAGGTCACAGCAGATACTAAATTGTTTTAAAATGTAACAGAAGAGGGCTCCAATTTATAATGTGGAGAAGTAGGAGGGCAAAAGAATGTCACTAAAATACCCCTGGTTTTTCATTTCACTTCAGGTGATTTGGAATTTAGTGTTTTGGAGGATTTTTTAATATTCACAAGTGCCAAATACTAATGGTGCATTTATTTTAACTGTTGATTCCTGTAATCATGAATTCATATCCTATCTCCACTGTGAATAATAT
Source organism: Agelaius tricolor (assembly GCF_023055355.1). Lineage (NCBI taxonomy): Eukaryota > Metazoa > Chordata > Aves > Passeriformes > Icteridae > Agelaius > Agelaius tricolor. Next base: position 49,416,348 of record NW_027269267.1, on the reverse strand, counting down.
GTTCAGGTATTTTGACAGAATAAGATTATTTCTCATTGTCAGGAAGAAAGCAGAGAATTTCCACAGAGATCACAGGGATTTTATTCACAAGGACAGTATCTGTATAAATTGCAAAACTCACATCTTTGTGTGTCCTATATTTTTTACTTAGGTCAAGACTGTCTAACTCACCTCCAAAAAAAATCAACACTATTTACACTTTGGAGTCTCACACATATCAGAAACCACAGAGCTTCTAACCTTGCATAAAGATTAGTCAGGAGAAAGGTGAACACTGCAGTGCAGTAAAGCTCCTGCTAACCTTGTGTTGGTGCACTTGTCAAAGCAATACTGTATCAAAGGCACGACTTTTGTTTTGATTCCCTCAGGCCTTGCAAGGCACTCTCGGTTGATAGATTTTTGCTGGTCATAACTAGATTTTTGCTATTCATAACTGAAGTTAAAATCCACTAAATATCTGTAATAGAATGAGGATGTTCATGATGTCTGCTTCAGTTGGTACTTCTGTTAGGGGCAGCATCCCCATTTGATGAAAAAATGAAGAAATTTATATCTGAAAAACTGAATCAGTCTTCCCTTACAATTTCAGGCTTCTTTTGTGAATTTTATTTTCCTGCCAAATTAATTGATGAATAATTATTAATGCTTTATTGCCAAGCACTCAGATTTTTCCAATACGGGAATTTTATTTGGGCTTACCAACTTCTTTGCTAAAAATTAATGGAACATCTTATAATCTTTTTCTCTTATTATCTCAAATATTTTCCCTCTTCCTTAGTTCCTGGTCATCTGCAGAGAAGTTTTTGATCCCATTTCAAAAAAGGAAAGAAAAAATAAAAAGAAGAATCATCTCTAGGCTCTTCTATTTCTCCATGTACTAAATGAATTAATTTTTATCCATCATACATTGGACAGACATTACTATATATGACTTAAGAAGCTCAATATTAATTTATCAGCATTTTCTTCTGTAAGCTATATGACAGTTTCCATGAGCATGTGTACAAATTTTATATAAACCTTTAGCAGATGGCCACAGGTCTTTAAATTAATGGTCTGTCAATACTGGCAAGGTGGGGATGATGCAAAAATAGGATGAATGTTTTTTGAGGAGCCATAATTTCTTAATGTTTAAAAGATACCCTGAGTTCAAGAGAAAACAAAGATTTGTTTCTACTTGTATCTCTGTTTTAAAAATACTTAATTTCTTTTTTTTTGTTTAAAAGAAATTGAAAAATCATTAATTGCAAATTGTTTAGAGGCATTTTCCATCCTCCCTATATTAGAATCAGAAAGGGGGTGGAGAATTCTGCAAAAAGACCACAAACAATCTGAAAGTGGATGCACAAATTTCTTTTCCTTAAAAATTGCAAAAACAGATGCATGTAAAAAGCCAATTCTGTGATATAAAAAAATGAATATTCAGAGCCTGCTGAGTGCAAAAATAAATCACTCAATAAGGTTAAAAGAACAGTGAATTCTGGGAAACTGATAGAATACAAGCTACAGCACAGATAGTCATTAGGCAATGAGAAAGATCTGGCAAGATTTCTGTAACAAAATTAATGCTGATAACTCTGCATCATCAGTTTACGAGTACAAGTGGGATTCAGGATAAAAAAAGAACCATGTCCTGTTTAAGTACTGACAGAATATAATCCCATATGTTGAAAAGGACACTATTAATAGGCCAATCTTTTCTGTGAGAAGGAGAAATACATTCTAACTTACATAAACTGCAAAGATATTAAATTTGGAGTTTAAAATTTTTTACACTCTAAAAACATTAGAGAAATTTGACTTAATTATATGTAAGGAAGAAATGCTTCAGTTAAAACATAATTCCTTAAAACCAGTCAACAAATAAAAACTCCCTGAGTTGGTCAAAATTATATTTATTTTTTGAGCAACTGTGGTGCAGCTCCATCCTTTCATGCAATCTCATTACTTTTGTAGGGTTTGTTTGTGATCATCCACCCACCTGGGACAGTTTTCCCTCCATGTCTTGACAAATCTCCCTCATCTATTTTCTTGCTGTTCAGACATAATCTACCTCTCTTTTAAAAAAAAAAAAAAGTCATGCTGCATTTGGATTGCTTGAGGTTTTTTTCTTGTATCTGCAACTGTACAGCTTTATACCTCTATCAACCAACTAAATGAAATAGGCATTTATATTATTTACTAATCACTTACAAACTTGCATACAGCACAGTAGCAATTTCACTGCTTGATTTAAAACCCTAGAATAGCTCCCTTAAAACCAAATCAAAACAGACATGCCATATTAATGTAAAATATTATTTGACTGGGAAAAATGCAAACATCAGTAAAAGGATGTCTGCATAACATAAAATCCCATTAAAAAATCAGTGAGTTATAAGTTCCAAAATTTGTAACCTGCATACAACTGTCAATCCATTGCCAAACCAATATTTACAGTCTTTACTTCCATTTCCAGCCCTTTAACCTCCCAATATCCAAGCCAAGTCCTAAGAATGCCCCCTTGCCTTCCTGTTTAAGCTAATTCTTTCTGATTCAGCTGAAGGCTGATCTAATACCCACTATATATTAACCATATTTCTTCATGCAGCATTTTGCCTGGGAATCATTTTAAGGATGGATTAGATAATAGCAGCCATCCAGCTTCTAGTTCATGTTTCTCAACTTAGATGTACCATAAAATTCAAGTCCAACTGAACTGTCCACACTATTAAGCCAGCTCTGAGCACGAGGAATTTCATGGGAATTCTGCTGCTAAACATCATTATTTTCATGTTTTCTTTTTCAAGGTTCGGATAAAATTTTGATTGCATGATGAAATTGTTTTTATAGGTATTCATTTCAAAAACCCAAACATTTATCTTCATGTATACATAACTAACATGTGCTCAGGGAAAAAAGATAAATACACAAAACCAGATCTAAATATGTCTGTCCTACCTCTATGAAAAACCCCAGCATTTAAAAGATATCAGAAGGCACAATACTAGTACCTGCTTGTTGAGATTTTTAAGAAATTCAAATTTCCTTACAACAGAAAACAGTAGTTTATACATTTACCCAAAACAATTCTTAACAGGAGTAATTTTCACAAGATTTTTTTTTTTTAATACCAAAACCAACTTTTTTCTCTAACAAAGAACTCCCTATATATTTTCATTATATCAGAGAACTGAAAGCAATCCTGTGGAGATGCAGAAGGTGTAATCATGGAAAAAAAGGCTATTACAAAGATCAATAAATCATAATTTCTATCCCTTTTTCCCCTCATAGAAATACCTACACTTGTTTCTATCCCAGCTGATATTAGTCTAATTTCAAAAACTCTTATCAGTGAAGTTTTCAAAACCTTCCTCAAACCTCTAACCCAGTCCTTAGGCATCCTTACTGTTGCAAGATATTTCCTAGTGTCTAACCTAAATCTCCCTTGCTGATTTTAGTCTTTATTTGTTATGCCCACACAAGTTTGGTATTGTCTAGTTTGAACAACCACTGTTCTTTACAATTTTCCTCATGGATTATATTTTCTTCAGACAACTGATCATTCTCATAGCTCACCTGTAGTGAACTCTTTTCAACTGGCCCACATCTTCCTGCTCTGGATTGTCACAAATTGAGCTTCATCCTTTCAATTATCTAGTAACAGAAATCAAATGTATGTTCTGTCAACTCAATCTTTGTACAGAAAACCTACAATGGGCACCATTTCCCTCAAAGGTTAGATTAGAAAAAGAAAATGCACTTCTATGTGTACCACAGTCTGGGTTATTATTGCAGATTGACACAAAGGACAGCTCACAACGGCTCAGGTCTTGATCATATTAAGTATGGTGTAGCAGCAACACTCACTGAAGTGCAACTATGAGTAAGAGGCTCCAATACAGGCTTTCTTTTTCACAAAGAAGAAAATACTTTATGTTTCTCAAAACTAACTGATATAGAATATATACATATATCTATGTGTGTGTGTGTATGTCTGTATACATGTCTTTATAGACACATATTAAATCTAAATCATGCTTTCTATAAAGGCTAGTGTAAGCCAATGATTAAATTTCACATTAAGAAAGGGCAAAAGGGAAGAATTTATAGGAAAAAATGAATCAAAATTTCTGATGCTTTATGGCACCTTGTTAGTGTATACGTGTTCACATGTACTACACAGGTGCAGTCTGGGGAAGATGCACAGGTAACTTTTCAACCAAAGGTGTCACTGCAGTTTGTATGTGCTCTATGCATGAGACTGAACACACACTGCAGGTCTACTTTCCTAATTATATCTAGCAGGCTGTGGTGCTGTGGTAACAGGGAATCAAGCACAAATAAGTATTTTGGAAGATTATGTAGGTCTTATCCCACCCACTGCTGAGGGAGTGAATTGCAAGTTCAGTTGAGTATGTTAACAGGAGTCATCCCTTTGACTGTGGTTCTGACACACCAGTAAAGGGATGAATAATTCTAGGGATTAGGTATCAGGTCTGGGAGGTGCAGCTTTCACATATGAAAATGGCTCATTTAAATATATTAATCAGTCCTCCCCAAGAGTTAAATTAGCTAAATGCAGATAAAATGCAGTTCTTGCTGTATATGTAAATACACATATGTATATGGAAAACTTAGAAGCAGAGGTACATTGGAGAGTCTGTCATGTTCACAGTTTCTTTCGGTCCAACATAGCAACGGAATGTTGACATTGATATTTATTCCAAATTTGTTTCCGTGTCTTATTTTAGAAGAAATCTTTGCAGTTTACCCAGTCTCCAGAATTGTATCAAATTGTCAATATTTTTGCACATACATTTCCCAATCTCCACAGTCAGCCCACTGGACTGAAAATATGTACTTCATTTATATGATTTCCCATTCTTTATGCTCCAGTGTTTTCCTGTATTTTAATTATAGCAAACCACATAGTTTTACAGCTATAAAAGTTTTTTAGCTTCAAAGCTCTTTGCCTGTATAGCAATAAAAGGTGAAGCAGGATACGAACACATTTTCTCCACATCATGTGAAGAACTCTTGCCTGTGAGCTACTGAATACTTCACAAGTCTCCCTATGACCATAAAAAGTGAGAAATTTCCTGTGTTGATGTGTGGGTGCACAAGTGTGTTTAAAGTACAGCTTTCTGAAGACGTCAGCCCTAATGATCTTGAGCAAGCTATACATAGATATATATGTGTGTGCATGTCTATTCACATCTAGAGATATACATACACACATATAGATGGATGTGTATATTTATACACCCACACATCCCGCAGTAAAAGCCCAACAATTCAAAACCACAGAACACTGCAATACTCTCTAGGACATCTCACAATAAAGACTGCTGCTATAAGGCTACAATGCTTCCTATTTAAGGGAGTTATTTTTTCAGTAGAGTGTTTTGGTTTGGATCTTTTGGTCTTTTGGTTTTGTTTTTTAAATACCTGACAATTCTGCCATGCTATCTTACAGTAGGCAGAGTGATATTGAAGTTTGGGAAAAAACAGTAAAAAACCCCTAGAGAATTATATTTCACAAACACATATATGCAGAATAAATATATATGTGCGCTTGTTCCAATATTCAAAGAATAATTCTTGATTTTCCTTGGTACTCAATAATTTGTTATTTTTGTTTTCAGAACATCACAGTATCTCACAAACATCAGAACCTTCACATGGATGCAAACTTACAATGGAGAGAGAGACATCAGGAGTTAAAACAATTTTTTACCACAGGATTTTGTTCTTTTTTTTTTTTTTTTTTTTTGCCTACCTCCACAGCTAGAAGAAAACTGTGGAGCCATCATCTTTATTAAAATGCAGAGAACATAAGTACCTATTTTATTTTCTTGTTTCAGTTTGCTCCATAGCAATAGGTCATTTTCAGCACATTTTTGTCATTATTCTAGCTGCATACTGTGACAGAAAGAATCCTGCTCCCAGCCCCCATGATGCCCTTCTAAAGCGCCTATATATGCACCTCACTTGGCCTTTCCTAAACCTCCTCCTTTTAAATGAGCTTGGGAAAAGTTGTTTCTGAAACAGCAATTCAGCTAATTTTCTGAGCCTAGAGGAATATGGTTAACTGATTTATTGCCCTGTGGAAGTTGTAATTGTTGCAAAACATGATGTATTCCCAGAACAGTGATATAAGTATGTCACTTAGAAAATATGCCTCCCAGCATTCCACTGAAATTAATGAAGCATCATTAAATAGTTGCAGCTCTTAAGCATGTTGCACATCCCAGCATGCAAAGAGTTATTGACAAATTTTGAGATGTCAAGAGATAATATTTGTAGAATCATAATCTAAATAGGGTAATAGTTGCTGAAGGAATTTGCAATAATATCCCAAGTTTCAGTTCCGTAACATACACTGTAACTTTGAGAGCCTGTAACAGAAAATGATAAATGGTTGGGCTGCCTGCAAGCATGCAAGTAACTTCAGCTATTACAAATTATCAAGAAAAAATGCCTCTCCTCACCGCCCACTCCCCCAAAAAAAAGTTTGGAATACTTGCACAACTAAGGATATTGTTTTCAAAAGGCTCCCCTCCTAACAAACAAGAAAAACAAACAAACAAACAAAAAACACCAAACACCTAATCCTTCTCTGATACCCATTTTAAATATTTTCTCAGAATATATAAAGTCAAGTCAAGTAGAAACAAGTTTTTCTATTAGCACTGGTAATATGTCAAATGAAATTAAAAAATAGGATAAAATTTTTAAGACGATGCAGCAAACATTTTCTGTATTCTATCAAATTCAGATTTAAATGATTACATAAAACACCAAGTTTAAAATTTAATTAATAGCTCTTATTTCAGGATGATTTTGAAATTTAAGCCACAAAAATCCACATTTTCAAAAGCTGGTATATCTGAATGAGTTGAAAAGTACACTCAAATTTGGGACTTTAATTTTTTACCATATGTTAAATATTATACTGTAATCTTTCATGAAGACTAAAGCCATACTTCAGCCAAAGCTCATCAGTCGTCCAAGTTCCACTTACTGCTCTGTAATGTGGTTTGACTATGATCAAGTCACCAGAATCTTAAAGGAAAATCAGAATCAGGGAGATTCACAGCATCATGAGTTTGATCACACACTGACAGAATTAGAAAGTAGAGCAAGCTTGCTTTCACAAAGGAAATCTAACTTCAGAATCATGAAAATGTATCCTGGACATCTAATTTTGACTTAGCCATCTGAATTAAGCACATCTTCTAAGCATAGCTACAATATCCACAGTACAACATAGGCTTTATGAAAACAGGTTGGTGTGACAATGATTATTTGCTCTTTTAATATGAAAAAAAACTCTTTCAATGGTCCATTGATGTTGTGGGTAATACAAGTAATCCAGAAATAAACAATATTTATAATCTCCATTTTCTGAATCAGTTTATTTACACAGTGCATAAATGGAGCATAGTCTAGTTTTCATGCCAACAGGCCAACATTCCATTATATGCCACATTTTTGTCTAAAAGGTACTTACCAGTCTCCATCTGGCTGTATTCTAAGAAATATTGGAATCTTAATAGTCTGTCTTTACTTATGCCAGACAAATGGCTGGGAACTTATTGATTGAGACTTTATTTCATATAATGAACTGTCAATCAAAGTGCAAGCAGGTATTCTATTATGGTTCCTAAGTACTTAATTAACATTTCATATTATTTACTGTTTTTAAACTACTAGAACAGCACACAAAACACCTGAAATGGCTATAGAAACAGAAAAAAATTGGCATGAGATATGTGAGAAATGCTAGCAATGAGCAAGTGTTGCTGGCAAGTAAATATTGGAGGCAGATCACATATACACATAAAACATCAGAGACATGTTGCTAAGTGCTTATAATCACTTTTGTATTAAGTATTTTCAGGATAGCTGGAATTGTTGAGTTTCGCTTCAAAGACTATAAAAAACTATTTAAATTTCTAGAACATTTTCAATATACTAATTTCTTCATAGTTCACTTCCTGCCACTCTTTAAGGAACAAGGGGGAAAAATAATAAAAAGCTGCCCTTCAATGAACGTTCAGATAACTAGTCAAACAGACACCATCCACCTGAAACAGGCAAAATTTTATGGATTCTGTATTGATCAGATCACTAATACCTCACAAAGTTTAATAGCCATTCATGAACTCAAATGATAAATAAAAAACATAAATATCTGCATAACTAAATATTCCCAATTTTACAAACTATAAGCAAAAGACAGAACTGTTTGTTTCACATAGCCTGATCATTTCCCCTGAAAATGTGAACAGAACACTCATTTCACCAATATTTTCCAGCCAGTAAAGAGTACAGATATTACTTATATGATAACTTAAATTAACAGCATCTATTTTAAGGAAAACAACACCAACAAGAAATAATAGAAGAAGAACAGCAACAACAATAATAATAAAAATATATTTATATAAAATAATAATTATTAATAATAATTATTATCAGTAATAATAAGCCACCACCTTACAACTTCTAATTATTTAGGAAACAAGGTGTGACCTTCCCAGCTATACAAAATCATGTCAAAATAGCAATAAAAAAATTAACCAATTCGAGAAATATCTCTTTTGGCCTTAAGTAATCTTTGCACAAATTATTTTAAAACCTGCACAATGAAATAAAACAAAAATAAATTTAAAACCTTAACACCTAGCATCATCATAGTTTTGTCCCTGTGATAGGTACATTCAGATTATAATGGTAAGTATGAATTCAAAATACCAACTGGCAACTAGGTGGCTATGAAGAAGGTCCTCAGAAGAACTTAACTTAGCAATTTTAAATCTTGAGGGTTTTTGTGTTATGAAATTTCATGAATTCTAAGAAAATTCTACAGAGCAGTTTTCTGAGAAAGTGTTTCACTATACAAACCTACTTAATACTGAAAATTTGAATTTTTGTAATTTGGATGAGGGGAAAGCAAATCATTCCACAAAAAATACAAACCTTTTGTGAGCCTGATGAGGTTATTAATTATCTCGAACAAGAAGAGTGTTATTGTTCAGCTACACCCTCTGTACTGCCATTTATTTCATTTAGAAGGCACTCATATACCAGGGTGATGGATGGCAACCTACAGTAAATAGATTTGGAATAGATTTAATGCTTGCCTTCCCAGTCAACATTCTAAGACTTTGTGAAATGGAAAGGGGTTTGGTCCTTTATTCCTCTCCTTTCACTTGGCTATTCACTGTCTAGCTGACAGCAAAAGGAAGTAACCATCCATCATCTTCAATAGGGAGCCAAAGCAAGCAAAAGAAAATCTTAATAATGTTCTGCCAAAAACAGTTGGAAAAAAGCATTGTAATTTTGAGATAAAGGAATGATACTCAGATCCTTGATTTTTATCACACTGAGTATCATCATAGAGAGCTATTCACATCTGTTATAAAAGAGAGCTACACACTTTTCAATTTACTCTTCAGTCTTGCTAGTTTGAATACCTCCTGCATCATTTTCCAAGGTAAAATGAAGGCATTGAACTCTGACCAGGACAAAAACATTTACGTAGTAAAACTTTATTGACTGAGAGCACATGAATCTTATTAATTTGACTTTAGAATTCAGACAAGAAAGAATAACAGGTGTCCAGCACCTCAGCACAATGATAATGATTTCTCACATTGAATTAATAGCAATGAAACATGCATGATTTCAGCAGCTGTTGGAAGCAGCGGGGTTGCTTCTGCCAGAATAAAGAGAGACTCCCACCTCCCCAGATAAATGCATTCAAATCAAACAGTGCATACCAACAGTCGGCAGTGCCCTGCTCTTGTGTTAACAGTGATTAATCACATCCCTGATTGGTTCTCAACTGTCTTCACTTCCAGCCTCGCTGTGGACAAGATCACCGAGCAGCTCATTAAAAGAGCTGTACATGAGCTGCAGGAGGGAAGGATGGCGATCCCCGAAGAATTGTTATAATCAGTATGAGGCCTTTCAGCACTTTATATAAGCTTAACTGAGGTCAGGTGTCACTGATTGCCCACACCTCTCCTGAGGCTGATACCACTTTGCACCCTGCTACTGACAATACCGTCCAAGTAGCACAATTCCATTTTATTGGTGGAACATTTGTGGGAACTGCAGCGTGGGGAAAAAAAGACCATTGACTCTATGCACTTAATAAGCGGTCTGCAAGTACTGGAGTTTAGGAGCACAGAAAAATGGATAGGATATAGGCAGATAGTTATCCAGCTGTACCAACTGGGTAATTTGTCACAGGTACATTATTATTTAACCCATCTTTTGCAGTCTGTTATTTTAACCTTCTACTAGCTAGATATTAAATTTAAATTGCTCATGCCATCCATGTTTATAGACAATAGAGAAAGGTCCTCCAGCAAATAATTCAAATCTCAGAAAATAGACCCCTGAGCAGCATGATTCACTCCCTTGAGATTTTTATTTTTCTCCATCGACCATAGACAGCCCTGGATTAATAGTTTTGATCTAGCACCCAACTTTTAGATGGGCAACTTTTGTAAGTGAAAAATAATTTCTCTGAAAGTGATTTATGATTTTAGTGACTAGCAACTTCAAGTTTCTGACCCACTTATTTCTATTGTTGGTTCTCAGCCTGTAGGTTTTGGTCAGGTTGTCAGAAATATTTGCAATATCACTGGCTATTAGACCAACTGACCACATAAGTCCAGTGTGGCATTGGCCTTAAAAAGACCTTCAAGGATCACTGGTGTCTCCTCTCAGATGAATTTATATTAGGCATTGTAAAGACCCTGTATTGATTTAATTAATTTATTATTAAGTATTCCTCAAAATCACCTTCTTCCCTCCTTTCTGCTATCTGACCTGACATAGGAGTTGGTAGCTCTTAAAATCAGATCTCTCTGAGCTTATTCACTGCTGTAAGAAACCAGTCTTTTGAAAATTGAAAAAAACCCTAATCTACGTACAAAATACTGTGGAGGCCACCTCATTAAAGTTTTCCTCTAAGTTACTGAACAGTAACAAACCAAAGAGTTTTAAAGGCATCTGTTACTTAGCCACACATCCTTGTGGATTTTGGTCTTCCTAACTCCTGACAGCTGCTTAACTCATTACCATATCCTCATCAATGTAATCAGTACCCCAAGGCTGCCCTACCTCTCAAATTCACGATCTGCAATGCTGCTCACTTCAGTGCTTTGGGGCATATTAGCAACTCAAGCTTTTTCTGCTTTGATGTGCATGTTCTGTACCACTGACCCCAAAATATGCAGGTCTAATGAATTAGCTTTAATAGTTTTTTTACCCACTTAAATGTTTTTAATTGGCTATACTACTATGTGTCTTGAACTACACTGAAAAGTTCACAGCATAGATGCTAATGGTGCCTTTCTAATTACTGCATAATGAACAAAGGTCTGTCTGAGCAATTTTAGAGGTTAGACTTCATAATTAAGAACCCCTTTTTAATAAAAACCAACTTAAAAATTTCACACACTTAATAGAAATTATATACACCACAAAACAATATTTTAAAAATATCTGGGGATTTTAAAATATTTGTATAAGTTCTTTTAGTTACACAAAACTAATATTTTCTTCATTTCCTTTTAATCTACCTGCCAACAGCCAAAACCTCAGCTTTATCACATTGTCCCTGAAGAGCACTTAACTTGAATGGATCATTGCTCTGGGGCTGGACTTGATTTTTCCTTTCACTTACTTAAGGGAGCACTGATAACTGAGGGGCAGAGTCATGCCAGCTACTGGCAAATTTGACATCATTTTCTCTATGGACAAGAAGCCAACGATTTATCTCAGAAAACTACAATGCTTTTTCAAACTAAATTATATTCTTTCTCCAAGACTTCCAATTGCATGGGAATCAGTAAAGATATTATTTCTAACACAGACAGAAAGTTTAGCAGCTGTTTCTATTTCATACCCTGTGCTAAACTGCTTTGTGCATCAATGGCATTAGCTAAAAAGAGTTTTGCATCACTGCTACTCTGCTAAACCTGAGATCATGATGGGAAGATGAAAGTTTAAGATTAGGGTAGATGAAAAGGAAGGAAGGTCCTGCTGTAATGTCTAAACACTGTGGATTAGGTATGAACAAGGTTCAGTATCAGTTATTTCCATTAAAGCACCAGTTTTCTTATCCTTTTATGTTCCTTCTGTTACGTTAGGTTAGAAAAATATTCATGTGCAACACCTGTGTTGCACACATTAGTTATAATTGACACCTGATGCTAGGATATCTAATATGGTTGTGTGAACAGCTACCAGAATATGTGAAGCTCAATCACAAAAAGCATTGGGCATTTCACTACCATTTCAACTTAAATATTTAGGTACAAATTCACAGCAATGACATGTTATATGTCACTTGAATTCCTAAAAGCTAGTTATAACTACATTCAGTTTCCTGACACAGTTCCATCTGGCCCTACACATTTTGTTTCTTATTGTGTTTACTAAATATTTCCTTTAGAAACTAAAAAGTTATTTTCATTGCAGAGTTTGCAACTAAATACACAGTAGCAGGAAAATCAGGTAACATACAGCTTCTGATAAAATTAACAATGTGTATCAATAGTTCAGGCATATTAAATGGTTTTTGACTGCCAGAAATCTACATTATATTCAGATCAGTCAAAACCTGCATGTATCTAGGGCTTCAACTCCATGAACACTTTTGTTTGAATTAGGAGCGAGTTTTAGAAATGAAGGTACAGCTGGTGTTCACTGACTGAGACTGAGCTTGCAATGTGCAGAGGCTTAAAACCACAAAAACTGCTTCCCACAAACTGCCTCAGGTGAATGGTAAAGGGAGTTCCTGCATTCCAGGACATTCAGCACAGGACCAGACAAGAAAGACCTCAGCATCAATTGCTTCACTCTAAGGTGGTGGTGGAAGACAGGTCCCATGTGTTTCTTGTCTGCTTATCACACTTGCAAGAGAAAGAAGAAAAACATCAGTTTTTTGGTGGTTTTTTACTTAACAGGTACGTTCTTAGACTGCAAAATCCAGTATTTTTCTGTCCATGTTGTTCTACAGCAAAAGGCCTGAATGGCTTATGGTTGAAACACCTTGGTCACAGCCCTACAAAAAGTTGAAGAGCTGAAACAATCCTTCAGACTTCCACTTTTTAACCAATATCCAGAGGTCAGGAAGAAGACAATGTATATTTCTTGACTCTTCCTTGCTGTTCTCTTTAGTATCCTAAACACCACCATCTTCTCTTTATGAACAACATCTGACAAAGCACCTCTGCAAAGTTTCAGGTCTAAAGGGATACAATGAAATTGTAAGGAAGTCTAAATAATTGTAATAGTTCTTAATTATTGACAGAAGAAATAGAGTTCTTAGCAGCCAGGCATGTCCTAACCCAGTATTTTTATATATTTTTCTTCCTAGAACCACAAAATGATGACTACATCACCATTACTCTACACCACTACAACACCAATTACTGTAGAAAATATATCACAGCCTCATCTCTCTACAATATTACCCATTCTCATTTATGTAGTGTGTGTAATTTCATTAAAAAAAGCATGTTTGTGGAGATGAGTGGTTATTACTTTTATTCCTGTCTTAATGAATACTGCTTTCTTCCATGAACTTTACTATATCTGTATAAAGAATTCTAACTGATTATTGAGCAATCCTTAAAGGGTATGGTGAATTCTGAACTGACATTCATTTCACTACCTGCAAAATTAATGCAGAAATAAACAGCTAAGTGATGCTGTTTATAGCAGATTTTAAAACAGAATTGCATATCCTGGGAAGAAAGTATTTTGGTCACTGAAACTGTATAGCACCTATTGAATAGAGTTTCATTGATTGGTTAAATTCCACAGTTAGGGGAACACATATGATCACTTTTTTTCCTTGAAGTGAATCACCATTCTCATGAGTAAACTGATTTTTTGGTGGAATACAGCAAGGGAATATCACTGAGACACAACACAGGAAAGGACACTGTCAGATAAACCAATACCACTTTCTATCATGCAAAGCTGACAAAGGAGTGGAGGGATAAGTGAAAGTCCAGACAGTCTTCAGATAATATTCCATTTACTGGGTGGATTTTGTGACTACTTAATGCAGCTTCTATTCCTGTCTGTAAATTCCTGTTATATGAAAAGATATTTTCACAGGTGAAAGGGAGAAGGAAAATAAGACTTTATGTCTGACTTCCTCATATACGCATCTTCTTAAATATACCCATTAATGAAATAAATAAAACAAAAAAATACTATAAACTCAGTAAAATTCTATTTCAAAATGTGCTTAGGATTACCTCAACTTCAATTTTGTGAGATTGGACCAAAGATAATTATGACTTGACATGAAAAAAAATAGATAAAAAAACATAATGGCTTTAGAACAAAGTCTTCACTCTCCCACTTGGTACATATTTACATTTAATTTTCATGTTTAAAGGACTTATGTTCCAATCTCCAAACTGAACTTTAATGCAAAGTGAGGGTAAAGATCATCATCTTCATTAAGCATCAACCAGCAATCAAACAAATAAGAACATATCAAAGAAGATTGCCCACCCTGCAGGGTTCCAGTGAAGGAACTAATAAAGTGAAATATGAAAAATAAAACTGTTCTTCAAGAAGAACAGATCTAATTAAAAGGAAGACCTAACAACTTCATGGATTAATTGGGAACCAACTGAGATAATTAGACCTCTGGGAATAAGATTACACCCATCATAAACTGCTTTTTTCACAACTACAGGTTAAGTGCTTAAAGCTTTAATTGGGGGCAGCACTTAAAGGAAAATGGAACTTGCACAGAAGAATTAATATTTGGGGAAGCAATATCCTGAAGTACTTTGACATCGTTAAAAAACCACATTATTATTTTTTCCCCGAGTGCATGGGATTCTGGAGCCAAGTGGACAACTGTGGTTAATATTTGTACTAATCAAAAAATGCTCACACTATTATACTTTGACCTGTAAACTATATGTAGCTACTCTCTATATTAGTAGTTCAAATACAGTCTCACCCTCTAAGATTACTTTAAACGAGGTGTTATTTTAACATATAGTTTCTGCAGTCAAACCATGTCTCTCCAAAGAAATATACCCTGAGAACACAATAAATAAAAAAAAAAAATCTACAAACTGGGTAAACTGCTTCAAAGAAGAACTGCTTCTCGGAATTGCTCCAAGCACTAATTTCAATTAAACAATTTGATACTAAAACAGTTTAATACCATAATACAAAAGTAATGGAAACTTTGGCATCCATCTGACAAATTGTGTGTCCATTAAACAACTTGAAAAGCACAGTGGGAATGTTTACTAATACAAAAAAGTTGGTCAGAGTCTCTGCTTTAATCCCCCTTTAGGAGTTGGAAGACACCTGCAGAAGAAAGAAATTCTGCATTTTCTAAAAGCTCCATATGTTCCTTCCCTAATGATAGTATTCAAGATAAAGCCAAATTCTTTTCAATTACTAATTTTATTTGCTTGCGAAACAACATATTTCAGCACTAACTCACCATCTTTCTTTTTTGAGATTAATATAAACTTATGAGAAGGTTGAATTCTTTAACTGTTTTAAAACACTATGGACTACACAGAGGATTGAATTAACTGGGACGTAATTTTGATGTGAAACAAGTTATATGACCCCAAAAATCCAGAAAGTTATCAGTGTGGTTAATCACTGATAGAAGTCTAATCTTGAAATTTTGAAGAATGTTTTTCAGATGTCTACTTCAGTGGGTTTTAAACATGTTGCAAGGTGCTTCTCTGAATAGATATGGTATAGCCCATGGCTATTTTTCCAATGCACTCCTATTTTCTCAGAAGGTCTCAAGCCATTCACATTCATTTCTTTTTTGCAGTCTGTCAAGCTTTCCAGCTCCTGCTGTTGGGCTCTACCTGCATATTCAACCTGTAGTTATTCATTTAGGGGTGATGAATTTTTTTGATGACTAAGAACTACACTACAAGCCTTATACAGTTACCTCAGATAATAGGTATCTCAGGAATTTCACCCATTACAGTCAGTTTGAGACAGTGCTTAGACGTGCCTTGGTTCTTGTCTGTTTTACCCTACCTCTCTTGCTGCTACAGCACAGGATCCTCCCTTTTCTTCATTTTAAACTCAATCAAGTAATATGAATCTATGAGGCAGATGAATCAGGGGATGAAGAAACTGTCCAGGCCAAAACCATTCCAACATCATATCCACCAGATGGGCAGATTCTTGGTTCTCCTAGTTCTCTGATGAAACTTTTCGTGTTTGACCATGTCTACACTTTGCTCTTTGGGCTGGTAAACTTTGCAAATTTTCTTGTTTAAGATTTTTTCCTAGTTCTAAAAAAAGCCTCTCACTTCATCTTACTTAAGCTATACCATGGAGTGATACATTAATCGTCATAACTACAGATGTCATTTTTAGTCAATGAAATTGTGTGATAAGTTTAGTGTAACACCACAACTTTGTAAGATCACAATAAACACATTGTTAGTAAGTGTCAACTAATTTGCAACTTGGTGTGAGAAATAAACATACAATAATAAAGTTAATCTCCTAGCAACCTTAACAAATACCATATAATCTTGATCACTCAAAATACAGGCAAAAATCTCTGAAAAAAATTAAAACAGTTATAAGTGCTATGCATTCAAAGCCAAGATTGTCAGTTGTTTCTAACTATTTCTATATGCCTTCTGGATTCAGGCACTAACGAACCAATAGCTATCAGCATGACTTTTGCTGAAATACTGTTACATTAATGAGTTTGGATCAGCTGCTCAAACAGTTTGGCTGAAAAAGATGTCTGGTCAGGAAATATATCGGGGGAGGCAAACATAAATGTTAAGCTTTAGTCCCTTAAATTTGTTGATTGCAAACACAACGCCAAAAACCTTTTACCACATTCAGCCTGATTAGATACTACACTGCATAAATAAGACTGTATATAAAAATGCCTTGTTTTTGTTTCATGCAAAAATAATGAGATAAGTTCTTCTCTTTATTATTCAATTTATAACACAAATGACATCCTATGTTACACCAGTGTAAACCACAGGTGAATTTGTCACTATCATATTTGGAGTCAGCATTATTCAAACCTAAAAGTTATTCCCTCAGTTGTGCTATGCCTCTACATTATCCTGTCTGAGACTGACACCAACTCCAGTGGGTTCATATCCCTAGAATTAACATTCTGGTGTGAAAAGGCAACAGGGATTTACATATGACATTGCTTAAATTAATTCTTTCTGTTGTCTTCAGTACAGTACTTCCCTGGAGCACCTTTAGTCATTCAATCCACACGGAATGAGAAAGCTTTCTGCTGTTAGCCTATTGAAGAAACCAGAATATGAGTCACCAGGCTGTACCTTGACTTTAAGGAAAATCTCCTCAAATAATGGTAATTATTAGATTATACCTGAATGAATTGCCCTTTGCACCTGTGAGAATGGAAATAGGATACACCCAAACCTGATGGCTCAGCACTATGTAGACCAAAAAATGTGTTTGGAAAAGGAGAGGAAAAACCATGTCTTATCATCTTTTAACCTGCACATTATTAAACTGTGAGTTGGGTGGGGGGAAAAAACAAAAAGTGAATTCAAGCCAATTTAACTGGATAGTAGGAAACTGAAATTTCAAACACAGTACTTTAAAAATATTTTAGTGACACTTGTCCTATATAAGAAGCAGCTGCATTTCTCTAGTCAGACACCAGCATGTGGGATTTATTCAGCTCCTGGGTTGTATCATAAATTCCTTGAGGGAATTCACAATTCACCAAATGACGTATTGTTATTATCATAAAAAGTGAACCGTATTCAACAAAACAGTACTCAGTGGGCAGCAATTCTGCAGTGTATAATTATAGTTGTCATTTCCCATCCCAAGATTAAACATGTTTTCACTTTTCAACTTCAACAACAACAACAAAAAAACCCACCTCTCTCCACCTAATAAGAAACATCTTAGGAAAGACCTAAGGAGATGAGCTTTAATATTTAAACAATTATTTATCTTGGTTGTTTGAATAAACCTCACTTATATTATTCTTTCATTGGAACATCTGGATTTTTTTTCCTTTCTAGTATAACTCTGGGATCTGCGGTTTTGCTTTTTATTTGGTTGGGTTTTGTTTTGGTTTGTTTGTTTTGGTTTTGTTTTTGACTATATGATAGTGCTACCAGATATAATTATCAGCTGCATCTACATTATAATTAAGGTAATTAAGGTCCTGTTTCTCTGTTAATTACTGTAACTACCTTGAGAAAAGCAAATGAAACCCTACTCCTCTCTTTTTTTTTTCTTTTTAGCAGTATAAAACAGTGTGTAGATCTAGTTTATGAGTTATAGCATTTGATGCAGTATTGTTGGCATCTTTAGCTAGCTAAAATCCTTCATATTCCTCACCTTGAAAAGCTAATGTTCATGTTCTATTTTAAGTTGCATGTGTTTAACTTCAGAAGAAAGTGTCTCACTTTACAGGCTTTGGAAGTCCTTGCAGATAGCTAGAATGGAGGCCTACCCTTATGTCAGAACAGACCTAAGTCATAGCTAAGGAAGTTTAGATGTGTTTTCATATACGATACAACATGGAATTCTTTACTGGTGTGACAGGATAAGAGGGTCTCACAGGAGACATTGAACAGGCAGTGATATATCCTATTTTATTGCTATATTATACCTCCTTTAATTTAGAAATCATTAAAGATCATGCCCATACAACACTAATGTACATGACATACATCCTTGAGAAAGCATTGTCTTACATACCCTTGGAATAATCCACAGCCTAGACACATTTATGCAGTGCTGGGGAAATAGGTGCTTGACATTGCACCAGTGAAATGTGACCTAGTACATTTCTGTGGTGCTGTGCCATCTCATTTATTTGCTTGCATTAATATCAGCTCACAGACCCATATATCAGAGTCTATTTCATTATTTTATTTATATAACAGCTCAGTGCGGAAGAATTCTGCTACATCTCTCATGATAGCAAAAAGTAGATGTGCATTTCTGTGCTAGAGGAGGTTGTGTGATAACAATTGTCCTGAGGATACAAAAAACCCACAAGACAAAGATTCCCATTCTGTCTCTTAAATTCTTCTTTACCGTATGCCCATGAGATTTGTGAGAGGATAATTCACTCCCTGTTCATGTCTTCTCATGTGAAATTTTAAGCAACCTACTAGTCTGGATGGGTTTTTGTTGTTTCTTTTTGTTTTTCTAAAGAAGGCATGTTCCTTAAAGCCTTTTGGAGGTACAGTTTTGTGCCCATAAAACTTTTAGCAGTGGCGGTCTCTGTCTGCAAAATATGGATACAAATCAAGTAGTCAGATGTAGTTATCCCACTGACCTAATTTGTAGGTAAGGAACTCTGCAACTGTTTCTCTACCTTTCTAACAATGTGCAACTGATAACTGAGTACCATAGCAATGAAAAACACATACATGCGCTCTCAGAAAAAATTTATGTGTTTGTAGAAGAGTAAGAAGAGTTGCTATTTGATTGGATTGACCTTGTGTGAACACATACTTGAAATGACAGTAATTCTAGAGTTCCTTCTTGCATCTAACTGCAGATTTGAACTCTGCAGCCTTTCTAATTGGTCTTGTTTGTCACACTTAATTTGTTCTGATTTTATTTTAAACAATTATTAAATACAAATGAAAACACTAAAAGCTATTTTGCTCCATTAGCCTTGTGCATTCCACTCTGGTATTCAGACCCTACATCAACAACTGCTGCAGCAATACTGTTTCTTTCAGGATAAAGACAAAACATGGCCTACATCCAATTTTTAATCAGCTGTACAGATGGGTTTATTTCACAAATGCACTAGGCTGCACAGATGGAAGTTCCTGAATGCCTGACAAGGTGTTAAAATTGTTACTGAGACTACAAAGGAATAAAAAAAGCAGCACTGGAAATTATAATTAGTAGGGACTTTATCTCTTAAGGGCTTATTAGTTCAGAACTTAAATTTTGTCCTTCGTGTGTGGGAAATGGTTTACTGAAGGGAACACTTACCAGATTAGCTGTGATAACTGTTTTCTATCCCTTAAGAATACACACAGTCTTACAAATATAACTTAACTGTTATACCTGATATAATACTCCCTGAAACCAGCCAAAAGTGTGACATAACATTTTTCACCAGCCAAAAGCAGAACAAATGGAGCAGCTTTTTGTGCTCACTTACTGAGCTGCAGTTAAAAAAATAGACAACCACCAAACAAACAAACAGCAAACACAAAACCAAACCAAAAACCAAACAAAAAACCCAAATAAAACAAAAAAAGACACAAACCAAAAACCTGCAGACATCAGTGGAGGAAAATTACTTCCTACATGCTTAATGGTATTATACTTTTGAGCACAGTTATTACAAACTCACAGACTTTATGCCTAAAAAAGTTAACTGAATTATCATACTTGACTGAATAGGTTAAAGCTTCATCACCTCATGGAATACTATGCCAATTTACTGTCATGATGCCAATTTTTATAAGCTGTTTTGGAAATAACACAATACTAAAAGAGGTCATGAATAGCTGTGATCATTAAAGAGTCCCACGCTGTTGTTCACAAGAGTGGAAGGTTGCAGAGACACTGCTATATTCATGCTAAGGCCACCAACAATTTTTTCCATCTTTCATGTGATACATTTAGGGTCATTCAGGGAAGAAATGAGTGCTTCTCAATATCCTCATATAAACTGAGTTGGGGACAGCTGTGTATTGATGAATCAGGAACAGACTGTCCTAATGCACTGGAAGCTGCACTGTAATTTTATGCAGAGCTTTGTGCTGAATATTTTATTCATAATATGCTCTTGGGAAGATCTCTGATCTTTCAGTACTATGAATAAGAAAAGTTTCTTTTCCCAAATTCTAGTTTGTCTTCCATGCTAAAGACTTAGTTCAACGATGAGCAAGAGCACATAAACATGCAAATGTGACACAGTACAGCCAGTAGATACCTTTCAATGGATCAGATTCAGATAAGGAAAAAAATTGAGTTGGGGGAAGTTGTGTATGTGTTTTGCTAAATCCCAAAATAGGTGCTTTGCTAGATCCCAAAATATACAATGACCAAGAAATGCATCAGTGCTCATTTTAAAATGTAGCTTGGAATAGAAAACAGCATTTCAAAGCAGACGTTAAATTCAAAAGACCCATGGTGTGAACTAGTATAGTGAAATAAACATAAAACAAGTAAAATAGGTGACACAGAGAAAAAAAAAAAGATCATAGTTTGCAGAAGATATAGAAAGCTGTAGAAGCCAACTTCATTCTAATTGTAAGCAAGGTAATACTGTAGGAATTTCATCTGTAGGAATTAGATACAAAAAAATAAGGCAGACATGAGTAGGAAGAAAATAATATAACACAGATTCATGGAAAACAAATTCTAACAAACTAATATTATTCTTTTTGACAAGATTTCTTTATGTAGAAAAATATATAAATAAATAAGTAGTAGTTATTGACATTAAATAACTAAATAAAAATAGCTAATTAGGAATTGTTAAAATGTAAAGGTAAACACAGATTTGTTATCAAGGAAATTTTATTCTGCTGGTATTCATCAGGTCACAAATCCTGGCACTGTGATTTCAGATTTTTATGAATGGGGAAAAAAAAAAAAAAGAAGGTATGAAGTTCACAGATTAAATAAAGATTAGTGGAAAGTGAATAAACAAAGTGACTGATTAGAAGGAATTCTGAATCATTCTGGAATCTGGGATCCATCAAACTATGTATTTTAACTTGACCAGATGGAAAAAAAACCCAAAAAACAAAACAAGACAAATAAATGTGGGATGGGAGTGATGGTGCTTAATGAACTAACAGAAACCCTTTCAGAGCATGTTTATACAGCTGGGGAAATAGTAACATTCAGGAGGATTAGAGGACTCTTACAGAAAATCAGCTGAACATGAGCTCCAAATACAAGACTGTGTGTTGGTTTTGGCTGGGGTAGAACTCCAGAACTGGGCTAGAACAGTAGCCAGTACAGGGCCATGAAGAAATGGTGTTGCCAATTTAAGGCAGGCTAGAGAGTTAATTTCTTGTTTGGCTGTGCATGAACACGTGGCCTTGGCTTTACCTATGAGACTTTATTTTGACCCACAAGTTTTCTCATTTTCACTCTTCACACCTCCCAGGCAGGGATGAGCAAGTGTCTGCATGGGGCTGAGTTGCTGGCAGGGGTTAAACCATGACAGACAGCAAACAACAACATTTAGGTTATAGTCAAAATACTTATACAGTAATTGCAGATTTCCCTATTGAACTTAACCATGCATTAGGTTTTTTTATTACATGTAGTGTTGACCATTACTTGAATACGATGCTTGTCTCTACATCATGAATAAAAATTATTAGAGTGAGGTAGTTAAGAGAACAATAGAAGACAGCTTCAAGGTTCAAGAACTGTAGCTCTGAGAAATTCAAAACCCCCAAACAATGACCTTTGATTGTATTAAGAATTTTCTGATAGGAGATGCTTTAGTCTGGCAGACACAAGTACACCAAGATTAAATGACTACCATATTCAACATATCAAAATAAAAGCCATTAATTTTATTTAAACAGTATGCTTAATTATTAAAATAAATTTTTAAATGTTCTGAGAGATTCACTTTAATTGATTATTTTTAAAGTAAAAAATATTTTCTTATAAAGAGAGATTCAAATTAAGGGGGCAATCAATAAGAGGAAACTCTCCAGCCTTTGTAACAGAGAATTCCATGTTAGACTATCATATGGCCTCTCCTGTCTTTATAAATGAGAAAAAAACATTAAATAATACTATTGATATGTTAGCAATTCTACCTGGTGAAATACTGAACTAGATGAAACCTACATAATGTCTGTGCACACAGCAGGATCCACATTCCTTGAGAGGTAATATTGACGCACAGGTGTCATTCCATTGTTTAAACAAATTGAAGTTAACATTTTAGTCAATATATGCAGTGGCTTAATACTATTCTACTGAGTAATCTAATGAAATGTAATTAGAGTATTTGTTTCTGAGGTTGATTTCAGCATAAACGTGTAAATAAGTAATACTCTGTAAAGAATATGAAATTATTAAATAATTTTAAAGAAATACATGACTTCATTAAAGAGTACAAATGGTAGATAAGTCTTATCACCAAGAGATTCAAGATACAGCATTTCAAGAGAATACATTTTATCTACATGGGGAATCAGATGTCAAAATATACACCACAGAGCTCAGCAAATACTGGGATGGAAGACTGTCAATGGAAATATCAGCAATTCAGGGGTTATGTTATATTTCATTAGTATCTACCTCTACTTTTAAAAGAACATCATGAGGTGATGTTGTGCTTGGTAAGGAATACTGATAGAGAGTGGCGTGTAATGCTAATGTGTCGTCATACAAATAAGAAAGAAAATCAAGATATAAATCATTGGGAATTCCTTATCATCTCATTAAATATTTCCCCATGTGAAAAATACTATCCATTAGACTTTGCAACCTTTGCAAACTTCATTTTGAGTAATAAAATTTTGTCCAAGTCAGACATCCCCAAACTTAGATTATCTGACAGGACAATAAATTACTGTATAGACTACCTAATTCCAAGTAGCTGAGAATTAATTTTTTAAAATAACAATATTAATAATTTCTATAAAATTCCCACCTTTAATATAACATTTCTGCTTCTTACAGAAACATTACAAGGGGTGGTTCGATGCCTTTAGAATTTGGAACTACAGAAGTCAGTGAAATGGAATTCAATTCAAACATATTTTTTATTTAATACAATTTTACATGTCATATCTTAAGTAATCTAGTGTAAACTACCTAAATGTCCTTCGCTGCTAAGTTTTGGAAAAACCTCACACAGTTCCAGATGTAGTCCACCACCTAAACTTTTAGAATTTATCCTCAGATCCACTTGTATCACTACCCTAACTACAGAGGAGGCTTAAAGGACTGTATTTGAACCTGGTTCTCCTGCTTCACATTGTGTCATGTGAGATGGCTGCCTCGGTGAAAAAGGGTTGCCATCAAGGAAACAGGTCAGAGAGAATTTTATACTTTAAAGTTAATGCGCTTTGTTGAAGTCTTAGAACTAAGTCCTATAGACAATATGACTTCTCACAAAGTGAAGGAGTTTATGTCACCAGACGTCTGGATGCACAGGAAACAAGTACATTCACTGAAAACTGTGTCTAGAAAACCAAACTGGGTGAAACACAGAACACAGATGGAGAAGCAGTCCAGTGCTCTTTCAGGTTAAATTAAAAACTCACAGTTTCCAATGCTGAATTTCCCTCTAGATAGTAATGAAATACCATGAATGATATGGATGAAAGTCTTAAACAACTGAAAAAGAACTAGCATCACAGAATAATTCAAATTTGACATTTATCCAAAAGACATCCATATGCACATCACAGTATTAAAGAGATGATGTCTGAGAAATAAGTCCCTTGTTCCATGTTGTTGTTAGCAAAAATTATAAGACATTAAATGGAAATTACTTTTTCATGAGCAATACTATATTTCTGACACTTATTAACTGTTAACTATTAAAACATAAATAAACTATCTGAGGATTAGAAGAGTCATCTATTAAACATATCAACATATAATGGAGTTTACGAAGAAACAAGTAAGCAAGTCCAGATTAAAAGAACTATTCTGAGAAGTGCTTCAGCAGTAAATGATGTTTAAACACAACTGAACCAGTCTTGTGCATAACAGAAGTGAATAAACAGCAAAGAAAAATAGAAAAAAAATCAGGAGTTACTGGTATTAACAATGCAGTAAAACCATGCAAGTTTCATCATATCTAAACTTCTGACTGTGAAAATAAACCTGTTCATTGAATAAGAATTCACTTGAATGTCAGTAAGTGAAATCCAGTAAATTAAAGTCATGTCTAGAATTTATTTTTTTTAAACATTGCTATCAGAAAAATAGGCGGTTATAGTGGTTGGCTTTAGCACATTAATTATGTTATTATGATAGTTACTCAAGAACCAGAAAACCTGGTCCTCCCAGTCTGTACTGAAGCCCTGATCACCAGGATAGAACATAAAAATTCTCTACTCTTCCTATAGAAATATCTTGTAAAATCACGAATGCAGCATTCTTAGTCATGAAAATAAAGGAAATGAGGCAGCCTAACAGTACAACCACAGACTGAGATGAGAGAAGTCTCTGTCTCCAGTACCTACACTCAAGGATGTTATCCAGCATTGTTCAAATGGAAAATGAAGAAAGAAAAAAGTCTTGAAAGGATATCTCCCTTCTATGTGACTATCCCAACAGAAGACACAGGAGCCATGCTTTCTCTGGTACTGGCTTCTTTAGGACCCAAAAATTATTTTTTTAAGTTAAATGTCACTTTCTTTTCATTGACACTAGATGAGAATGTAACAATAAAATAAAGTGGTCTTATGATTAATTTTAATGGGCAAATGGTCATTCACTGCATGTGTTGTTCTGCACCTGTCACTGAAATAGCTATACCCTCTAACCACAATTTTGTTCAATTCCCCCAGCATACATTGGTAAAGTGTGCTGCAATCAGTTGCACATAGTGCTGGACACATGGTTTTCACCAGGATTCTGATAACAAACCAGCCAGCTGAAACAAGTCTAAATGTGCAAGAAGACTATTTGCCAAGAAGATGACTATGCTGGCTAAATGAAGGAAAAAGAGGGGATCAGGACAAAATAATTTGGCACTAATTCTTTTAGTATACTGTAATGGAAATTGTAGTTGTTGAAAACCAGAAGCAGACTACTCAATACATGAAAGTCTTGTCACACAAATTAAAAGAAAGTTTTTAACTCATGGAGGTGATCCTTTCACTTCATGGGAACAAACAGAATGCACATTTCACTGTATTTTTTAAGCTTTTTTTTTTTCTCTTTTTCTTTCCAAGTGGGTTCCACTGCATTTTATTTTGGTGAATATCTGATGCAGTTTTTACTACTAAACAGGTCCCTTTCATCCATAAACACAAATTAGTGTACTAAATTGGGAAGCAGAAAGAAGGATAGAAGCCTAATTTTTCTGAGAAAAAACTGTACTGGAGATTTTACCATCTGGTAGTGTTTGATTATTGAAACTTTATTTTCATTGGTTATGAAAATCAATACCACTACATTCAAGAAAGTAGATTAAATGCTATTAACTTCAATACCTCTTTAAACAAAGTAATCTGTTTAAGTGATAATGGATTTTAAAGTAAGTATTCTCATTATATTGTTTTTTATATCATTGTGGCTTTCCTGTTGGCCACATGAATCTCTAAACCTGACATTGTTAATTACAGTTATAATATGTGGTATATGAATACTTGATTAACTTCATACTATATTTAAGGCAGACCAAAAGGCAATTGAAGAATTTTATCACCAAACTTAAAGGGTAGTCCAAAAATACTGCTTGCCATCTCATTCATTTGGAAATGAACTGTACAAGATTTCCAGAGCAAAGCTACCATCTATTCAAGCCTTGAAAATTAAAGTTTAATTTGAAAGATGATCAGCTAATTCTACAGGCACAAGACAGGCACTAGAACTCGTCAAAAACTTATTGATGGGGAAGGTCTGAAGCTGTCGTGCTTTCACATGTATACCCCAATTTAGACTTTTAGTTACTTTTACTTGAAAAATTGGCTTCAACTCTCCACATGGCTTGAGGCATAGTTTCAATACTCCTTTTTTTGTGTCAAAAACACCTGTCTTTTTACTTTAGTGCCAGAAGGGCTTAGCATCTTGTCAGTGAAGTAACACAGCCTGCACATTTATAGGTGTCACTCACTTTGCCATCTGTTTTTTAGGATAACAGTCACCACTATCAGCCAGCCCCTTCAGAGGCTCCAACAATCTTTTTGGATTAAGGCTGAGATTTACAGTAAAGAACAGCTAGGGGTATCCCACCTCTTCAACTCATTCTCTGTGTCCTTTAACCATAATTCTGTGAATACCTAATCCTATATGAATTCAGTAACTATCCCTCATGAAAAATTTTTTATCAGTAGCATCCTACCACTTTTTCAAAGTGTTACAGCAAATAACTGTCAAACAAATGTCTGCAATCTCTGCACGCTGCATGCATGTAAGCACCAGTTCTTGTACAATGTCCAAACCTACCCCACAAGCAGCTTACTTCTAAGCTCAAGAGACAGGAGAAATAGCTCCAACAATATTAAATTGATAAAGTTATTAATCAGGCAATTTAACTAGGGAATTATTAATAAATACATATAGTATAAAAATCCTGGCTTAATTTATCTCTTTGTGACAAAAAGAGAGTGACTTTAAAGATTTTGGGGTTTAAATTTCTTTCCGAGGAAGTACAATTTGTTAGTCCGTAATTCGTATTAAAATAAATGAACATACAAATACTGCCATAGAGCACATACCTCTGATCTACCAGTGCAGCTAAGAATTTTTCTATAGACTTATAGGACCAATGTCAGAAAAAGAGAAAAACTGATGCAGTGGCGACATCTCAATACTGCTGTGAGAAAATGTATAAGCTAATGGCTCTTAAGTTGGAGAAGTAGAAAGAAAAATGTTTTCCCTTAGAATAGCATTTAAAGCATGTTCAAATGCTTGCCTCAATCCTAAAACATGAGACAGTTTCAAGTTTTGCAATAAGACCAAATGGAAGAGGCAATACCAAGCAAGTACCCTTGTGTGATCTGAAAGCTATATTCTTCCATAAACTATATGACTTTTGATGATTCTTTGGCACTTAAACACTGTTTTATACTTCCTCTGATATTAAGATATTAATTAAGAAGTATTTATGTTACCTATGGCTTGTTCTTGGTCTGGGAGAAGCACTTTATGAGTTCAATAACAAGGTATGGCCAAATGAATGCTACAAAAACATTTATATGTTAAAATCTTGGCAAGGGCTTTCTAATTGTAGTGTTTTGGTTGTTAAAAGCCGAATGTCTTTGGTATGAAGGAACACAACAAGAACAAATTATAAAAGTAAATTTTCTGAATTAGCTGAATATCTTCCTGACAGGTATCTAAATATATAAACCTGTCCAAATTACCAGGAATAACACACCCTCCTCTTCTTTTTCTACCTCATGCATCATAATACACCATTCATACCTTATTAGCATCTTCATTACTTTCCTTAGAGTAGGACATGTGCAAGGGTGGACAATGATCAGTGAGACTGCCCTGAGCAGCTATAAAGTTTAAGATGATTTCTCCTCCTTTCCTTTTATGAAGCAGGCAGGGAGATGCAGCTGCTGAGCCACATTTCTCCGTAGCTGAGCTGCCTGTCTGCCAAGCCAGTTAGTTTGAGAGTTTGAAAGCAACAGTAAACATGCTCATGTTGACAAAATGAATTTCTAAGCCAGAATATACTGTATAACTGAGAAAAAAATATTTTATACTAAATCTTGGTGCAGACTGGAGCTATTTAACACCACCTTTTAGAAAGTCTAAAGAGATAATTCTGCTCTCTCCCCTGTTACATTACAGTGATTTGTTTCAGCTTCCTAAATGAAACCTGTTCATTTTTCTGATGGGAAACAGCAGATGCTGTTCAGTCTTTCCCTTCTACACTGAAATCATTGTGGTGGGTTCTTCCTTTACTCCTATCATGCTAAATTTGCTGTGTTAGTTATTTATTGGCGAAGCCACGTCTCTGTCATGAAAGTAGCATAACTTAAAAAGTCATGTAAGAAATCTTGTTAATGTGGAATTACCAGGACTCTGCAATTGCTGTTGTCTGCATGAAGAAATTTTTTTGGTTGTCATTAGATGTTGGTTAAGTGGTGGTCCTGGCACTGAGTTGCAGCTGGTCAGGGCTTTTCCACTAGGCCCAATTTTCTTTCCATTTTTGAATTGAAAAAGAAACAGCCTCAAGTTCCTCAGCCAAGTCAGCTTGTTCACTACATTATGACATTTAGGCTGTGTGGGTGGAGTGGGTTGAGAATGGTACTGCCTTGCCATCCCTGTAAAACATTTAAGTCTCTCACAGAGCAGCACAGCAGTGTCAGTGCACTGCTCTCATTACTGTGGAAATTTTACATGTGGCCATTAGTCTTCTCCCTTCAATTAGTGACAGCCAGTTAAGCTGTGCCCTCAGCCTGCTTTAGCTGTTGGCAGCATCGCCAAGTCAAACCTGTCTTCCACTTGAAAAGTAAACTGGGGAGACCTACTGTTCATACAGCCACACTCTTTGGATGTGAAAAGGGAAACATGACAAGGTTGTAGAGTTGTTTGAAAATATCATGCAATTAAGTTACAGGTAAGCAAGTAGCACTGTAAGAGTTCTGGAGAAGATCTTCACAGTATGTAGATGACATAGTGTTAAAATTATACAATGTCTGGAATGCCATTTCACAGAGTTCCTCTCATTTTACCTTTTTCTCTTTTTGGTTAGTTTTTTTCTCGGAGGTGTGGGAGGAGATGTATACAATGGGAGAGGTTTGAATTAAGGAGTATTGTTATGAAAACTATTTTTTTTCAACTGGACATATCAGAACAGATTTGAAAGGTCAGCTAAAAAAGCAGTCTGTCTTATGCTGGTGAAATCCAATTCAAATTGGACAAAAAAAGTATTCTCTAGCATGAGTGACATAGGAAATGCAAGCTGAAGCTCCTCTGATAAATCCTGTGGGGCAAATAGTCTACCAAAATAAACAGGCATAGCCTAACTAATGTTAAACAGAATTTCATTTTACTGATAGAGAAAGATATTTCGGTGTTATATCTGTACAAAAGATCCCCTAGGCAGCTGATACTGAGATATGTTCAGACAGGATCAAAGTTTTCCTATGTGTTAAATCAACATGAGAGTTTAGATGCAAAAAACTAAAAAACTTTAGAGTGCTCTAAATAATGGCTCAGAACTGTGTTTATGCCATCTTGAACACAGAATTATAAAGCTTGAAGCCAGATAACAGTAAAAGCTTAATGTAATCTGTATACTTTGGCTCTGAAAATATGATTTGAATTTGTATTTGTGCTGAAATTATTTTACAGTTTTTCCACATGAAACCAAAAGCTCGTGGCTGTTAAACACCTGAGTCCTCATGAACTCCACTGCTTCCATTGTTCCTTTTTTGAAAAATTCCTACATTCTTTTAATCAGTTTTCTCCAAATTAATCATAACTGGAATGCTGAAAGGTATACAAGCTATTAAGATCTATATTTTGTAGCAATATAATAAATTATATTACCTTTCAAAATATCTTTACAAAAAGGAAAAGAAACTACATTTCCTTACAGCTTCAAAAACAACAATCTTAGTTTGTCAAATTTGGCAATCCAGGTAACTGCTCTATCATGAAATACCATTTTCAAAGAAGAGTTCTTTAGGTTATCCTTTCATGTGAAAATATTGTACGCAGTTTTTACTACTAAAGGTCAGGTAAGAGTGTAGTGGAATTGAATAACAAACAGGGACCAACATACTGGAAGTAGTCTGCTATCAAAAGACTTCTGCTAAATGACAGATGGCTGGCAAGTTGCAAGAGGCCCACTACTAAGACACTTCTTAAAAAAAAGGCAAAAAAAAAGGAGAAAAACAAACCCCCAACCAACAGAAAGAAAATGTATGAGCAAGATCCATGTATTAACATATCCATATTGGTCAGTCACCTGTGGGCATTTGACCTACTTCTGTGATGTCCTCCTACAGTGATACAAGCTTTTCTTCTTCTCAGCAGGTAGTAATCTTCCAGGAAGAACTGCTGAGAGCTGCAGGTGTCCCTTACTTGCTGATCTCCCAAATTGTTTTTGGTAATATGGGCATTTCTGCAGTGTATGTACCTTTTGCTCTTTCTTAATTTTCGATTTTCTCCTGACAGTCTAGAAACAATAAAGGACAAGAGGAAATGGACTCAAGTTGTGCCAGGGGAAGTTTAGATTAAACATTAGGAAAAAAAAATTGTCACGGAAAGAGCTGTCAAGCATTGGAACAGGCTGCCCTGGGAACTGGTTGAGTCAGCTACCCTGGAGGTATTTAAAAGACAAGTAGCTGTGGCACTCAGGACATGGTTTAATGGTGGACTTGGCAGTGCAGGGATAGTGTTTGGACTCAGTGATCTTACAGAGTTTTTCCAGCCTAAAGAATTCTGTGGTTCTATGATAAGGTCTGAAAGAAGGTCAGCAGCTGCAGTGGCAAGGTTCTAAGCACCTTTGATATGCAGCATGCTCAACATTACTTTTGTATATTTTAGAATCATATATTACAGGTCAACAGAAGCTTGAGAGAAGGACTCTTTTGGGCTTGATGTTTGACTTATGTTACCTTACTTTGGTTATTTCCCACCCAACTACCTATGAAAAGCCAAGAAATCCATATTATCAAAAAACTTAGGGATTCACTTGCTTACTTCCACTTTCAAAGTGTAATAATTTAAGTCTACTATAAGCAGTTGTTCCCAGCTGCCAACATGCAACTCTATCCAATTTCAGCTGTGTAGATGTATCAAAAGAATTATTCTCTTATTCTAAAACAAAATAAATGTGTTTTATATTTACAGTCTAATAAAGATCCCCAAAAATTAGGGACAAATGTTTCTCTAAAAATGTCCCTCTCAAAAATAACTTCATTATGTCTTTCTCTTTTCTCAAGTTCCTAACAGAAAGCAGATAGAAAAAATCTTTCTGAATTTGTAACTTGGATAATAAACAAGAAAACAAAGGCCTCATAATATAATCCAGTTGCTTCTAACTATATTTGCAGAGTAGGAATGTTTGTGATAATGATAATGTTTTCACATTGCACCACTGTAGGTCAAACATAAAAGAACAATATAAGTCTCAACTTCAAATACACTTTGGGACTGATTAACACAATTATACACAGATTTGCAATGCAACAGCTTTCCATCTAAAGTCAAAAAGAAGTTTACAATCACTCTAGGCTCTGCACATATTAACACTTCATTGAATATTAATGAATTACTCTTTGTGACCAATTGCTATACAAACAATATTTGTGTCAGAATTTATAATTACATTTAATTCAAGATAAAATACATGAATATTGGCATTAAAAAAGTCTTTCACAATGAACTAAGTAAATCAATTAAGACATATGTCATAGTACTACTAATCTAATTGTTTCATTACTGATTTTCCCCAACTACGTAACACTATGTTTTTCACATTTATTTCATCACAAGAACTCAGTAATATTCTAGAACTTTATCTCTATAAACTGCATTTGGATTTGGTTAGGAATCAACACAATTTATATTAGTTACATCATACATGATTCATCATTCTAATTTATCAGTTAAAGCAAACTGATACGGAACATTTTTGCTGACTACATTTAATATTACCAAGTCTAAGACTTTGTAATAGTAGGTGGAAGTTTCATCATTGCTTACTTCATTTTCATCACAATTATGAGCTTTTTTTAATTGTTGACGTGATGTTTACCGAAGTATTTGAAGGCTGAAAAGCTGATGTCTTTGTATTTCCAATGCATGGGAGAAAAGATACTGCTATAAAATCTTCTCACTGCTGAATAAGCTGCACTGGTTCTAAAAGTGTCATATGAGATTTCAGTTCCCATTGCTTGAATTACAGGATAGTTCAAATACTATAAATACAGTTTTTGAATGGGAGGAGGGGTGGGTGGGCTGATACATTTTAGACTTTTCTGTTGCTCTGTGAGGAAACCTGGATTAAATACTTGTGTTTTTCCAAGCCCAGGAAGGTAAAGAGAGAAAAATTACTTTCGTCCAACTTTCTTTTTGTGAGAATAATAGAGGCCATTATAGGAAAGAGCAAAAAGATAAAAACACAAGGAAAGAATATAACCAGCAATAATACAAATTACATCCTTTTTCAAATTTATTGATACTATAATTGAGACTATACCAACAGAGTGCTCTCAAATTTGACAAAAGAGTCATCAAGTATAGAAGCTTTTACTAATCTCATGACATTCTTATCGTGTCGAGGATATTTAAGTGAATTATATAGTTTTTCATATGGGATCAGTTCTGAGTCCACAGTAAAGTCAGGAGTGAATTTCACTACTATGAGGCATATGGGTATAATTAATTATGGTGTCAGCCACTCTAGAAGAGGGCAGAATGCCAGCAGAAGACTGAACAACGATGTGTTGTTTTCTACCTTCTGCCATAATGGCAATTGTTTCTTTGTGCTCAGTTTTGCCTCTTGCTTTCAAACAGATGTATGATCTCTAGTGCAAGAAATCATTTTAAAAGCCACCAAATTCAGAAAACGGTTGCTGTCGCTTTGCACTGTTGCTGATGCAGCGGTGAGCTACTGTGAAACACCTACCACATGGAAAAGCATTCATGAGCAGCATTAACCAAGTATCCTTGTCCGAAACAAATTTATGATAACTATCACTCTAATTTCACACCACTGCAACTTCATAATATTCTGAAATAGGAAAGCTTCATCTCCTGACTCTACAGAGCTGAGCTATTAGCCATGCATTAGAGGAGGGACTGGAAGTCCCACCAGCAACTTAATGCAGCCACTGTAGCCAGAGCCATGCACTCAATGAAGCAATACTTTTCCTTTTGCTGTCAATCTTCAGTACCAGAGCAGCAGGGTTTTATTTTATCTTTCCTTCTTTCCCATTTCACAAGGGTATTTAAAATTTGATCACAACAATGGTTCAGTTCATATGCATATTACAAACTGCTTTGGGGACTGCTCAGTGCAAAATGGGCGGATAATGTTACAGATTAACTTGACTTTGGAGTGTGAACTGTCAGCTATATCCTTTAGCTAGGGAAAAGATTTTAAACACTACCTGGAAAATTGGGAGGCCTAATCTTTCTGCTGTGCTAGCTTGCAGTATAATCCAAATAATGTGAATGTGCTTTCCATCTGACTGAGGCAGGCGTGCTGTTAAGTGATTTGAGCGATTTGCCTAGTATAATAATCAGTTTTTCTCTGTCTCTCTGGATGCCAGGAACTTCCTGAAAATCTTTGCCTATGGCTTGACACAGACTGCTGAGTAGCCACAAAACTGTTTGATAAAAGCACCAGTTTTATCCAGTATAAATCAATAGAATCCCGCTGCAATAGCTGTATTTGACTACAGCACTCAGCTGTTATCAAGTAGGGGACCTGTTCTGACTATTTTAACTTCAGAGTACATATCTTTTTCCCAGCTGGTCTTCAGCACAGCAGGAATGGCTGTGGTGTGTGCTCAGTGTTTTAGCCAAAGAACACTCAACACTGACAGTGCTCCACTGGCCTCGAGACAAAGATTAACTGAAAATGCATTTCAATGCAGATATCAAATTGTTTTATTAGAACAGGGAATACAAAGAGTGGTTCTTCAAGTGTGAGCTCTTAAATCTGAACTGGAAATATCTTTCAGTAATTTCATTTGTCCTGTGTACCTGATGTAACCTTAGATTTCTAAACAAACCAAGCAATGCAACAAAAAAAAAAATCACACCTATCACTAATAATTATACACATTCTTGAAACTAGTATAATATCCCCTACCACCAATATTCAAGACACCATTGGCCTCACCTTGTCTGTGCCTTCTACTCATGAAACCAGTTTTTAGATTATAAGACAAGATATGTTTTTTGGGTAGTCTCCTGATACAGTAAAAATAATTGACTTTATTCTCTCCAAAACTGAAACTTCTTCTGCAGAAGAATAATACACCTTTTCTAAACATTTATGTCACTTAACCTATAAAAAACCACTAGGTTAGATGTTTCTTATTTTGTTAATATTGCTCTTTCTATCTTTCAATTTTTCACTTTATACAAATGCATGGAGATTTGCCCAAAGCATGTATGATCCCAGAGTGCTGCTCTAAGGAAGGAACAGAGCATCTGGTGACAGCAAGAATTTCTTTTTCTGTTAAATTTCACTTGCAACATGGGGCTGATAGTATTTAATGAATACTTGGTTTCACTGAGGGTGATAAAATATTTGATCTCTACTTAAATTAAACCAGGTCTCCAAAATGAGACAGGTCTCTATAATACAAGGACACTTCTATTTCCCCATGGTATAAATGAGCTATAAGAATAATAATTATAAATATTTTTGAGTTTACTTAGCTATGAGACCTTAAGACTTATGGAGTTTGATGGTCAAGAAAATTTATGTTTCCCATGCAATTTGGCATAATGAAGGTGACCTGTATCCCTTTCACGAAGATAACTTATGCACAAAGTTTTGGAGGGTTTTCAAAAATGATACACAAGATTCAGCATGTTCAGTACCACAAGGTGCTTACATTTAGCAATACTTTCCCTCTTTCATCCAATGGCAAGACCTTTCCAAATCTCTTTTCCAATTTTTTTAATTGCCTGTGGAAAATTATAATTTACTCATTTAGACGAATAGATATTAAGAAAAAATATAGAAAAAGATGTGTCAACACAGTTTTCACAGACATTCAGAACAGTTTTGTGATTGTCAGGATTTTTATGACTGCAATCAAGGTAACCTATCATGATTTTGAACTGTTTTAAAATCACTGATTGCCATCTAGACTTCATGTTTCAAAGTGGTGAATAGAGTTCATACTTGCCTAACTTTTCAGAACATATATCTAAGTTTTCTTCCACAGAAGCAGTTCAGTTTGTGTCTGCTAAAGGCACCACTTAGGTTCTGTTGAGACTCAATAACTTATTAAAGGACATTCCTTTTAAACACAAATTGAATCTAACTAGAACTTGACTAGGCATTTACCCTTTTTTTGATGCATGTATGGGACCAAGTTTCAAGCTATGTTAAAATGTCCTTGCTTCCAAACATGATTTGGTTTTACTGTAGCCAAAAATTATGCCTGTTGAATGCAGTAATTAAATGCCTATTAAGCAAGAAAATTAGAATTTACTTTCTTGCAACAAACATAAGCACACTAAAATAGCATAACCAGGTCCAGAACGTAAGCACACTTGCACATTGTAAAAACATTAATAACATCTTGCAGTGCAGCTCAGCTTTAATGTATAAATAATAGCCTAATTGACAAAGACACAGATGGAGTTGCGATGCAGTGGCACAAACAGGGTGCATTAAAAAATGCACAAGAGTTAAACTCTGCAAGATAAGAACTAAGTATGCAGAGTAGGCAAGAATAATGTCTGGTAAAACCAAAATAATCCTGCAGAGAAGGCAGGCAGGGTGTCTGATGGAACCAGAATAATCCTGCAGAATTTGCAAAACCAGAAGAAGCCCTCATCCCAAAAATAAATGTCAAGAGAAGCTGATATCACCCAATTTTCTTTTGGGGAAAAGTCAGAGAGTCAGAGGAACACAGAACACCAATGGTGTTTTACAGGCAGGGATGAGGAGGAAAGAAGGTGATAGACTCTGTTATGGCTTTCCCTCTCAAATTGTTCCCCGGACTGATGGATTATAGCTATCAGTATGAACTAAAATGGTATCACTTCAGTGGCATTGTACACTTGTAGCTAATTTAAAATAAGCTTGTCAGGGATGATTGATAGTGATTAAGTGCTAACTACTAGCAATGTGTGCTGTTAACGAATTTAGTCAATACAGTCAAGAACAATTTTGAAGCTTGAAGCTGGCTGGTTTTGGAGTCTTCTCCCATTATACTCCAATCACACTGTCCTTTTAAATTTAAATATTTAGTGTATATAGTATACAGTATATATGCAACCTATATTCAGTTGCAATATTATGTCTACATTACAAATTTCCATGAGACAATCAAAATTTTCTAGATATTTGAAGATTCATCACACCAAAGCAAGAAGCAACGTGAAACATATAGTTTTTCCACCTAACTTAGTACAGGGTAATATAGCCTTTAGGATGTTTCATGGGTTTGTAGTGTTTTCCTTCTCCTTTCTATACAAAGTGATACTAAACTCATTGCCTTGGAAAGACATTAAAAAGGTAACACTAAAATATTAAAAACAGTAAAAACAAGTAAAATAATAGTGCCTTTTGTCCTGGTCTATATGTGCATACTACCTGTATGCACATCTGTTCATATATATAAGGGGTATTAGGATTCATTTATTTATCTGGGCCTGAGATGGTTTCTCAGTTTATTAAGAATCACAGTGGGATCTTGAAGTCACTGCATGGGTACACATACAAACCTACACACACCTTAAATTATCTCTTTTGTACATACATTGATGTTTTTTCATAGTAGAACAAGATCTCCTCTCAGCCCTGGTGTTTTCCCCTTTCTGGGTATCTTAGATATCACATACATCTATGAGACACACCCACAATGAATTCTTTACAGAAGATATGCCTTAACACATAGAAAAGCACAGAAGAAAAACAAAGAAACCACACTAAACTCCCCATATTTAGGGATTTTAAAAGTCTACACTTCACTTGATCC
The DNA here is from genome assembly GCF_023055355.1 of Agelaius tricolor. Lineage (NCBI taxonomy): Eukaryota > Metazoa > Chordata > Aves > Passeriformes > Icteridae > Agelaius > Agelaius tricolor. Next base: position 49,379,002 of record NW_027269267.1, on the reverse strand, counting down.
ACTAGCACACTTTTCAGCGTACAAAAAGAAAGGAAGGAAAAAATAGATATAATCTCTGTACTTTCTGTTTATTCAGTGAAGTAGTGACTGATTTAATTCTACATCATCAGATCAGTTTATGGAAGTAGATAACTTCATCATTAGCTCTATCTGTGGGGTCATTAATTTGTAGTGGCTATTTCTCTTGACCTAATTTGTTTTTCCACGTGAAATCTGTTTGAAATTTCATCTGACTACAATCAGGTTTATTAGAAATATTAACAGCTGTGCTCTCCCCATAAGCCACCAGAAGGGTGATTGACTCAAAAGATTAATTACAACATCTGCATTAACAGAATATAGAGTAGTAGAGTGGAGTCTGGCTCTTTGGCCTTTGCTGCCCTCCCTTCCTTCACTTTGAATGTGATACTGACAATTAAGAATTTTCTTTTTTTCTTATTTTTTTTTAAGACAGCCCTCTGAGAACATCATTAACAATACACATTGTAGTTTATAATAGATGTTTGTTTATCTGAAGCTTGGGGAAAGTCTCTTGAAACTTACTTAGTCTCTGAAAGAAATTTGGGAATTGCTATAAACTAAAAGAGCCCTTCCTGATATTCATGGGTGTATGACACAAAGGTAATTTCTCACCATTATTTTCCTTAAAACAAGACAAAAATCCCAAAGCCAGCAAACAAAAAACCCCACAAAAAACAAAACAAAAACAAAGCCACGCCAAAAATAAAAAGAAAAAAAGAGAGAAAGGAAGGAAATATTTACTCTTCTGGATAAAGAATGTTCCCAACTGTTTAGTGAACATTCTTCCAACTAGAAACTACTATGAGAGGGAGAAAAAAAACACTAAAATCATGTATATTAGCCTACATTGAGGTCTGTCCTACTTACAAAAGTGCTTAAGCATACAAAAACCAAGCACAAAAAGAGACAGTGAACATAACTTGGGAACAAGAACGTGGCAAGAATCTGTGGCTCTTTCAATGCAATGCTATGATATTTGTGCCCCATATCTTTAACCTGATACCAGTAGATATAAATAAAACCTTCTACAACAATATTAGATTTTCTTTTTAAAAAGTCAATACAGAAATATAATAGTAGAGACATTTCAGCATTTTCTACTATTGTGTAAAGAACAACTTAATACAAAAGTAAGATAATTCAAGAGGAAAACATTTTGGTTTTGAAAATTTACATCTGTAAAGGGTGTAGCTCCTTCCTGTAAAATATTTTCTAAATCAATTCTTATTAGTACTTTAGTATTTACCTTCTTAATTGTTCATGCTTTCAGGATAGCACATGGACATGAGGATATGCGGAAGGAGGCAGTGGAAAAGGCAATTTATTATCTGTATCAGAACTGCTTCAAATACCTCTCTCACCATGTCCATCTTTGTAGAAAAACAGAGGATGAAAGGACAAAGAATAGAGGAATAAAAAAAAGAAGAAAATACAAAAGCTACTAAGCTACTTTGCTTTCACTGACTGAGGGAACCAGACAATTGATTAGTGAGATAAATGAGCCAAATTAGTCTGAAGGTTATTTAGTTTTTCAGACACAGACAACAGACTAGAAAGTCAGTTCAGCACCAATATTATCATCCATAATGTCAATAAAAGTGAAACAGTTTTAAGTCTTTAGTGTTGATTTCATCACTCCAGCTCCTTCCTACCTCTTTTGGATCATTTTCTGATATTTTTCTCATACTTGTGTGAAAAGAGATCAAGAATTCTCTCTCCTTTCTAACTCCTGAACTTATCCTCGTGTTTGTTGTTTTTGGGGTTTTTTTATTCTTTCTTTTCTATCTCTGACCTAAATCTTGCTTAAAATTTTTAAAATCAAAGTTTTTAATAGTTATACAAGTATTCCCTTTGAAGACAAACACTTATGACTCAGTTACAACAATTATTATGGAAACTGTGTTTATCCCTATAGACTTCAGCTTTAGAATTACTTCTCTCAGCTCCCCTGCACCTCCAAGACTTTAGGGAATTATTTCTACAATACTGCTTCCCCACCAAAAAAAAAAGAAAAAAATTCTCTTGGTCACAAATAAAACCCTTCAGAATATCTGCACTTGGACTTAGACATTCAAGAAGTATGAGGATTTATTGTACTTCTGTTGACCTTAATTTCACCTCAGCCAGTATAACCTCTTGGGTTAATCACTTCTTATGCTCACATCCTTAGAAGTCAGTATCACAAAACGTATGTGATAGCATCTGCTTCAGTTAAAGCTGAAAAATAGTTTCCATTATAGCTACCTGTTTTCAGACTCCTTGCCTATTGCTGTCTCAATAGCATTCTCTATAACTAGAAGAACTCAAAACCTCTTCTTTGCTATCCCAATTTTTATTCCATAACACTAGTTTTTTTCCTTGACCAAAGATGAGGAGATCATGGATAAAGCAGCCACGTTATAGGTAGTGCCTAAAGGCCTACAATTAGCTCAGCAAGGAACAGCTTCACTCTTTCCCTTCAATGATCAGCTTTATCAAGAATCAAATGCAGTGTTTTTCTGATGGTATACTGACAGAATTTCTGTTCTTAAGTTTTTCTCATTTTTTAAGCGTGCCTTTGCTTGGTAACAGGGACATATTACTGCTGTGCTGTAGTGGGTTCTTTGTGCTTATATCAGAAAATCCCAGTTCCTTAACTTACTGAAATGTTTTCAGGCTTCTAAATCTTAGGAACAATTTTGTGGTTTCTACTCAATTTCAGATGTTTAGTGATGGCAATAATTAGCAATTCAACAATTCATTTGAGATATAACAACATGGTGTAAAATATTTTTAACTTTTAAATCTCATTTTAAGATGCTAGAAGACAGTGAAAGTGGATTAAACACACACTCAAATGTTCTGTGAAAAGACATTTGAGGTCTGGCCTCCATTTCCTCAACTAATCAAAAGTCTGTACTAAAATCAAAGTACGGTTCAATGAACCTCTATTTTCACAGAGATTCATGTCTTCTTCACTGTGGTACCATGCTCTTTCAGAGAGAAACACTTTAAAGTTTAATAAGGCTTCACCAATGACTCATAGACTAAGAGGGGATTCTTCCTTTTACCTTCCTTTTAGGAATGTGTAAATTCTTTAAAACTGTAAAGTCTTTCAAATCTAGAAAGCTCTAGGACATGAACAGAAATTAAAAGACATCCCTAATGGATCTCAAAACTTTCTAAGTAATATATTTCTTTCCCTGTTTTGCTTTTTAATACATTCTTGTTTTCCAAGAGGAAAAGGGGAGAAATATTTTTAATACTTACTACAGCAAGTTATTATTATTCCACCATCACAAAATCTCAGTGGTGGAAGGAATGAAAGTTCAGCAATCTCCTTTCTGGCTTCGTTTGTCTATTTTCTGGTATCTATATGAGGGATCAATACAAGAGGATGCTTCTCTAAAACTGAATAAAATTGAGATCTTCCCTCAATTTATAATGCCACTGCAAAGCTTTACTCTGGTCTTAAACAATTTTTTTTAGCCTCGTAAGTCTTGTAGTGTCTCTCAAGGTGGCAATTAAACTGCACACAGAAAAATGGTACTTATAATAATTTTTGAAAGAGAATAGAGGAATATTGAAGGAAAATGAATAACATGGAAGAGAGAGCCCATTTAAACTTTAAACTGCGATGTAAATGGCACATCTTCTTGAAGTCTGCCCCTCCCCTTATCAATCACAGTTAGTAATATTGAACATTAATTAACAACTGTACTTCTGCTCAGTCAGATAGAAATGGTATTGAAAATAGTAGAAAAAAATGTATGTTAATACTGACTTCAGCACAACTTTACATTTAAGTATAAAGCTTCCAAACTTACCAGGGGGAAAAGGTAATTTTCCACTGGCACAAACATACCCTACAGACACAGCATGCCATCCATGGCAACGATAATTCTGATTTCAATTAGAACTTGCTAACTCTCCTGTGCCTCATTTTTACAAGGAAAATACAATTGAGAGAGGCATCACTGTGATTAGCTCCTACAGCCACCTTTTCTGAGTAGTCTGAAGTGACAGCCACAGGGGTAAAAATGATTGTACTAAAACGTTTGCTAATGAGGCCCCTGTAGTACTGCTCCAAGAAGGACCATTATATGCTACATTTGTCAATTTCATCTCTTTGGCTTTCTTTTTATCATCTGCAAAAATAGTGATTAGGAGAGAGTTTCTTTTTAAGGCTTTATTCTTGATTAACCTTCATAATAATGCTCGTGGCCTTCCTGTACAGCTAAAATGTTCCAAACTTCCTACAGACTTGTTTGAGTTTCTTCAGACTAATATGTACTCTATGATAACAATTCACAAACACTCTGCTGAATTATAGAAAAGGAGACATTAAAAATACCTGCAAATAACCTTACAAATGCAAAGCAGTAAGTTGAATGGAAAACACTAAAACTTCTTCTGTTCTTGTGGAAGATGCATTGATGAGAGTAGTACTAATATCTGCCATGAACAAACAAAAAAAGAATTAAAATAATAAAAAATTAAAATAGAATAAAAATGTCACTAAGAAAGAAAAATTGTAAGAAAAGAAAGGAGTCAGAGACAGTAGCTACTTGTGTGACTGCAGAGGATTAAAAAGAAAAAAAAGACTGATTTGCAAACATGAATGAAGAAAAAAACTGATAGTGGAATCTCCTATTACTTTCATTCAGTACTGTATAATTGAAAAATAGGTAAACACAAAATAAAATTCCTATGTATATATGGCTCTTAAAAACATGCTAACTACTTGTGCCCAAGGTAACTAAGAGCTACATTCTAGGAAAAAGACAAAGTGCTTCAGGAATACACATCTTATATTTTTTTATGTCTTTAAAATTTAAATATTAAGGAGAAAGATCTTTACTTTTGCTGAACTCTAAGGTGGTGGTAAAGAGAAAACTGGAACTGAGTAAGGGATGAAATACACAACATGGACTTTAAAAAGACCTATAACACTCAAAACTGAAATTCTTTTTGTTCATGTCATAAAAAAAATAAATTTAAGGACAATTACTTTGTAACATTTTTAAACCTATAACAGATTGTTAACATAAGAGATTTACCAAAAGTATAGTAATGTCCCCAAAAGTGGAATATTAAAAAAAAAGCATTTCATTTATTTCATTTGGGCATACATTTTCATATATATATATATATATATATGCATAATTTCCAAATTTCAGAAGTTCAAGCATGTGGCCATTATCAACTGTCACTTTTTAGAGCACTCTCTAAGCTAAATCAATCTTTACAGAAATATTTTTGATGGATTATGAGCAGAAATGAGGACACATCATTCTTTAAATGTTCAGGTTTGAATGAGAATCATGGAGTCCCGATAAAAATAAGAAAGGATGCATTGATTTGAAATTATAGTTTGAGAGTTTATATTTCTACTTTGAATATCTTAAAATTTCTTAGGATCTGACATCAGTAATGCAAATTAAAGATTAAAAGTCTTGATTTTGTTTTCTTTGGTTTTTACACCCATTCTTTAGGCAAAAGCTGTTTTCTTTCTGACAGAAAAAGCTTTGTAGACCTGACTCATTTTGCAGACCAATCATGTGATTACTACTTAGACCTTACATTTTACATCAGACAGTTTTATCAAACCACCTAAACAGTGAATTATTAAATTTTTGTAAGATTTTAACAGCGTGTTTATCCCAGGACACATGTTATGTTTTCATGAAGGTGGGAATGAGCATGAAATATATTATCTATAAGCCCAATTTAAAAGAATATAATAACTTCAGACTTTTAATGTTTGTTAAATGCTTTTGGTTCTACAGGCATATGATTAGGGTATTCTTTATTTGGTGAAACATGCAAGAGTTTTTTCACCTGACAGTTTCAAATTATTAAAATTGCAGTGATTTATTTCACCCCCAATATTAAGCTGTTTCTTCTGAAAGTTTAGCCCTCCCACTAAAGTCAAAGTTCCATTTCAGCCATTTGTCATGGCTAAAATGAAGTTCTAAATCATTAAATCAAGCTCTTTCTCTGTCTGTGTTCTCCAACTCTGAAAATATAAAAGCAGTCACTGGAGATACAGGGTAATCCTCCTTGCATATTACATGTGTAGCTAAAACATTACTTCTTTTCTACAATGTGTCATCCAAACACTGTCTGAATCCTGTTTGGCTCTTTGCCAAGGCAGACGCAGCCAAGACTACTCATTTCATCCTTTTGGTCTTAACCAGAGAAAGTAGTCCTTCCATTCACTCTCCATTTTCAGAATAGTTTGCTAAGAGTCCAACAGTTCCCATGTTGGCAGCTGTAAAAGCCTCAGCTCTCTGGTTCAAAAATAAATCAGAAACAAAGCCAGGTCATCTCGATAATCTGTTTTGATTTTTTTTTTTAAACAATCCAGTATTCTCTGTAATAAATGTATCCTACAAAAGATTGCTAATGTTTCTCTTCTGACATTAATATTTTATTAGCTTTTGTTAATGCTAGCATTATACTAATATTTTGACTTCTCTGTATAATTTGCAGGAGTGCATACCAGCCAGTTTAGTCTAGTGTTACCCACAATTAATTAGCTCTACTTTGTATCTTATCATAGCATATATGTCCTCAGAACTGAGGACTAATTTCCTTTTCACCTGCACAACTTGCACCCGCATGACGTTTTCCTGTACCCTTGCAAAGCTTGAGCAGCAGTTAGTACTTCCCTCTAGATATTTTCATTGCTTTATAAAATAGGGACCTTCCAACCAGTAACTATTCCTCTGTCTCCACTTATGCTAAATCTAATTTCTTCTAGACTTACTAGATATTATCCCACTTGTATAACTTTTCACACTTTGAATTTTTTTAATATTAAGCAACTTATTAGATGCTATTAAGCCAATTCAATCAGTTAGATCAACAACAACAACAACAGGGTTTTGCTAACAGTAAGTAATTGATCAAAGGGAATGTAATTCAATATATTGCCATTTACATGCTTACATACAGGATGATGAATACCTCAGTGCCCACACCATTAGCCAAACACTTTTTACTGAATGATTTCTCCTTGGTCTTCATTTAGTTCACAATGTAACTGTACAATTTCTTTCAATTTATGTAAATGGTATTCAAATACAGATGAGCTAGAATGTTTATACTGGTAAGCTGCAGTTGAAAACATTTAGGACACTATTTGAGTCATTTTGTTATGAGGTATGACTGCAGAACATGAAGCTGAGTACTGAACAGTAAAAGTCCTGAGAAAGTATTGGTTAATAAGTAAGAAAGGGAGGTGAATGACAACACTGAAAGCCAGATTATGATTATCTTTCTTTCCTTTTAGAATCTTCTGATGGTTTTTCTTGACCCAGGTTTGAATTTTTCTACTGTTTTTAGTAAATTGCCCTAGCAATATTACTTTCTCTCAGAATACAGTTGTGTGGGTTTTATTGCTTCACACTGTTGAGTGGAAAGGATTTGCCAGCTTGGGAAAATGCCAAAATTTGCATTTTAATAAAGATATGTCAAACAATAAACTTACTTAACATCCTGTGATTGATCTGGTGAAACTTTGTCTTGTAAGAGTGTATTATTGAACTCACCACACTTTTCTGCAGTTGTTAGAGACAAAGCTAAAACCAAATTCATGCATTAACTTCTTTTTCAGCAATACCTGAAAATCTATTACTGGGGTACCACAACTCTGTTAGAACTGCAGTGGTATGCAAAATCTCTCCCAAATTCTATACCTAGCCTAAAAAAGATAAAAATTTGGATAAAATGAAGACCTGAATTTCACCTGCATCACTCAGGGGAGGTCTTATCTACACTGTAACTTCCTGAAAGGAGGTTTCAATGTGGGAGCTGATTTTTTTCTCCCAGGTAGCAAGTGAGAGGACAAGAGAAAATTGCCTTAAATTGCACCAGGAGAGGTTTAGATTCGATAGTAAGAAACATTTTTTCACCAAACAGGTTGTCAAATATTAGAACAGTCTGCCCAGGCAACTGATTAAATCACCATCCCTGCAGATATTTAAAAGACAAGTAGATGTGGCACTCGGGGACATGGCTTAGTGGTGGACTTGCAGTGCTGGGTTAACAGCTGGACCTGATGTCTTAAAGGTCTGTTCCAACCTAAATGATGCTATGATTCCATGACAAGATAAAGGGTTTCAAGAAGGCAGCTACAATTACAAAGTGGTTAGAAACTCAAAGATCTAGCAGTGACCACAAGATGAGAGGGTGCAATGTGTGAGTAATTGGTTATAGTTGATAGGACTTTTACCTTGAAGTATTACCTTTGCTGACTACATGCTTGTGAAAATACAATACTACACCACAGTAACTCAAAAAAGAAAAAGGCTTAAAAGCAAAAAAAAAAAAAAAAAATCAACAAGTAAAAAAAACCTCAAAGTCACTAATTATTCTTGAAAATATTACTCTATCAACATTGCTAACAATTTCATGACAACAGTGGAAATTGTCAGAAAGTGACTGAGAGACATATCATAATAATTTGACACGTGCAGAACCAAGCGTCTTTTGGATTCAGTATATGGAAACGGAAGCACTAAGTCACTAGACGTATTACTGACTCACCAGTCTTCTGTCTGTAACTTTATTCAGCTACATGTGGTAAAACAAAATAAAACAAAAATACCTCTCCTGTAAAAAAAAAAAAAAGAAGAAAGGATCGCTATGTTTTTGGATATCTTCTTTCAAAGACTGGCTCTGGAATTTAAAACATTGCTTGTAAGAACTGTTATGTCACATGGAGCAAATACTGCTGTGGAGACCAACTAAAGCAAAAAAGATATCCTACAGCTCATCAGCTTTTCAAATGGAGCATAGAGGTGATGAAGAATATTTCTTTGATCTCTGCTTCCATAGGCACAAGAAATATAACAACCATACAAGATCCTGGTTTTCACTGAAGTGCAAAAGAGTAAGTCAGAACCTTTCCCCTATGAAAAACCCCACCTGGCCAGGAAACCTGCATTTGAATGCAGGAATGCATCAAAGTAGTGATCTTCACATTTTTCATTTTCTTGGGTTTTTTCCTTTTTTTTTTTAATTTTTTTTGCTTTCTGGCTGATAATGAAGCCAGTCGTGCAGGGATAGACCTGCTGGAGCAAAGTACTCTGTAGTCTGTCTCTGCCAACTTTCAGTCATAACTGCTGCTTTAATTTGTGCCAGCTTTAAAGTACGAGCTTTCCTCAAAATTCTGAGTCTTGTTCTCTACCCTAAACAGCACTCCTTGCAAATGGCATGAAGAAAACTGCAATTACCTAGGTACAGTGTGCTTTATGATAAGAAAGTAGTGTAGAGAAGGTCGGTTGTAAATCCTTATTCAAATCCAGTCTTAATTCAGTGCTGAAATGTCACCATCTTTAAAAAAGGAACAGCATCTGGCAATGACAGATACCTAATTACCTTCATGTAATGAGATATTTTTTGTGCAAATAGTAGATGAAGTTTAGGTGCACCATAAGTTAAAATGTAAAGGCACCAAACCTACTTTCTGCCTAATAAAAACTATGTCATTACATTTGATAGAGATACCACAAGTGTTTCTCAATAGCTGGTAAATATTTTAAAATATAAAGAGTACATATACATTTATTTTATGGTTCTAAACTAACAAAATTTCTTGATACCCATTACTTGCCCATGTTTTCATTGTAATTTGTATAGCCTTTGGGGCATAGCCAACCATTTTCTTTGGGGAATCTGATCTTGCTTAGTGTTATAGATTTTCCCATAATGTTATATGAGTACTAATTAATAAGAAAATCTCTCACAAAGCTGAACTTTGTTGTGGATTTGGGTTGGTTTTGTTTTTTTTTTTTTGATCATGTTCATTGCCTTAACTTTCAGATTTAATTCACTTTTGGACATTAAAAGTGTTTCTCTAACTTCACATATTAAACAGTCTTTATTTCCAGAGCCTCCATCCTGAAAAAAAAAAGTCTCTTTCAAATTTTCAAATTGGAAGCACAAGTTCTTAGAATAAATCATGGTAAGCAGGAAAGAGAAGACAGTAGTAGCCTTGAAGCTGTCTTTTTTGGTACCAACAAAATATATTTTCTATTAAGTTTCAACTATTTTACAGATTTTTTTTAAGGACTTTTCTCTTTTTTTCAGTTTGTAGAACAAGAACTGCAAGCTTCCCCTCAAAGCCTCCAACAGAGATCAGTAAGAAGTAGAGTCAGAATATTTTATAGACAGATGCTCTTGCAAACTTTAGCATGCCAGCTAAGCCTTAGTTGGCATGTTTTAAAATCTCCTGGAACATGAAACTGTCCTCTCTCTAAATACAGCACCTTCCAAGAGCTCTGGGGAGATGCAAGGGTATTAAAAAGATACAGGAGGTGCAAGGTTGGGGAAAGAGGAAGGGAGTGGGTGGTAGCCCTGTGAGCTGGCAAAGTCTACTGGAAAAGGACCAGCATGCCATCTGCCAACATAACTGCTTGGAGAGGGAGCTACAGTTTGCAGCTCTAGTGAGAGAACCAGACAAATATATTTACATGATCTGGTTGGTAATTAGTATGCCTGTGCAAGGTTTTCTTATAAGGTGCTGAACACACTAATGCATGGGAGTCATCCCACTTCTAGTTTCTCCAAAAGTTACTTTCTCTGTATTGTCAAGAAATATTTTTGGAAGGCTGAACTTGAAAATGAAAATAAATGTACCTTGGCTGAGTTCTACATTCCTACCTAAGATAACAAGATATTAAAAACAAAAAACCCACTGACAAATGCAAAATTATCAAATGCTTGACCTATGTTTAATTTTACAATTATTTATTAATACTGAACTGTAGTTCAATAGAGTTATATTGATGAGTTTATAACCATTTATCAGGTCACATAACAATGCATTTGTGTATCCTGAAAGAAACACTTTTGCTAACTAAATGCAAAAGGTAGATCCCTGATAATTCACATTTCTATGTTAACTTCTGAGTCTAGCCTAGACAATTTCAACAATGTCTCTTTAAGGAAATCTGATACAAAAGGCTGTGTCAGATAGTGTTACTGACAGTGTTACCTGTTACTGACTTGAACCATGCAGTGTCAGAGCTGGACAACTGACCGTGGCATATAGTGTTTCCAATAACATTGCAGTCATGGTCAGTATTTTAAAAACAAATACTTCTCAACTGAAATAATACCAAACCAAATAATTTATTCTTACTAAACAAAACTCTTTTTCCCCTGAAACTATGCAAAAATGCTGTGCACTAATTAGAAGAAAAAATAGTCATATTGTTGTCCATCTACACAAGAGATTTATGTGTTGGCTTCAATCTCAGGCTACACTTCAGAATATTCACAGCTTCCATGTCATAGAAAATGTGTGACTCACTTGTTAAGTGGAGGTGGGTACAAGGATTAAACTACACTTATATCTGGACCAGTGGGAAGGGTAATTGAAATTGTTTTCATCTTTGAGGACCTTTACAGCTTAGATCTTATCTTCTTTAGGAGGCATCCCATTATTTTTGCCAAATGTAGCATGAGTGATCAGAAGAACTCTTGTTAATGGGATCTTGATTCACAGCCAGAAAAGCCAGGATATATAAAGACTCTACAGAGGTAACTTCAGAAAGTTTGTTCTATCATGTAAGAAGTGACAGCATGACAACAGTTTCAAAAGTATAGCTGCTTCTTTGAAACTTAGTCCAAACATTCCTCAAAAAAATCACAGTCAGAAGAAATATTTAGACATGGTGCAAGACATGAATTTTTCTTACAGACATGTGAATACAAGCTACATTTAGCAAAACAACAAAAAAGAATACACATGATGACATTCACCAGTGCGAAAGTACAAAGAGACATGCAACAAATTCAACAAAATATCTGTGCCATTCAGTGACACAGACACTTCCACAGGCAGTAGAAGCAGGGACAGGTACCCTGGGAAAATTATATGGATGTTTCCCAGTTGTGTCGGGAAGGGAATGAAAAGCAAAACTGGAGCTGAACTTGTCAAGGGATGCAAAAATCGCAAGCACCTCTACAGGTATGTCAGCCAGAAAAAGAAGGTCAAGGGAAGCATTTATGCCACCAATGAACACAACTGGTATATTAGAAACTGTGGACAAGGAGAAGGCTGAGCTACTTCACAACTGTTTTGCCTCAGCCTTCCTGGTAAACTCTCTTCCTGCCATCCTGGTGACTTCTCTTCTCCCTGACTCAAGTGAATGGAAAGCAGAATTGGGACTAGGAAAAGCAAAGACTCTGTAAGAGAAGAGAAGCTTCCTGAGGAACCAGAACAGACAAAAGCCTATGGGACATGATGGGATGCATCCCAGAGTCCTAAGGGAACTGACTGATGCAGTTGCCAAGCCACTCTCCCTATTAGCAATGTCATGGCATTCAGACTCAGTCCCAAGTACCTGGAAAAGGGGAAAACACTACACCCACGTTTAAAAAGGTTAGAAAAGGAGAACCTTGAGGACAACCGACCTGTCAGCCAGACCTTTGTGCCTGTGAAGGTGATGGAACAGATCCTCCTAGATCTGCTAAGGCACTTGGAGAACAGGAAGGTGATTCAGGACAGCCAGCATGGCTTCACCAAGGGCAAGTCCTGTCTCACAAACCTAGTGGCCTCCTGTGATGAGTGACTACATTACAAGGGAAAAGCTATGGATGTCATCTGTCTGGACTTGCATAAGGCCTTTGACATGGGTCCCCACAATATCTTTCTCTCCAAATTGAAAAGATATGGATTCAATGGGTCTATAGGACAACTGTCTTCACAAATGACCGGCACACATCACAGAACCTTGCTTTCCCGGAGATGGCTGAACACCTCTCTGCCCGTAGGAAGTGGTGAATGAATCCTTTATATTGCTTTGCTTGCATGTGCAGCTTTTGCTTTATCTATTAAACTGTCTTCATCCCAACCCATGAGCTTTCTCACTTTTACTCTTCTGATTCCCTTCCCTATCCCACCACAGGGAAAGTGAGTGAGCGACTGGGTGGGGCTTAGTTGCCACTGAGGTTAAAAGGTAGACAAACGTAGTGAAGAGGAAGTCCATCTTAGTTTCCAAAATGCAGTGGGTGAGAAATTAGCCCCACAGAAGAGTACAACACATGAAACCACAAGCAATCTTCTTCCACGCTTAGACATCCTCCAATTTCAAAGGAGCTCCTTTAATTGCTTTTGGTCCAAGATCAAAGGACAGATCAAGTAAATTGAAAAGCTGTCCTTGAACCTTAATCTTTATCCTATGCCAAGCCCCAAACAAATGAATCAAACAGATTCAGCACACCTGAAATGGAATCTAAGGATGAAGGAATAATTGGGTCCCTGAATTAATTCATTTAATGTGGCAGGGGTGGCCAAAAACAAACAGAAGGGCAGTAAGAGTACTATATTTTGTGGGACCCAAATGGAGATAACCTCATTTAATCTAAGCTTCCAGAAGTGTCTGATGATGAGTGCTTAATTCATTATCTATCCCTACATTGAAGGGTTAAATATAATGTGTTGGGTTTTTTTTTCCTCTGGTACCACCTATGTAGCTCATATAATTTTTTACAGATTTTTGTTCTTCAAGAGAGGGCAGGTTGATAGATTGTTGTAAATTCATTCTGTACAACTGATGTATAAGTTTAAATCTCGAACATGAAAGCTTGCATGAAAATTGGTCATTAATTCTCTTTGTTCAAAATTACAGATTTTCACCCAAAAGTTTTACTCTCCTAAGTCATCTTCATTCATATAGCCACAAAAAACAAAATTAAAAAGAAAAATCTATACGTAAAAATTATGAGAAAAAAGAGACACTTCTGAGAAAACCTTTCCACTGTATGGATACTCATGCATAGGCGTGAAAACCTAATTTCATTATTTTTTAATCTTCTGGTAGAGTTAAAAATGAAATAAAAATCAATCTTCATGCTCTACTCCAGAATGAGATTTGACCTTGCAATTCATCTGTTCCTACTGTGCTTATGAGTTACATCTGTCCATCTTTCTTCAGGCATAATTTGACATTTCACTAAATCATGACAAAGCTTCCATGGATTTCATGCTAGCATTCTGGGGTTCAGTATCTTGTTTCAGAGAGCCTAGCCAGCAGTCCACCTTCCAACATGTTTTGCCAGCATTTGTTAGCCTAACATCACTAATGTTTGCAATGCAGAATTCACATCATGTGGGGTGCTGAGCTTTATATCACAATAAACTAATTTATATTTTCCTCACAGAAGCAAAGACAACAGCACCTTTGTGGATTATGCAGTGTAACCTGTATAAGTAGAATAAGGAAGGAGCTGGTTCTGGTTCCAAGGAAATGGATTGTGAAGTATTAAAAATACTTGCAGAATAACAGCTGTGCACCCTAAGTCTCATCAAACAAGATGTGAAAAATTGCCATTGACCTCATGGAATTTGCATGTAATCTGCAACTAGTGATTTCCGGACTTCTGAGCGTTGCAGTTGTAGCATAAAAATTTGAGGCAGGATCATGCATTTTGCAATTTTCAATCAATTCTAGGTCTCAATGCAGTCACTACAGGAGAAGTATAAAACAATCTTTATAGTTATTATTTTTTATCTTGTCAAATTTCTTTCAAGATCACTGTACTTATTACATAAGAACTAAATGTCTGGAGTGGAGTATATTCACTGCAGAGATCTCACACTCTTGAATAATAATAAACAAGAATATATGTGTTTCTCATATTTTTGTTTTGTTCAAAAGCTTCCTATGTTTCCATGTTTCCACATATTTAAGTAGCATTACAAAGAAATCTGCAATCTGACAACTGAGAATTTTGTTTCTAAATATGCTTTAGATCATTGTAAAGACCCATAAAGGACATTGGGTGTTTATGTACCCATTCTCAACACAGACTTTATGCAGAAATTGAACACCTAAATTCTGCAACATGGAGCTTCCTGGAAGGGAATTTGCAACTGCATGCTGGGACAGGCAGAATGGAACTCTTGGCATGAAGGAAAAGAACTACAGCTGCTCAATGGGACACCCAGCAGATGTATCTTTGTCTCCTAGACTTGATCATATAATCAGTTTAGACCTAAACATCTTTGTGAAAAAAACACTTAAAACTTAATTTCTCCTTTAATTTCTGAGAAAAACATATTTTGCGTTTGCTTATCTTTTCCTTTTCTTTTTTAAATGTGCGTTTGAATTTTTGCCCTGTATTCTATACCCATGTTTCAAATCTGCTTTTGCTTTATCATCTTCGCACAAACATTACTAGAACTGAAATCAGAAAAAAAAAAGTTCTCACACATGGAGCACCAGATTGACTTAGAATATTCCATTGAGTCATGATTCCTTGCATTTGAACTCTCTCTCTTTTCCAACTCTTGTGTTCCCTGATATGTAGAAACGACACTAGCTTCAAGGAAAGCCACTAAGTGTCTGTAATGTCAGATTATTTTCCAGTACAATTTCACTGAATAAATACAGTATACTCAAAATGTTAATTCTTCACATGCAAAGTAAAAGGATGCACACAATGATTATGCTCCTCCCTGGACAAGCCCCTGGTCTGTCCCAACAGAGTGCTGCAAAAGCTGTGTTAGAACCCCCTGCTGCAGGTCGGCTCTTCATCTGTCCACCTCCAAGCAACAAAGGCATTGGCTGGTGCTTCACACTGTACTCAGCACTGTCAATATGTGATACACATTCCTAAAATCCACCCACTGGATGATATGTCATCTCATGGAGATCATTCACAGGGATTAGCCCTTTTTGTCTAAGCATATTTGAATATCACAGGTTTGACAGCAGAATGTGTAGTTCAGCCAATTTGGTTGGTGGCCCCATGCATCTGCATTGACAGACTATTAGAAATATTAACTTGAACTGAAAAAGCTTAGGAACTTATAGACTCTGCCACATTGAACCTATAAACTAATTTGGGGGTTTTGCCCTTGAATTGACATCTACAACTTAGATGATAACCTGTTTAAACATCAGTCTGTGTCTGGGAATTTGCTCTCCCACAGTTTCTATTTTTAGGTGTACCTCCAACCTTAGACAAAAGACAAATTCTCATTCAAATTCTTATTATTTTGATAAATATAAATAGTTTTCTGCATACATTAATTCTACTGCCATAAAAAAATAAAAAATGGAAGAAGCTGAAAAAGACACCCCAAAGGTAACTGAGGAAAGAAATCCCATGAGAAATCCCATCTCAATTTGGGATTTGTCATGTTAATGAGGGGAAAAAAATCCAAACCAAAAAAACAACTCTAAAACTCAAAGAAACACTTCTTGCTGATAATGTAATTGCTTTCAGTTGTTAACTTCTTTAGCAACAATATGGAAAAGACATGGACAGATGTAATCACAGACAACAATGAATAATTTTAATATTAATCTAATTAACTTAACCTCTTGGGCTTTCCTTAGTTAGCCTTGGCATAATTTTTGAAACAGTAGGTCACTAGCAGTTTATAGGCCACTATTTGAAAATCCTTCTCTGGCCTTATGTTCTGGAATTAATATTGAGGTAGTACAGTAAGAGATACAGAAATATGATCTAATTTACTCCTCTGGACTTTTTATTAAACTCCATCTTCACAATGAATAATGGCATATCAAAGCAATCTTCGTTTGTCTAACAACTGCCCAGCAAAAAAGTAGGTTTAGGTTCAAAACTGTAAGCTTTCAGTTTCTGGTTCCCATTTTACATTGGAAATATTCTAAATATGCTGGGAGGGCTTAAATGGTTTCTCTCTATGGACATTACTTGTGCCACTAAAGTCAGAACCAATTCTGTATTGACTTAATTCAGAGTAAGATCAAACCCCTACTCTTCCTTCAGACCTACTTTCAGCAGGACAGATTCAGCCAACTGGAATAAAATAAAAGCATGATGTAAGCGGTCCCACAAAAGAACTTTCAATGTTAGCCATACCCACAATTGAACAGCATTATCAAAAGCTGATTGCTTTTCCCACTTCCTAACCCATGGCTGCAATGAGAGACCTCCCCCAAGAAGAGAAGGACCTAAGCAGGCACCCATCACTCTCACCTTCTCCCTGCATCATGGTCTCTATTTTCTTTCCCCTCTAGTCTTGGTTTCCTGTCACTGTAATACTATTAAAATCTGTTCTGTTACCCACTGTTTACAGTGCCTAGTTTTCAGTACCATGGACATCTGGAGGCTGGATTTACATGGTAAAATGCTTATGGGTACTATAAGGATCGCAGAAAATATCTGGTTTTTATTGAGTCTGTTGACTTCTTGAGACACTTCATCTACTTTGCTAACTGACCTCTGCATACTACCTATTACACAAGTATAAATATATATTATAATAGCTCACACATGTGGCTATATGTAAATAACATTATAGCTGAGAACTGTCTTTATTTAGTTTTGTTAAGGAAACATCCCAGTTGGACTATTCAGGAGGGACTGCTTCAGTCACATGCCCACCATTCACTGACCCTGCTGGGACCAAAGCCCCTTTTCAGCTACAGTGACTAAATAGGTCTCTCTTTTAACTCCCCACACACCCCACTCTCACAGCCAGACCAGGTTTCCTAACCAGTTTGGTGCCAGGTTTCTCACAGCAGAGTCTCAGATGTCTCGGTCCATAAAGCCATTTATTCATGGCGGAGGAACACAGAAATAGCCTGAGTTGGTGCCTCCCAGGAGGGACCCTGAACAAAGGAATCACTAGGCTTTTATCCCCTCACTGATCATGCTTGACAAAGTACGGAGTCTTTGGTTCCTGCTGTGTCACTGAGTGTCCAGTCACCTGACTGTCTCTCCATGTCCCTGTGCCTTCATTGTGATAAGGGTGGTCAGTTCATGGCCTCTTGCCTTGGGCTCCCACCCAGACCTCAGTCTGCAGCTCCCACTGCAGCTTCGCCCCAAGTTACCTGGATTTAACATGTTCCTCAGCAGTTTTTGAGTTTTATGTGTTTATTTACATAAAATTTAAATGTGTATTTATACATTTAAATGTGTATTTATGAGTTTAAATACATTACTAAGGGGAAGGAAATTCATATCAAGTTATTTTATCTGTCCTAATTTTGTTGCTATCATTCAGTTTAACAGCCATATTAGTTCATCAAAAATATTTCGAATATTTCAAAACACAAAAAGGGTAAAGAAATTTTGTGGAAAACATGAACTGACCCACACTAATTTTGTGTGCAGTGAGTATGAATAATATATTTCTGTATGTATCCTTATCCTTTTGTGTTATATAAATTCTTCTTTGGCCTTTTACCTTCAACCAATGCTATGATTTAATCAATAGCCTGGTTTAAATCATCAGCAGTGAAGGACATCAGAGCAACAGGCATAGCAGCTAGAACACTGTCAGAAATTGTGTTCAAAAACTATTTCTGCTGTATATTTTCTTTCATTTGATATTTCTGTCACTGTAAAATTTCAGTATAAGGTAACAAGCAATGCTCTGTTCAGCACACAAATTCTCTCCTACCAGTATCAAAGCTTGATAGGATAGCACCATGTGATATGGCAAAGGTTGGAGGATGAGGAATAAGTAAAACAGAAAAACTAGACCTAGATGTCAGTTTGACATGCAATCAAAGCTGTCGACTTCTAACCACTACAGCTACCTAGGCTTTGGTTAACTTCTCATTGATTTCCTCAAATAGGATTTCATCTAAAGCACCAAATTAAAAACTGAGGCCGAGGGACAGTTCTATAAATTGAAAAGCGTACAAATGACCTGCTAGCCAATACACTTGGCAGCATTTATTTTTCTAAAGCCTCTGATTATGAACCTAACAGAAGTTGGTAGAGGTCAGGTTGAGTTTTGGGAAGAGGAGAAACAGAGAAAGCATGAAAAAAAGTGTAATAATTTCTTTTACTATATGTTAAGGAATTACTTAGTGAGGGAAGGGCAGTTATTAGTGGATACATTGTTTTTGACAATGGAAGGGTATAGTAAAAAATAAAGCACAGCAAAGATCATCTAAGTAGAAAACAAAGTAAAACAAACAAAAAGAATAAAAAACCCAAATCAACAACCCTCTCTTGCAATAAATCCCTGTGATCGGCAATACATTGCGAAGCTGAAAAACACGCAGTAACAGCCATTTCACTTTGTGCCATTTCCTGATTGCGACATTCACGTACTCAGGCACGTATACCCAATCCTCTAACAGAAGGTCCAGGATGTGAGGGTTTACAGTGCTGCAATATATTAGAAATATGACAGCTCAAAACAGCACTGTATTAAACCCAGAAAATTGATTTCAAAGACTCAGCAATGTTGAAACATTTCAGAATAAAATACTTTCCATTTCTTTCCTACAAAGATCAGTGACTGCTTATCCACTTTATTCCCAGCCACAAAACCTCATTAATCCTAAACCAGAAACAATTAATCTGATACATATTGCATGAAAAAAAAAGAAACCTCTTTCTTTTTCCTATTTTCAGTCCTCAGAGGCCATTAAAGTCACTACAAATGTTTTATCCCTCTCTGCTCAAATCAGGTGGATAATCACAAATGAGGAAAACTTTTTAAAGGTCTTAAGTAATGTCAATGTATCTCACCCTAATGGCAGGAAGAGTAACAAAGGTTTTACCCAGAACAGACTAAATTTCTACTGATGAGAAGAATCACTGGCACCTATTTGGCCAAATTCCAGTTTAGTCACATAGAGTGGGTAAAACACAGAAGCATTATGAAGGTCAATGGTAAAAGTCTGCTGACTTTAATCAGCATAAAGTTATCCTTATCTGTGCTACTTCAATCATTGACAAAGACGGTGTTGAATTACATTCTCTGTATCACCTCTTGTGGTCATTATATTGCAAAGGTTCCATATTGTTGTCTCTTTATTGCAAGAGTTTCATACCTCCTTGATGTTTCTCATAGGTATCTCCTCTAGGCACTGACTCTTCCTTCTTCTCACAGCAGCCAACTGACTCCAGTTTCCCCTCAACCACCCAATCCACTTATTTTATAGCACTCTTTCTTCTCATTGGCCACAGCTGTGGCCTGTTAAAGTCAGGCCTGTTCCAAATGTTTGATAATTGGCTCAGCTGAAACTCCTTATGGGTAAGATTACTTTCTATACTACCTTTATTTTCTTATATTCTATCCCCCTACAACCTCTGTTTATCCTCACAAAACACTCCTGCTAGTCTATGGTGACATTTCATGTCCTGTTCAATTTCTGCATTTGAAAACGTACAGAATTCTGCCCTCAGTGACAACCACGTGGGCTGTTGTGGGCTGTTTTTTACAAGTCTTGCTGAGGACATAATCTGATGTCACATGGCACAAAAAAGATGGACAAAAACAATACATACATACACCACTTCAGCCTCTGTGAGCAGACTTTTCCCAAGCTTCTTTAACAAATTCTTGGATATGATTTGGGAAAAAACCAACAGCAACTAAACACCCAAACCACACCAAAAAGAACCCAAATGCAAATAGAACCAACAAGCCAAAACAAACAGCACAAAAAACCCCAAACAAAACAAAACCACTATGCACTTGGAGGCTGTGCAACTCTAGGCTGCAACTCTAGGCTCAGACACTCAAAGTTAAGTATCTACAATGTAGGTATTTAAACTCCAGTTTCAGGCAGTGATTGAATGCTTCAATCCATTGCCTAATCACAGGCTGTGCCCTCATTTAATACACTATAAAGCAGGTTGCATGGTTTTTAATACAGTCAATATTTAGAAGAATTTAAGAAACAACATCTCAGGTGAACATCAACAGAAAAAAAAATTCTGGCACATAATCTTCAATCAAAGGAAATGTTCCTCCCTCCCCCCCACTAAAAGATTAAAATTGTTATTATCGTGAATCACATTTGTAGTCTATTTTTATCCTACTTCACCTTTGCATTTAACACTAGGTCATAAAATCTTTGAGTTCTGGAACATAATGTTCGTTTTAATTCTCTCCTCCTCCAAGGAAAAATGCAACTGAAAAAATTTCCTTCAGCATGGAAAGTAATTTTACTTTTTTAGTCATGGGACAGGTGAAGAAAACTTGTGAAGAACTGTTCTCATGAATGCTTCCTCATCTCACTCACCTACGTGATAATCATTGGTTTAAGAAAACAAAATAGCATAAGGAATGATATAAACTCAGGAATGTCCAAGAGATTTCTCATACCAATATACTATCAAAAATACCCACTTAAATAACTTCTGTTGCACCCCACTTACAAGAAAAGACAGATATCTTAGTAATATCAAATAATAGATATATCTTCCTTAAAATATTCAAATACATAAAAATTATCTTTTATTTTTTTCCCACCAAGAAAAATATCTTTTAAAGAAAATAAATCTGTGGGAGTATGCAAAAATGTCTTTTTTAATGGCAGAATTTAGTACTACACGTCAAATGTGTTTAGAATACTACATGTTGATGATTTTTTTTTAATGTAATTATAGTTCTAGAAGAAAAGAATACTGAGTCTGTTTAACTACTGTGTTTTGAATCCCTATACAAGACCAGCCTTTCCAAAACATTTCATCACTTTCTTTACAAAGAAGAATAAATCATCACCATCAAATTGGCCAGGCATATGCATGACTGTTTTCTGTCTCTCATTTAAATGATGTTCAAAAAAACCAAAAACACATTGTACCATTTGAAAAAGCAGATTGAAAGATAATACCTCCAGTAAGTCATGTAGGAGATAAAAAGTTGAAGGCAATATACCAAACCAAAAAGATAATTATTCAGTACTTTAGGAAGTTTCTTACATTCTCTTCTTTCTCCTGCTGTGCACAAATGCAGAACAATATACACAGTGTCTGTTCTCTTCATAAACTTTCATACAGTATTTAAGGATGGATAGATACAAAATATGTGCATAGATATTCTGTATGTATGCATACATTAATATATATGTCAAATATTTCTATCTCATGATGTGTTTAATAAAGTGGGCCAAGACTCAGCCTACAAAAGTGGCTTGAAGAGAAGTGCCAATCTAGTGAAAGGCATTTCAAATATCTAGAGATGGTGAGCAAGTGATCTGAGACTTAGAGGAAGGGCAGAAGAAAGTGAAAACATGTCACACACGAGCATAACACACAGGGATCATGGTTGGTTAACACAGTGTAGCTCGGGGGTTCACCTCAGGTGCCTGTACACAAACACACGTGGAGCTGAAAACAATCGCAGGGAGTCCATACAGGCTCCACAGGACAAGTGGGGAGGAGAGGTTGCACTCTGTGGGCATAGACAGTTTGAATTCATGGAGATTTGCACTGAAGCACATGATTAACTGGCGGAACTGTCAGATCAAGATCAGGGTGGGTGCAGTGATGAGCGTCTGCTAAAGACTGATTGATCAAGAAGAGGAAATGAAACCTTTTTAATAAAACTTAGAGAAGCCTTACAATCACAAAGGTGGTTCTCAGAAGAGACAAGAAACTCCCAGCCTCTTCTGAAAGCTCAAAATGGTGGAGCACTAAAATTTGAAGAAACTTCTGGCCACCATCAAGAATTGGTTTATTTAAAAGAAGTGTACTGGTGGCTGATAAACTGACGGGACTACCCACAGTTGAAACTATTACCAAGAAAAAAAAATTTACAAACCTAGACTTCAGAAAAGGAGATTTAAACTTGTTAGGGATCTGCTTGGTGGGATCTAATGGGACTGCCCTGGAGGGTATAGATGCTCAGGAGAGCTGACTGATCATCAGTGACAACTTCTTCAAAGCACAGGAAAAGCCCAGTGTGAAGCCCAGGAAATCTTACAGGCACAGCATAAGGTCAGTGTAGATAACAGGGAAATCCTGACTGTGCTCGGTTGAATTACAAAAGGCAATATTGCCTTAGAGGTCATACTACTGAGGACTATGATGCATAAAAAGAAAGTTATTTTATCAGGAAAAGGAGGACAAAGGGGAATGAGGGACCATCACTCAAGATATAGGGAACCTTGTGGCAAAGAACATGGAAAAACTGAGGTAATAGGTGACTTCTTTTCTTCAGTTTCTAGGGTAATGACTGTGTCAAACCTCCCAGCTCTTCTGAGCCTGTGTTAGGGTCTGGGAGACTCAGGAATTAGTCCCAGTAGAAGATTGGGGCACAAACCAATTTAGTGTATGGGACATCAGCCACTGTTTATGATCTTAAAAATGTCTGGGTCATTACAGTAGGTTTCTGGCAGCAGGAATATTTGCCCACTTTTGAAAAAAAAAGGACTGTTATTGGAGAAACAGCATGTCAGCCAGCCGAAGCTCAGTACTCAAAAAAAATTCCCTCCTGGAAAATACATCCAGGCACACAGAATAGGAGGAGATCCTACATGCATTTACCAAATGCAAATCATGCTTGTCCAACTTGACTGTCTTCTATGATGAGGTCATTGCCTTGGTGAAAAAGGGTCTCCTTGATCCTTGTTATGTTTTTAGAAAATATTTTATTTAATCCACACTAATAAACTGGTGAAAATATGTTTTGAGTGGGTGGACTCTCAGGTGCCTGGAAAAATTCCTTGGACTGCCAGGTTCAAATGGTTCCAATAGCATTTTGTTCATAGGGATGGTTAATGGGGCTAATGATGCCTTTGTAGCTGATGCTTTCATTAATAAACTGGATAATAAGGCAGAGGGCATCTTCTGCAAGTTTGCAGATGACACCAAGCTGGTGGAAAACGCTCTGCATGCTGGAAGTCTGTGCTCCTATTCAGAGAAAGCTTGAGAAGCTGGATAAATTGTCAACAGGTACCTCCAGTGCAGCAATGGAAAACATAGAATCCATTCAGGATAGTAACTGATAGCAACTCAGAGGGAAATCTATTTGCAAGAAATAACTAACAGCCTCAAGTTAACATTGTGAAGGAAATACTGAGTCACAGAAAGTTTATGGAATTTTCAAAAAGAGGAAAAAGTTGAGGAATTTGAGTCAAATCCATATTGGACTCTCTTCCCTCAGAGTGGAAATCCTTGAGTGAAGGATATTTTCAGAGCACAGACTGGGAAAACACAATAAAATTTGATTGCAAGAATGTTTTTTCTAATTGTGGTTTGACATTTAAATTAACACCAACTGTTTGATTACTCAACTCTCTTCCTCCTCCATGATGGATAAATATTTAATGAGAATAATCTCTACTGTGATTGTGAGCAGAGTAAAGTTAATTCCTCCTCTATTTTTTCTCAGATCCCTGAGAAACCAGGTATTATCTGAGGAGTTAAAGAATAACTAGCTTTCCTCTGAATCTCTTTATAAGTATTCACCTCAAAGCTAATATTTATTTAGATATACCTAAACGAATTTTGCTACCGCAGGAAAAATCCTGTTAACTTTACACAGGACAACATCTTTAGGGTCAGAAGCATCACAGAATAAGTGTGATTTTTGACTTAAGCTAGGTCTTCAATCTTAGTTATGGATGCAATAGCTCAAAGCTTTACTCTGCTTGACTCAGATGTGCTGATAACAGCTTGTTATCAGTAGCACTGGAAGGAACATGTGAGGCTCCTTTCAAAACCAGATACGAGGAAATCCACAAAGGCATCTACTACATTATTTCAGCTAAGAAAATATGCTTCAAAATATCTTAAGAAATCCATCAGCAAACACAGTTATTATTAACCTACAACTTCTTCTTAGTTCTATATTTAATTACAGTATGCTGTGTCATAAAGAGAAGCTACATAGAATAATGCTATTAAAACTATATAACTCTCCCAAGCGTTGAAACTAGAGTAAATCTCCAACAGAGTGAAAAAGAAAAAAAAACAAAAGAAACCCCACATATTTTAAAATATTAAGGTTTTACTTAATATAACATTCATGACTGGCTCTCTTTTCCCTTATAGATGAGAGAGAGAGAGAAAGGAGATAGAGGATAAGACTTGCAAATAGCTTATTATTTTATTCACTAAGAATGAAAGCATTATATGACTAAAGAGAGGAAGAAAAACAGGAATATGTTACATATTGCTGATAGACAGCAGCATCCTGCTCCAATGGCAGATTCTTAGCAAATGTCTTCACTCAGAGACAAAAAGATGCCTTCCTTATACAAGATTATGATTTACACTAGATGCCAAAGCAAGAATGAGAGAGAACATCTAGATTTACATTCCCTTATGAGCCATTAGACCTGTCATAACAACAGTGAGACAGAAACTAGAATATTTTTCTTTAACATCTCAGGAGAAAAGATCAGTCAAAGCAAGTATATGAGAGTCTGGAAGTACGGTTCTTCATGAGGACTGAAAGATGTGGTCCAACTGTTTCTATTAATACAGCACATATACTCCAAATGTTCTACATGTGTCTCTTAACTTACTAAAATGTAGGTGAACTAGTTGATCAAAGTATTGGAATATTGTTTAACAAAACAAGAATGAATCTATCTTCACTCCAGTAGGGCACTTACTTTTCCATATGCTGCTTCATGTGCTTCTGCTGTGCATCTGTCTCATATAAAGCATTAGATTGTTAGATTCACTATCAATTACAGACTGCAACAAGTTTGATTTCAATTACAGCAGGAGAGGAAAACAGCTTGGTTCCCTAAGGGGAGATGCAGGCACCAAAGGGGTGAATCAAAAATGAGAATCGTACATTGCATGTTACCAATTAGGGAAAGAAGTGAAGTCAAGATACACATGTAGATATTTATTTTTATATAAACCTGATAAATTCAGTTTCACTTCACGTTTGAGGCAGAAGAGCAGTGTCTCATTGACCAGAATCTGTTTAGATTAATTTGAAAGCACTGTTTCCCAAGCAATTGCAATGACAGTTCTAAAATGCAAAGAAGCTTACTTTGAAAACAAAGACATAATAAAATCTAATTACAAAAAAGATTGCTGTTTGTCCAACATTCCTGAATTATATCCAATTTAAGGTACTTCCTTTACCGGTTAATAGGCATCTAGAGTTATAATCAGAACAAAATAAAATCTGTGAAAATTTCTGACAAGATTTATAACCATATCTGTATACACAGACTGCAAAATTTAAAATGTACAGAACATTCAATTTCTCAGAATCCTGCCTCAAATAGTTGTCATCTAGCTTGAACAGGAGAGAAAAAGTGGTGGGGTTTTTTTTTCTTTTTTTTTTTAATTTTTACAGGAGAAAAAAGTATCTACAATCTGCATCTGCTGTTTGGAAATCAAGTCATTTATGTGGTACACAATCAAGTGAGATATTTGAATGGTCTGTGATTCTCTCCTTTAACCTTAGCCCATTTCTTAGAATCTGCATCTCTTTCCTCTCTCAAAGAAAGATTCTGTTAATTTAGGTCAAGCTCAGTCATAAGATTCGTGCTTATAATATATCCTCCACAAACCTTCCTTCCTTCTGCTTCTGATTTTTTTTCCTCCCTCCTATACAAGCACTCCCCAGATTTGTGTATTAATGTGTGTTGGTGTGGGAAGCAGTATTTCCACGCCCAAGGAACAGATGTTAATGTTGTCAGTGCCAAAGTACCATTATATTCCTAGAAAGGATTGTTTTGATCGCATGACACAAGATAAGAATCTACCCAAAAGCACAGCTTAGATAAATGGAACCATGGCTACAACTGCCCATCTGCAAATAACAAAATTAACCTAGTGTGAGACACAAGACAAAGCTGCACTGGCTGAACTCTGTTACATAATTGTTGCTGACTTCACACTTTGTAACAGATTTGGGCTGGGAGAACAGAATGATAATAACCTCCATGACAACTGCTAGCTGGCCTTACATATGGATGATATCAGGGATGTTGGCCTGAAGCCACATGACAATGAGGCCACAGGCTCACTGGCTTGGTTTGTAGTGGCTTACACCAACAGCATGATTTATAAATCCACAGACAGTTTAGACAATAGCTGCTCATGAATGAATACATCCATGGGCATCCAGCATCCCACAAAAGACTAAACCTGAACCACACACACAAGAATCCAGTTGACAGCTAGGGCCCAGCCAGGATGTGCAGTTGGAGTGTGTGTCCTGTAGCCCTGCATGCTGGTTTGAATTGGGCTGAAGGAAATGCAGCTTGAAATGGTGTGGGTGTGTATGTGTGTGTGTGTGGGAATGTGTGTCTGTTGCAAAATAGGCTGATTAAAAGACCAAGTGCTATCCACGTGTTCTCATCTCTCCCACATTCTTAATATATTAGATTATCTAAATATATTTTAGATTATTCATCACTGAGTGCTGTGTTTCCTTTCCTGCAGCGATCTCACCCCAGCCCAGTCCTCCCTCAAAACTGTGCTGTCTGCCCTGCTGCTTATGACCTACATGAGACACTTATCTAAAAGCTTCAGCATCTAGTATTTAGGACCATCTACCACAAATATTAAAGGCTGAAATGACTGAAATTGAACTTCAAGAAATAGAAAATCCATTAGGTCTGAAACTTGTTTTAAGGCTCTTTTTTTAAAATTCTATTAGATACAATGTTAATGGATATTTGCTTTGCCAAGAATCCTTTTGAAAGAGGCTGCTATTTAGATGTGCAAAGTACTCATAGGTAATTCAGCTGTTTTAGAAAAAAGCAAGAATACAAGACAACTTTATTCATACTCAATAATGCATTGCAAAATGTGTAGTCGTCATTCACTCTAGAGATCATCAACATTACTTAGATACTTCTCAGACTGTGAACATCAATATTAAAATGATAAAAATATGCTAGAACACCTAAAGTACTTTACATAAGAAACAGCTTGCAGGATTTTTTTCAAGGCCCAATTTCAAAGGCACAGAAAAGAAGCCTTAATTAAATTGACTAGACAGGCTATTGCTGTCAGCTATCAAAACCAAAAAAAAAAGATCCAAAGGTCCTCCATGTCCAATATCAGCTGGTAAAGAGAATAACTTTCTCCATTTTTGAAAACCTAGAACAAGAATGGAAAATAAATATTTCACACTTTTTTTTTAAATCTCTTGAAGTG
Organism: Agelaius tricolor; assembly: GCF_023055355.1. NCBI lineage: Eukaryota > Metazoa > Chordata > Aves > Passeriformes > Icteridae > Agelaius > Agelaius tricolor. The sequence goes on along the minus strand of NW_027269267.1, from coordinate 49,351,159 downwards.
TTGAACCTAGCTGAAAAAAAAAAAAAAAGTCTGACAAAGATAATTCTTAGGGAAAAGCTGAGAGTTACATAAAATATTCCAGAAATTAGCTTGAAAGCTTAGAACTTTCTTCCTGTTTAGTTACTTTAGTACTTGCTTTCTGGTAATTAACGTCTACCTTCCTGAAATACATTTCCTTAATATCTGTAGCTCTCAAGATGCCAGCTTTTACAATGTGATGTATAGAATAATATACTTTCTCTCAAAATTGACTTGATCATGAAGCATTACATATATATTGCTCTTAGATTTAAATAAATCAGTATAGTACAACTCTTTATTTTAAAATTAATATACAATGAAATAAAATATTTGGCTTGGCAGCTTCTGCTAAAGCATTGTGTTCAGGACCAATACAAAAGGAGATATACCAAAGGTGAGCTAAAGACATATGTGTATGTTTAGTCTCACATGTTGTTCCCTTGCCTGAGTCCACCTCAGTGAGGTCCAACCATATTTACTGCTGTAAAAAGAATTTATAAATAGCTAGATTTCTAGTGTTGGGCACTAAATAGAATGGAATAAAATATTTCAATTGGAAAGGACCTACAATGATCATCTAGCTCAACTGTGAATATCATTTAGTACTGTGTTCACTTTAAATTACTTGGCTTCAACTGTGTCTGTCTTTTTTTTTTACTGAAAATTTCCTTCAAAATTCTTGTGGTAATCAATTAATTTATAATCACTGCATTCTCTATAATTAGAAAGGAGATTGATATCCAGGAGGTTTTAATCTAGTTCAATTTTATACTACACTAATAGAGATTCAACAAAGTTTATTCAGAATATTTTACACTGACAAAATTAAAGCAAGCCCCTTATCTCTGGCATGCCTAAAGTGAAGCTAATGTATCCTACTATTAAGGCTAAAAATTCAAATACCCAATAGGTAGTTAGAAAATGTAATTTTAAATTTATAATCTGATACAGGAAACTCCAGTCTCCAGGAAATTTTCTTCTGATGTAGCTTAAAGGAAGTGACAAAAAGTGTGTAGTTTTGGGGAACAAGGCCTATATTACTAAGGAAATAACATTGTACTGTAAATTTATAGTTTAAAGAGTCAACAAGTGTAATTAAATATATAATGGGATGCAACTAAATTTAAATTGCATTTATTGCTTTCAACCTTTAAAACACTAGAAAGTTCTGAGCTTCCACATGGAGTTTTCTGGTATTAGTTTTTAAGAGAATCTCCTAAAAATACATATAATGGACAGATTCTACAGTCCTTTATTTTGCACAAAAATCCAGTGTAGAAACTGACAGACTAGACTGCATTTCTGGGGAAAAAAAAAAAAAAAAAAAAAAAAAAAAAAGGACATATCTGAACAGACTATGGCTCTTCCTTAATGAAGGGCTTTAGAAATCAAAATATTTGAACTCTGGTTCTTCTCTGCTTCCTGACTTTGATAGTGGACGACAGACAGCATCTGCCAGACTCATTTTCGGAGAAATCCACGTGGTGCTGAAAAGGAGATTGTTACTGTCCCTCACTTACTGGGTTGGACTCCAGAAGGAAGTGTTAAACAAGACTTTCAAGAGGAGGCCTGGAGAAGGGTGCTGTTCAGTAGGTCCAGCTGTGAGCTATTAATTGCTCTGAGAGGCAGTAACTAAACACTCACTTGTCTGAGTAAAGATAAGAGAAATGGCCTTATTAAAATCTTCAGCTGAAAAATTCTCTCTTCCCCCTGTCAGATGCTACCACACAGTTTTAGTACACTACAGTCATTACTTCAACTTTGCACCGGTGTGACGATATTGAAAAGAATGGAAGCACACTTGCATACATTTGCAGTACTGCACTTCTTATGAGCCCTGCAGGAGTTCAGTCCATTGAATTCAGTGACAGAAGGGCCCAAAAACACCTATCTTAAAATTAAATGCTTATTTTATTTATTGCAGTGGATCTGATATCTTACCACCCATGGTTTGTCAGGTACCCAAATCTCCCACAAGTACTTCGGCATATCTCCAAAATTCAGTGCCTAAAAAGCAATAATATTTAAATAAAAAAGATGTGTCATTCTTACTACGGATCTTCAGATCACCCACCTCCCCAAACGGCCCAATAGTGGTAGAAAGCAAAATGTGAGTAAATTTCTATGGAAGACAGATAAATAGCTTTTTATGAGGGTTCACAAACTTCACAGCCTAGTGTGCTACCAAACATATGGATGGTAACACTTAAAATGCTACATCAAACATCAGTGTGGCTTCTGAAAGCTGATTGTTGAACATTTTGTTGTAGTCAGGCAACAGAATTTCAGATGAGCTTTTATTGTTCTGTTTAGTGAATTACCAAGATGTCTCATAATAAGAAACTTTTATCCTTTTTTTAGTTTAATGCACTGTTAAGCTTTTTATTAAGATATTATTAATCAGCCTTGAGACTCAAAAAAGCAAAACCAGCAGATCTTTGAAACTGCAGTTAAAGCTGTGTTTAATGTGGGAGCATTAATGGATGTTCACGCTCTGTTACTAACTGCTGAATATAAATAGCACTATGTACTACTTCAGGTTCCCTCTTGAGTATAATACTCACACACCCCAAAATATCACATCTCCGAGGACTAGAGTCATAAAGACTGTGTGTGTATGAATGTGAGAGAACAGTGGAGGGAAAGTTCAGTAGGTTACTAAGTTGCAGAACCTTCAAATCTGCCTATTCTAAGAGGAACTGATGTTCTTATTTAACTCAAAAACAGAAAACTACCACAATAGTTCTGAACTATCTAAGCCAAAACAACACATACATTTGGAAGGACAGTCAGCAAGTTAGCAAGCAACACCACACCAGGCCTTTTCAGAAAACTGTTCTATTTTATTTGAGAAAAGAAAGCTTCCCAGAGAGAGAACATTACATTAAGAGTAATGTTTTTGGAAAGTCGGACAATTTCAAATCCTTTCTCTGTAGAGTAATATGCCCAAATTGCAAAAAAGCACTCTGTGCCCCATATTCAGAAAGAACATTAGTATTCTGTACAGAATGGTTTATCCACTCCTTTACCACTCTGTAGTGAGGAAAATCCTCAGAACACTCTACATCAAATAGTACTTTTACTTGCAATGGAAAACATATGTCTCTTCCAAAGTACTCCCAACAGGTACCTTGGATGTCTCACAAAAGTTCTGTGTTCTTGGAGAATTGTATCACAGTTCTGAAAGCTTTTTCAAGAACTCCCCTTGAAAGCAGAAAGTCATCTTAAGGATTTTATCTACCAAAAGTATTCTCCTTTCATATCTGAAGTCACATTTCCAACTAAATTCAGGAAATCCCTTTTTGTCATTTAAAATTTTAACTGGGGGAAAAAAACCCTCACAAAACAACCCAGCCCACAAACCCCTAAATAAAAACGCTTTACACAACCAGAAATGTTATTTGGTCTTACACAAGCAGAAATGTTACTCAATTTTACACTCTGCATGAAAAGGCACTTATGTAATCCATGGAGATTATTAGGAGAGTTTAACAATAAGGTAAAGCCACAGGGAACGCCTCATTCTAAAATCTGCCTGTACCTTCTGCGATGTTTTACATATGATTGTTTTCCTCATTTATGTGAGTACAACTGAAGAGCAATTCACCCAAAGGCAATGGAATCAAACTGGTTAAAAGGCAAAGAAGGGGTCCCTGTGGACCAAGCTCTCTCACAGAATGCATATTGACCAGTTGGGTCCACTTTGATAAAGTGATAAGTTTTTGAAAGTATACTCCAATTAACTAATACATCCCTACTTGTTAGAAAGTCACCTTTACAGAAATGTCACCTTTGCAGAAATAATAAGTAGTTTTCTAAAAATAATTGGAAAGGAATTACAAGACAAATTTCCATCACAAATAATGAATGTTTCTCCTACCCCCTTAGCTAGCTAAAAGCTTAGGGAGACCATCAAAATAAAACAGAAATGAGCAGGAACAAAATATCATTCATGTAACAATTTTCAGACTGAAAAGACAAATTAATGGGATCATAAAATACAATGCCTTTTTTCTACAAAAAAGTAGGCTACAGCTACATCAGAAGTGAAATATGTCTCTCTCACTTTCCCGTGCTTTTGGGAATGGTTAAGATCATTACATATTGCAGGGACAGAAAAGAGAACCAGAGAAGCAACAGATTCATAATATCTTCATCCATTTTACAACTTCCCTGTTTGTACCAACACCTCATAGAAAGCTGTACAGAAAGCAATCCCTGTACAGAAAGCAATCCCCTGCTCTCAGTCTCCCAGTGGCAATTCCACTCACAATTAAACTTGGACCAATTCTTCAAATAAATAAATTACAGCTTGAGGCTGAACAAAAAAAAAGGTTTTGATTTAGAGGAGAGGAAAAAAATTAGTTGTAAAAAAAGAGTTAAATAAATCTTATTTTTAAGTATTACAAAGAATGAAGTTCTAACAGGAGATGAGTCCCTTGTCCCTAAGGTCAGTGTAGAAAGTACTCCCATCAGCTGATGATCTAAATTCATGATTCCTGCAATGGTTCATGACTGACAAACATTTAAAATACAGGGTTGGGTTCACAAGGTCTTAAGAATATATGGCTTCCCTAATGATGCCTTGTGAAGGCTGACCTAGAACAGAGGCTAGATGGAGAATATAGTAGGTATTTATTAAAAGGACTCAATGGATACACCTTGGGCAGTACAAGAGCCCAGCCAGGGCTATACCCAAGATGAACCCAAAATCATCACAAAATGGATGATTGGTCACCAGGTCTCACACTTTTATAAGTCCTGGTCCATTAGCATACTGGAGTTAATTGTCCAATTATAGCTTTGGGTTATGAAGTCCCATCCTTTTCTCTTTTCAGTCCACATTGTTTATGCTCTTGGGCCTGAAATTTGGATCAGTTGTCCTTGGTCCCAAGCAAGGAAAGGAATTGATTTGCCCACCTACTCTGTGAAGAGAGCTTAACATCCCCTAATATGAAGCTCAGAACTACACACTAAAGCAGTATGGAATATGAAAAATATAAAAGCTAAAACCTAATGCATCACTAAAAGGTGTTCAAAAGTCAACATAATTTAAGGTATTATAAAACATGCAAGATTTGTTTCTGTAAAACTTAGTACAGTTTCACCTTTTTCTTTCTAACTGTTTCTCTATTTTGTGAGCTGACATCAGCAAAATCTTTCAACCAAAATGCACACTTGCTTTTTATTTCATTTATCATCCCACATTTACAAACAAAAATGTTATGGGAATACCTTGAGCTAAACGGTTTGGATGGAAGAGGAAAATGACAAAGTCAGCATCAAAGATGAGATTGCAATCCAACAGCAGGAAGATAACAGAAAAAAACTTCTCAATTGCTTTTTCCCAATAAAATGAACAGATAGAAGCAGAGACCTCTAAGAGTAATGAAAACAACCTACTGTGTCATCATTTTATGCAAGAAAGGGAGAGAGAAGATTAGCCTAAAACTCCTACAATAATATGGATTTTTTCAGCTGACAAAAGCAGTACTATATAAAATCTTTTCTGTGCTTTATTTCTAATTACCTTCTATCCTTTAATGAACAAGAAAGCACTTGATCTTGAAAGTCCTTGTGCAGTCAAAACTCCCACTAAAATTAATGGGACGTTTTTCCCAGCCTAAGAGCTCTGAGATCAGTCCTCATACTTAGCTCTTTCTAAGCTACTTCCATTAATCAAACTTCTTAGGCTTTTTCCTCTCCTTTTCCACTAGGATCATATATTAAAACATACAGACACTAGAAATCATAACCTTGCCTCAGGAAGAAAGCCTGCTGCACTTTGTTATCTTCAAAAATTAGCTCAATTTCACAAGTAAAACCCTGATTCTGAAGAACCTTGATTACCTGGACACCTAATACTTAATTTTGGCCTCTTTCAACAGTTCTGACAGATGTTGTGACAGTGCCTTAGGAAGTTAAGCTGCCTAAATTACACAATTGCCTTTGGAAGTCAAGCTGTCAGAATTACGCAACTGAAATGCACATACACAAACTTTATAATCCGACAAACCTCACTGAAACTAATAGGAAAAAAACATAAGGGACTCTAAATAGTCTTGTGTCTCACCCCCAGCAAAACAGGAGTTTAGAGACTATGGTTCACTGCCTGTTCCTCCTATTGAGGCTCACACAACCTGCAACATATATCTGATCTGTCTAAGAGGAATAAAATTAAATCTTTACTTGTAAGCCTCAATAAACCCCTTCATTTTGCAGACTTCATTTTGCAACAAAATCTAGCAAAAAAATCTGTATTCGAAGGAATTTACTGTTATTATGGTTTTGATACAGTAGCATCGATAGCCCCCCCCTCTGTTTTCTCACACTGAAATAGAATAGGAGGCTCCTGCATGAAAGTAAAAATAAGATACCCTGTAATCTGTCAAATGATGTGATACTAACATTGTCCTAAGAAAAATTATGACACTTATTTATGGCTGATCATTAATAGGTCTTAGCAAAGATAATCTCCTTTGTTGTTTTGTTTTTCTTTTCAACAGCACAGTAATGTGTATATAAATGGGAAAACTGTCAAGACACCGTGGTGTTTAATTGTTCATTTAGAGAGCCTGAGAGTGACTGTACTGCACCAACATACAGTCTAGGAATGATACAATTCCATATGGATTCTTATATAGAATTACATCCTCCTGTGAGGATACTGTAATACCTGTGAAGATTCTGTAACAATGCCTTCATTTATGAGAAATTTAAGCAAAATGAACTTCTGATCTTTTAATTATATTAAAGAAATAAAAGATCCAACAGATTACAGAAAGAAGGAGAAATTTTCTAAGGTTGATAAAGTGATTTTCACTCTTTTTAATACACACACATAAAGTACCTTCACAGTAAACACTTTGTTGAAGAAGCAGCACCAGATTAAATCACTGGCTTCCCTTCTTTTCTAGCTGGCCAGGTTTAAATTTACTTTGATGTTCTTTTGCCTACAGCTCATCTTTATGTTTAAATGCTGTAATTTACGCCACTTGAAAGCACACAGAAAAATATTAAATATATGATACCTACTGGTGATGGCTGCTCATCATGGAAGAGGAAAAAAAACAACAGAAAGAAAAAGCAGCAACTATATAATTTACAAAGATAAGAAATTTTGTATATCTTCAAAAATGAAACAAAAAAAAAACCTACACAGCAGCAGTTATTTCCTAAATGATGAAGTAAAACCCTAAAAGGCAAATTCTTTTTTTTTTAAAGAATGAAGAATAATTAAAGTAAGAATATGCCAGTGTTAGAACTAAAGGGTTCACAAGATGTGCAATTATTTTCCTGTGTGAGCAATTAAGTATGTTTTTAGAAAGACAAATGAACATTTTGTCAGGTAAAGAATTGAAGTACATTTTTCACTGCCATTTTCATTTTTTTTCTTTTAAATCCAGTATAGAAACTGCCTATGCTGGTGTTAGCAATGAATACAGAACACATAAAATCTAGCAACACAAATGTTTTGGAGACGACAGAGAAATTCTACCTCATCAGAAGAAAGCAAAAAGAGGTTTCATAATTCAGTTTTTATTCCCAAAGCATGCGCATTCTCCACACATTTCTTTATTTGCAATACTTTACACTATCAAAAATTTTACTGGTAAGAATTACATCTCTTAATCACCATTGCCTCACAGGTCTATATCCCCAGCCTTTATCCCAGATTCCTTTTAAAATTAAGTCTCTGATACTTGACTAGTAATGGTTAAAATGAGATGTAAGGAGGAATTAACACTGCAAAGACAGTGCAAACATAAGATCAAGTTCACCTTTCATATTTTACAGTCAATTCATTTCTCTCTTCTACTTATTGTCTATGTAATGTTTAATTAATGCTGATCTCCTGATGTGAGACCACTTGACAGATGTAAAACTTTATCACATGTAAGGTACTGAATATATAATTTCTGCAGAATCCTTTTTTTATTTTGAGCAGGCATCTAGATGCAATCCATGCATAAGGACAACATAACCCAATTAATAACTAAATACCTCTTGGCATTTCTAGTACAGTGCAAGTCTTTATGGCTCAAATGGATCTGGACTGACTGTTAATGATGAGAGTTTATAACTGCTTTCAGCCATTAAAGATTATATTATCATCCTACAAATATCAAATTATTGTGGTTGTTTGCTTCTCCGGTGTTGCCTAAATTATCATCTGTGAAGTCTTTCACCCTCATCTCAAGGGCAAAGGAAAGATAGGGTAAGTAAGACAAAGAATAATGTGTGGTTCTTGAGAAACAGATGACCACTATTTAGGCTTATGTGGATTACCTCTACATGAAATAAATTGGTGGTTTAAATTTAGCTCAACGTAGATGTGATTTATCAATGAAGAAACACAAGTAAATTACTTACTGGTAACTCTACGGCCAAAAAGATCTAAGATCCAAACCACTACCTGACCAACAATGATTGGCTCTTTGCACTGCTGTTCATTGCACTGCACTTTTCTGTGGATATGTTTTGGAAAAAGTGGATGATAAGGGCCTATGTATCTCTCATGGCTGTGAAACTTTTTTCAGGTGAAAGTGCAGTAAGGTCAGTTGTATGAACACACTCCCAGCAACATTCAGGGCAAAGATTGGTTCAGGAGCTGCAGCATTAAGTTAGCAAACTATAAGTGATGGGAAAAAAAGGAAAAAAAAAGAGTAGACTTTTTGTACTCTCCAGAGATTTCTAAATGCTATGTGACAATATGCTAAAAATAAAAACAGGAAAACCAACCAATCCAAAAAAAACCACAAAAAAGAGTAGAATCCTTCTCGAAAAGCGGAAATGCCCCTTCCTCATTTTCTCTCAGAGGTAGCGTATTATGATGCAAAGGAAAACCCTTTACATCTCAGAAGAAGACCCTAGTATGGTGAAAAGACTCTTAGTAGAGAAAATCTACATTTTACTGGAATCCCAAAAGTGATTCAACTTTGAAATTGGCAATGTATTTCAATATACCAATTTTTTTTTCTGCAATTTATTGCTTTGACTCCAATCCTATGAAGTCTATAAGTTCAAATCCATGCTGGGAATAAACACATACATTGAGACTGTCTGGTAAAGATTTGCACAGGCAACACATCAATTCTCTTCTATGAAGAAGGGAGCAGCAGTCCTCTCACTGAGGAAGAAGAATACAGGTAATTACTGCTGCCTTCTGACAACCGAAAGGAGGAGATCAGAAGGAGATTAACGTGATCAGTTTATTTTTCTCATTATAAAGAATAGTGATAAAGTAGTCCTAATGAAGACCACCAGGATATCAAACAAACAAAGCAATTCAGAAGCTACCTTGATTACAATGCCTAGGATAACACTGACTGAGCTCACTGTTAGTAGCTTTCCCTCTCACAAACTGTAAAAATAAAGTTTGTCAAGATTTAAATAAATAACCTACATTGTTACAGACACTGCTATTCATTTCTTCACATACCTTGTTTCTATAAAGACTAATCTTAATTTTCTCATCTATCTGAATGATACACATCCCAGTTCTTACATTGATGTTAGTACTGGAGAGAGAGGAAGGGGTTGTGTTGAGGTTTAACCCATTACACATATAATAATACAATTAACAGATTTGCTTGACTAAGGAGTTGAAGGCTCATTCATGCACTAAACTGTCTTATTTGTCATCCATTACCTCCATATAGAGAAAAAAAAAATAACCCCTCCATTTGGTGCTTCTTTGTAAACATGAATTACCGTTTTAAACAAAACATTTAATCTTCAAGCTCTTTAATTTTCTTCTGATTTTACAAAAGCCAGACCTACACTGAAAACAGAAGTCAATAAAATAATGCTGTCATTGCAGCAATTTGCATAGCAAAAATGTTTCACTCACATTAAACAAGAAGAAAAACATTTTTCAACAAGATAATGCCAAACTGAACTCAAAGGTCTAAAATCTTGGCTTGTTATACCATCCCACACTAATCCTTTCATTGCCAGCAGTTGATTTATATCAGTGAGTATTACAATATAATGTAATTAGTAATGGTAATATTACCACAAATAGTATAAACAGCTCTGCTCTACTGCCTTTAGATTATTTTTGTAACCATGTTAATAACATACCATCAAGCATCAATACAAATCCTTGACAGCTTCTTGAAAAAAGATTATGCATGTCTAAGCAATTTTCTCATACACAGGTTTTCTTTAGGAAACATGTTGTCACTATTCCATTAGCTCAAAATGGAGGGTATGCATAAAAGAATCTCTGCTAAAGAAGTCTGACTGCTAGCCAGGAAAGCATATGTTCAATAGTCTGTATTTACTACTGGCTGGGTTAGGGTTGTAGGTAGCACAGCACCAAATGAATTTCATCTTTAAAAGATGTCTAGCAGTGCAGTGAATGAACCCTTTGAATGGCACAAACCCTCACTTTAAAAGTATTTCAACAGTGACTGTTGGAAAGAAAACAGAGTAGATTAACTGATATGTAGACATCTTAGGTCTGAGCCAGAGTCTCTGAAGCCCACCAGAATTTGGATGGTATCCTGAACTAGACACCTTCCTGGATCAATTAAAAAACATCCTCATACATCAGAAAAAAAAAAAGGAGCAAAAAACAAAACCCAAGCAAACAAACAAAACAACAACAAAGAAACCCCCACCAACAAAAATGACACACTATCAAACCTAAGCCTAAAGTTAAATTAATGCATTTTTGCTGAATGTCCTACCATAATTTAAGGGTACCTAACTCCCCACAGTCAAATGCTCCATAACTGGCAAAGGAAACAACAAAGTCTGTAACTCAGCATTATATATGATGTAGGTATTATATTGATGCCACTACTTTTGCTATGGATGTAGCCCAGCATAGGCATCTATCATTCTGCTGTCAAGAGGTTCAGAAAAGATCTTTGCTGATCATTGTTCAAATATATTTTCCATATTGTCAGATGGTTGCCTGATTTGATTCTTTCAATTTTGTATGGAACTATTTGCTTAATAAGGTATTCAGAATGCCAACAGGTATCATTATCACTATGATAAGATACATATGAGCCTCGAGAAAGTCAGTTTTGTCAGGTTAAATTACACAGAGATGGAAAATAGATTTTTCTCTAATATCTTTTTCCTATTTTCTTTTTTTTTTCAAAACTCATTAATTGAAGTATTTTAACTCAGTGTTCTTCAAAAGTTTCTGTGTCTACAGTCAATATCTTTTATGAAATATTTCAGTCAAATTTTTAAAGTTTGTTTACTGCAAAACAAGATACAAAGGAAATGTGGTTTTGATTTTAGTTTGTCTGGTTGTTTGTTGGGTTTTTTTGAGGAGAATGATAGGTAGTTGTTGTTGTTGTGGTTTCTGGGGTTTTCTGTGAAAGCATACACAATTGTAACTATGACTATTGATGGAAAGTTACTTTTATAAGTATACTCACAGTTTTTTCTGAAGGATCGTTATGTTACGTGATTGTATTAAATATCCTCTATGATGTTTCCACTTATCCGTACCTTCACAACCATTTTACTAAAACCATAATCTTGAGGAACAAAATCCACCTCTTCTGACTTTTAAATTTTGCCTTGCTTGGGAAACCAAGAAAATAGAAAAGATGCCTAAGTCAGCCTAAACAGAATCCTTCCTTTGACCCTCAAATAAAGAGAACTTACCATTACATGGTTGGGTCAATCACCTGTTCCCCTTCTAGGGCTGAGTCAAAATTTTACAACTTCTTCTCCTGTTTTGATTTCACTTAACACTTTTACATTTGAAATGAATGATGTTTAACAATTAGCAGTATTATGGTAAAAAAAGCAAAAATTTTTTTCCTTAATTAAGGGATCATCATGAAGTCATTCCTCCTGTTGTGAGATACAGCTTAAGAGAAGAGGAGAGAGTCTTTCAAGATCCCCACCATCTAAGGATGTGAAGATCAGAGATCTATTACATTCATTTCTATGATAACTGACATGAAAATACAGAGAAACAATGTATAAATCCTCCTTTCCCTAGCTGTGCCTAGAATACACACATACAACCAGGACTGACCAGGACGATACAGTTCAGTAACTCCATTTCAGTTTAAGTAGCCAAGATGAGCCTCTTCATTACTCCCCAGCTATTGACAAAATTCACTTGATTAGTCTATATTAACTTTCAAACCCATCAGTTGTGCAAGTTCTGTGTTGCAATGACATTTTCAGTGTCCTATTAATCTAATATTCCCCAATTATATATATAGATAGATATATATAGTTATGCAGAATGCTCTCATAACCAGCTGATAACATAGCAAAATATTTGAAGTTTTTAACTATGAAATCCAGCTTTTTAATATTTTCATAAAATTCAATATTATCATGAGAAGATATCATATCAATGATTTTAGAATCCATTTTACTATGATAATTACTTCTGTCCAATTTTGCAAAAGTAGACAGCAGTTAGTCCTATGATGCAATTCCAGTATTTAATTACACAGAATATTTTAAATCCTGAATTTAGGAAAATAAAATTATTTTAAAAGCCTTCAACTTAAAGTACAAATGGGTAGTTTAATGCCAAAAGAAAATAATTTTATGAAGCATAAAACAAACTGCAAAAACCATTGTAAGAAGTTAAATAGAGAGAAGGGAAATTTATAAATTAATATTTTATGGCAAAAATTTTGTCTAGTACCTTTTACTCATAAGCATTTACTGCAGGAGTATTCAACAAAGTTCTTCAATTTGTTATATGGATCCATCAACTAATTGTTTTTACTTGCCAAAAAAATTCTAATCACCTAGTGTAACAGAAATCCTTTTTTTTTTTTTCCTAAACAGCTTTTATTTGAATGGGCCATCACAGCATCCTAGGTTCCCTCTCTTTTACATACATGTCTTATTTATTTGTATCTGGATAAACAGGAGGAAGAAACTGAATTCCCAGCCTACATTTGATTGAGGATTGGATAAAAACCTCAATGCTGAAAACAAACTACTTGAAAATTTGAACTAAAGTTCAACATTTAATTGCCTAAGACCTTAAATTCCTCAGTGAAGATGGGGTACTAAAGAGGAAGACCCTCTCACTTCTAAAATTTTTTAGTATGATTTTTGAGCCAGCACAACAACATTGTGTAATTTTCTATGTGCATACTCTATACAGGACTGGTCATTCTTCTAGAGAGAAAAAATATAAAAAAATAATAGTCAGTCCTTTATTTCAGAAAACAGACTCCAAACCAAGATTTACATCAAACAATTCATGCTGGTTCTAGAAAAATCAAGAGATAAGCAAGCATCCCTCAAGCTTTCTCCCAGCTTCTGATGATTTGAAAATCAGCCTGACAGCTATTTAGAAATCCACAACTGTTCTCATTATTTCATAGTTATGCAGGGTAATGCTTAAAAAAACAGATAAAATGACCATATGAATAAAAAAATATAGCTAAGGCTGAACTGTCCTATAGAGGCAACTGTGAGACTTTACAGAATGTTTTTGGTGTTTTCTAATTCTCTCTTTAATAAAGACTAGTACCTAATGACTCAAACCACACATATTTTTGACTCTTCAGTATTATTACTCTTTAAGTATCCAATAAAAGGAAAAAAAAGAAAAAAAACCCCAAAATAACCCCAAAAAACCCCCAAACAAGTCAAAACCATAAAACACCACAGAATTCCCCAAAACTAAACCAAAACAAACAAAAATCCCCAAAACAACAACAAAATAAACCAACTATGAGTTTGATACAAACAGCAGCAACATATTTATTTAGTATTCTGTCCATAAAGTGATATTCTCGCTGTTACAGAGTTCAACAGAAGATGCTACAGAATGTCTTTAGCTGAAAACACTACACTTCCCACTGTGTCTCCCATGACAACCAGGCTTCTCTGAAAACAAACTGTACCACCCTAAGGCATCAAAAGTAGTAGAAAGAATTTGCATTCTTCCTACTGTTGGCTTCACCAGAAAAAAAATTGAGCTTTGGCACACTGAGAGCTAAAGCGAAGTCTTATTTCTCCTTTGCAAAGTCCAACATACAAATGAATCAATAATTGCATCAGCACACAAACTTATAAAGGAAAACAAACCTGGCTATCTAACTCACTTGTTCTGACAGAAATCTTGAGGTATCAATAAAACTGAAAATGCAAATAACAGAGCAGGATACAGGGACTTATACCAAGAGAATTAAGCAGCTGCCATTTGCTAAACTCCAGAGTTTATCAAACATTCTCAAATCCCAATCAAACCTTTCCATGGTAATTTTTTATTTCTGTAAACTTGCATCAACAGTTACACAGTCTCACACTTTGCAGCCCTCACTTTCTTCTCTTTTTCCAGGCCTATCCTATGTCAGTACTTAAATCACATAGCTCACCAGTTATGTCAGTTCCTTGAACTGACTAAAACCTAGACCTGCCTCCCCAAATTATTATTTTTCCCAGAAGAACAGAACAATCACTAGCACTGACACAAGAGAGGTGGCAAGAACAGACAGCTGGAGGCAGGGAAAAGAGCACAACTTGCCTTTTTGGCAGTTGTGTGGCCAAAACTGGTGCTGATAGATCAAAGAGAAAGCTAGAATTTTATATGACAGGAGCTGTATCTCATTCCATATTCTTCTCCTGAACTGGAAAAGCATGAGATGAACATGAATTCCCATTAGAACTAGCTTTATTATACAGTCAGCTAACACCAATACTTTTTCACTATCTGGAACAATGATCTGATGATTTATGGTACTGGAAGCTAGGCTATCATTCCACAAGGGCCACACTTAGAAGGATCTTGACTTTTTAAAACTTAGGGAAACAAGTTCTTTAAAAGACCAAATAGTCACAGAAACAGAGCATTTGGTCAGAAGCATCTGCCAAAGGATGTGTCACTTAACTGTTCCCTTGGGAGCCATTAAATAAAAGGCACATTAGACATCTACCACAACAGAGCCTATAAAAGGTACTTCTACTGCATTTAAAGAAGGAAAGAAAGACAAAACAAAATGCTCACAGTAAACTACAACTGCTTGCTCTTCAGATCTACCAGATGACTTCTAATTTCACATTAATAGGAAAGAAATTACAAAAAGTACACTGCAAATATGTGTCTGTGAAGAAATAAATTTAGTTTATTAGTACTAATACAGATTAAAAAGACAAAAAGAAAAAGAAAAAACAACCAAAACCATAGCAAAGAGACTTCAGGAGTAAAAGATAATGATTTTTAATATCAGTGGTTCACCCTGACAATTATTGGAAGTGTAAACCTGGAAAATGTACTTAACTGAAACAGTGCAGATTTGAACCATTTCCCTTGATTATTTACTGAATACTATAATGTAACCACTTCTTCAAATAAGTGTCTGTATTGGATACATAATGTAGTCTTTCTTTCCAGAAAGATCAATTTGCCACCAAACTGTCTCAGAACTGAACTTTCTGAGTAAATAAGTTTCCATAAATCTTATAACATTTCAGATTGCACCTGAAAACAGCAGTCAAAGCTTCTTCAATCTTTCTTTTTTTTTTTAATTAAAATTCATATTATACAATACTAGAGATTATTTAGGGGAAGATCCAAAAACTAATTCTTTTCCAGATGCATTTCAACATCATTGTTAGTCATTCTCCTAATTCGTGTCGGCCTTATTATATACATATAATTATTTAAATTATATTTTCATAAATGCCATAATGACAAACTTTGAATATACCCTAGAAATGCTAATCTGTACTCAATAATAAAAGTATTTGGAAAATAAACTGTTTAAAGAATGCTTTCACATTTCAGAAATCTGCACACATCTTCCCTCTCAACTAAAATAAGTATTTGACTTTACCAAGAGCATATGTGCAAATAACTTATCAAATTTAGGTCCTCAGAACAGGGATTAGAAGAGGGTAGCCAGAACATCAGAAGCAGCCTGTGAAGTTAAATCCATTACCTACAAGATCCACACATCAGCAGTTATGCCTAAGCATTGTGTGAACTATGTATATGTCACTCTTCTATAAGTAACTTTCCACTGGAAAAGGCAATATTCTCAATCACTGATAAAGGCACTATATAAATAGAGTACCTATTTTGTTTTAAAATGCAACATACTGCTTATCTTAAGACATATCACAATGGCAAAGCACTAAAGCATTCTCTACTTACTCAGCTTTGTTTTACTGTGCGAGACCTGAGCTAAACCAAACGCCACCATTTGATGAGCTGCACCAATCTGATCTGAGAGCTTCTGCTGTACAAATTCCCAATTCCCTTGCTCTGATCCCTTCTCTTACTGAAACAGATCTGGTAATCTCTGTTGTACACTGAAGCTAGCCTCAAAGGAGAAAGCCTTTTCTATGGCAGTTCTAGGGAGACTAACACCATTGATAGACATTGCTAAGGCCTCAGATATTCAATCTCTTCCAAGTCAATGAATTTTAAAAGAGTTTCTTGTAGCATAGAGTTCACTGATATTTTGCACTTGAATATGTGCCAACTCACCTTTCAGCCCCACTGGTTGCTGAGGTAAAAACATTTGTATGGAATTTGTCCATTTTTCTGAAATGGGAAGGTTATTTCTCAGAGTCTAACAACCCTGACACATTGATAGGGCTGGAGGGGCTAGCATTCCTTTCAATTACAATGCCGTGGCTTTCAAACTGAGTGAGAAATTTGATAATGTAGACAGCACATGTAAAGCCTTTAGCTTGCTAATGACTGAGAATGTGCAATCCATCATCTAAAACAAAACCCATAAGAATTGTCCTAGCATGAATGATATCTTTCCCAGAACTATTACCATTGGCATCCTGCACCATTTCACACTGCTACACTGAGAAAATATGAAGTATTCCTGAACTGTTCAGGAATACAAATGCATTTGGTCTTTGATTAATTGCATTAAAACCACAAATGTGAAGCCTTCACACAGAGAAATGGGTGAATAGGACATTTTTTCCTCTTTTATTTTTGTCTTTTTATAAAAATGCTACTGTTTTCACTTTTAGGAAAGGTGCCAGCAAAGCTGAAATACACTGAAAATATCCAAGTGTTGGCCAGAAGGAAAGTTTTGCCATGACTGTCAAGGGTTCCTAAAAAGGAGATAGGGGTGGTCAGGAGTGGTGGTCAAGAAAGGATGAAATTGTGAGATTTTCAAGATGATTTATTACTCATAGTACTATGCACCACATTTCTTCTATTGGTTTTGTTTTAACCTTTCCCATGATCCTAGTATAACAATTCTCTTCCTGTCCCAGTGAAATTAAACAATTTTTCCACGTTTTTTCTCTTCATGCTATGTTCTGTCTTTTCAGACATCCTATTGCTTATTGTGGTTTGCCAGGCAAGTTTAATCTTGCTGCCTCACCTTGCAAATCAATCAATCCTATTTTGCTAACAGTTAGAACACTTACCCAGACTGATACCCACTCCAAAATCAGCACCTAGAGTTTGATCTGTGCACATTGGATTATTGAACTATAACAACTGACAAAAGGAATTTAAGAAGATTTTAATGTCTGTGACCATTTAATTAAATTTCTAAGGGTGACATTTATCTGGCCATATCTATACTGTGGGCCATTTGCAACTGCAGAAGCCCCAAAGTCTGTCTATCTTGTCAGTTAAAGAGAAGCAAACACCTACAATAGATAAGATGGTACAAGTCCTGATGATACTTTTTTCCCTTTAAACTTCAAGTGCAGATGTCTGTATTTCAACAGAAATGTGAAAGGCAGGAAAAGCTGGTTTGAGTTTACAAAATTCCTCATCATGAGCTTTGCAAGGCCACTGAAAAGAGGCACCACATCGAAAATATCAACTGTGTTTGGGCAACATCATTGAAAGAATTCAACATTCAGAGGTGAAAATGTATTTAATCAGATTTTTCTAAGAAATGTTAAAATAAGAGACATACCTTAAAATGTACAGATCTTTGCATATATGTGAGGCAGATGATGTATTTTGTAGCATATTTGTCCTAACAAATTATTAATTGTAATGGAGTTGGGGAACACTTCAGACTACTTCAAACTAACCAACTCTGCCTGTCATTTGACTGACTCTGAAAATAATAAGGAAATAAAATAGAGAGTATAAACAGTGAGTTTTCAGGAAATATTTATGAGAACAATGAATTAATATTCCAGGCCATTTGATCTAGTAATAGTGTTCAGGTTACTGCAGAATCTTGTGATCTGAGCCCAGATGGAAATTTTAATGCTATATGCAGGGTGACAACAGACAACAACCATGGTGGGGAGCAGGGAAGAAATACAAAATAGAGCAACAGAAGAGAACCCACACATGAAGAAACCACATGAATTATATTATCTGTACATGCAATTTGTGTTGTAGATCCAGTTGCTTGAATCTAGAACATCCACTACAGTCCTCATTGAAGGAAACAATGTGAAAATTAATCACTAGGTTCAATTTATCTCAATATTAAGAAAAAAAGCATGACAAGAAAAAAACAGTTCTATAAAATTCAAACAAAAGAGAATATCCAACATAATTAACAGAAAAATTATTTAGTATGCACACCAGAAGAAAAACTTATAAAAGCTTATGGATAATATTCACAAGTTAAATGTATCCAAATCCATACTACCTGACAGGGTTCTCCTGAGAGGGCTCTAAGACTGGGTGGTGTGACTTTAGTCCACTGTCTATAACTTGCATGGCAATTTGATGAGATCCCAGATGGATTTAAAAATGCTATCATTAAGGATCCTTAAAGAAGCAGGAAAAAGAGACACAGAGAATAATGCTATGACCCTCAGATCAGGAATTTGCAACATGACAGAGACCACAATAAAGAAGTTATCAGGAATATACAACATGGATTTACCAATGCTACGTCATGCTTGACCAGCTGATAGGAGCAACCTGACACCTCTGATGAAATGTCTGGCTGCAAAAGACAGTGGATGGAACCTATCTTGGCTTTAGCAAGACTGTAGATATTAAATCAAACACTTTCTTCATATGGAAGGTGAGAATACAGAGGCCAGAAGAAAAGGATTGCCAGGCAGGGTGAAGGTTGGTTGTATAGACATGAAACCAAAGTTGGGCACCTGACTAAGAGCTGGTGACAAGCAGATTGTCCCAGTGGTTCATTTGCAGTCCTAATTTACACACTGGATGACAATGCAGACTGCACCCTCAGCAAATTTGAAAACAGAAGCAATACTGGGTAAGTGCTTGACCTGACAAGTTGAAGAGATTCAATCCAGAAGAAACTGGATAAAATTGAGGACTGGACCAACAGAAAACTTAGGAGAGTCAATAAAGAGAAATGCAAAGTTCTAAGAAACAACCCCATGCAGACTGGAAATAATTGCCCTGTAAAAGGTGTCTGAAGTTTAGGACTTGATGACAGGTAAAACATGCATCTCATGGCAAATAAGGAAAGTTGCAGACATAGGAGCACAGTAGCTGCAAATCACTATCTGTCTTTTCTCAGTATCATTGAGATTGCATCAGTAGGGATGATGAAAATTCAGGAGATTGCAGCAGGTAATATCAAGACTTATGTAGTTGTATTATCATATAATTATTATTATTGCATTTACATATTTTTATTATCACTGCATTTTCTAAAAAGGTGATTATTCAGAAAGGATAAGAATAGGCAACTGATTTTCAGTCACTGCTGTATGACAGACAAATGATAACCACACTTAAAGTTATGTTTCACATCTAAGAAAAATGCTTGTTTTATCTCTACAGCATTTCTCAACATCTAACAACACTGTCACTATTCTGCAGTGCTCTATTAGAAACTCCAGAACCTGGATCCATAAAGGTAGATGGAAAATAACTGAAAAGTACCTCCTAGTCATACTAACAAAAAGCTTGCAGCCATATACCATAATTTTTGTCCCCATAGGTTTAGGGGTTTTTTTGATAGGGGGATATTGAAGGCAAGGGGGTGAAGAAGGAGAACACAATTATAAATAAATTAATGATGACTGACAACTGTTTTAGAACTTGGAAAGCAAAAGCAGTTCTTTTAATCTAGGAATGAATTTTGCAGAGAGAGGTCAATATTTTCCAAATTTTCAGAAAAATTATGGATTGATGACAGCCTGCAAGATTATGATTTGGTTTGCTACCATCTATTGTCCTTTTCCCCATAACTTCATATT
This sequence comes from Agelaius tricolor, assembly GCF_023055355.1. Classification (NCBI taxonomy): domain Eukaryota; kingdom Metazoa; phylum Chordata; class Aves; order Passeriformes; family Icteridae; genus Agelaius; species Agelaius tricolor. Next base: position 49,331,035 of record NW_027269267.1, on the reverse strand, counting down.
TCTTTTACACCACTTACAGTGCTTTGATGGGAAGTGAACAAGAACAGCATTTGGAGAGTGGTAAAATAGCTTCATTTGTCTAGTGCTGAACTGTTTCACGAAGTATTACCTTCTTATAACTGCTCAAATGACACTGGTGAGACTAACAATGAGCATAAGGACAAATGAGCAATTATATTTGCCAGGTTGCTTTAAATATTTTAAAATGGCATATGGGAAATTGCATTTCTACAAAGCAATGCAAACAGGGGCAACTGAAATTGTCTTAAAAAATCTAATTCTATTTTTTTTTTTTAATGCGTACTTATTAAAATGGCAATGTCAGTAATACAGAACAAAATATACTGGTAATAAAACAGAAGGGAACATAATACAATCAGGAGGTTATATGCCATTGTCAATATATTTAGATGCCTTGGTTTGAAGACCATTCAGTACAAATAAAAACAAACAAGTTCTGAGACTAAAGGCACAGCAGAAGCATGTGGAAATTGCAAAGATACTTTGTATTGCACAGCATCAGGAGGTGTACAATCCATGATGAGGATGAGATGATTTCTCAGGGAGTTTTGTCACACCAGAACAGAATTCTGCCACTATGTTCACTTGAAGAACTGCAAATGGGACAACTACCACAGCTGCCTATAAAAAGCTTTTGCTCTCTGAAAGTCACACAGAGAAGCATCACTTATGACAGCAATAGACTTAGAATATTTGTAGGAATTGTGGAACTACTGAACTGTCACATAATGCTGTCATGCAGCAGATTTAATTTGCCCTTGTGAAAATTACAGAAATAACAGAAAGGAGAAATGAATGCCTGGCCTATATATTAAAAAAAAAAAACAAAAAGAAATCAATGAGAACAGGAGCGTTTAGTAAGAGGTTAAATAATAAATGAAGATGATGTTAGAATAAGGAAAATTTAGGGGTTTTGCAACTTAGCATGTGAAACTATTTTCTTGTGTAGATTATTTTCTTAAATATTCTTGAACCAAATAATTGCTTTCAGTTCTTAAGAACTTTATAATTAAAATGTATACATTTGGATTAAAATAAAGAAAAAATAATTTTTAATTGTTGCATTTTACATTTCTAGGAGTAGCTTTATATATGTCAAGTGTTCAATACAAGTTGGTGAGCACATGAGTCTTCATCCATGTCTTAATTGAAAAGAATTTCAGTAGAATCAAAGGACATATGGAATAAAGACCTAAACTGGCTCTGAAACAAATGAACTAATAAATTCTTTGATATGGTAAGAGAATTGTTCACCTTCACATTTCCACTTTAAGTTTAATCACCTTCTATTTGACTGAAACTTCCACCTACTTTTTAGCAAAGTTTTCTTGCATTTTTTTCTACTGGAAGGAGCTCTTTGTTGATCCTTGGAGGAGTAGAAAAAAGACACAGTCCTAATATATATTAATATGCTATAGGCGAGAGGAAAATCCAAAATATTTTTATGAAATAGCTAGTCTTTAATTTTGTTTCCTCTTGACATGGTTTGGCCATGAAGCTTAAATGTGTTAGTGAGGTAGGACACTGGGGGATACAATTCCTGAGCAACCTGATTGTTACTGATCTTGAATTTGTGGATTGTAAGGAAGGAAGGCCAGCAGGAAGGAAAAAAAAATACAGTTGAGAGAGAGTTAGAAGTCTGTGAGATTGCCACTTGTGGAAGTAGTCACACACTGAATTTCTAGGCACATATCTAACGAAAGAAGCACTGTCTGTGTTTCCTTTGAGATCTAAAATTAAAAGGTTAAAATGAATTGCAGAATGTCATCCCCTTGTTTCATACTGTAGGAGATGACAAAAACTCTGCCAATAGTTTTATTAACCAATATTTACTGACTGCCCTTAATAAACCTCCAGTGATGACAAGTTTTTGTTTCTCCAGGTAATCTATTTTCAGATGATAGTTCTTTGCATCTATCACAGGAAAAACTTTTAATCTGAGTTTTCAGTGCTGCAGTTTAAGCTTAATACTTCCTGTTGAATGCACCAGGGACACAACACAGATTACAGATGATTCCATCCCTATTTACAGTACCCTTTTATGTGCTAAACTTTCTGCATAGGGACAAATGTGATGCAGCCACATGGGAACAAATACAGTGTCTGATAAACTCAGGGCATAGACACTTCTCTAATTGTTTATTATATGTTGTGCCAGATGTCCCATAGAGCCATTGCTGTATTTTTCCCAGCAGGAAAGGAAGAAGGAGAAAAACCTTTATTGTTATCTTTACTTGTATGAAATGCTCAGACACCGCAGTGATGAAAACCATATCAGAAGGTACCTAGGCTCCCTACTTTCTTTCAAGAATAATTTACCCACTTCCAAGAATTGCAATGGCAGCTGCTATTTCCCAAAGATTTTCCAAAACAACCTGTAGAAATCTCATGTACATATGGCTTTGAAATATATGCAGGATGAGCTCTACCAATGCAATCTACTAAAATACTATACTATATAACAAAAACTAAAGATAATAATAATAATAATAATAATAATAATAATTTTATGCCTTAAAATGTTAATATTCTATGTTAGAATTGACAGAGAAATTTTTTCCAGTAGTTTTTCCTTTAACTTTTCCTTTTTTTTCTTTTTTCCTCTTGAGTGCAAGCAAGAATTAGACTAAAGGGGGACAGGTACCTATCAGATAAAGCCCGTCCTCCCCATGTTTCCAAGCCTAATGTAACAATCAGTTTTTCTCAAACCCCAGGGTGTTTCTTTAAACACGATGGTGGTGTGCCTACTAATTTTCCAATTTTCACTGCTACCAGCCCTTACTCCTTCACATGCAAACACATTTTCTTTTTAACAGTAAGACTAGAACCAGAAATATGAGATAGAGGAGTAGGATAGATTTCTGTACAAAGCATGAGAAAGAGCTAAAGGAGAAGTTGTACACAGTTAAAAATTTCTTTAGGATCTTGAAGCATTCTCCCTACTTACTCCATGTATGTCTATATGACCAGTGATTGCTTGTATAAATATCATCACTAACTGTTTCTTTCCTCTAGATTCTTGCACTACAAGCTTCAAATCAAGCTTTACAGGTTAGTGAAGGAGCAGTTGAGTTTTCAGGTTTTCCTGACTTATATCCTGATATTAGACATGCTGGCTTTACCAGTCAACATATCTGTGAGTGTGGTCTTCTTCCCCAGCAGACCACTCAGTAAGAATGTATTTGCTTAAAACCACATTTTCAGTGGTGAGCTATATTATAGTCTTATGTAAGAACAGAATTCATTATTAATAGAATTAAGATTACCCTCAGTAGAGGCAGTAGCCTGAAGGATAATTACTGGACTAGCTAAATTGTAAATGTTTTTTTTAGCTATTGATTTCTTAAAAATTTGTTTTCAGAAAAGCCAAGTACAAGCTGTATTTGCAGAGAAAAAGCCAATGGGGTGAGGGGAGAGTGGGGTAAAGGAAGAAGGGGAGGAAATGTTATCCTGCCATGAAGATGGTGTTGATAAAATTTATTGCTAAAAATTTAATATGTTTAGGGCCATGATGAAATGCTTATCATCAGCTTGCATTGCCTGTAGTTCTTGCTGATTCCAGCCCGCTCAGCGTATCCTGGTAATGAAATGAAATGGCATGGGCCCAGTGCCTGCAAAATAAAATTCATTTCATTACAGTATGGGAGGCTTTCTTTTTCTTTTATTCCTTAAAGGCTAAACTCAGGGACATACAGACCACAAACCTTTATGGGTTTCTTCTTTTTCTGTATTGTTTTGTTTAAAAAGTAATGGTTTAATATTTGTTACTAAAAGGAATACCAATAACTTAAATTTGAATTTACTGGCAATGAGTCTGGTACACCCTTCCCTTAAATCCAGCTATGGTCACATAACTTCTATTTTAAGTACCTATTTTAAGAAGTTCTCTTTAGAATCAATGTCACCATTGAATAGGTAATATATTGGCTTCTTCTTCCTCAATTCTCCTTATTTACCCAATTACCCTTACCAAGCCATGGTGCTTCTAGCTTTATAATCATTTAAATATTATAAAGAATCAACCAGGATTCATTGTCCCTGGACCTCTCCACTGGGGCAAAAAAAACCCCCAAAAACACAAGATTAGATTTCTGATCTGACAAAACAAGGATTTTTTTTTTGTTTGCTTTGGGTTTATGTGTGCTATATAGGGCAAGTTCTCCACAGTTATCAATCTATGGACAAGCATAAATGGCACACATTAGACAACAGCTGAAATACCACATTCTCCCAAATATTACAGCACAATTTTTTCATAATGTTCTAATGAACTAAACCTTGTTGCAACAAAGTTTATCTATGCAAACTATTAAGCTCTAGTTTTACTGTGCTCTCCTTTCAAAACTTTTATATTATTCCTTCTCCCAATAAAACTGTGTTTATTTTTACATTAAACCATACTTAACACTTCCCAGAGTTACTGCTAGTTTTATAGTCAAATTCACCTTGCATTCACCCTACAAAACCATGTGTTTTCATTAAACTGACTATATTGTTGCATCAATATTTGGCCTCTAGTATTTCATACCTCCGGCAACAAGCTGAATGAGCCAAAAGTACCCATACTTCCACCATATAGAGAGAATATTTATACAGGGATATGCATTCTATTATCAAATGTGCTAATCTTTCTTTTTTGGGATAAACCAGAACTGGATTGAGCCTGAAAGCTTTTGGCATTGATAACACAACCTACTGTTCAATTTGTATTAAATCCAGACAGGAGCAGCAGAACTCTCCACTGAGGTGTTTTGCTACTTTATAAGAAAACAGACTTTTAAAAGCAGAAGATGAAAATAGTTGCATTAATAATCTTCTTCCAAAGGATGGATAGGTACAGTGATTAAAGTGTTATCTTGGGGCTTTAATGACCTGGGTTCAAGTTTCTGTTCTATTTTCCTTATCTCTTTGAGACACAAAGGTACACGTGTTGTGTTCCCAAACTAATACAAATACCCAGATGCTCATGCTTCCCTGTCCTTGAAGATACTTTCAAAAGTTTTTTGTCAGTTTGGTTTTTTTTATTTATTTTAAGATTAACCAAAAGTAACGACTAGATACAGACTTAATCCAACTAAAAATAAATTAATTCCAAACGGACAACATGTCAACATGAAAATAAGTGATCCAATGTTTAAAAAAAAAAACCCAAACAAACAAAAAAATTTCCATAACTCTTCCGTGGAGAAGCTGAAGTTCTTTAAAACCGTTTATTTGCTTTCTGGTAGTGTCAGGAAAAATATCTTATCTTGCATATGAAACTTCTACTGGATAGAAAGTTACAGTTTTGTATTCTACATTTGAGCATAGTTACTCATATTAATAGAGCATAGCACCTAGGAATGCAATTCAGTCTTAATGGCTTAAGACATAAACCATTCTTTTTATATCTTTTCCCTCACACCAACCTATAATCCCACTTTTCTGTCGTTTACCATTGTCAGACTCATTCTGAAGGCCCTCATTAGGACAAATGAAGGGATAAATGGGCTGCAAAGTTGTACAGTACCAATTTGGCCTTACCTGAATGAAAAGTTCAGCTAAATCTGACACTTTTTTTAACACTTTCAAAACAAGATTACCTTGAGCAAGGTGCTAAAGATTTTAATTTTTTATACAGGAATGGGTTACTTACCTCATTAAAATCCCCAGGAACAATCAATTTTCTGATTAATTTCTTGATACATATTTGCTGCCTTCTGATAGTGAATTACCTTGTTGGTATATTTAACACAAGTCTTCTGAAACAGCAACAGACTACTTTCTCCTGTCATTTCCTAGGACCTCACAGGGCTTGTCACTTACTCATTTTTAAAGTGGACTATATTTCTGTAAATTAGGTCAACTCTTCAAAAGGTAATGCTTTATTTTAACTCATAATTCTGATACACTAAAACATAGACATACACCAGATCATAGCTGCTACAAGGGAGACCTGGGCATTTTACCAGTCAATCTGACCTGCTTTCAGCATCATTAGAAGGATGATGACACTTAACTGCCTGCTTCCCCCAACACATAACACTTCCTTTCATTTAGACTTCGGATTACCAGCACTGTTACTGAGTCTAATGAACCAAAAATACATTTTCCTGCATTGCAAAGTGCAGTCTGTCATTAGAAAAAAATGAAGTCTTCAAATTTGTTTGTAATAGATCTCTTCCACCCAGAACAAAGAAAGGGATATGAAGGGAAATAGTTTTCTAAACTCCTGCAATGAGATTGGAAAATCAGGTTTATAGACTATGCATTTGAATGTAATGGCAATTATGGAGAACAAGCATTACTAACCTCTGATGTGTATTTGACAGTCTATATTTCACCAGAAGGGTGACTAGTTGTTTGTTTGGGGTCTTTTTACCGAGCTGGAAAGTAGAGGGATCTAAGTACAGTACCAAGAGTATCAGTGGTTTGGCTAGCTGAAATACATAATAGCAAACACAATTACTAGGTGCTTAACTCTGAGCAAATACAGAAAGCCATGTTGATAAGGGTCAAAGGAACTAGAAAAAAATGGAATGGGAGGAATCAGTAAAGAAAATACCAATCTGCATTCTGAAGGAGACACTAAGAATGAATAATGTGGGAAAAGATCTTTCTCCTAAAAATGTTTTCTGCTAAGGCTAGACATATATTGGAGTGTGCAAGAAAATGCACCCTTCTCCATACTGCACTAGATTCATAGATACATAATACAAAAAGATTTCTTTTTTCAGCTTCTCTATTAAAAAAATAAAATATTTAATATATGTAAAAATAGTTTTTAAAAATCTGCTGAAATTTTATCTACAACCAGACTGTAAGTTGCTGCACTTATTGATGTATCAAACATTTATGATTAATAATAATCTTCTCATGACTGAGTTAATGTGCTGCAGATTTCAGAGTGAGCGAAGTCTGTCCAGGTTAAGTGATTCACTCTGCTGATTATTTTCCCTCAACATGAATTTGAGGAGATATGTTGCCTCTGGAATTAGTTATCAATAACTGCTACTACCTCCAGGCACAGCTGAGAGCTCAGAGCCATAAAGCAGGGGAGTACTGCACAAAAAAGAAGTACTGTAAACACTGCAGTGAGGTTTATTGAAGAAGTCTTGATTACTGTGACAGTAAACTCCTCTAACCACTGCCAGCACAGTGAAAGATAGTTACAGAATTTATCGACTCCTGTTCAAACCAAATATGTATCTACCCTCACTCTTCATTTTTATTTTTCTTCATCACCCAGAAGAACACAATTTTTTGGTTTATCACAAACCTTCTGTCTGTTCTGTCCTCTAAGTCATTTGTCACAATCCTCAAGGTCACAGGGGAGTCTCAGTGGGAGAGCATGTGTGTTGATTGATTGGTACAATGATGCTTATGTCTACCGTGGCTGCTAAATGAGCTTCTTTCCCTTCTCCTCTTACCCTCTTTGCCTCCAAGCAACGACTTGATTGAAGGCAGGGAGGGGGTGGAAGGAAGGAGGGAAGATCTCAAAGAAAAAAAAAAAATCTCACCTACAAATTCAATTAAGAATGTTCATAAAGCAGTATTGTGCCTGGTGATCAACCTAACTTGTGTCACTGTCAGAGACTTGTACCTTAATTCGGGCAGAGGCATTTCTAATAACTTTAAAAACCAGACCATAATGGTCACTAATACCTGACCACTTTCTGGCTAAAAAATCCCCTCATATTTTCCTTTAAAAAAAATAAGATACAGTAAGTTTGAGAGGAGTGAGAGAATAGAAGAGACAAAGACATACAGTGCACAGGAGAAAGAAAGGGAATAAGAATTCGAGAGCATAAATGAGAAAGGGAGTGAGTGTAAGAGAGATCGTGTAAACAAGGGAAAGCAAGCGAGCAAGAGCGAGAAAGTGAATGTGCAAGGATAAGTAATAAGACATAGAGTGATAGCACCCACAAGAGAGCACATGAAAGAGACAGACCACACCTGAGAAAATGTATGAGGCAGTGAGCAGGCATGGGAGAGTGCAGCACTGCACAGGATGAGTGTGACAGGAACAGGGAAGGAGAATGTGAAAGAGAAACTGAGAGCAAGGAAGAGTGCAAGGAATAAGAAATAAATGAGGAGAAACTAAACATGAAAATTCTCTTCCTGAAAAAAAGAACAGAAAGATCCCCTTGTGGCTTACCAATACTTACAATGTTATTTAGGGGAAAAAGCCCACAATTTAATGCACCTGTTAACTGTTCCCCTGATATATATTTGTATATAAAAAACTGAATATACATATGATTCTGTAGTGGATACTGACTGTATTGACATACAAGGTGAAAAGCTGTGCTTCTCTGTACAACTCTCTTTCCTGTTCATCTCGTAGAAATTCATAAACACATAAACATGCCATCAAACAGATTGTATCTGCAACACTCAGGGACTCATTTTAATTTCAGAGAGAAGAAATCTGAAAGATTATGACTGCTGAAGGTATCAGTGGCTTCTGGATTATCATAATATCTCTAATAAAAAGTTCCTAGATTAAAACAAAACTCACTACCATAAAAATGCTAAATTAAAAAAAATCAAATGTCTTACTCATATATTTGTTCTTCATAAGTATATCTAATACCCAGTGTCTAGAGGAGTGTTCTGTTGTCCTTCAGTCTCAACGCAGTAAAGAAATAATAGATATTGGTGATGAAAACGGAATGAGAGAAACTGTCATTCTCCTTTCACCTCACTGATTTGTCATTTTATACAGTATTACAAGGTTTAAAATTTGCCAGAATTCCCAGCCTCTCTCCTCTTTTTGTTACTGAGTTCATAATCACATGCAGCAGGATTATTAAACATATTAACCCTTAAGGGTTTTTTCTAAATCATCCCTTAATGACTGGCAAGTTGCATCCATCTTCTGGGCACAATTCTGCCTAAGCTTTAAGACAAGCATGACAGGGGTCTTAATTAAATTAAAATTCCCAGGTTTGTTTATTATCAAAAACATTGGAAATTCAGAAGAAACATGAAGGTATATTCTCTCTTAAAAATCTACCAATATTGTCCTGGGTTCTCTATAATCTAAATAAAAGTGAAAGATATCATTATTTCCTGAATTAGTCATTAACAAAACTAAGTCAGATTTTGTGTCATTAATATAGCATAGAATGCAAAGGTTCAGCTGCAGCCATTCGTGAATAAGCCACAAAAAATTGTCTTATATCAGGCACTGAAAATACATGGTTATAGAGAATTTACCATTTTCCTGCTGAAAAGAAAACATATATATATATAGCCATTGCAAGAATAGATGTAAAATTAGTCCACTTTTAGTGAACTAGACTAGTAATATAAAGTTACAAAAAATCCCTTCTATGAAACTACCAATTTTATGTGCAATGACAAACTTACACTATTAAGAACACAGGAATGAAAGTGCATACAAATCTTTAGAGCTTTCTTACTACTTAAGCTGAAAAATACATAGAAACTGTTCCTAAATCTCAAGTTGTGCAATGAACACTTAAAGCAGGCATGAAAAGAAATTGATATATGATTTACTATTAAAACTATTAAGCTGAGTAACCAGTTACACAGAACAGATGTCAAAATCTAAGCACTTAAAAACCACTAAGAGTATACAATTTTGAAAAATATTGCTAGGAGAAATATAAAGAGAAATATAAATGGCTTGTTGAATTCTTCAAAATTTAAAAAACATAACAAAAAGGTAAGAAATGGTGGACAAAGCCTCTAAGCACTCACTTTTTTTTTTTTAACTGAGCAAAATCACTTTCACAAAAAATTGATTTTGCATTTGTCGTGAGACTTGTATAAAGTCTAAGACCTCAGGTTGTGTAAGCACAATAAATATTTATGAAGAAGATCTAAAGTTTTCAGTAAAATAATTTGGATTACCTGACAAGTCAAGAATGATAATAAACAGAATGTCACCATACAGCATTGCAAGCCTCTGTAAATATAGTACAGGATACATCATGTACACTCAAATGAAAATTACAGGAACAGTCCAACTATAAATAAGAGCAAGGATTGATTAAGAAAGTCCCCAATGTATAAGTTGATCTTTTCTAAGTGTTTTGGATTTTTTTTAATATATGTATAAATTATGAAAATCATCTTTGTTATTTTTGGGGGTGTTTTTTTTATTTTTTTTTTCTTTTTATATTATTTATTGTTTCTTCAGTGCAAGACAAGAGCCTGGTACCAAATATTAAAAAAAAAAAGCAAATGCTGGTGATGTGTATAAGCATATTTGTGGTTTCTTTGCTCTGACAATATAAACATCTGCTTTGGGACATTTTTGGCTACCAACTGCAGCATACTGTTAGTTACTTTGTCTGTATGTCAGTGGAGAAAAGAGAAGTTGCATGTAATAAAACCCATAAGTAATCAGCAATAATAAGAAAAATACTTAAAAAGAATCAATTTGCAGGGACATCCCAAATCTCAATGCTATCACAAACTAACTCACTCAGTTGTAAAATTATACCAGAAGCTTTCTACAAGGAAGTTTTCAAAGCAATCTATGACTCCCTCCCTTAACCTGGGACAGATATATTCCAAGCAAAATATTTGTCTTAATCTTTCTGCTTCTATAAAACACAGAGGAAAATCAATTAATACTGTAATAATTTTTTTTTAATGCTCAGCATTAGCTAAAATGTTTAGACTGAATTCTGGGGAGGGGAATATTGCTGTTATCCTTATTTCACTTATTTATTCTGAACTGTTTTTTTACCTCTTAAATGACATCAACATTTTAAAAAATTGCAAACCTACTTTAACCTTGGAAATAATTTTACAATCTATTGTCCCTCTAAAACTTAATTATAAAATGCTTGGTAAGTTTAGAACTGATAGTTTTCCATTACAAAAGGTCCAAAATAGGACCTCACTCTGTCCATTTAAAACCAATCAATTGGAAGTAAAAGTTAATGGGAACTAACAAACATACACTAGTGAAAATGTCACTATTTCACCTGAATCTTCTACATCATCAACACCACACCTTTATTGTCTGTAGTGCATAGTTAACATTTAACCAAGTCAGACATGTCTTCCACAGCGACAATAGAGGACATGTTCCAGTCTCAAATAACTGTATATCTTATCACATAAGAGCTCCTGCCTCAGCAAGGGTATGTGCTTTGAAAAAAAGCAGGAGCATTTTCTCAAACTCTCTCATTCCCCACTTATAATCATTCAGAACAAACAGCAAGTACTTTCTCTCAACTCCTTCCCTCAGCCAGGCAAGAGGCTTCACTTCCCTCCCTCCAAAGCCAACAGATCTATGGTACATCAATAAGTTATTCAGGCCCATGCTGCTCCCCACATTTGCACTTGTGGGACTTTCTGGAGCACATCCCCCATTAATATCCCTGGTCATGTGCATGAACTATAGGAAATCAAGATGGTTTGTATTTTAAACCCCTCAGCCGGCACTAATCTCAAGAACATACAGCTCCAGCTGCCTCACAAAGCCTCATGGGCCAGTCCTGTTCCCTTCCTCCCACTCTTCCTCTTTTTCATGCTTAAACTATGTTCGCATTTTATAAATTTCAATTCCCATCTTCTCCATTCCAGTGGTTTATTACAGCTCTGGACGGCTGCACTGCAAGATACCTGAGCTGCCACTTGCTCTAAATCCTCCTCCTCCTTCTCCACCTCCCACCCTCCTGCTCTGTGCTCAATTCACACTGTGAACAGCTGCATCACAGCTGTCAGGGTGAACAGCAAAGATGTCCTTTTGCAATAAGATTGTGCCTGTGGCACACAGAGCTCCTTCGAACAGCTAATTAGCAGGAGAGAGTCCACAGCAAGGTTTGGTTCTGTCCATCAAGCCTGCTGCCAATGTCAACACCATCAGCTGAGCTGTCATGTTTGGTTCCTCATTTAGGGGACTGGCAAAGCCTCTTTTTATGGCTAAGGAAAGATGGTGGCATTTGGACAGTAGAAAGTGGAGGGTTGGGCTCTGTCAGTGTTCAGTAAGAAGTGTTTCATAATGCTAAAGCCCTTTCTCTGCATATATTTTGTCTCTTCCAGCTAGCTCCTCTACTAACAACTCACAACTCTGACAGAAAAACAAGCTATAAAAAGCAGAAGTGAGACAGACTCATTTCTTTTTATTATTGTAGAAATAGAAACTAATACACCCGTACTTGGTGCTGTATTTGTGATAACTAGCTTGGAAAATATTTCCCTAAAAGAATTCATATCCCCTAAGTTTTTATTTCTAATAAGTAACAACCAAGAGCATACAATTTCTTGTGGGGTTTGGTTGTTTCGTTTCTTTCAAGTTCCAGACCAAGGCTTGCTAGGCATACACTGAGCACTGCAAGCACATGTGATTAGCTGAAGCTAAACTTCAATCAAAACGACATTTGGACTTCAGGAGCATTTTTTTTTCCCAAGAAGATGAAAATGTAGAAGGGAATAAGAAAGTAAATCTCTAATTAGGTGACTATAGAGCAAAAGGTTCTGGGATGCCCATGGGGGAGCTGCCGTATTTAATTTCAATCGCTTTTAGACATCTGAGCTGTCAGAGCTAAAGCACAATATTAAGCTATAGCCATTATTGTGGGAAGGATGCTATCACATCAGGAAGATGAACTCTGAGCCCAGCCATTATGCCAACTTTTAAAATACAGTGCATTTTATGCCTGTAAAATAATTTACGTTGGAAGAGAACTGGTGTAATTGCCCAGTCTAACCGCTTAAAGCAGAAGCTAACTTGAGAGCAAGACTGGCTTGCCCAGGGCCTTGTCTAGTCTAGTTAAGTTTGAGGAACTTCCATGGATGAAGAGTCTCCATTGCCAGTTTTTGCTTCATGCAGCTGAGTACAAAATGGATCTTCTCTCAAATCACACCTGGGAAAAGACTATGCCTGTGGCATGAAGAGTTCTTTCAAAGTCTGACCACCTACGAAGTCTTTGTTCTTCACAAAGCACAGGCATGCTGTTGCCCAAGTTCATGTAAGGAAAGGACATCTTTATCACAGATTTCTTAAGAATATCATAAAGCTGTGTGTTTTCAATGCAATATTTATTGAAAAAAAAAAAATCCCGCGTATCAAAAGAACTAAGATCCCACTTCAACAGACTATATAATCTGCTCCAAAAAAGTTTTGCAGAAATTGCAAAAATGTTTTCAGCTGTTTTTCCCCATTTTGTTCTTAATTGTACTTTTATTTCAGAATAAATATTTTAAAGGGGAAAATCTCAGGTTTAGAATTAGTAGATATGGAGCCCAGCTGTTACAATGAATAAGCTTCCAATTTATTTCTTACCTTTTGTTTTTATTACTCAGCTTTGATTTGATCCTGGTACATGAAGAAAGAGCAACTACTTTTGTTTTCACTTGAATGATTTGCCCATCATAGTTTAAAATCAGCTCCTTAAGTGACAATATAAAATGTATGGCACAAGCACACAATTTTTAGCAAAGGAAAATTCAACTAGGTTAAACAGGAAAAAAAATCAGTATAGAACTATTAAAAAATGGGGTTTATATTAAAAGACATGGATGCAGAAGTACTACCAATTAAAATGGTGTATTGACTGTATGACTGTAATTGATCATCAACAAAATTAACCTCAGCTCACAGAATATTTTTTGTGATGTCATGCTTAAATTAAAAAGAAAAATTAGGCTACATATCCTAATTTCTCTTGTTTGAGTCTTCTACTTGGTGGTGTCCCTAGGAAGCCTGTTTCTGAGAGATGAGATTTTTTATTTATTTTAAATAAGAAGAAATAGCTATTTGAATGGAATCAATTAAATTTTATGTGCATTACTGAGAAGTAATTGGAATGGGGTTATAAAACAGTTTCACAAAGGTACAGGCATATATCTAATTTTCTCAAAATCTGAGCTACATTTCCAGGTAAAACATGTAAAAAAGTATTTCTTCATTTCAGTCACAATTTTAGTCTTGATTTTAATTCTAACTTTTTTCTAAGCTCCTTAATTTCAAACATGTCTCCCAGACATCTACAACCAGGAATTTCATGCTTGCCCTTTCTGACAAATTTATGAAGGCAAAAATTGAAATTGGCATTCATTAAAATCTCTTTCCATCAATCCTTCAAACTTTGAGAACTTTGATTTTCATCTGACATTGATTTTTGGATTTCATCCCTACAAGGAAGAAGTCTTATCAGAGGCACCCATACAGTGCACACTGAATGACTTGGTAAAACTGCTTCAGCTGAAGCATCGAACACAGGGACAGGAACAGACACTTGCATTGAAACACTGCCTAGTCTAACTTCCAGTGGCATTTTATTTATGCCATTTAATTATATTATAATAATTAATGTTACAGTATTTGGGACAAATTGAGTATTTTACCCAATGTTGTTTTTCACACTTTGAATTCAAAATGTTCGCCTAAAATGGACATATATAAAATTATTCTACATTGAATCTTCTATTTCAAAATAGTTATCAAATAACATAATTTTAAAAGCTTTGTCAAAAACCTTATGATTGTTACTCAGTTATGCTCAGTTGTTACTTCATAGAAGTACATCAGAAAACAAATTAAGTACAAGCATTTTACCTCCCAGATTAATTAACAATTCAGATCTACAGAAATAGCATAGAAACAACAACTACTTTGCTTCAGCTGTCAGCTAAAATCAGTGAAATGTAAAATAAGGTTTTATGCATAGAAAATATCTAAAAGCACAGGAAAAATGAAAAAAATGCCAGTCATTTTCCCTGTATAATTGCAAAATGGAAGTCCACCAAGATCTACAGAATACAAAGATAAGCTATAGCCCCTGAGCCAGCAGTCACTTAGACCACAGATTTCAGGAGCAGAAAGCAGAGAAAGAGAAACCCCCACACAAACTAAAACATGTGATATATACACAATATGTGTCCTAATCTATGACACAATAGGCTAGGAACTCCTGAACACAGTATATTAGGACCATTCTTTTGTATACTGATATTTGAAAGAAATGGGTACTGAGATTAATTAAATTATTTTAGTTAACAAAACTATTTAGGTAACTAGTGAAATTGTTAGATTTTTACCCACTCATTCACCCACTCAGTGGAAAAAAATTGTTGTGATAGCAAGAAGTAAATAGTTTACTCATTATATTTCTGGGGCTCTCCTAAATTCAGCAGAACGAGGCAGCAGCTAAGGAAGAAGCACCACAACCATGTATTTAAAATGTCTGAAAATACAGATATTGTTGCATCATATACCAGAAGACACAAGCTAAACCAAGAAACAATTACTGCAACACCAAAGAATGCAATTGTTTGGGGGAAGAAAAAAAGAAAAATGGAGAGGAATAAATATATTATGTTCTCTGTGAACAAAACAGGGGAAAAAGTGGAAGCTTTAGGAACAGCCATTAAAGGAAAAAAAAGTAGGCCCACTAGAAGGTTGTGAGTAAATATGAGTGAAATGGTATTTTTTTCCTCCATTTTCCAGCCACTTCTACTCTGCACTCAAATTCCAGTTGCTCCCAGACATAAAGTGAACTCCATTAATTTTCCATCTGCTTCCACATGCAATTAAGCTTTCTGAAAATAAACATTTTTGCATAAATCTGCAAGAATTTCTATTTTTGAATACTTGTGATTCACCCACTTACTACAGTGATGTGACCCCCTAATTAAGAATGCATTCTTAGATAAAGAGCAGACCTCCTGACATTAAAAAAAAAAAAACAAACATAAAGAACTTCTGGAGCTCCCAGAATCTGAACCCTTTTGATTTTAGATTTTAATTTCATGAACTCCACACTTTTTCTGACTCACTCAATTATGCCCCTTCATAACAAACATTTATCTAGGTGCTTAGCCTTATATACAGCTCTGTCTCTTTTTATGCTGGTTTCAGTTCCTCTGAATTGTGTCTCCTACTCCTTTCAATCATTAGACTTGGTTTAGCCCCCTTCAACTACAGAAGAAATTCTTGCTCATAGAGAGATTCATTTTCTGTGTTGACACTGAGTAAAATTTGTGCTGGTCTCATGGAAAACCACATGTGCAGCTACCGAGGTCCCATCCTTTGAGAGAAATGAGATATGGCAACACATTCACCCCAAGCTGGAAGTATTCCACATATATCCATTTAGACATAGCCATTTACTTCACTGTCAATACTTCTTGGGTGATTTCTTTTTCCAGGAAAAAATCTCTAAGTCATGTTTCTGAACAGCAATCCAAGGATATGGAATTCAAAAAGAATTCTTAAATCAGACTAGTAAGAATTAATAATAGTCATCGATGTTAATCTGCTTGAGATAAATAACAAAGTTTTATTATAAAAATTGGGGTTTTTTAAGTTTTGGATTTTGTTTCAAAATAGAAGATCAATTCAATGCTTTTTTTACAAATGAAAAATAAAAACCCTCACGGAAGTAATTACTTTAGAAGAAAATAACTGTAATAACTGTTCACACTTTATTTGAAGGCATGGTGTTTAATGATACATACTCAACAGCAAAGTAATGAAAAACTCAGTATTAAAAAAAGTTAAATATTTAATCTGTAATTATTTTTGCCTAGATGCCACACCAGCAAAAGGCAAATATCCTGTAACAGTTTTATTTCTCAAGAAAAGATCAAAATGTATATTAAATAGAAGACCTTTATAACTTTGAGCTAGAAGGAAAATGAGAAAGGAAATGCAAATTTTTCTACTCCTTAATACAATCTTACATTCTACTACAGATAGGACAGATCCCCTTAGAAATAATTTTTATCCTTTATTCACTGTACAAACAAGTATGTAAGAGAGGCAAACCCTGCCATCTATTAAAATAGGATCTCAGTCTATTTCCATGAGGGGCAAGGCAGCAAACCCAATTTGAAGGTTACTAATTCACACTTCAAGATATTACATTGTGTTTGTATGCTGTTCCATACTGGTTTTTATTTGAGCATGCAGTAAAAACTGTTGCCAAACAGGGTTTGCCAAGAAGAACATTTATTGATACAATAAAAGAAGGGGATAAAAGAACTGCACTAATGTCTTGCAATACAAAGGTAAAGAAATGCAAGGAAAAACTAGCTTCTGAAGGACAGAGAAATTTTCACAAGTTGTTCAGGGAAAGTGAGTGCATGGGCACGCGTGCTTCGTAAGCTATATTTCACAGAATGCACTTCAGGTTTGGAAGTACACAGAAACAGAGATTTAAACTTTTCTGGAAATTGCAAACCACAGAGCATTAAGCACAGTCACACTAATAAAACAGAAAACACACACAATAAGAAATCTTTTTTAGCTTCTTATCAATTACTGATATTTTACTTTAACTTCTTAAGTTTCTCCTTTTCTGTCTTAGACAAATACACCTTCAGACACAAAAAAGGGGTCTGAAGGAATGTAGGAATCCAGAAAAATCCAGATCATATTCTTTTAAACATGACTAGATGAGCCAACATTTTCAACTACATCCTTCCTGCTTTATTTGCTCTAGAGGAAAGGAAAACAAGCAACAACTGCCTCTCCAAAGGGAGAGATGGGGAGAGGGAAGAACCAAATGAACCAAAGCCAACACTGAAAGAGAACTTTATACTTTATCCATATTTACAATTTATATTTGCATTGTTCTGCCTATGCTCTAGTCCCAGGTGCTTCTGCAGTCAGACCCCAAATATAACCTTGGGCAGTGATGGTAGTGGAACTAGCTAAGGGCAACTGTTAGACCAGTGTGCCAAATCTCCCAAAAGATGAGGCATATTTCAGCCCACACTGAACACAATATTGCCATGGTTAAATTGGCATCTACTTGATCAGTAAGGTGTATGCATATGCTGCAATCATGCTGATTGGGACTATGGCGTAAAATCAACCTGATGTATCACTAGAGGTGTTGGGGCAGGTTTTTTCTCCTTCCTCCAACTTGGGGAGAAAAAGAAAGAGGACTAGTCTGTCTCTATGCCACTCACATTCCTATTACTGCAGTGATAACAGGCAAGCCTACTTCTCAAATTAATCTACAATCTAGGGGCTTCTTAACTCATATCAGCTGAAAGAAATGTATATTTTCATCCCATTCCTTTGCTGTCATTGCAAAGGTAACCAGGAAGATCTGTTTAGTCTTACAGTGCACAGTTAAGCATTCCTAAAGAATCCCAGACCCAGAGTTAAACTGTTTTTGGACTTCTATGGGTAAATCAACTCTAAGAAATCAAGTTAGTCCAGGAGAGTCAGAAGATATAATCTGACTGTCATGCTGTTGCTGGAATTTTACATCTGCACATTTCAAGGTTTTTGGCTTGAATAACTTTTGTAGACCAAGGAGGATGCACAAAGGAAATAGAACATCTTTTGTGGTAAAGTCTGCCTATAAGCATAAAACACTGAAAATGCCAAATGATAACTAAGGATGAACTACTCAATTAACTCAAAGCAAGTAAAAAAATATAAGTTAAATTAATGAGTATCTAGGTATCTTCTGAAATCTCACAGCTGCCAAAACACAATCTATTTACAATTGGACAAAGGTGTTTAACACTGCTGTTTGCCATGCTAAGTATAAAATTAAGAAGTTTAATACACCAATTTTAAATCTGAGGAAATAATAAGTAAGAATGTATTTTTCAACTTTTTATATTAAGCAACCCATTAAATGAGTAGTTTATCTTATAAGGAAAAAAGCTAAGTTGAGGCACTCCCATCTTGTGTTAAGTAAGCAATCTCTGGCTAGAGTTGGGAAGCACCTAAAATTCAAGGACAAGTTTTTAATCAAATGGAATGTCAATGTCAAAGAAAGGCAATCACAGTATTTGATGAGATGACCAAGTTGAATACTATTGGCAAATCTGCTAATGTTGGAAGATTTTAGAAAAGACCTATGTAGCACTTGTCAATAAACTACATACTTTAAATATTTAAAATTCTTGTGTAAATGAAGACTATCCCATCCTGCCAGTGACATTTACTATGAACTCAGTGTACTTGTGACACAATGTTTAGGATGTAATGTGGATCTGACCAGGACATGCTCAGTGTTTTTTTGTCAGAGCATTCTGAAAATCGGATTACTGAGCTAAACAGAAAAACAAAAGCCCAAAACTTAATAAAATTGACTAGCACTACAAAGACTCTAGAAGAAATTTCCAAAACCAGAATCGAATAAGACTTTCCAAGTTTAAGAAGTTCTTTGAACTGCTTGACTGAAAACAGTATTTCTGCAGGATCTTTTTAGGACCATTTTACTTCATGGCATTAATGTTAAAGCTTTTTCTCCTTGTCTAATTTCATATAACTAGTATTAATAAATTAATAACCTATAGAAAGCACAGTAAAATAACACACAAAAAAAAGGGATTGAAAAACAGGCTGAAAATGGCAACAAAATTAATGAGGATACAGCAACATAAAAGAGAACCCTTGAAGTGATCAAGGAGAAAGTCAGTGACACAAACATGAAGACTCCCTAGAAACATACCTCATAATGTCTTTTTCCAGTCTTCTGCAAATGAGAAATTATCACATAGGGATTTCGTGCACAGTTGTGAGAAGAATCCTGTCAACTTCGCTAGGCTGATTTGCACCGAATTTGACTGCCAAATGATTGTGAGAAACTAGTCAGCTAGTCACAGCTCAAGGTGATTATCCATAACGAGCTCCACTGCAGAAAAAAATAACATCAAGTGCTGCAGACAGAGCAAGTCACGGAAATCACTGAAAATATCTGTAAGTCTGAAAGTCCGATAATTTTACATGGGGAAGCTGAATGGCTCATAGAAACTCAACGCCAGACTATGGATTTCCCTTAGAGCTCTGCTTAGGCCTGCATTACTCTACACTTACTATTCATGAAGTCTTCACTGACAGCTTTCTAGTAAATTGTGTGCCTTTCAAGCAGTTCAATTAGATTACTGTTTCTCACCATAAACACGGCTATATGTTACGCTTCTTCAGCTAATACAAAACTTGACTGCCCAAGAGAATAAGTGAATATTTAAATGCAAGTATCTCACATACTCTGTTCTTTCCTGATTCTATATTCATGGAAAGACAAGGCTTTGCTCCCCATCCAAAGACTATCAATACATCATGACCTATTTACATCAGTTACTGACCCCTGTTCAGATGACAGCAGTCTTAAATCCCAAAAATAATGTGAATCATAAAAAGAGATAATATGTATTTGGGTCATGGACTGACACAACAAGGCCACAAGCAGGGCACAAGACCAAGATGGGAGCTGTAGTTTTGACCTTAGAGTGGTCCAAATTATTGACAGAGCAGAACTCAGCATACATCAACAGAAGTGTGTCACATCATTACAGAGAATGTACATTTACATTACATTACATTTAGGGCTTACATTCTCCCCACATTTTATAAACATTTCTTCTTCTCAGCTAGCAAGTGCAACAAGACTGAAGACTGAAAGAAAGGACACCATAAAAATCTTTGCTCGTTCAGAATAATTGAATGAATCCTTGCCAGACTCAGATCAAACTTCTCCCAAAATGGTATCTCAAACCCCAGTCCACCTACTTAAGAAATGTCTTTAAGGATTTTTAATCATTTTTTTCTTATGATAGAAAACATTTAATGATGGACACATTGGCTAAGAAAATTCCATAATGACAAATATACTAAAAAATTATTTACCAACTTCAGTTGGTAAATAGCATTTCTTTGCATCAAAGGTCACTGAACAGGACCCCTAGATTCTACTTTCTTGACAGCAAATAGTGCAATTTTGCAGCAATATTGTAAACATTTAAATGTTTTCTTTTGAAATACTACTGCTTTTCTATCTCCTGAGAGAGACAGAATGAATTCAGAGGTCTCAGTTGTTCAAGTAAGCTCGCTTGCC
Source organism: Agelaius tricolor (assembly GCF_023055355.1). NCBI lineage: Eukaryota > Metazoa > Chordata > Aves > Passeriformes > Icteridae > Agelaius > Agelaius tricolor. The sequence goes on along the minus strand of NW_027269267.1, from coordinate 49,310,237 downwards.
TCCTATAGCTGCTCATTTTCCAGAAGAGCATGCAATTTCTTTGAAGGATCTGCTATCTGCTGTAACAAACAGTATTTGTGAAAAGTCACAATAAAACAGGAGATTTTAAAATGCCATTAGATAGTACTTGGAACTTGTCAGATCCCACACAATTCATTCCCCCATCCATTGACGCATGATATTTGGCACACAGTGTACTTATGCTTTTTGTTTGTAAAAGAAAGACAATTTTTCCTCCTGCGTTTCTGACCTTTATTCTTATTATCAAATACTCTTTCCAATTGCACTGAATTATGCAAAACTATCCCTTGTGAGTGATGCCAAAAGGATTTTGTCCATCTCCTGGAATGAGATATTTTAATTTATGCAGTCAGCTTGTGTTTCAAACTCTACTTAAAGAAGAAAAGACTAGATTAAAAAACCAGTTCAATACAGGGAAAAAATTACATAGTTCTTTATTTTGTATCTCAGGATTATCTATGGTATCTAATCAGTTATTAAATATAGCCTAACACAGAAAACAGCTTCTCTAGACAAGGTCAGAGGTTTCCTTCTCAGTACCGGAACTCAGCACTTGTGGGTGAAAAAGGTGTTGATAAGTGACTGAAAAAAGGTAGGATAGCTTGAACTTCATTGTACTTTATGATGCCTGCTACAACTTTTCTGCAAGGTTTATCCAGCTTGAAATATCATTGTTATTTTAAGATCACTAATTAATTCCCTTATAAAAAAGTCACTCAATCCAGGAAGGCATTTCTTCCATTTTAATTACATAATGACTATTTTCAGTGATTGGCAAAAGTTCTTCCAAATGCTATATTCAATCTGTATTCAATCAGGGACAATCTGTGCTGCCTACATAGCATTACCTCATCTCACTAGCTTTTACAGCAGCTACACACTATCTATTGAGATTTTAGGATGTAATTTCCTATGAATGACAGAGGCTGATAGCAATCCCAGTCATGAAATTGAGAACGATATTCACTTGCTTTTTAGAATATTGAAAATATTTGCTACATAAATTACACAAATAATTGAATATTTTTGTTTAAGAAGCACTCAATGCCTGTACCCTGCTGGAAAGCAATAGCAGTGTACATCGTTATTTAGCTGCACCATCTACCCTTCCTACAAGATCAACATTGTTCACGAAAGATCAATAGAGCCATTATAAAATGTGTTTTCTATAATTAAGGAGGCAGGAGTCTTATATTTATGCTGCAGGATGCATTAAAATACCAACAGACATCAGGACTGAGTTAGCACTCTCTCAGCTACACCAGCTATTCCTCAATAAAACATGTTTTACTTATTTATTTGCTTCAATTTCTACTCCCTCATTAAGAACCCCATGCTCTAAATTTAAAAGCCCTGCAGGAAATACATTTTTTCACATCCTTTAGTGAGGAAAGAGTATAAAGAGCATGGATTGGAAGGAATAGGTAAGGACTATACACCAAGTTCCTTAGAACACGAAGTGGGGAATTTCTTCAAAACTAAATGGAGATCAAAATAGAGGGGTCTGTGGGAGGAGGAAGGTAATCAAACAACAATTTGCTTATGATTAGATAAAAGTGCACCTACACACATCCAATACATCTATATTTATATAGTTTTACACCTGAAAAGGATATTACTACCATCACTAGCCATTTTATTCCTGCAAAGCACTTACCTGACTTACATTTTTATGGTGTTGAAACCTTAGGATGGAAAACTGTGATTTCCATTTTGCTTATTCAACAACTTGTGCCAATAACAATTCTGACAATGTTCTCAAAAAATGTGTATATCAGGAGAAGTATGTTGATTCTTATCCACTGTGCCTGACACACACTCAGTCAAGTGTGGTACAAGTTAAATACTACTGAAATATATCCCAACCAATCTGAATAAGCACTTTGTCATAAAAAATGTACCATCAAAGACTGTTGGACCACAACAGCAAATAAATAAATACAAGTAAATACCTACTGACTTGTATAGTTGCAAAGATCACAGGATAATAATACACCAAAAAGCAGAATACTTACAAAGCTGCAATTTATTTTTATATCATATATTAGTAGTTAAGTATCACAGAAGCATGGAATGGCTTGAATTGGAAGGGACCTTAAAGCTCATGTAGTTCTAAACCCCCTGCCATGGGCAGGCACACCTTTCACTCCACCAAATTGCTCCTTAAGAGCCCCTTCAAATGTGGCTTCAAAAATCTCCAGGGATAGGGCATCCCCAGCTTCTTGGGGCAACGAGTTCCAATGCTTCACCACCCTCACAATAAAGAATTTCTTCATAATATAAACCTCTCATTTTTCAGTTTAGAATTGCTTCTTGTCCTGTCACTAAGCCCTCTTGTAAAAAGTCCCTCCCCATCTTTCTTGTAGTCTCCTTTGAGGTACTGGAAGGCTGCAATTAGACCACCCTAAAGCCTTCTGTTCTCCAGGCTGAGCAACCCCATCTCTCTCAGCCTTTCCTCACAGGAGAGCTACTCCATCCTTCTAATCTTCTTGGTGGCTCCTCCTCTGGATCCATTCCAGGGGGTTTGTATCCTTCCTGTACTGGGGACCCCAGCAGAGGGGCAGAATCACATCCCTCACTCCACTGGTCACAAAACTATATATCACTGTACGCAGCTACATAGTTGTACAAACTATGTACTGTTCCAATGTAGAAAAAGGCATTTTGCAAGAGATGAAAGCAGAACAAGTCACAAAAGGAGAAATTTAGAAGCACTTCTAGGGCACAGAGGGCTGGTGCTAGGAGGGCAAAAACCCACCTAAAGCTGACACTTGCAACGGACATAAGAACAACAAGAATTTCTGTTGCGGTGCGGGCAGTGAAAGAGTGAACAACAAAAATGTTGTACTGTTACTGAATGGTGCAGCTATCTCAGTGACAGCAGGCACAAGCAAGGCTGAAGTACTGAATGCTTTCTTTGCCTGAGCCTTCACTGACAAGGGCCTCCAGGTCTCTGCGAAGAGGGATGGTGTTCACAGAGGAAAGCAACTACTAGCAGTGGATAAGGATCGAATCAGGAATATATGTCATGTTAAGAATAACTCTCTTCCTTTAATTCTGAAACTGTGACACTAAAACTAAATTGAGACATAAAGATACCAAACAATGATAACATTTTTTTCCCACTGCATGTTTTATCCCAATTAGAGTACATTTAGGACACTTTGGCTCCATGGCATATGTTCATAATTAAACACACCTAAAAATATCAGGGAAAATTAATTTAAACCAGGTCTAATTTTAAATACCTTGTTTAAAAGTGAATTTTGAAACAGAAAAAAAGAAACTAGCATTCCTTGACAATACTTAAATTAGAACTGAAGTTTAACACTGTATTTGTTTCACATGTAACAGTCAACATACTGCAGAAACATAAATCAATATTCAGTTACCCATTCAAAATAAGGGCTTGAAAATAATACACTAAATGTACAATTACAATGGAATTGTTGGTGAATTATTTAAGAACTGAAGAACTTTTTAAAAGTAACCCAGCAGGTTCCTAGTAAATGATCTGCAATATGCAAGCCAGACTAGTTGAGCTAAAATCCAACAAAGCATTAAGTGTGCCAAAGGAAAAAAATGAAGGAAAAAAACCCCACAATTGGAGAATGGTAAACAAAAGCTCACATTTAGGAAAGTCAATCTTGTATTTCAAAATCCAACTGCAGAGATTATTCACATTCCACTACTGTCCATTTTTCCATCATACAATATTCAAACTAGAATCTTAAGTCGCTATTCACAAAGCAGAAGAAATGCAGAAACATTTTGATATGGATCACATTTTTCAGATATTCTCTGCCTGTTTCTCAGGTTTCAATGGCTTATAACCATTGTATTTGAGTTTTATACCTTTGTTCTGTCCAAGTTGCCATGGATATGCATTTAAAAAAATTCTCATCAAAACATACTTTGAACAGTAATGGGATCTGCCTTGCTATTTCCTCACCTGTATTTATTTCCTTGCCAAAAATTTATTTCATAGAAGGAAAATGCAATGAAAGGCTTCAAATGGAAATAGGATAACATCTCTACAGATCTGCATCACAGATCACTATGATTTCCTTGATATTATGCTTAAAATAAATTAACGCAAGAAATGGAGGCATTTGTAACTTTAAAACTAGATTAATACAAATGCCATTTTGGTCCAAATAATGTGTTAGGAAGAAAAAAATCAGATATAACTAAAGAATTGATAGTTGATAACTAAAGAATTTCATTCCATTTGCTGCTAAATAGATTAACTCTATTAAGGAACTGAAGTGTTTTGTGTAGTGAACATACTATTTATATCGTACAATTTTATAAACTTAGATTTACACCACAGAATTAACTCCTTTTAGATATTTAATATGAAATATGACCTTATCACAGTGCTAAAATATCCCAGCGTGCTGTGCAGACTATTCCTAAAGAAATTTATTTCTGAAACAGGTGAAGTACGACACTGTAATACTGAGATCTGATTAAAATAAGTGATTGCCTATCTAAATATGGAAACTAGCTGTATTTTAGCTTAGAGTTCAAATTTACCTCTTGCTAAATAAAGCTGTAATATCTTTTTAAGCACCCCACACAATCCATAAGCAGATGCATTTCAGCAGTTGTAACAGATGTGATTGGACATGTAAAAAAACAGTTCAATTTTTTCATTGCACATGTTTAGAAATTAATGGAAAAAGAAAGCTAACAGAAATTTGATTTATTTTTGTAGATTTTAATAATGTATTAGGGTCTTATAATTAGGGATATTCTGAGAGCACACACCAAAAAAACCCAGTTCATTATCTGCACAAATACATGTGCACACCCACAGAAGTGTTCATTTTAGACATAGAGCATACTTTATTTGGACCTTAGGACAGTGAATGTGACCAAAATGCAGGTGACATTTTGAAGTAAGTTGATTCCCAAACCTTCACTATGTAAGATAGGAATATAATGAATATTAAAATCATCTTTCTATACTATCTTAAGCTTTCTTTTCTGCCAACTTGGCACCACAAACAATTGCAAGCTTCAAGGGGTAAAAAGGTAATAAATACAAAGACAGGAAGACATTCATTATGACTGAAAAGCTTGAGGGTTTTTTTTTACTAAGATTAGTGTTCTTTCCTTCATTTTAAATCCACAAAAATCTAGCCCACTATGAAATCTTAAAATCTATGAAGTTCAAAGGCATACCAAAGCCAAGTTCTATTCCTTCAAGAACAAATAAAATCCATCTATAAAATGGAGGGAAAAATACTACAGGAAACTAAATTGACATCCACTCTGTATTTGTTCAGAGCACAATTTTACTTTTCCTGTTCTCCTGATGGAAAAAAAAATCAAATTCATCAAATCATTGATAGTCTTAGAGATTTCACTTCACTACCATTAATGATCTGGTAAATCATCAAGAGAAAAAGTAATTAGTTTCAAGATTCAAAATCAAAAGTATTACATAAAAATATTAGTTATTCCATGGGCAGAAATCAATAGCCTTTGACTTTCACCAAGTGTGAGCCACTTAGTCTTTCAAAATCAAAGTACCAGAACACATCTGGAGAAAAGTTTATCTTTCCCAAAAGGAATTCCAATCTGTTTACTGGAATTTTTTTCTCTTTTGTTTTGCTTTGTTTGATTCAGAAGAAATTAGTAAACTGAACAATGGATTTAACTTTCATTGTGAACCAGAATCAAGAACTTATACAGTGTTGCACAACACCAAACTCTCCCTTATCCTCCCATGGAGCATGAGGGGGAGTTTTGGGTGAGGAATGAATTCAGAATTATGTCCTCAGGCTTTACTCACCCCTTATTTGGAGCTCCAGTGTAATTGTAACTGACTCAAAAAAGGCCAAAAACCTGCTCCTGCAGCAGTCCTTAGACTATAGAGCTTCTTATTCATGCTCTTCAAAATCATATTAATGCCAGTATATTTTCAAAGGGAGACTGAAATCTTCCTTCAATTCCACCATTGATAGGGTCCTCTCACATGACCCTGTTCAGTTCTCTTTTAAAAAGAGCAGTGATGGCTGGACTATGGCTTTGATCCTGTCACCATTTTTTTATATTCTAGCAGTTCAGAATTGATATAGTTTCAGGGGCTGCTTTGAGAGTCTTTTTGTAGTCAGGAGCTCAATAATTCCTGCATTTAGGTTGCAGGAGGATCAAACCACAGCAATCTTTCAGGCAAGATCCTTATCTTGATACAGGTACAGTCTAATTCCAGCCATGAACTCATAATAAACTCCAATACTTTGTCTTTCATCTAATTCTCCTCTAAAAGCTTCATATCTCTTAAAGAGCATATCCTAAATGTATGTGAGCCACAGTTCTTTTCACCTTTACTGAAAACTGATCTCACAGCTTGGAGGGGGGAATTTCTGAATAAGAGATACATTGTATGGGGAAGAATCTATAAACTCAGTCACAGAGGAGAAAAAAATTCTCTTTGAAATCCTTTCTTTGTTTTAGGCACAGAACCTGTACAACCTCTGCACAGCAATTTTTAGAGTTTATTCTTTAAATCCAAGGTCATGTAGCCACAGCAGCTAGTTCATGCTCAGAGGGGAGGTAATCATCCTCTGTTCTTCTCAGCAAGTGCTCTTTGCTGAGGTCAAAGAAATGGGGCAATGTAACACTAGAATCCATTACAAATTAGCATAATGTCACCACCTCTCTCTGTGACATTTAAAATGAGCACAGATGAAGGACAGCGTGGAAAACAATGCAATTGCAAGTATCTGGATCCAACAGTAGTTCTGGAAAAGGACAAGGAACTGGAATCGCCTGTAATGAATCCTTTAACAAACTCCAGCATTGCTGTCTTTCTCTGACATATCATTAAACAGATAAATAAAAACAAACAAACACAAACAAACAAATCATCAAAGCCCATCAATTCCAGTCAGACACTCACTTTTGAAGGCAGGAAATCTGAGTGAAACACTACCACAAGTTTTCATCATGTTCAAGTACAAAAAGAGAGAATAGACATAAAGGTGAGAAGAACACCATCTCAGTGCCACAATACAACACCACTGTGAGGCAATCTGTGAAGATGAGACCAATCTCTGCCTATACAGTGACATCTAGTCAGACTTTAGCACTTCTGAAAATCTGAAAAAGAGGGCACAAAATATAAAGAAAAGGGAAAAGAAACATACAAACCCCAGAAAAATGTATTGCCTTTTCTTATACAGTCCAGTAGCAATTTCACAGTATTTTTTTTAATTAGCTATGCCTAAAATTATGGGGAAGGAACAGAAATACAGGACAGAGTGAAAAAACACTCAGCTCCTTATCAGTAAAAATTGGCAACTTCCATTTCATCCTACATGTCCTAAACTTTCTAGAAAAAAACCAAAAAAACAAACAACCAACCAAAAAACAAAACCAAAACCAAGTGGAAGTACCTTAAAACTTATCTTAACATATTCTGAAAACATTTTAAATTTTATGTCTTTTCTGAATCATGATAGCTAATTAGTTATTTGATTATCATAATCAGGAACACTAATCATTACAGTCTTGATGAAAATTCAATGATTATCCCAAGAGGGTTACGGTCCAGTAAATGTGTTGACAGGCTATTTGCCACTGTAACAGCAATGCATCATGATAACATACAGCAGAAAACAAAAGACAAATACAGATTAATATCCATAGTACTTCAACACAAGAGAAAATGTAATGTGACCTTCAGGTCAAACTACGTGCTTCCTAATAAAGAAAAATTTCTTGTAACATCAGCTTTGCATTCAGAAGTCCACAGTCTCCTAGTGAATGAAAATACAAATCCTACTAAAATAGCCAGCACCAGTGCCAAGCCACATCAAGATGTCTCCCTAAAATCCCCTCACACCTAATTGAAAAAAATTCATCTGTTTTATTTTGTAGAAGTACTATCAAAATATTGCAAGTGAAAATAAAATGCATGGAACAGTATCTCTTCCCTTCATAAAGTTTTCCTTCTAAATCCTTCAAACACCTAAAAAACTATTTATTCTTTACAATCACTATTATATATCTTTACCTCTATATTATAGTAACCGCCCTTTTGAGAAATACTTAGCAGTATCAGACCTTTTCTTGTGAAAATAACAACAGAAAACTGACATTTGCTAAACCACTTTTCCCCAAGAAGTTGCAGTTTGCTGGCCCACTTGAGAATTTATTTTTAACCCCATTCCTTCAGCCTATAATTTCTTATTTCTACTTTCAGTTTAACAAGCTGCAAGTGGAACTATTCAGAGATGAAATAGTCATTGAGTAGCTTTAAAATACTCAATTACTATTATCTGCTCCATGAGTTGGAACCCTTTTCTCTCCTTCACATTTGTGCCTTTTTATTTTTATTATTTTCAGCAGGTAATATTAAATGTCACCCAAGCTCTACAAAAATACCAATGCCATTACTTTTTTTTTTTTTTTTTTGTCTCCTTCTCCTTCAAGGCTAGCAGCTGCCAGAATTGTGGCTGTCAAAACTGGCAGCTAGGAACTTTTCCCACACTTGCCAAAGAGTTGATTTGAGATATGCAAATAACACTTCTCCAAAAATTGTCCAATGGGTCCCAAGAGGCACAACTGAGGTTAGATATTTCCTTTACTACTCTGTGAAGACACTGTATCTTCCGATCTCCCAGAAATAGAAAACAAGAATTCAAGACAAAGAAATGTCATTTTCACAGTGACTTTGCATAGAGTAGCTGTCTGTCACTCTACAGTGTAAACGTATATGGCTTCCATTGTCACAGTACCCAAGAAATCTAAATATTTCATGTACATATACTCTCACCACAACTACCGAAAAAAAGAAAGTATCATTGTATTTGAAGCATAAGGAACCAAGGCACAAAGATGCTAAATAAACCCAGTACAATAAACATAAATGTTATGGATTCATATTAATGAATGGGAAATGAGATCTCACAGAACATCTACTTCAGCTACAGAAAATAAAGGAAAGCAATTATACTTGACTCATTTGTCAGACACTTGGCAAATTTGAAGAAAACTTCAGAAAACAAAATACATGCAGGTAGTTTATTGCAGATTAACTTCCTGCTAAGCTTTTATGTTTTTTGCCCTAAACTTAATCTGTAGATTAACCTCATTTATTCTTCTCTTTCACTAAGCGGACAAGAAAAGCAGTATCATCATCCTGCTTGCAACAAATTTGTGCATAATAGAGACACCATATTTTCTGAGTCGTCCTTTTTGCAAAATAAATAAAACAAATTCTATCAATATATTGTACAGGTCATGTCTTCAAAATCCCTCATCATTCTTATTCTTTTCTTTTGGACTGTCTCTAGCCTCTTCAACTCTTCTTTAAAATGTGATGATCAAAACTACTCAACATACTAGATATGTCTCAAAAGCATTGACTTGAATAATTGTTTTTCAAATCTTGCACACAGTAAACATGTTCATATATTCTACAGGATCACATTGTTAACTCATGTTTCATTGCTGACTGACTATAACCTGATAAGCCAGGTATTTTCACCTTGGGGTATTTAATTTCTCCTTTTTGAGTGTAACAGTTCCCACAAATCTTGAACAAATATCAGCTTGTCACTTTGAAGATGCCTTCCAAAATTTTTATTGCCAATCCTCAACCAGCCCTTTACACATTGTTAAAACTTTGATTTCTATCTGCAGCTTTTACAAGGATACATTAGTCTATCATCAACATCATTAATGGAAACACTGAAAGTAACACTCTGCCCAACACCGACAAATGCAAGACTGTTGACATGTTTTCATAATCTGAGGGAACACTAACAGTAACTCATTGCTTCTCATGCATCACAGGACAACAATGAAACAGAGCCCAAGTTTGCCTACAGGAATATCATGTATGACAGGATGAAAGAGTGTTCTAAACCCAAGGTGTGTTACATCTACAGATTTCTATGGATCTGTTAGCCTGTCAAAAGTACTCTAGAGGTAAATTCACTTTTTGTACATATTAAATGCTTGTTCTAGACTATTTCCAAAGATTCAGCTCAGAGTGGATATGACAACATGGGTCTGTTTTTCTTATTCTGAAGTCCAGAATCATCCTAGATCCCTCCCTCCACGAGTTCTCAAAATGTAAAAGATTCAGAGAAAGCTCTCAGTCGTTAATTTTTAATTTTATTAATTCATTTTTTTAAGGTCTTTCTTTTAGGCAGCCATGCTTCAGCATGCAACTCTTCTAAGGCTTATGTCTCCATGTTTCTCATGTACTTTATGTACTCATTAAAGTACTTCCATTGGATATTGTCAAATCATTCTGTATCATGGAGCATGAAGACTGCACTGAACTCTGCACTGAGTCCTTCAGCCTTCTCTACACTATCCTATATTTTCTCTCTTCTTTATATTTAAGGCCTTGAGCAACCTGGTCTAGTGGGAGCTGCCCCTGCCCATAGCAGGGCAGATTAGGACAAGATGATCTTTAAATTCCTTTCAATCTCTTAACGGTTAATGATTCTATGATTATATAATGGAAAGGTAGTATTTTCTAATTTTTATGGGCATACAAGATTGACTTAACCTTTAATGATTTCTTTCTTATCAATTTCTAATTAACATAGGGGTTCCATTTTGCACAACTTTATGTTTCTTTATTTCCAGGTTATTTTCTTTATTCTTATGCCTATTTATGTATATAGTTCTGCAGTGTATTTTGGTTTTGTTTTGGGGGGATTTTGTTTGTTTGTTTGTTTCGGGTTCACTATTTTGAAGAAACTTGACTTGCAATTTGAATTCAGGAGTCCTGGGAAGCACACTTTTTAATACTCACTAACAAATAGAAAACAATCAAATTGCTTTCCTTAAAACTATAAAGAATAGATATACAGAACAAGATGAATACTAATGTAATGGGACTGCAGAAGACTGACTTGGAAGCTAGACTACGGAATATTCTAAAATATAACGAAAACATGGAAAGCAATCTTATTTTAAAGAAACAATGAGAACACCTAAGTACAATAGAAACCTTGCATTATTAGACAGCATATAATTTGTCTGATAAGCTGCATTTTCACTTACCAAAGTTTACATCATTACCTACTTCACAGCTACCTGCATGCCTGGTCTTACTGCCTTGCAAACAGGAGGAGGGTAAAAACATTCTGTGGGGTCACAGCACACTGAATCACGTGTCAACAAATTGTACCTTACAAATGGCAACCTAAACCTTAGATCATGTCAAAGAAACTCTTTGTGTTAACACCATCAAAACCATTCATTATGGATGCCCAGCATTCCTGCTAGGATGGCCTGAAAATATTTTGGATAAGCATTAACTCCCTTGAATTTTCAATGTTTACAGTGTATTTTGTACATGACTAAACAAGACTGGAGTGATGAATTTTGCTGTCTAACACAGGTGGTTTACCTCAGCAAATAATTTCTCACATTAATAACCTTTCTTACTGGAGTTGAGCAACCTTGTATAAACACATTTGCACCTTCTATCAAAAATTAAAACATGTAGCATGATTTGACAATCCATCATTTTCCTTCCTACAAAATAAGAGAAGGTGCAAATCCCAAAAGTTTTACATAAATTACTCATGTCTTCTATACAGAACAGAATTCTGAGAACACATGCAGATAAGATGTTTCCCACTGGGAAGGAGTTAAAATAAGACAGACAGTCGTCCCCATGCCAGCATGACCCCAACCCACCAAGAAATCCAAAATATATGCAAGAAGATGCCATCACTTTATGAAACAGAAGAGCTTTTTTCAACTTTTCCTTGGAAGTACAGGAATTGGGTCATGTTGCATTTAAGGAAGATGGACCTTCAAGGGCCTTCAACTGTAGGAAAGTCACTTATAATACAAAGTCTTATGATGAGGCTGTTACTGCATTAACAAGAAAGTGGACGGTTTTGAGGGTTTGATACGTTCAAGAGTTTGAACATAATCCCAAATATTAATGGGCAATGCATACGTTTCAATGAGAGAGCAAGAACAAAGTATGAAATGAATTCCTACAGTCTAAAGTCTGCTTAACAGTATGTCAGACCTGCTTTGTAAAAGCCCTGTTCATGTCTGCTTATAACACTAAACCCTACCAAATAAAGCTAGTGAGCAGAAAATTTGGGTCCAAGACCAATTCCAGGACCTAAAATAAAGGATCGTACACTGCTTAAAGCAAGATAGGTTGTACTCATTTTGATCAATACTAGCAGGATCACATAGTAAAAGTGAAAAATCATTTATTTATTTTCTGTGAGCACAGCTAAAAAGAAAAACACTGGAAAACTGCTCCAAAAGATGACTTAAGTTGAACTATGTATTGAAAAGGAGGAAAAAACCCCACAAGCTTGTCATTTGAACAGTTTTTTATGTTATTGAGACCAAATTCCTATTCTTAATCTTTACCAACGTTCCTATTACAAGTTTGCTTCTGTATGTATAATATCACAATTGTAGGAACTTTCAATTTCAAGCAATCAAAACCATAATTTAAAATCTAGTATTTTATTCATGGTGGCTAACAAAATATGTGTTTGTAAAAAATCAAGTCCTTCTGGCTTAACCAGTTCTCAGAATATCACCTGGAGAATTACTAATCCTGACCTATTCCTTTGAAGAAAACACACAACACAACTCAGTATGTGAAATGTGTGAAAGCAAACGTAAAATAATAACCTGGGTCAATAAGGCTTATTTATGGCTACTTGATAATCCATGCCCAAAAAAATTCAGAACAAGTATACAGAAAAGCTTTCTTTGTCATGCCCCAGCTGTCAAGAAGCTTTAGAAACCAACCAAACACCAGTTTCTTAATATGGTACGGATATGCAACATAATCCTCTACAAAACTACTTATATACTAAATTTAGTATTCATTAACTCAACAGTGGATGCAAGAGTGTTTTCATAAAAAGCTAAAAGAGGCAAAGGAGATGGATAAATAAAGATATGATTTACAGCTAGATTTGTATGAAGACTTTAGTAAAACTAAAAAGCTTTGAAAATATGCTAAACTTTGACTAATCACAGAAACAGGTTTTAGCCCAGACTCATTGAAACATCCAGCCAAAAGCAAACAACTGCAATGAATGCATTATTGTCCTCTGTTTTGTAGCTGGAATTTCATAAAGTGGCAATCATGCAAAGAGTGGAGGAGATTCAGATCCCCTAAAAAGATAGCTAATTCCCCAGTGATTCCCTCACATGACAGGTTATGACCCATGGGGTAGACAGAGCGTAGGTCAACTGCACAGTTCAAGAAGAGCAGCATAACCAATGTGTCCAAATTCCACACAAAGTATCCACATTTTTATTTCTGATTTCCCAGATACAAACATTAGCTAAGAGACTTTTTAATCGTTTCCAGAAATGTAAAATTGCACACACACTTTCGACTTCACCATTATGCAAAAGTCTTTCTCTTCTACTTGTTCAGCTAATTTAATAGCGCTTTAAAACTATGTCAGTGTAACAATTTTGCTCATGTTCATTCTGATCTAGGACTTAATAGGTTTTTCCTACCTATCTTCAGGCAGCTAACTACAGTATCTACATTAACTCAGTTTTTGTTCTAGATTCTTGGCATGATTATCCCACCTAATATCTGAACCACTTTCTGTGATTACCTCTATTTTCCTTTTAATTATCCAAGAAATGTTAAGTTTAGTACTTCAACTGGCTACTTAATTTTAGAGGTACTCAGTATCAGTTCCCAGGCATGGCAAAATTCAGCAGATTTGTAATGAGCTAGGCTCTTCACCCTCATGCTCCTCTTATATCAGATAAACAGAGGGTTGGGGGGCAAAAATTGCTTGGTAGTTTAGGAATGTAACTTAAAATAAATCACAAGCATGTCTCTATGCAGTACATCTGGAGTCAACTGACTTGGAACAGGATGGAGGCAGTGTCAGTCGGAGCACAAAGGAGACCTCTTGCAGAAGGAAGACCTTGGGTCTCTGGTCTCTTATTTCTTACTAATTTTTTTTTTTTTATTCTGCAAAACAGCAGCACAGTTCTCAACCTTGACTTTATACCAAATTTAATATTAGAGCAACTAATTGCCATATTGCAATAGTTTTCTCAAGTCATTCTGAAAATATGAAGAGACCTGGTGCTAGAGAACCTCTGGAGATTACCCAGTTTTGATTACAAAAAAAAATAAATTTAGGACCTTCTCCCTAAAACCCAACAATCTCTCCTACTCAATACAGGCATGTGGATATAAGATCAATACTAACCCTGCATTACATTCTGTTACGGCTTCAGGGCTTTCTATGTGTATCAAAAAAGTAGATGGATCATCATATGGAACACCATCCCCCTCTTCTGCACCACAGCAAAATCACAAACCCTCGTCTTAGGACCAGAAGTTTCTGCTCCTGCTCTGTGCTCTCCCTGGTGCCCATGGGAACAGCCAGAAAGTACACTCATTGTAACTTTCAGTAGAGAAAATATTGCATTTAATTCTGAAGGCTCAGTCCAATTCTGAGAGTTCATAAAATAAACTCACTAGTAGAATTTTGTCTAGACTCTTCTCTCAATTTATATCAATTTTAATACAATCTATTTGATTAGGACTTATTTAATATATTTAATAAAATATCTATTAGGCAAGGGACTGACTTCCTAACATGCAAGGTTACTTACCTTGAATAATTTACAGAAAGCTCTTTGCTCCTGAAGACAAACTAAAAACAGATTTCAAATTAAAAGCAAGCAAACAAACAAAAGAACAAGGGAAGGGGGAAAATGCTGGGAACTCAGAAGGGAGCTACAACTATTGTGAAAGCAAAAGTGGTAATGAAGTAGAGAAGAGTGGAGAGAAGTTGACATTACTGGAGGGCTCTCTCAGTCAGCAATCAAATGTGCATTTGCTGCAGTGGAAGAAGGAAGGCAGATTAGGTTTAAAGATGAATTTTGCAACAAACCAGGTTTCACGCTTTCTAACCTTTCATGGAATATATTTTTTGATAAAATTCTCTCCTTATAATGCAAACCCTTCAGACCCCCAAGAAATTCTCCTCATGCACCCACACTGTGTTTTCTGGCTTGAATAAGTTTGTTAGTAGATAAACACTGCCGCTGCCTCATGCTTGAAAAGTTTTGAATGTAATTGACTGTCAATGATATGATGATTTATAATGCAATCTGCTGCTACTTCTGCTGCTGCAGATAACTCTAATTTGCCTCTATTGTATTAGATATGATGAACTTGACAATCATTTTCAATTTTCCTATTTGGCTTTCATTCAGGTTGATGTGGCCAGTAACAGTGAATTTTCACTGTTCTTCCCCTAAAGCAATAAATGAACAGGAGCTTGTTTTATATGAAGCAGTTGGCTCTTTCCAAAAGACTTATTTATTGTGTAATGAAGCTTCTGCCAAGCAAAACATTTACTAAAAGTGTGGACTGGAACTTCTGGTTTAAATATTCGTGTTTTTACTGAATCATATATTGACCAGGTTGTACTATATTAAAAAGACAGGGGGGAAAGAGACATAATGGACATAATGGACAAGGTACAAGCTGATTGAGATGACCCAGTTCCTTAATTCTGATCACACTCAGACCTGGAGGCTTTGGTTTCTCTTGGGAAGACAGGTGAAAGAGATCAAGATGTTAATGATTTTTGGTTTTTGGGAGAACTATTAAGGAATGAAAAAGAAAAGTGATAGAAGATACCTGAGTGCATATAATAACATTTTAAAGAAATGCTTGCCAGACAAGCAAGTGCCATTTGACATCTCTTCAATTTACAGTCCCACTATCTTAAAAGGCAACTACTCAGGAAGATAAAATGTTTTTATTACTAGCTATAGAGATGAGCAAATCAGTTTTAAAGTGATACACATTAGACTACGAAAAACAGCCTTTGTGGCTTTGAATAACACAGCTTCCAGAGCCTCAGCTATATTTTCTCTCCATATTAAAGAAAGATAATTACACCTGCATTTGTTCTAGCTTGCTCTGGTGTGCACAGACATAATTTAAAATGTAAAAATTGCATATTTCCAGACCACAGAACAGTTTCTATTTACAGAGTTACAGCTGTCTCCTCATCTAGTGATGAGTGTTTTCATAATAGTTGCAATGGAGTTCTAATGTCACTCCAGCTGCCACTTGGAAGGAGATGGGCCCTATTCTGCTTCATCCATCACAAAAAAAGATTGACATCTAAGTTTCAGTAACTAAACTCTATTCTGTAGGTAAGATATGAGAAAAAGATTTAAGATCTCAAGTTCAGTTTGAACATCTGGTAGTTGGAAAAATGATTTTTAGACTTGCAAGCTAAACACATTTAATACAAAAATCATTGAGAAAGAAGAAATAGGGAACTCCACACTCTCACAAAATTACCTTTTTGACTGTAACCACTTTTCAAGAATTACATGATTTACAGTATCATGCTTTCTGTATATGAGAATTAATCCCAATATCATTTATTGAAAATAAACTATACTACTGTAAAAAGTAATTTCATTTGAATTAATATGAAGAAACCTTTTATAAATAAACTTTGCAGAAGCTTAGGCCAAATTCTGGGGGAAATTGACTGATTTTCCTTTTCCCTTGTTCTTACAGTATAAAAAATCACCACAAACAACATAAAGAATGATGATGTAAAATATGTAGACAGCACAAATATAAAGGTTGAGAAGAACAAATATTGCTTGCACCTGTTACAGTAATTCAGACCTAGAAAGCATTAAGTGATTGCCTTTCCTCTGCAAAAATATTAAAGGAATGTATACCTAGACCTTAAGCATCCACTTTAAACAGTTTACTTATTTGTCAACAGGAAGAATTTTTAAAAGTCCAATGATATGAAATTGTTTTCTAAAGGCTTAAGAATTATTTTTGAACAATTTGTTCATAAAGCTTGTAGAAGAAACAAAGGATTTACCCACCTGTGATCAATTTAGAGAGAAAAAGCAAGCAATTCTGTAAAATGTCTTCAACGCTGTGAATTTGTATTACGTAATTAATACATTATCATCTATCAATGAGGCAAGCAGCATCACTTCACCTTTAATAGCTAAGTTACTGAAGAAGAGATTTTGGTTGGAGACAAACAGGAAACTGATCACTGGTTCTAATAGGGAATCAGCTACAACAGTGAAGGTAATATTATAATGTGTAAAAATGCCTGCAGTTACATACAGACAGGGCATGAGGCAACAATTTAACAAGAAAAAATCTTTTGAATGTGCCCTACCTTTCAGGTAGAATTTTACTTTTACTGACGGAGTGGAATTTCAAAGGTGCTCTGCTTCTTCTGCTTTACTCACACAGAGCAACATTTATGGAGAGCAGCTCAGCAGTAACCTGTGGCTGCACACCATGAGACAGAACATGGCTTGCGTTTCTCTACACCATGCAAAGTGTAGGCTCTGAGTGTCTATGCACATTTTCTCTGCCTTGAAACTCAAAGATCAGCTTAAACCCAAAACTATCAATTTACTTCAACAGCCCTCAGAGACCAAAGAGCAAGAATTGCAGCTGCATGTAGAGAACCACAGCTCATATGTGCAGGAATAAGCTTTACTCTTTTTTTTTCACAATGAGATAAAAAAAGAGAAAAGATCTTTCATTCAGTGCAAAAGCAAGCCCAAATTGTTGTTTAGAAAATTTGTGGTTTGTGTCAGTAGACACTGCTTCAAAATTTAAATGCTTTTCAGTCCCTAAAAGCAGATGCAAAACAAAGTAAATAGTGACTGAGAACAGAAAATTAAATTTACAATGTAGCAACAGTGCAACAACATAGGAAAAGCTACAGGTTCCTACAAGCATGATGTCACATATGTACTTGCTATTACCTTTGGAAGTTTTGAGATAATACCTTACTTATATGTTATTAAAGTTGATGTAATAAAAACCTCCTGAGATACAGAACAGTTATGGTTGATGTACTAAATTGTAATTCATCCCCTTCTGGCCACTTGCTATTTGTAAAGAGACGAAGGAAAAATAAAGACAAGCTCTTTTTTTGGTAGCTTGTTTAATCTGCTAAAACCTATTTGAGGTAATCCCTGCGCCGCAGTGTCTCCCAGTGGGAGATGTAAGCTGGCAGCAATACAGGTATTCCCCAAAAAAGCTGCAACTGAGACATCTCTTTTAAAACATACTCTTAAAAACAGATACTTGAGCTATTTTTTATTTAAAAAAATATTCTATGAACAGTTGACAGTATGGTACCTCACATTATTTAGAAATAACCTGTGCCTTTATGTGATAACATTTAAATGGCAAGTTGTTGAAAAAATTGTTGGAAGAAGAACCTCACATACATGAGCTGACGACATGGTCCATCTCTGGAGCTGGCCTTTGGGGTTTCAATCTTCAAACAATCTTACCTATATAAGTAAGATTTCTGCTTTCTGTACTCTAAGCAACAGAGTAAGTTTTTAAGAGGTCTGCCTATCTTCATCAGGAAGTCACATACCCTATGTTTTATTTTCCCAGTGAGATAATGACAATGAAATTTATGAATATAAATTTTCAGACAGAAAAAGGTATTCACTCTTTAAACCAGAAATCCTATAACATCTGATGTCTCTATTCACTGTTCTATCGAACAAATAAAACAAAAAAAACGCACACAACACAGCAACTGAACATGTCACAATGTATAGAGCTTCTCTGAACTGCAGTAAGCACTCCCTAAATTTTTCAATGTGTACAGAGTTCAAAAAATGAAGTCATTATTAGAGCTTTTATGAACACATTAAAGCAATCTAGTGACGAAGAACTTCCTAGCATTTTACAGGGCAGCTTTGCTTCTGAAGCAGCACCATGTAGTTAAAGAATTCAGTCTTTCTACAAAGGTGCTTTCATATACACACTTTGAAGACAACATCATAACTTTATTGTGATTTAAAAAAAAGGGAAAAATAAAAAAAGTCTTCACTATTTTTCCTTGGTTTTTATCCTTTCCTTCTTCCCCTCATTGCTACAGAACACAAAAAGCATTTCCAGACCTGACACTTAACGGCTCAGCTCCTGAATCCATGTGTGGTATATTTAACTGCAATTTTTATTCAATTCACTGTGGGTGCAGACACTTAGCTTTACACACCAGATCTGAAAGCATTGGTTCTAGTTCAGACAAAATTGTATCGCTAGGTGGGAAAGCGTAATATCAGAATCAGTGAAAGACTATGTTCTTTTTAGATTGTACTACATAGCAGAAATAGAAGAAATATTCAAAAGGCATTGAAAGAGAGGAAGCATGGTGTGGGTTTTTTGAGAAACAGAACTGTAAGATTAAGAGAGAAAAAAGGAATTTAGCTGTCACGTAAAGAACTGGACTCCCTGTGTTAGAGACAGTGTTCATTTATACAGAGAACTGCAAGCAGCAGAGAACACTAGCATGCTTATTGTCAGTGAATAGCATAATTTACCTTAAAAATTGTCCCTGAAAAAGACGAGAAAGTTAATAAAGCTGAACTAATAACTGAACTAATTTTTCCAATCTCCATTCAGCTGAAAGAGAAAAATAATGTATAGGGGACTCAAAATCTAAATCTTCAGTCTCAGACATTGTGGAGGTTTCTAATCTAATTGAAATATTTACAGACATTTTGTTGTTGAACATTTTATTAAGAATAAACAGCAATAAATATATTTCCTGAGTTATACTTTTGAGGAGTGTTTCTAGTGTTGCAGTTCACCAACAATATATATTTTCTAAAACGAAAGTGGGAGTAACATTTGCCAAAGCATCTATTTTGCCAAAATGATGTTTTACCAAAAGCAAGTTTCTCCTGTTCCTAAGCCTTGTGTCCTATTGAACTTCAATTCCATATTGGCAGTCCTGTAATGCAAAACACCTGGAGCCAGGGGATCACCTAGATAAGAAAAGCCTCTGGTTTTCTTGATACAGAACCAACAGTCTCAATGGTGATGGAAATTGCATGTCTGCATGAATTTAGCCATTCCTTAGGGGCCTGATTTACCAAATTATCATACAGATTAGGATGCAGTCAGAGTGCTCATCCACATTTCTTTTCTACAGGAAGAAAAGGGTCAGAAACAGGGAAAGCCTAGAATATGAAGGTCATGTATTAGCTGGAGTGCCAGAATAAGAGCAGGTGATGTGCACATCCAGCCTGGAGCTTTGTGTAGCTAAAGCCTCAGGCTCATTTCCAGGACCCAATCTTGATTGTCTGAGTCCAGTTTTCTAATACAGTGCAAGAATGTCAATTTAAAACAAAAGAGAATGCATCTTTGGTGTCCAGTATAAAGAGGTATTTTCAGTATTTTGCTTTTGTTTTATTTTTCCATGTATTCAAAATACTCTTCTGCTTTTCTTGTTTAGCAAATTAAATTTCAAAATAGTAACCTAAAAAAAATGCTCTGGATCAGAGCCTTCAAACTTTTCAATGGCTCTGAACTTCATAAATTACATCAGAAAAAAAAAAAAATCTCTTTTTCAATCACAGGCTATTGGGTTAATGCTGTTTTGGTAAACAGAATGTGCAGGTGGGATAATGCTTTTTAATACCAGTAAACACAGTATTGGTTAAGCAGAGATAACAGCAATATCAAAAAGAATCTCAGAAGTTAATGCATGATAGCAATGGGCTGGTATTGTTGTGCAGGGAATAACAGCAAAGTAAACAGAGGGAATGATTCAGGTGCCAATACGCGAGGTTGGGTCAAATCTGGACAGGGAAGGACTGCAGTGGTTCAGCTTTTCACCCTCCACCTAACTGCTGCCTGCCACTGAAAAAGCTAATCCTAGTCCTCTTCATTGCCCAGCACTCCTGCAGCTAGGAGATAGTTGGTTCTTACTGATTAGTGGAAAATAACATTTTTTCTTTACCTTTTAAGGGATACAAGATAAGCAACAGTAAGTACAAGGCCATCCTTGGAGCCTTGTTGGCAGCAGTCTGTAATTACATAAGATTAGGTATAATGTGATACTGTGCCCAAGGCCCCCTTAGCATTGCCCATTACATTTTGGTAGACAGAGAAGGGAAGAAGGGAAAGCTCAGCTCTATACAAGAATTGCTGAACTACATATTTAGATGATGGAATTGGAGATTATGGAAGCTATTTGATAAACAAGACAGTCAGTGGACCACAAAACCCCAATCAACCCACAGGTCAAGGCTATGATTAGCAGTATCGTAAAGAAAATTGACACTTAAGCAACCTAAAATTTGTTTGATCCCCAGATTTCCTAGTGTGAGGGTATATGTATTCCAAAAAACGCTTCAGTAAATAAACTTGAATTAACTTCCAGTTTATTTCATCTACTAATCAGCCACCACTCTCCATGCTGCTATAAAAGTGAGGTTTCCAAATCATTAGCATGAATTCTTCCTTCCCACTGGTTGCCTCTACCATTATGACTTTGAAGACTCATAGATCCTGTAATATCTCTGTTTACTGGCTCAGGCAATTACTGGTTGTACCTGACCACAGATGGCTTTAGTCAGAACTACAAGAACAAAACCACCCAACTTAGCTCTCCTACTTAAAGCTCTACTCTGATCACAGGTGATACCTGGGAATTTGTCATCTCACTGATAGTAACAGAGAAAGACAGCTGAATAAAGCAACTTTTTTCTCTGGTGCCTCCAAAACTTTCTGGGCATTAACCAGAAGCTGTCATAGCTATAGAGATCAGGAAAAGTGAGCATTGGCATTAGTACTTGCTGTCATAACTTCTACATTTATTCTTTGAATGAAATGGTAAACATGTTCTGGACCTCTCTCTTCTAACCACCATTTTAAAAAATGACTGTGGAAAAAAATAAAGACATATATTTTCTCATTCTCAATTAAGTTTGTGTCTTTTTAAAATTTTATTTTTATTTGTTTTCTTTTACTCCAATAGACTGGCAGATCTTTTAATCATTTTGAATCTAGTAGTCTGTTCAGTTGACAATATTGAAGGGTTGAAGATGGGGGTGTTGGGGGGAGAGGGTGAGAATAGCAGTAGATAGGTGAAGAGAAAGGAAAAAAGAAATACTCTTCCATAATACCAAAAGAAGTTCCTCCCCCACTTTAGAGTGAAATTTAGTGTGCACATCAGCTCCTACAGAGAGACTATAAATCCAAGTTACATAGCCACATACCAAATGCACCAAGGGAAGACACTTCTCTTTTTCCCTTGATAAGGTGTCCCCTTCTGCCACTACAAGATGAGTAAATTACTTCACCTGTCTAACTGATCCCCAGTATTCAGCCTGACACTGACAATGGCAGTGCACCTGTTAGTGTGATGGACAAGTGATTGGCAGCATGGCATTTGCTGCTTTCTATAATAAGTTGGTTATTATACAATGATGTTGACAATCTAGAGACTGCAAATATTAAACTGTAACTAGGCATAGGTTTGAAAAGG
The DNA here is from genome assembly GCF_023055355.1 of Agelaius tricolor. Taxonomy (NCBI): domain Eukaryota; kingdom Metazoa; phylum Chordata; class Aves; order Passeriformes; family Icteridae; genus Agelaius; species Agelaius tricolor. The sequence continues at coordinate 49,287,882 of NW_027269267.1, read as the reverse complement.
AAAAAAAAACAGGTCATAGGTGAAGTGTGACCCTGAATAAATTTTATGCCAAAGGTTTCCTTCATTTTGAAAAGAAAAATATCAAATTTTAAGTATGACATTTTTCTTAGGCGCAAATTATTCTATTTATGTATAGCCACCAAAATGTCAGTTCTGAGTTTTCCCATAAACTAAGCACAAGATTGCAAGTCACTGACTTGATGGTGTTCTAAGGCATACTGCATCTATAAATGCAAACGTGTAAGCAACTGCAGTTACACTCTTTGTAAGAATACATCTTCTGCACCCATAGTAACTACCACTTTGATGAAACTACTCTGTTTTCTCCCCCGTGGTCCTGCTGCGTAGCTCCCTTCCATACAAGCATCACTCCGGAACAAGTGTCACTGTACTGTCTCAGGACCGACAAAAGCTTCGCCATCTATTAGCAGCAGGAAGACTGAATGGCTAATACCTGTCCTCTACGTAATAGAGGACACCGGTTTGTAGTTTATAAAGCTTACTGGAACACTAGTAGAAAAAGAAAACAGAATAAAGATACATTCGGGAATTTAAAAGCTGCTAAGAAAATTTCAGGACATTTTATTTTTTTTAAACCCAGCATCTTGTTTCCAGCTCTTGCCAGGATCATGCAGAATAAACCCACTGTACGAATTACACATGTTCAGGTCAGGTGATCCTTGTCCTATTTTCATCCTAATTTTTAATAGTGAGGAACTACTTCAAACCTTTACATAGGAAATTTATCCCCAATATAATTCTTGCTAGCATTAGTTATCATCATGATTGATATCCTTGATCTTCACCTAAATGTTTACAGTGTTAAGGGAAACTTCTCAGTCAGACCGTTCCCGAGGCTCCCTGGTGATCACATTCCAGCCACCAGAGACTTTACTGGCACCGAAGCCCCTTTGCAGCAGGCTTGCCTCTCTTGCACCAGGGTGCCTCTCTTGACTCCCCACACACCCCACTCACACAGCCAGAGGAGGTGTCCTCACCTGCTGGACCCCAGGTTTCCCATGGCAGTCTCAGATGCCTCCTTCCACAAAGCCTTATATTCATGGCAGAGTAACACAGGAATAGCCCGAGCTCCCTGTGCCTCCCAGGAGGGACTCTGGACAAAGGAACCTCTGGGTTTTTATCACAGTCCAAGCTGGTGAAACTCTTGCATTTCCTACCCAGTCCTTGGCTCCTGCTGTGTCACTGAGTGTCTGGGCACCTGGCTGTGCCACATGTCCTGTCCTTTGCTATGCAAAAGATGAAAAGATGGGCAATTCACAACCTCTTGCCTTGGGCTCCTGCCCAGAGCTCAACCTGCAGCTCCCACCGCAGCTGCACCCTGAGCTACCTGTACTCTATGTGTTCCACAACAACAAAGTTTCTAGAAGATTTGGGTTTTTTTTGTTTGTTTTTTTTTTTTATTTGGTTTTGGGTTTTTTTAACTGTGTCAAGGTGTAATACATGCCAAATTGTTGATATTTTCCATGAGAGCATTTCACTGTGATGAAACAGGAAACACGTGCAAATTATGGTACCTGAAGATTACGATGTGACACCCTAAAACCTAACCTTCTAATGATATTGTTCACAAAAATACTTCTTGACTTTCCCTTTCTTTCAACCATGATATAATAGATGTAGAATTACATAGATCCTGTTCAACAAATGACATAGGACATGTATTTTACAGTGTTCTAATTAAATTGCTAATCTTGGTCCCAGTGGCTACATTTGTCCTAGTAATCTGAACAGCAGCAGGTCATAGCCTTAACCTCTGGTACATGTATCAGCATGGTCAAATTGTTCATTAGCCTGTAAACTGTCCATTGTTTGGACTGTGAGAACTTCCTACAATCCCTTAACATTGTTCAAGCTGTCAGTATGGCCTGAGATGGCTTTCCAGGCAGGCAGCCTTTTCTGAGGATGGAGGACATACAGCCAGAGAAGGTGGCCAATAAATGCATGACTGCAATCAGTGTTGTGACTTTTGAGGAATGGAATTTGCCAGATCCTTTTGATAACCTCTAAACAAAACCAACATGTTAGAGTGAAATGGGAAACACATGAAGTTATGCACTTTAAATCAACAGCAAGCCTTTAAATAATCAGTAAGCCTTAACTTTCCTCATAATGCCCAGCTCATTTTGAAAACACAGCAGAAAAGAATACTGCAATCTTACTAGAAAACTTCAACATTTAATGTTGAAGTTCACTGTAGCATTGTGTGTTCTATACGGGTTTTATTGTAAAGTTGGTTATTTTTTATAAGTTAAGATTATGGTTTGGCCCTCGGTTCCCCCCATGTTCTCCCTCATAATGGTTTGTTCCTGAGTTCTTTGTCCCTTATTTTCCCGCCAGTGACCTGTCCATCATTGTAACCACCCCCCCCCCCTTTATTTCGAGAATTTTCTATGTAAATCATCCCTTAGTTAAGATATGATTTGTCTCCTGAGCCTTTTCCCTCCCCTGTGCCATACTTAGTGGTTCAGTTGTGTCCCCCGCTCCTCCCCTGAGCTTCGTTCATTGGTCCCTCATGTCTCCTTCTATTACACCCATCCCCTTTATCAGTGCCTACCTCACGGTTTTTCTCTGAGACCGTCACTGGCCCTGCCCCGGTTAATAAGGTGCCTTGGCAACTACACGTGTGTCCCTTCCTTCCTTCGCCTCAGCGCTTCGCAGTCCTGCTCCTGCCTGCCTCACCACGCTGCAGACAGAGCCACTACTCGGGGTTCTCACAGAGGACCTGGCAGTGGCGGGATTCGTGGTCTCCACCGGTCACTCCGGGAGCGGCTAGCCAGCACCTGTCAGCTCCTGTGGCCACGGGACGAGATTGCAGTTCACAGCTTTAAGTTTTGCTGCAAACAGAAGGCTTATTCACGATTCATGATGTTACGACTAGAAAAAAAATACAACATTCTAGTCATAAGGACCTCCTTAAAGGAAAAAATAGCAAAGCTTAGAAATTGTCATGTTGTGTGCTCACAAAACACCATTGATAGTTCATGTATTTATTAATAACTTATAAAAATATTAATCTGTTAAATTTGATCCATAATAATTTATTATTTAGAAATCTTTTATTTCAGCCTTTAGGTTTATAGCCATAGATTTTAACTGCATATTGCAAGTCTATTGATCTGTATAAAGCCATACGTAACACGTGGTATTCACATCTGCAATGTGGTCAGAAAAATGCAGCTGACTATCTTCTAAACATTTTCAAACATTAGGAGGTATTTTAAATAATTATTTCTTACACATAGCAGTTACTAATACCTACAGGCACACACAGAGATTAGTATATACAAATATATATACAGAAATAATTTTCTGTTCTAAGTTTAGTGGGATAAAAGTCACTGAATTAAAAGAATGCTGAAACAAGCAGTTGCACACTCTAAATGACTGCTGCAATGCAAAATTCAGTCTCACAAAGCTTGCACAGTGACTTGAAATAATCATTTTTTTCCAATCCAAATGCTATTTTTCAATTCAGTGGGCCTCAAGCTTTTCAACAAACTGGATCAATTTGAAGCTACTCATTCAAAAGGGTTTCCTAAATGCCAGTCTTAGAATTCAACATGACAGAAGAGACAAAGAGTCATCTTCATTTCCAGTCACAATCAGCTGTGTGCACAGGCCCACATCAGCATATGGACTGTAGATTATGCTGGGGGTGCAAGCTGCTCAGGAAAGACAGCCTTCTATTTTTTTTCCATACTGCAGACAGGGCAAGAAAATTAAATAGTTCTTAAAATATAAAGTGGTATTTTTTAATATCACTTCTGTTGGACAGCTGAGAACTATTATACCAGGAAATGAATAGAAAAAGTGATTGCGTTTTAGCTAAGCGAATGGATAGTGAGCCCTTCCCATGTACAGGAAGACTACTCAGTTTCAGTTTCTTCATAAATGCTAAATTCAGTCCTCAGCACAAGGCACTTCAGCCTGCATAAGCCTTAACCACACTCAGTTGCAGTTACACAGCACAAGCACATGCCTGAAGTGCTGCACTAAAAGTCTGGTAACAGTTTGGGAGAGAATGCATTCTCTAACAACTGTGAAAAACTGCTGCCATGATACCATGCTTGGGAATGGGGAAGTGGTAAGTGAAAGTTCAAAAGACTCTGGAGCATCTGTTCTGTCTCCAATGCACACCTTTACTCATGTTACCTAACTCTTTGATCTCTTGTAGAAATTCGGCTGCCTTATGCTGTTTGCAAGCAGAAGGCACATCAGTGCAGATCTATTCATATGCAGCTGATTTGTTCCTATACACAAATGCTTCAAAAATACAAGAGCTAGCTGTGCTGGTGAGTAGTACAGAAAGAATACACTAAGTGTACAAAGCACAGCTTATGTTTCAATAAAGACCACAAAGCCAGGAAAGTACATTGTGCTTTTTATAGGAATAGTAAGAAAAACACAAAAATGGAAGACATTCTCAGACTTTTGGAGGACTGAGAAAGTTCTTTCTGTAGCAGTTTGGACATTTACAGGTAGAACATACAGGACCAAACACAGAGAGTAGGACAACAAAAGTAAAGGTCTATTTAAAGCCCTTTCTTATCTTTAAAGACTGCCCATTTAAAGATTTGAGATTCAGAACATAAAAGGTATACTTATATTTGATGGATGTAGCTACAGAGTCTAGCTTTTGTTTTTCATTTGGTCATCATCTCCTCATTTGCTGTAACACAAGCTAGCAGCAAAACTGATATGCCAGCTGGACAGAAAGCCCCACCTTCAACTCTTAGCTTCTCTGAAGCCCAGCAGAATGTTGTCTCTCATGAGATGGCACCCCATCTGTCCAGGTTTTTGAAGTGCTGAGCTATGTCAGCCAAGCAGACAGCAGCATCCTGGCACATCTCTCAGGGAAGGCTCTTCACTCTGCTGTAGTGCAACTCAGGTATGGAAGGTTAACAGTACAAAAAATACTATGAAATACTTTTGTTTCCAGAGAAGGTAAAGATACATTGAGCTGGCCCAAAAATGTGTTCTGTTCTCACATTTAGCTGCAAGTTTATGAACTGTGTCACAAAATAAATTAAGATGCCTGAAAACAGCACATCTGTCTTGCCCTTTTGAAGTTCAACTGCATCCAAACAAATGAGGGCATTCTGATGAGTGTCCTCGCCACAGTACAAAAAAGGCCATAAGTTTTGTTCACAGCCAGTCCCACTGTGTTGTTTTGTCTGCTTTTCATTTTCCCTTTTACAATGATTTTGATTGATAGTTCTATCAAACCTGTGGTAGCAACCAACTGGCAAACAATACTCCAGTGGAAAAATACAACAGAATTTAATACAGATAAAAACAGAGTTCTACAGAAGTGTTTCTAAAAAAATGCACAAAGCCACCATGGGCATCTTTTAAACCTACTTGCTTAACTTTCTAACAGTATTATATGGTAAGACAATACACTGAAAGCGGTAGGTCTGGTACTTGGGTATTATTTCCCCTAGAAAATACTCAGTTCAACAGAGCAAGCCATTAAAATTATTATCCATTACTGTCCCTGCATGAGCATTCAACAAATACAAAATTTAGGTGTATGTAGTAAGCAATCTGAATGTGTCTCATAATAGTCTAGATTGTTTAAAATCTTCAGCAGCAAATTACTTAAAAATCTTAAATTCCAGTAACTCCACAGAGCTTTATTTTGGAAGGTCTATTGGGAACTACCACAATGTGGAGAAGACTGAATCACCAACTATTACCACCTTATCTTCTCTTTATATTGACTATTTTTGGTTCTTTGTGAAAGCTACCCACTCTTGTAATGCATTTTTGAAAAAAATACCTTTTTTCAGAGAAGAAGACATAATAATTTTACTTTCTTACAAGCATCTTTGTGTTGTATTTTTTTTCCCCTCACAGCCTGTTTAAGAGACTCAGGTTACATTAGTAATACAACTAGGCTACATCAGTAATTTTATAGACCGAGAATCTCCCAAGATTTCAGTCAAGAAAACCATTAAATCTACTGAAAAATGAATCTTTTGACAAGACATGGTAGACTCCTAGTAATGGTTTTACTCTTTTTGTCATAATAGGTCTCTTAGTACTGTCACACAATTGCAAAATCATTAAGACACAGCCTCTGTCTTTTAAAGGGTAAGAAAAGTTATAAAAAAAACTCCTTTCCCAGTAGAGGACTATATGCTACTGACTGAATTCTAAATAAAGTAACGTTGTACAAAAAGCACACTCTATAGTTGGGAAATGTCCTTCAATTGGCTGATGCTGTAATGTACAGCAAAGAATTGAAGTGAGCATATATTATGTCCATTGACTCTTTCCTTTACCCTGAATCAGAAGGTTTTTTCCCCCCTCTTTACTGAGTATCTGAACGCCGATGGTAATTAACTGTAAGCTGCAATAGCTGCTAGACTGCAAGAAATCTCTTCTCAGGTTAAGGGCTCTCTAAATATTTTTGAAATCTGAGTATAAAGGCTTTAAAATTAACCCTAGAAGAAGTAGTAAAATCAGAGTATACCAATTAAAAAGTCTGCTGAATGAAGAAGAAAGTATTTTACTGACTCCACTGGAGTTTGAATCTGGACCGTGAAGACTGGTATGAAAAACCATGACCAATGGAAGTGGCATTACATAAATCCCTAAAGACTGCATTACTCAAAACCTTTCTCTGCACGGGGGTCATTCTAACATGTTCTGTGATGCAGCACACTAAGAACAATCTTTAAAAATAGTGTTAATGTTTGTAAGAGAAAAAGTTAAGGAAATCTTACTGTACAGGATGTTCGAGTAAGCATCTAACAATTCCTGCAGACATTATGACCCTGAATAGCATTATTAAGCTAAGTCTACTGTGATACCCTGGTGATGTCAGTTTGTTGCATCTAAATTCCTGTGATTTGTTTCCACAGTCCCATTCAAAAAATTCCATAAGTGGAAAATGACAATATTAAAAAGGTTTGGGTTTTTTCATAATGATAAGTAAATATTACAGATAAAATTACTACAAAATTTTAAAAATCAAGCAAAGAAACAAATTTAAAAACAAACAAATATACAAACCAACCAACCAAAAAATAAACTAAAAGTAAATATAATAGACAAGAAGAAAGAAGCACGCTTTCTACGCGTTTCTTAGTGAAACCAGTTGTCCTGGTCTGTCCCTTCAACTGCACATCTTCTCACTGGAAGAAAAGGTGAAGTGATGGATTTTGCATTCAGAAGCACAGATACATTGTATTCTTTTACTTTTCTTATAAATGCCTACAATGAGGCAGAGAAAGAATGACAAGGAAAGGCTTATCATTAATCGTGGGCATTGTGCTGGTTGACTCCCTCCACACAATGCCTTCTCAGAATCTGAGAAAAATTAAATACGTAAAAAAGAATATCGGAAAGCCAAGCAAATTTTCATGCAAGTAATAAAATGAGAGGCAAATCAGATGAGTGTATGTTTTTAAGAAATTCTGCCCCACACAAAGAATAGGAAATTAATTAATTACCTAAGAAATACTGTGTGCACACATTAAGCTTTTCTTCCACTGAGAAAACAAATATAGACAGAAACATTTTTACATTGCAAATCTACTTCCTAGGTCAGGCTGAACATACACTTTTTTTAATATATATACATATATATAAGTTCCTCAGTGTCTGGGTTATGATCAGATATTTAAGCTAGAAACAACTAGATTTTTTGCCTGTTGTGCATGTCAAAATATCTAAATTTTAATACAAATTTAATATTTCATGTTAAAAGACTGGTTGCTGTTCTCACATTTTCAACATTCTTAGCATGCTAGTAAAACCAGAACTGTCACTCCTATTTAAAAAATAACCAAAACATCACAGTCACAGGGGATCAATCTGCTTTAAATATTTGAGATATTATTTATGTGAACAAACGTTTTTATCCAGTAAGATCTCTTGGCACACTTTAAATGAGCAGCTCAGTATGACAGAGGAAACATAACAATCAGAACAAGTCATTCACATGTGACAATAAAAATGATTCCTTCTAATGTGTTGATGAAAAACAGATTTCTAGTTGTTCAAGGTATCACACATCACAGTAGAGAATCCTTTAGACTGAGTCCATTCATCAAAGCCAGCCGAATATGTTAGCAGATGAGTTACTGGAACACTACACAGTTCTTTTTCAGCAGCAAAATTTGACTATATTCACAGGTTAAAATGTAAATAGTAGAAACTGAATTGTGACATGAATAGTATCATTGCAATATAATAGAAATAAAAGGAATAAATGAATAATCATGTAGCCTTTCTCCTAAATAGTCTCCTATTGAAAGTTCCCAACAAAACTTCAGAGTAGAACAAAACTTCTCACATCTGTGCACATTCACTTGCTTCCCAGCTGAATCCAACACATTATCAGAGAAAGTCAGAATTCATGATTTTAGAAAAAAAATCTTGTGGGTTTTTTAACAGGAAAACAACTCTCAATTAACACCAACCCTAATTTAATCCTTAATGTAAGACATTCACAATCTCTTATAATAAAAACACGATTTAAAAGGGAAAAAAAACAACAAACAACAAAAAAAATCAAGACTAAGCAGCTGTATGCACTTTGAATCTTCAGAAAAGCATGTGTTCTGAGAACTCTGCTTGTTTTTAAAACATCTGTAGATATTATATAGAAAATTACATTCTGCAAAAAACAACATATTGCAATTACAGATCACACACACTGATGTTCTCATCTTATGCCTACCATACCAATACTTCATCTAATACTGATATAATGAGCATGTGCACCACCTACAAGTTATTATTGCAATAAGAATACACTTTTTTATTTGAAAACACTTATTTGTAGGAAGAAATAAGATTTTAGCTAAATCCTTATTTTGTACCAATCCTACTCTAAAAAACAAAACTTGCAAATAGGAACAGAAAGTAGAAAGCTGCATAATGCCCATTTGAACAGAAGGTGTGAATGATGTGTATTTACAAAAAAAAAAATCTTTAAAAGAGATCACCTTTTTCCCTTTCTATCCTAGCTCCAGTATAACAGTCCCTAATGCTATTGGCAGATGCACCTGTCAATTGATCAATGTCTATTGAGTTACGTAGCCAAGTGTGGGAAGAGCACGTGATAATCAAATCTCTATCTAAAGGTATATTTGAAACTTTCTGCTATCTTCTGAACTCTCATATTCTTCGGCTTTCAGCTTAATTACCCAGATGTTTCCACAGATGAGCACTGACTCCATCAGCTACTCTTGCGTGGAGGAGCAGGCTGCTGACAGGTGGCTGTACCACATTCACCATTCTCACAGAGAGAGTAAAGCACAGTGCATTTCACAGGGAAGCTGGTGATACAAATCCCTCATTTGCGCTCTGACGTGACTTTTTGCTCTCTACAGTAGCGCTGCTGGCAAACGAGACAGGAGCTCCCTCCCCGCACTCCAGAACACATCAGTAATGCTCCACAATTCATGCACTGCTTCCAACAGAGGAGCAGCCGGCTTCCACTGACTCACCTTGCAAGTGGTTGCTCACATGCCAGTGGGAAATGAAAATTGATTCCTGCAGATACACTGCACCAGGTGGTTCAAGTATTTTTCCTGGATATGATGGAGGTGGAAAGGGAAATGGGAATCGGGGTCTGCAATAGAGAAGGGTCTGCACTGGAGAGATAGGAACAGCATCACCTAAGGCAGAACGTCTATTTTTGCTGTTACAGTTCCCAACTAGACTCACAGAACTCAATCACATCCAATGGTAAACACAAGTTGTTTCTTTACATGTCAAGTAAGGCACACAGCTCTTGTACAGTAATGAGTAATCTATTATTTCTGTGCCTCCCTCAGAAAGTCTGTCCCTTAACTATGCTTCAGAGCAACCCTGAGTTGTTACTGATACCACAGACCATAAATCAAATCACAAAAAGATCAAAGCACAGAATGGAAAATCATTTTGGGCATTTAAAAATCCAAAAACTTAATGATCACGCATGTGCATCTACAGGCCTGATACAAGTACCCACATTTCTTAGGCCTTCTCAAGTGCAAAATAAAGTATTTCCAAATTGTATATTTCTTAAATTAGAGGCATTGCAAAAGCATACAATGCCAAATCCCATTCCATCTCTATAGATTGTCATTTATTATAACACTCTTAGAAAAAAGAGAGCTGGCCTGCTAATCCAGATATGTCTTAACAAATGTTCAAAGGTTTCTGTCAAGATGGGTTAGTCTTAGAATTTTATCTCTCTGCTGGTTATTAAACCTGACTATAAAAATATTAGGATGTTTTTCCTGGAGCAGAAGTTAAAAGACAGCACACAAGTGACAACATCAAGTTGTGTGAGATGAAGACAATGAATGTATACACAATACAGATTCCCAGTGAGTGAGAACAGACATTCAGAAGTGGTTCAATGAGAAATCTAAAACACATCCCTCCCATTATGGACAAAAAATAGAGTCTCATCCTCACTTGAGTAAGGAAGAGTAAACACCTGGATGGTATATGACAGCTACTCAAACTCAATCGTGTCTCTTTGTCATCTAATCAGCATGATAATGTATGCAACTCCTCAAGCAGTAAATATGTGATTCAATGACTACAATGACAAGTTATGAAGTCACATAGAAAATGTATGCAAGAAAAGCTAATTTCTCTTTCCTCTATTTTTTTTATACCTTACACGCTCCTTTAGCATGTACAAAGCAACAATGTTGGTCAAAACACAAAAGTTAAATGTGAATTCATGTGATTAAGACAATTCATTTCTCCTCCTTACCCAAAATATGAAAATATTTCAAGCCTCACTAACAATTATTAAAAAATAATAATTCCAAGAGTATAGATTCACTGCTCAGAGTCACTACATCTGTTGTATGAGTGCCTTAAGCTTTGTTATGCAGTTGCAGAGCCAGATTGAGCATGCCCAGCAACATGTTCAGCAAGTGATGTATTTCAGCTGGTTTTTGTCCTTATAGATACACACACGTTTTGACAATGCTCTCATATGAAGGATATCGCTGTCAGGAGCAATCTCTTTGCAGCTATAATGCATAGTCTTTCAGAAAACCATGCAGAAGGGCTAGAAAAGTTACTGTATTTAGGAAACATTGTCTTATCAAACCTTTACCTGTATTTACCATGAGAACAGTAAATCTTTTCTTTCTAACAACTCCCATCCACTACTTAATATGCAAAGGGAATGTATGGGTTTATAGACATAGTCATTTGCTTTATTAGAAAACATTACTGACAGTGGTTATTTTCTGCTTTTTAATACTAAAATGAAGACCTCAGTTCTTATATGTGCAATAATATTGTTGTTTCCATAAAAACAGATTTCTGTTACTCAGACCTTAGACTGTTTTCACAGTAGGTCTGGTTACATGAATTCTAATTATCTTCAGCAGAAAAAAAAATGTGGAAAACTCTTGGAGTCATGAATCGCTAATGTATAACAGTTTATTCTCTGTAAATAACTTACAGAGATTATGCAGAGGATAGTGTTTTCCCTTCCAGAAAGAAAATAATTATTTTCATAGAATTTACTGCAATAAATATTAGTGTGAAAGACCTTAGTAGTTAACACCAAATGAATCTTTCAGTCTGAAAAAAAAAAAAAAGCAGATGAAGTCCTCAGAAAGCAGCTAACAGCTAAAGAGGGAAGAAGATATTTTAGATGTAGATTCATAAGAACATACAGTTCATCTCCAAAAGCAGTTGGAGCTAAGACAGCAATAGCTCAGTGACATATTTTAACTTTTTTATCTGCAAGGAATTGAGGTGATTATTTGCAGCTTCTGAAACAAAGCATACAGTTTTGCCAAGGATTAGGTTAACAATCCTGATTTTTAATTTCTTTTTTTTTTTTATAGAGAATAACCCTATTCCATTATCTGAAAAAATGGTCGAGAGATATTTTCTACAGCTCCCATCTCTGTGAATTTGATTACAACACTATGGTTGAAGTGTAGCTGTTCCAAAAAGAATCTTCCTTTATACTTAAGCCTCTCAATCTACTAACCATAAATTTCTAGAAATGAATTGCTCTGACTTCCTGCCCTAAGAATAGAGACTAACAGATGAGGTAACACCACAATATAAAAACTTTCCTCACTTTTCTTTCACAGAACTTATGGCTTTTCTACCCACTTAGACTAGTATGAAAACTTGACAAAAAAGGAGCCTAAGTCGTGTGTAATCATTTACATGAATATTCACTATTACCTCTTACTGTCACTGGATTGTTGCATCAGGAACAGGACTCCAGATGAGGAAGAAAGCTAAGAGGGTTGGGGATTTTTTGTTGGTTGGTTAGGTGCTTGGGTGTTTTTTGGTTTTTGTTTTATCTATTTTAGTGATTTTGTCATTGCTCTGTTGGGTTTTATTATTATTTTGAGGGACAGGGTTCCTTTCTTTGTTTTAATTTTGGCTTGTTTGATTTTAAATCACAGTAAATGAAATATCAACTATTACTTTAAAAGCAACCTTGGCAATGCAAGATACATTTTGGAAACCAAAATACAGTAGATTACTAACATTCTAATTGCACATTACTAAACTTTCCTAAGGAAGACTAAAGTAAGATTTCTAGCTTTCACATGTCAGAACCACAATACATTTCCTATTTAATATTCAGTACTTCCTCAGCTTCTGATTTCCACAGACAATTAAAACACGCCTATCTTTGAAGATGTGTTTCAAAATGTACATTAAGTAGTTAATGAAACAAGTTGCAATGTGAAAAAAGAAGTTTTAAAAGTTACTGTACTTAAAGAAGAGATAAAATTGTCAAGAAGAAATTAAAGTATACATTGAACGCGTAAGCACCTCATCATAGCGGTGCATTTATGGTATTTAGATAGCTACAGTCCTAACTCCTATTTCCTACCTCACCGGAGTTTCTACTAACAGCAGAACACTACTCAAGCCTTCATGACTTTGTCTTTAAGATACTGCATCTGTGTCACATTATGAATTTGAGCAAGCTAATGAATCCACATTCCCAGATTTTTACACATTGAGAGCTGCTTTTACAGAAAAGTTGTAAAAGACAACATGATGATTAATATATTTGTAATATGTTCTATCTGTTCTGTTTCTTGTGGCTTCTCTGCACTCTCTCTCAAATAAAGTTTTACTCTTCTATTTTCTCCATCTTCTTCAAAGACTTCCTGAAACACCACAGGACAAACTAAGACAAGCATGATTGGAGAGAAAATTTTCACTACTCTCCAGGAAGCCCCCAAACCACACACTAGGCACCTATGCTTAAACAACTGAAATAGCACAATGGGTGGATTTTGTAGAAGTGGTGGATTCCAGTAAAACCAAACACATACATCCATTTTCTTCACTTTCAATTCCACAGCAGAACACCTATCTCTAAAAATGGAAGAAATTTTAAAAGAATTACAAACACTATTCTCTTCAGAAAAAATATTACCTTTACGAGTGACTACACTATAATGACAAAGCAATGAATTGATACAATGAAATATTCTATAAATTTAATCTAAAATTAACACCTTTTAGATTATTTGATGGAGAGGTGCCTGCATCCTCCTTTCACTTAAAGAAACAGAACAATTTAGGACATTTTTTCGTACACCTGTGCCTTCACAAATCTCATGTTAAACTCATTAACCAATAACAATATCAGTCAGTTAATTACAGCATGTTTGAATGTTGTGGGTCTAAGATTTACAGCATAGAATCTTGGAGTTCTACATTTAAGGCAGAAGAGAGAGTTTTGTTCCACTGTTCAGTCCTGTAGATCTCATTGTTCATAAAAAAACATTAAACAGTGGCAACTACTGATGTTTAACTACTTCACCTTCCACTCGGTAAGGGAAAACAGAAGCTGACATGAGCTTGCAAGCAAAGTAGTCTCCTACTTTTGTCAAATCAAATAAAAATGAACTTTAAAGATACTTTGCTGCTCCAGTTACAAAATGAGTTGTTACTGTCTTTTGTACACTTCTAGAATAAAAGACACACATTCTTCTCAACATTCATCCTTAGAATTTGAAATTCCAGGTAGGTGTCTCTTCATTTAACCCATAATATTAATCTGTTTCCTTTTACATAAAATGTAATTCTGATCCAGAAATAAGCATAAACATGTCAAACCAGAGTTTAGTAAGAATGGATTAGGTACATTATCCTGCTCTTTAAAGAAAATTCTCATTGCCAAGATACAGGCACAACACTTGCAAGGGTTGTAAACAACTTATATGTTTCCTTCTGCACTTCCATAGCAGGGAATTTAATTTATCCTCTGAGAAATAAGGTCAGGTATATTTAAATAAAAAATAGCAACAGCAACAAAATTAAAACAAAATAAAACAACAAAAACAGGTGCTTGAACTATTCAGCACTTTACAGTTGATAACCTATTGGTCTTAAAAATATACAGAATTCCTTCTAATCAGCACTTGAGATTATCTATCTATTAAAAAAACCATAGCAAAAAAGGCTCACTGAAATAGAGGGAGCAGATCAAGAATTAGAGACAGGAGACTGCTTTCAAAAAGCATTCTAGGATAACCTTCTTGTCTAGACATTTTTAACCCTTAGCTAGTGTAGATTCTAAGTTTCACTGCTGCAGATGGTTCACTTATGCAGACCATGTGAAAATATCATAATTAGGCAGTTTTCCCTGATGGGCTGCTGAACCCTGTACACTTTCAGAATCAAGGTGTTTAACTCCCTGGGCAGAAATTCTGTCAACATGTTCTACAACATATCTATGACATGAGAGAAGGACCAGGGATGGTCTCTGTGTGGTAAAACTCTTACACGTCTGCTGAAGGTGGCATTTATGGGAGGCTTGGGTGACAGATAGTAGATGCTGCAATTTTGCAAATTCAGTAATAGTTGGTGCTGCTTGGGTAGGTGGGTGGCTGCATTTCAAATTTAAGTTTAGATTAAACACTGTTTGCTATACATGCCTCCTAGATACGCAAAGACAGAGGAAAATACAGGTTTTTTGCTTGTTTCTTTACATGCAACGTATTTTTCCCAGTATGAGGTAACTGAAGTGTTTAGATAGTAACACCTATTCCCCATTTAAAAAGTGATATTTTTCAGATTAAAAAATTAAGAACAGTTTGAGCAGAACTTTTTCTCAAGAGATATAAAGTACAAGTGAAATAATTTTATGCTAAAATTAAAAAATACTTGTGATGGTCATTAAATTAAAAAAACACTGTGGATATATTTTAGAGACAAAATTTGATGGAAAATCATCTTGAATTACTAAGATGATAAAGTTATAAATACTCTGATGTTTTTAAGATTTAGGAATAAATCTTAACTGACATCTTAATGAAAAGTTCTTATACTGTGCAGTACACCTGCTTGTTCAAAAGGAACTCAGTATCTGAGGATAAGAAAAGCAATAAAGAAGGTTGAGATATTAAAGCCCACCACTTTACAGGTCTGGAATATTTATCTACTTATTCTATTTTAATTCATCTGACCATCTTCCCTCTGTCTGGTCCATTTGGCATACACTTTTTGTCTGCCCTTACTGTCTGGAGATCATCTCAAAATGACAACAGAAACACAGCATAATATGCAGTATGCATCTCCTAGCTTACCACACTTAAAAGAAAACAAAATAAATGAACAGTCATGTGAGTCAAAATCCCCTCCCAATCACTTTTAAAGAAGGAAAGAATAAAAGAGTGACATTTTCTATGTCTGATTAGAGAACCCCATATTTAAAAAAAATAGGTACTCCTGTCACATCAATACACAACTATTTCACTTTCTTATAAATGAACTGCATGCCTCAGGATAAGATTCTCTGCTAGCAACATGCACAGACCATTACACCTCTACAAAGCCAAGAAATATGGTTTGTTTTTTTTTTAAAATCCAGTATATCTACAATACAGTTCTACTAACACATACTTTATTATGGAGATGTTAATAACTGCCTGTAAATTTCACTGATATTCATTTATAATCTGCTTCCACCTATTAGCAAAAAAAAAAAAAACAACAAAAAAAACAACTAAAACCTTTCAGCATTGGTATTATCTGAAAGTGTATTTTTTATCAATAAAAGTTAAAAAGTCATTCTTAGAACAAATTACTACCCTTGCCCGTTTTACTGCTGTCTATAGTTGCTATTTCCTTTACAAAACAGAATTCTCCTCTACAGCAAGAGGGATGCTGTGATTACCCATGAGTTGCAGCACACTGCTTAGAAAAGAAATACATATTTCAATATGGAAGCAAGAGAAATTCACCATTTGTTTAGAGATTGCTGATGATTGAGTGAGGACATGTTTGGTTTAGCTTTACTATTTCAATAGTAATTTCAGTATCTATTATGGATTAGCTCACCTTCCTATAAGTGACTTAATTTCCTCTTTTAAGTTGGTTATGTTTTTATACAGACACACTGCTTATTTTAAACAGGTATCTTTTAATTTCCTTTTTTTTTTTCTCATAAACAAGTAAAACTCATCTTGGTCATATCTCTCAGACTTTCTTAAAAAGAAAAACAAAACAAAGGAAAAGAATTCACTCATGTATTAGTTTAACACAATTAAACATACAACATTAGAATACCAATTGAATTTGTACACATGGATCTTAATTATTCTAGCAGATTCTCAAACTGTTCCTTTACAGCTGTTGAAGAAATAAAGTAAATTAGCCAGTAAGCTTCATCTGAACAGCCACAATACATTTTCCCTCTCTCTCCTGCCTCCTATTTTAAGTCATTCTCTTTTTTAAGGTCTGATCTTCCCAGCCAGAGAGCATGCAGAGATTATCAAACATGGAACCAGGTGATTTCTAAAACATCCCTGTAGCTACTGACAACCACCTCCCATCAGAGGACTTTTCACTATCCAAATTTTCCATTTCCTCAGGAACACATTTTCCTAATCAACCCTTACATCCCTATTTAAACTTGCCATCTCACCGTATGCCACTAAAAAGCTGTACTGTTCCAACCCAGGCAGTAATACTGGGTCCTAGGTAAGTGAAAATATGGAGTCACACACTCTTCTCATACAAAGGCAGAAAGCTTCACTGATGAACTCAAAATCTGATTCCAACTTTCTCTAGAGTTTTACCACTGTTCTAGAGAGTGAGGTGATCCATGAAACATCTCCTTAAATACTGCATTGTACCTTTTTAAGCAATGCACTTTGTAAAAACTGGGTTTTTTCTTTTTCTCTCCATGCCAAAATTCAAAACTGGTTATTCTGCCATTTGTAGCTTTGTAAAGACACAAAAAACTTGCCTGCACTTACAACCCTTAAACACAATTTTCAAGAACACGTTTACAAAATATGCATAACTTGGCACTGATGACTGTGGTGGGGTAACCTTGGCTGTACACCAGGTACCTACCCAAACTCTATTGTTATCTTATTGCAAAAGTCCCCTACCTTTTCAGTGAATTCTCACGGGCAACTCCTCACAGCACAACCAACTCCAACTCTCTCCTCAACTAGCGAGCCCACTCTTTTGTAGCACTCTTCTTCTTATTGGACACAGCTGTGGCCTATTAAGGGCAAGGCTGTTCCTAATCTTTGGTGATTAGTACAGCTGCAACTCCTCAGGTGTGAGACTACCTTCTGCACTGTTTTCTTACATTCTATCCCTCTACAAAACTCTACCACTCTGCTTCTCAGCAGGACGAGGGGAGAAAATAAGAAACTCAATCTTAGCCAAGTCCAATATAATGACTCTTGAGGAAAATGAGAATGCGTTGTTATGCTGCTTCAAAGAGCTTAATAAAACTAAGCCTGCCCATTTATGCAAGTAACATGCTATATAGTCAAATATCATGCAAATCGAGATTTAAAAAAAAAAGGAAACATTTCAGCGAACTACCCAAGCACAGTTTGACTAAAACAAGAGTTATTCTACAGCACAGTCAGAGATCAGAGACGTGAAAGCAGTTTTCTTTTGATCAATACTGATATGGTTCACAGAATCACAGCAGAAAGCAGTCAACCAGAGTTCACCATTGGCAAAAGAAATCTGACCTCCAGGGCTTGGATCCTATCATGTTTGAGACCCAGCCAGGACAAAAATATTATTCATACACAAATTAATCATTGCCATTCTCAAAGCTGCCTTCTAAGGAATGGGATGAATGAATTAAAAAGAGGACTAACTTGAAATGGTCCCTTACAGAGAAGCCACATGTAAATAGCAGTGCTTTGAACAACAACAGTGCCCATCACCTGCCTTTCTCCCAACACAGATCTCCTATTTGTCAATAAAACTATGATAAATTACAGAAAAGGCATCTGCTCTATATATTGGTCATTGGGTTGAAATACAACTGGGTAAGGTTTTGAAATTTGCATTATCTAAAGAGTGCACTATGACTTTAGGCTGAGACACATTTTGTCTTTAACAAGATCTTACATTGAGGGAGCTTTATGGGAATTAGTCTGTCTTATTTTTTTAAAATACAGATGCTAATGACACTTACCAAAGAGTTAAAATTTCACAACATAGGCAATTTCCCACATATCTGGAGTCATTCCTTCACCATTTATAGAAAAAAGAGATCACTACATATAGACAATATGTTATAATTAGGAAAAAAAAAAACCCAAACCAAACCAAAACCCAAAGCCCCCAAACAGTCAATCATCCAGCCACTTCACTGGAGTCCAACTTGACTTAAGGATTCTAGCTGATAAGAGAATGCAAATAGTTAACTCCTACATCATTATGCAAGGTGGTGTTCAGTGAAGGGAATACAGGAAGGCAGTGCCTCTTCTGTCAGGCCACATTTTCAGAGGCATGTCACATAGAAAAAAAGTTGAAAGTTGAAAAGTTGAAAGTCTTGAGTTCTGCAAGCAGTAGAAAGCTCAGGTTTACTGCTCAACAAAAGATAGCACAGTCTATCTAACTTTTATTGCCACCAGGTAACCCAAGAAGAGGCAATAAATCAGATCAACAACTGATGCTAATTTGGGCAGGATTATCTCAGCAATTATGCCATATTCTCCTACTCCACTTTCAAAATGAAGTCTCAAACCATTATTGAGGTAGACTATACAAACAGAGGAAGGTTATTTCTGATTGCTTTCCATGAGAAATGTCTTCTTCAAGGAAAAAGAGGGTTCTCAAGGCAATTTGTGAACATAATACCATACTATGTCTAGTATGGGTACCCTGTATCTACCAGGAAAGCCTGACTTACTTACAGTCTTGATCATTGTGTAGTGATCCATACCTGGAAAAATAAGCATAAAATTATGGTTTCTTCTAGTTCAGTAGCATTTTTACACTTACATTACACCACGGTAAACAATTACACACTTTGCAAGACAGAGAAAGGTGTGAAAGGCGTTACCTTTTTCCTTCCCTTCACTGTTTCTCAGCAGAATGCAAGCATAAAAATGATGCCAACTTCCTGCAGTAAGAGTCACTTATCTCCATCAAAGAATTTCAAGCATTTTTCAAACAACCAATTTCCTCTACCTTAACTCAAAACAAAAAAAACCACCCACCCTATATTAGGATTTAGTCAAGCAAAGCAAGCCACCAAAGAAGTTCCCTAAGGTCAAAGATAAGTCAACTGAAGAAACTCCTATGTTTCCAACAGACCTTATTCCCAATCCCCTGCCCAAGCCTTTATGTCACACCCACACTTTGTAAGGGCATTATCCATAAAGGCCCTAATTTCTTTTTTCTATCTATTGCGGTTGCTCCATATCTCCTTTTCCTTTACTGCAGGCCATAGAAAGGACTCACTAATCCTCCTCTCATACAAATGCCTGTTTTTCTGACATGCTGATGTTCATGTAGATGTGAGTTTGCACTTTTTCCCTTTTCCTCACAGTGGGTGAAGCTTAAGTTATCTTTATGTTGAATGATAGGATAAACACAAAAGCAGAAAGAAATGAAAACCAGATAAAAAAGAACAAGATAAGCAACAGCAAGAAGTTTCACAAATCTCCTCAACTGATGATGCTGGGCTGTGACAAATCAGGCTTGTACAGATTCTGTCATAAGCTAGCAAAAAGACAATACCACTTTTAAAGGTCACATCCCTATTTTCAAAACTCAGCACTAAAACAAGATATTGCCTTTAATTGTATTTTACTGGCTAATAACTGTGTTGATCTTCCCTTTTTCAAGTGCTGACCTGAGTTACGTGCTTGTGAAACACAGTTGCCACTCTTAGGTTAGCTAAATTTCATAAAAATACAAATATCAGTTAAGAAAGCAGCAGCACTTCCATTATGAGATGGTGCCATTTATCTCTTCTTACAAGGACCAATTGGACCATGCTTTCTCTAAGAAACCAGTCAAAATCTCCAATCCTTTCCAGAGAAAAGGTCATGCTCAGCTTTCAGACATGCTTTTATTCAGCTACATGTTAATTAAGAACTTATCAATGCACATTTACCTGTAGATGCCTCACCAGCAGGTACTTCATTTTAAATCACATTAATTGTTACGCTGAAGTATGGCACTGACTAATCATATCACAGGTTATGTAATTTCATCATAAAAGTCCTCTCTAAGTACATGGTATACATGCTTACAAAGTGATTTTAAAAATGTAATTCCAATGCTGAAGCAGTAAGTGCAGACTAAAAAAGTTTTAAGTATTTCCTGTATGTCCCATGGTAGGTCATCTTAGAATTTACTCCTCTAAGACACTTAAGCAGACAACCATTTTTCTTTTCTCAATGCCATTTATTGCAGTAAACTAGCACTTGCTTATCATAACTGTTCCATGTGCATCATGAAGATGTGATGATCTATGTCCTTAAGTCCCATTTCTCACTTCCTCTTTCACCAGCCTGTCAGCATCAGGAAATTCAAAGCATAACAATTATGACAATTAGCATCAAAACCATTTGGCCATGACCCTACTATTTTTTTCAGAAACAATGAACATTACCAAGTCAACACTTTGTGAGAGAGAAAGCTGAGCTGGATGTTGGGATAGCACAATAAAAGTACTGTGGTGAGATGTGTGTGCAATCAGCCATACAGGGACTTAAACTAGAAGTGGTCTTATTATGCAAACAGCAGTCTCTGGTATGCAAATAAACACAAACAAAGCACAACACGGGACTCTTGAATAATACCAGCTGCTGCTGGCAGTCAAGAAATCATTTCTTACAATCACTTAAAAATAAACAAGACACACACACCCATTCTAAACATGATTTTCATATATACGCCTTAAGTGATCACAGGATATGACAGGAATGTTTTTAAAATTCAAAAGTCTTCAACAACTTTTGGCCCTCTAATAGCACATGTTCTAGTTTACCTACTTGTCTTGCCACTGGGCCATCACCACTGACACAGCTATATAGGGTTTCAGGCTTTCATTGGGGTTGCAGAGTTTAATTGCGTAAACCAGTTTATAAAAGTAGAGTAACCTAATATACATAGGAGTAAACTGGAAGCAAAGGACAGACCCAAAGGACAGACAAAAGATGGAAAGTGTGGGTTTGAAGCATTATTAGCAGCTTTCATCTACTTTTCCCCCTGACCCCCTACTAAAATAAAGGAGAAGAATACATGTAGTTTTGAGAACAGCCAGAAGCAAGTACCAAAGAAGAGACTCTTAAGTCCCCTTTTGTTTTAGAGTTCTTGAAGCAGCAATACTGAATCTGCATTACAATGCTTTGCCTCTGGGCAGCAGCAATACCATAGTATACTACTTTAACTATAAATGTTTAATCACTGCCTATGATCTCAGCACAGTCCACCAGTTTCATTTTGTGAGCATGGGCCAAGCTGTGCAGAAATATCCTAAATCAAGGTTTAACAGCATCAGTTAGAAATTATTCTGGCTGTGAATCCTCTTATCTCCTCTTATTCATACTCCCCAGCTCTGAAGGCAGATTGCTTTTCCAGCACAACTGTTTTACCTAAAGATGCACCCCACAATGCAGAGCACGTAGACAAGCAAATTAACTCCCAGTCACATTAATGTTATCTAGACTTCAGTGATATCCACACTCCTACAAGCTACAAAGCCAGCTGTCTGTTTTCTCTGAAGTTTAAAAGTCATAGTAGGACCCAGAAAAACTGAGAAAATGAGACTGATCAATTTCATTTCAATAATGCTGGTTTGCATAAAAAAAGGGACTTTCTGCTAAGTAAAAAAGAGATTCCCTTATCCACTGGAAGAAAAGGAAAAACTGGAAACAAGGTAGGATATAATGGGAAGGTCCATTATGTGATATATTAAACTAAATATTCAGACCCCTGGGGCATAAATATGTAACAAACTGACATTCAACATCCTGTAGGGTAATTATGAGCGACTGCACTAGAAATCCTGAGTGAACTATTCACCTTCTGCATTGACAGAAATGCACTGGCATAACCTGACTTTAATAAAGGATTGATATCTCCACCATTGTGTTTTAATGAATTCTGATTTGATATTAGTAACAGCTTGCCCCATATTAGTGTACTGGTGATGGCCTCCTACAGTGTCTCTTTGAAAATGAAATTAAATTAGCATCATAGAACAACAGATTTTGTAAACTCTAGTGAATAATCTAAAAAACTGGTCATTTGTAAACCGATCTAAAAGAAGTCTATAGGACATTAACACAAGGAAAATTCTGTGAAATCATTTACTTAGAAGGTAAATAATTAGCTCTGAGCCTGTGAAATTTGTGCTAGGGATTAATGTGTGTCTATATTTTAGACAGTTAACTGGATTTGCAAAATATAACAAAACTACATAACACTTCACAAGGTAATGTTATTTTCTTGGTACTTCAGTGGATGATTCTCCTGTGCATGTGTGCATTTTGTGCAGCTCTTTTTGTAGTCATGTAGTTGTTTTACCTGAGTTTGGATAACATACCTCTGAGCAACCATTGCATGATATTTGGAAAATTACTGCATTGGGAAGCCCCATTGCTTCAACTGAGGCTACAATCTACTTTTCAGGAGAATCCTTTTAGTTGCTCCCACAAACATGTACCACAGATCTGATCAGCTGCTTTCCCACAAGAAACCGCTTCATTCTAATGAATAGTTTGTGATTCTTTGCTATGTTTTCCACTCTAGCAAAATGGAGCTGCAAGAGGTTGAATCAGTAGAGGGTACAATTATCCCTTCTTCAAACCAACAAGAGAAAGACGCTTGGATATCTTGTATGCAGGATTGCTATCTTTATTTAAACATTTCCAATACATCACAAGCTTTGTATTGGTTTATTCCACTAATTTTTTATCTTATGCAGTTTGAGATTTATATATTGCCCTTTGTCTATTGCTTTAGCCATATCTATCTTCCTTTTAAAAATAATAAAAAAAAAAAAAACCCACAAAAAAAGAAACAATAAAAAAACACCCATCCCCTGAATAGATACAGGCCTTCTTACCTCTTATTTTCAAAGATTAAAAAAAACCCAAATCTTTTGGGAGTCAGTAAGAAAACCTTGCAGGGTTTGTCTGCCTTCAAACATCATGCATCTTGTATAACAGATCAAGCTTTTAACTTAATATGCTCTGCTTACTGTAACAAGACAAAATGACAGGGGCCCAGATTCCAGCTCCAAAAAAGACATGTGATGCATTTTGGAAGCCCACTCTTCTCACCTCTCCCCTCCACTGAAAGCAAGGGGCATACCTGTTTTGATATTGTTGTTGTAAAGTGCTCATTAAATTAAGGCTCATAGCAGGGGGCAAGAATACTTTTGACTAAATCTGTTAGCCAGCCTCCTGCAGTGACTCTCCTCTGGATTCCCCAGCAGGCATCTCTTTGATGTGCTTATAATAAATGGAATACAACTGGGAGAAATCAGAAAGGGCAATGTTGACAACTGTCATAACAGGTTACAGCTTGAATGGCAACAGAGCAGAAGGTCTCTCTCTCTCTCTGTTGCTCTCATACCTCAGATCTCCTTAGCATCATTTCTGGTAGGCATCCAATCTCCATTAGCAAGAGTTTCTGGAAAATTTCATTTCTCCCTAAATTCTCTCTCTCTCTCTCTCTCTCTCTGCTGTAAATATAATGCACTGTTGCAGTCCGCCAGGTCTTCTAGATTAAATGGTTTTGCAACTCTCACAGCATATCCACCATGATAGGCTAAGTGCCAAGATATAATTGGTGATACATAACAGAAATTACAAGCAATATTAATAGAGGATATATTTCAAGAAAAGAACTATTTTCATTCCAGAAGCATTTTTACGCCATTAGGTAAAGGGCAAAAAATGTTAATGCTACTAAATATGGTATAATTCCTCAGCAACCATTTTTATCTGATGAATGCTATATATTTATGTCATACTGCAAATTGCCACATAAATTATCTCATTTTGTCAGCAGTAGAAAATTTGGAATATATGACAACTTTAAAATATTGACTAATGGCTGATAATTTTGCATACTGCTTCATATATTGTGAAAACATACGTTTTTTAAAATAAAACATTATATGCATTAAAATACACATGCAGACTAATTTAATTGGTAATAGTAACTGTAAATTCCCATGAAGACAGGAAAATTATATCTCATCCCTGTTCTAAGCATTTCAATATCTAATAATGTTTTCAGCTCTTATTAACATGTTCCTTTGCAATATCAACCATTAAGATGAAGGCCTAAAACCCTTAAAGGCTTAAAACTTAAAAAAATTAAGCCACATAATAAAAGCTGTTTGAAGGCTAAATACAAAATCAAGGAAATCAAAGAAAGAAAAGTTAAAGAAAAACAAATTTCACGCACAACTGCCCCCCCTGCCACAGTCTAATGAGATGAAAGGCAGAAGGTGCTTGATTTGAGATTTCACTTTTTCAAATCAATCTAGAAAATTCCTGTTACAGCTGAGGCTGATGATATGCAATCCAACTGGCTTTTAGGAATCCTAATTTCTATTATCCTGCAAAAAATAGCCTCCATGTTAGTAGGAATTAAAGCTTTTCCAACTGAAGGATGCCAAAACGTAAGCTAATACTGAGCAATAGTGGATCATCATTGTGTTCTTGTTCTGAATGACAATTTGGTGAATATGTGAGACAAGCCTGAGGCCTAACCATGACTTCCCACAGAGAGAGGAGGAGCAGGCAGCATGGTATAAGCCTCACAGCAACACTTTCAAGTGCTGTATTTCAAAAATAAATCTCAGACTGTATATGGCAGAGAGGACACAGGGACAGAAGGTATTAACCCTCCAAAGAACAATGTTTTAAGTTTTCACATTTCAAAATCTTTCTGAAATTCATCATTTATAGAGTAAGCAAAGAAGAAGGATAAAGTATTGATAAACAAAAACATACCAGTGATGAAATCACAGCACTGTTAAACTGAATAAGGGCTTATGCCAAACTTGAAGAGTAAGAGCAGTTTCAATAATTTCCACAAGAATGAATAATGACAAACTATCTAGGGATTCCGTTTTACTCAACGTATGCAAACATAGAGAAGATTATATTCTTGGACATTGAAGAAATTATTTGAAATAAGATGTCACATATTCTTTGAAGTCACTCATGTTAATACACCATTGGGTTATTGTCACTGGCCTTAAAAGTTTGCTGTCATACTATTTAATTGGAAATTCCAAGCTAATCTAAGTTCTCCTATCATGTTCCTGTCCATCAAACCAGTGTAATAGCTATTTTAAGCTTTTCCATGTGTGGGAGATCAATGATACTGAAAAAATCACTTCATTGAAATATTTGTGTAATTAATTCTCAAAACCAACTGAAACAACACAAAAAAAGAGGTGCAAAATACAATTTTAAAGCAATGGTATTTCTCATCTTGACTAGGGACCAGGGATTAGAACTTCTATAAGCTTGTGTAAGGTTCTCAGTATGCACCAAAAGACCTCTCCTCCATGCCCACAATTCCATCTCCAGCTTTCTGTACTAAACAGAGATGCTGAATTACATTCTAACCAGACCAGCACTTGGAGTCATACCTCAAAATATTCCACTTGTTTTTAACACAATATTATGTTACCTCAAAAGTTGCCAGAGATAAAAGACTCAGTAATCAA
This sequence comes from Agelaius tricolor, assembly GCF_023055355.1. Taxonomy (NCBI): domain Eukaryota; kingdom Metazoa; phylum Chordata; class Aves; order Passeriformes; family Icteridae; genus Agelaius; species Agelaius tricolor. The sequence goes on along the minus strand of NW_027269267.1, from coordinate 49,261,916 downwards.
ATCTGTAGAAGTTATGATAAGGAAGAGGAATTGAAAGTCAAAAGATCTCCGACTTGGCATGCAGGTGATATCAGACTCATATACGTCTTTCCAAAATCTGATGCAACATGATGGCCTCCAGCTTCCTTAGAGCAACAAAGATATCCTGTTTCTCTACCTGCACAACAAAGAATTCCATAAGCATCACTAAGAAAAAAGGCTCAAATTATTTACTTCAGAAAGACACTAGTCAGGTGAGACACCGCCTATCCACACTGTCTCAATGTATCGCCTTGAAAGGCTCTACAAGAAAATAGCCTGCTGAAAAGCTGTTGACTTACAGTGATATTTGTTTTCTAAGCATCTCCTTAAATCTCCTGTTCTGTTCCATTCTCCCTAAATCTCCTAGTCTGTTCTGAAGAAAACAAACAAACAAAAAAAATTAATAAGATACTCCTACTTTAACTCACCATGAAAAGCAAAACCATACTAGGACTTAGCTGATTTCAAATCCAGCTTCTCTTTTTTTACTTATTCCAGAAGAAAAATAAAAAAGAAGAAAACAATTTGTATTTTACTAAAAGTGATTCAAATATGACATGAACTGTAGCTTTTCAAAATTCTAAATTTTAGTGATTCTTCTTTTATATAAAAATGTAGATAGCACTGAAGCAGAATCTCAGAACCTAAAATCAGCTACAGCATAATCTTAGATTAAAAAATTAGAAAAAAGTCAGCACAAAAGAAATTAAAATAATTTCTATAAATGGCACTAAACCTTAAAAACCTCATATGATTATGCTTTTAATTTTTTGCATTGCATAGGTATAGTTACAGTTACTTTCTTAAGAGCTTCAATGGCTTAAGTTTTCAGCATTATACAGAAATTCTAGCAGAATTGCTAGCAGAAAGGATTGTCTGAATGCTTCTCTATCAATTTAAGAAGAAAACCTTCCAAAACACCTCCACTGGTCTTTTAAATTAAGGTTGTTTGCTTTCTACTGTAGAATCATAGAATCACAAAATGGTTTGGGTTGGAAGGGGCCTTGGAGATCGTGTAATTCCAACCCCACAGCCGTGGGCAGGTACACCTCCCACTAGACCACGCCAGCCTGGCCTCAAACACTTTCAGGGATGGGGCATCCACAGCTTCTCTGGCAACCTGTTCCAATTCCTCACCACTCCCACAGAAAATAATTTCTTTCTAACATTCAATCTAAGCTTACTGTCTTCCAGTGGCACTCAGAATCACAGAAATTCCTGTAAGTGAAAGAATAAACTCTCAACATGTGTGTGGTAACAAAGACAAAAATAACAGCATTTTAAGGGGGAAAGTGGGAGAGGAGAGAAAAGAGTAAGGTTGCTTTTTATGGCACAATGATTTGGAAGGTTGTGACTTGCATGAAAATCGAAACAGTTTCTCTAAAGTAAGCCAAGGATTCATCTTCTATAACAAACACTAGGAATTTTTATAAGCTGTTATTCAACCAAAACTCCCCAAAACTTCAAAATAACAAATCTAACTTTAGCTTTCAAAATCTTGTCTAATTTTAGGAAATCTTTATATCAGCATGTACCAAAAAATATTTCAGTGCCTTTAGCTGAGTAACTTTGTGATTCATGCAAGGTAATGAGTTTGCTGTTGGTATTGTTCTTTTCCAATTAGCTAAAAAATTGGAATTTCTGCAATTTGGCCTTGCCAGTAGGTAAGGCCTAATTGCCTGAGTTTTGAGTTAGTATGAAATTCATCTCTTGCAAATTCTATCTGTGGATACATGACCTCTATCATTTTATGAATATTTACCTCTTAGAGAATGATTTTACCTATTTTAAGTATTTAAGTTCTCTCAAATTAAGTATTAAAGTTCAGCCAAACTTATATCAGAAAGATAAATCCAACATTAGATTGCCCTTGTGGGTCCCTTTCAACTGAACCATTGTATTCTGTTTATTTTAGAATGATAGCGGCATTAATAATCATTACTGCATTAATAACACTGATCACTGAGCATACACAATAGGTGCTTATCATAAGACAATCAAGCCCAAATTTTGCATGCCCCAAAACTTAGAAATTACAGCACACATATATGTGATTTTCAAATAGGAAGAAATATCTTTGGAAGTTTAGCTCTGGTATTTTTATTAGGTTCTCAGAATAATATCAAGAATTTATATAATAATCCAAATCCTACTTCAAAGTATTTCCATTAGTTAAAGTCACTGAAACCACTTTTGTTCACATTCAGAGGCAAAAGAAAATATATGTTGAAAATTAAACGTTATTTTTGCAGCTACACTGGAAGTTGAAGTGGTTTTTGCACTTTAATAGGTAAAGAAAATACATTTTTATGGTAAAAAGTAAGTGTCCTGGTATAAAACTACAGTTTTAAAAACATCTTCTCAGCTACTGTCAAGCCCTAAAAGTATCCACTTTACACAGCTGGGGCAGCACCTTCATTTTAGAAATCAGTTGTTTCCAGATCTCACCTCAGTATTTGATTATTCAGAAACTTACCAGGTTTTGGGACAACTTTGCTAGAACTTTGCTTTTCTCTTACTCATTTCTAAGCTGCCTGAATACTCATTCTAGTAACAATATGCACCAACACTGAATAAAATGCACTATTGTATATCAAGCCCTGTGAAGACAGATTAGTGATTTAAAGGTAATACTGCTGTTCTGAAAGGTACAACATTGTTGTTCACTGTGCTGTTAGATGTTTATTTGCTTTGCCAGACTTTAGAGACTGAATCACTCACTGGATGAAATGGCATGAGTTTCGTAGTAAGGAGAGCTATAAAAATAGTCTAAGCTATAATTTGAATGCAAGGCATTAAAAATGTATATGTTGCTCTATATAATGCAAATACACCTTAATATCATTATGTTTTTATGTATAAACCCCAAATTGATCAATGGGACACAAATGGAAAAGTGAATATCATTTTGGAAAAGGGGGGAAAAAAAAAAGGATTTGTCCTCATACTTATGCAAGAATAAAGCTCTCTGTTTAAAAAAAAAAAAATGTAATAATGATTCCTACTTTCATTATAGTTAAAAAGACTTTATTTCTCCTTACTGTTTTACAACAGTGAAAAAGGACTTTTTTACTTTTAATAATCTCATTTGAGTAAATTAGAGGATTAACTGAAAACCCAGATAAGATACAGCAAGCTCAATTTGTTTAATAGAAATATTCTTTTTAAAGAATCTTTCTCTCATCTATTTAACAGTGATATATATAAGGAAGAGAAAAAGTAAGAATCACTTTTACTTCACAGATGTGAAATTAATTACAGAGATAAGTGAGCTACCAAGGGTTATTCAAAATCTTTAAAGAAGTTAAGAGACTGAGAACCAGATCTTGGCTCAGTGCTTTATCACAGCATATCATTTTTAAGTAGCACAGCATCATATCTATTATACAATTAAAAATATACATACTTATAGCCATCTCTAAATATAAAACTTTTTTTTTGGAAGCAAACAAAAAACCCAACCCACAAGCAAATATCAGCAGAAAGAAGAATAATTTTTCTGTGTAAGTCATGAACACATAATCTTTCTTCTCTTGAGAAATTTATGGGCTATCAACACAGTTTTGACCACAGTACCATGCATGAAAATTCTTACAAATGAAGTACTATTCAAGAAATCCTACTTGCTTATTCAAAATACTGGATGTAAGCTCTCACTGAGCTTATGGGATGCATTTTAGACACACAGATAGAATCCAAGGGATTAGATACGAAACCTACACTGGCATGGGGGATACAGAAAGGAAATACTATGCTATGAAAAGTATACCAATTCATAAAGTATGAAGCTCACAAAGAATGGCAAGGCTTCTTTGTCACTCACATTTACGGGAGCTTGAGACATATTTAACTCTGCATCACACGAGTCAGATGCAGCTCCTGTACTGATCCTCATCACTGGACACACATTCCCTTGGTTGTCCAAGACAGGCAGGCCTTTTGCTTTCAGCAGCACTGTGCATTTGATCTCAGTTTCATAATGGATAAAAAAGACCATGCTAGAATAAGCAAACAAGGTCAGTGGTTTCTATTTGAGCCTTTTATGTGTACACATTGTCTAAGCCCACCAGCTATATAGCAACACAGTATGCTTTCAGATGGATCAAGGGAGAGAGCATCAGTTGCGCTCCAGGATCCCTGTAGATTGGGATGAAATCCATAGGTCAAGGAAAACAAACCTTGGCTGTTCAGAGGCATCAGAGGGGAGTATGCTGTTCCCAGGGGAGCTATGCCTAGCAGGCTCTAGCAAGCAAAGCCTGGTGAAGTATTACTGCTCAGCTACAGTCAAATTCTCTTATCAAGTGAAAATACAATAAAAACCAGTCCCCAAATCCAACCATAAAAATGTCTCACATGGCTAACATTGGGCCTGCATTTAGAAATAGTTTCACCCTGCCCTTCCTCAGGGTTTTGATTAGCATGGTCCCTTGCCATGGGATAGGAGGTGTTCAGTGCAGGAACTCCTGAATAGGTTTCAGTCTTTGACCAGAGCCTCTGGACCCATTTTCAATTACTGCAATTCAGTGTATGACAAGGGGAAAATTGTTAAGAAATTATACCATGTCTTCTTATTAGTAGCTACTCCAAAGCATGAAGCTGTAAATTTGAACTTAAATCTTACATGTGGAAGCATCCTGCCTTATCACCAAATCAGTACTTTAGCTTCCCTTCTAATGAATTCACTTCTGAGACTTTGAGAATAAAGATACACATATCGGATACACTGTTCTCTCTTTATTAAGCAAAAGAGATCTTGTTTCAGCCTTAATTGTATTTCCCTCAAACAGGAGGAAGGAATAATTCAAACTAAACTTAATCCAAATATCCTTTAACTCTGATATTAAGAGTTCAAAATCAAGGCAAAATATTTTAGTGTTGATTGGTGATCTACTACAACAGCAACCAAAATCTGCCTTCACAAAGACACAGGGAGAAAAAATCCAAACTAATATACAGCAGTTAAAATGCAGCTGAAGAATACTAAAATAAACTAAAATAAAGATTAAGAAAAAAATCGATTTGTTTATCCACTTCAAGCCTTTCTTAATCAAACTTGCTCTTATTATGAAAAAGAATGCATTGTAACATAAACCCATGCAGTACTTCCACTGTATGATAGTACAAGTAAAGCATTAGAAATCATTAGAAAGGAATTATTTTCCTGAAAGGAACAAAATAGGGTATAGTTTGCATTTTAAGAATGGGTACATCTTTGTTCTGAGGGAGAATGAAGCCAAAGGGAAAATCAAAAGAAACACAACACCCCCAAAAAAAACAACCAATCAACCAAACAACCCCCCAAAAGCCAAACAAACCAAAACCAATCCCTTCCCCCTCCAAAAAAAGAAGTCATGCCTAGCTCTCAGTGTATTGTGAGGTGCAAATCCCCAGGAAGTCTGTTACCTCTGTGGTGTAAACTGTACAACAGTTCCTACCACTCACATTTGATGTGAGAGTGTATCCATTGTATCAGTCCATTGAGGACTGCCCAATCCAGGAAATTCTGAGTAATTACTTCAGCAAAGAGCTGCCACCACGCTTCCCATGCCTACACTACTAGCAAAAGCAAAGCTGGCTCACTTCAAGCTAAATTGGGAATTAAGCCGCAGTACTGTCCCCGGAGTGGCCTGCCAAAGTACACAGCTGCTAGACAGGCACTAAGTGGGCAGACAGCTCTGGGGTCCAACACAGTTAGTGGAAGAAAGGAATGAATGCTGCCTTGGCTCTGAAGAGGACAGAAGGATAGTCACACCAGAAGAGGCTCCATATCCCTAATACTGACATCTGATTTCCCTGTGAAACTTAGAAACCCACAAGTTTTGTAGTCAATGTTTTCACCAATTCTGTGTTCAGCCTGCTCACAAATGAAGAATGTAGGCTGGAAAAGCCTACAATGAATTTTTATGACTATTTGAATTGCTCTGTCTTCTCCCATTCTCCCCTGCTTCCACAAGAGCATCTGAAAGAAACTGTGGTGTAGGACCATGGTCCTCTCACCAAAAGGGTAGATGATGGATTTATTCTAGTTAGAGAGAACAAACATACCTTACCATAAGTGGTTGCTTTTTGTCAGCTCCTACATGAATGAATAGCTTATTTGAAGGAATATATGCTTTAAAACCCCTGCCAGCCTCTGCTATAGTGTAAAAATACATTAAGTTTCACTGAAGCCAATGAACATCCCATTTACTCAGTGGAAGCTTTAGTTTCTACCACCTTCCTGGAACATTTTCAACCTGAGATTCCAAAGTGTAGAGAACCATTCCCATCACCACTGACTCAGCCAGGATGAGAGACAGTGTCAGTACACATCCTTTAACAAATGGTTTCTGACTGCTTAAAAAAAATAAGCAAGTAGGCACTTCTATAGCTGTTTATCTTCTTTTCTCTCTCAGGCCTCGTAGATATAAAAGCAGCAGAAGAAAGTGGCAAGATGTCAACACTGTTTGAACACCAAGCAGAAATAAAGCAGAAAATACAACTTTTTGGTATACTCATCAGTTTGAATGAAAAGCTGAACATTATTTATGAGACGTGTGAGAAACAATCCATTGTACTGAAAAGCGATAGTCAATCCCAGATATAAATTCTCTGCTGGTCGATAACTACTATACCCATTCCCTTAGACATGAGAATGACCTGACAGAGCCATAAATTCACAGGTTGTCCATTTTTCACAGAGAAGTTCCCCGCCCCAGACAGTCTGCAGTGCACCAGGCATGACATTGGCGTAAACATTTACTCATTTATTATTTTATGCTGACTGCTTTTCAGCTCCCCAGCAACAGACAGGCAAGTAACAATGGTGATACAACCTGGGCCAGGTTCAAGGACAGGCTAAATTTAGGTTTCAGAAATGGCACAGTGTGATAGCCCTTCCTATCCCAGCAATACTCTGGAACTCACTAAATATGCATCTTCTTTTAACACAAAACCTCACATAAATCCATAGGGTTTCAATCTACACATGCATGAAACAAATGCTCTACCTACAAGTTTCTTTGAAGGAACCAAACAAAAAACTCAGTCTAAACTTACTGAAAATGTGAAAAATGGCTGGCATTGACCCAAAGTCTTTCTGAAGAGCCTGACCAATAATTAGTACATTTCAGTGATTTGCCCCTTTTGGGGCCTGTGTTCTAATGGGTTTTAGAGCTCACAAATCAGTGCTCGGATTTGTTCTGTGCATTAACGTGCACAGAGTGCTAAGCTACTTATTTGTAATGATACTGTTCCTGTAGGAAAGCCTGCCTTGATTGTTAATGATACTTGAGGCTCTTAATCTTAAAACAAGGGGGGAGACAAACTGCAGGGTGTGGCATAGTCTGCTACACAGTTTATCATTTCCTGAAAATAAAAACCTCACTTAATTCTATTGATAGCACTCAGAATATTATAATAGGCATTTAATTTCCTAAACAAATTGCGTTTTAAGAAGCTGAAGCAATCTCTTAAATTACACTATTTTCATTGTTTATCTTTGTTGTTGTTTTTTTTTAAAGCTAGGTTCTATTCAAAAGTGATTTATTTGAAAGAATAATTTGACGAAACTTGCTCTTACTTTCCATTACTCTCACATAATTTTTTAAAAGCACAAATAAAAAAAGGAGAGTAATACCTTATTCCTCTTCAAGATTAAAGACTGTTGTATGATCAGCATTGCACCACTACCTAATATTGTACACTGTTAACACATTAATTGGTTTATTGACCAAAGTTTTACAACTTTTCATTCAGCCCAAAGTGCCCTTGCTGTGAACTCACCCAAAGAATTATCAGGTTCAATAATCTAAATTATATTCATTAATACAATAATAGATATATATAATAAAAAAAGAACAACAATTATCCTCAAACAAAGTGGAGCTAATGACTGATTTTCAATAAGACTGATTTTACATACCAAAAAAATGCATAGACAATCAAAACTTTGATTAATACTAAATAAAATAAAATTTTCCTTTGAACATCACAAGCTATAGTAAAATAAACTGGAAGAATAAGTGTAATGCATATTCATATGGTAAAAAATGTTATGACATACAGAGAAAAAAAAATATGAAATGTAGGCTGACTGGTAAAGTATGATAAAACAATGTCATGACAGATTTCCCTGTTGCTGTCAACCTTTTATAAATTTCATTCCCGTCTTTCAAAATATTTTTAAAATACAAATTTTAGGAAAAAAAAATAGTTCGGTATGACCGATCCAATTTGGAATTCAAATAGAAAGTCAATTTGACAATTTCTCTGTAAAACATGAATTTCAAGTTTGCCACAATTCATTTACAGACTTGTGGCTTCATGGAAGTTGCAGGAAAGGCTCTGGCTCCCTTCTAAGTACGAAGTAATACAGATGTATACACACACCTGTGTGACCTGAGCTCAGCTCTTCCATGGGATGAATTATCTTTACCTTCTGGAAACAAAATGTCAGTTAATGTAGAAAGTATTATACCAAAAGGATCTGATGTTTGTAAACAGAAAGATATATTTATAGACATACACACATACATACATATAAAAGGGAGTATCATTGACTAAAAAAAACCAAAAAGTAGTGGAAAAGCCTCTACACATACACAGAACAAAGATATGAACTCATGATGGGACAAAAGATAGAAAAGACAGAATTTAGTGTAGCAAAAAGATACTGAAAAGAGTTTTTTTTAGTGAATCAGCTGCTGACCTCATATCAAACTCAGTCCTAATCATAGTGAATGAAAACTGCTGTTTGTAGATGGCTGGAAAAGGCTTTGAGCCACAAACTCATTCTAATATGCTGAACAAAAAAACTGGACAAGATATTATCATCCCCTAGCCAACTCATTGAATTGTCTAGCTGCAAATCTTATAAAATCATCCTGCATTCTCATTCATATTAATTGCCAGTCTATATCTAAATGAAGATGTAATTACATTTCAAAGAAAATACATAATATCCATTCTTAATTTAATGGTTTAGATGTCATGTATCTAAGGTATCTAAGGTAAATAACCTTGTTACTTCAAATACCTGTCAGAGACATGCCTGCCCTTATGAAGTTACTGGAGGTTCTGCACAGGGAGGTATAAGAATTTGGAATTTTAGGTATGTTTCAGACTTTAAAAAGGTCAGATCCAGTGAGACCATAACTCTGAGAAAATCTCCCTAAATCCAGCATTTATGGAAGGAGAGATATCCACATGCATTCAGACTCTACAGTCCTATTCTTAGAATATTCATCTACCCCATGCACTGTGATATGTTAGGTTCTGTGAGAGGCATTTTTGGACCCAGTTACTCACCTGTATGTGTCATTATCCTAGATATTTCTTCACTGAGTTCCTCACTGTTCCCACAGTGTATTATGTAAGATACTTCAAAATGGTTGCATGTGCACTGTTAAAATATCTAAATGCCACATGCTGAAAACACCTTCCAAGTTATCATGTTTATTATTGTGCTTGTCAGACATGCCTGGTTGCTCCTGATTAACTCATTCATTGTACATAGGACCAAACTGGCTAACAGAGAATTTGAATTTTGGAGGATAGATGCCAAGATAATACCCTTACACCCATTCCAAACTTTCAGGTGAAAATCCATTTATCAAAGAAGAAAAATTCCTTCAGTAGTCAGTTCCCTGTGGGAAACCTGAAATGCCCCATATCACTGGCCTTGGCGGTAAGTCTGTGTTCTCCATTAGCATCTACAACAAACCCACCTGATGATAAGGAAAGGTCACCAAACGTGGTGGCTGCTGTCTTGGTAACCATCAGAGTAATTTATTCATACTGCTTGTAATCAGGCTAAAAGTTCCTGAGGCTTTGCCATCTGGAAAATTTTGCATAGCATCTCTAATAACTTCTTTTATTTTATTTCTTTTATGACTATGACAAGACTTGATTCAGCAACAGTTTGGAAGCAAACCAGCCAATTCTCTTTCTTTCAGGCACTCTTTTCAGGCAATTAAAAATATTTCTTTTTTTTTTCCTTTTTTTAGTATCTACTTTTCTTTTTTTTTTTTTTTTTTCTCCAGACTGAGCTGTATTAGAGATTAATTTGGAAAACCAGGTACATAACATGGAAAAAACCTCTGAATCTACCAGAAATGAGAAAATAAGAAAAGACTAGAGACAAATCTCTCTCTGGCTTGCTGTGTCTCTTCCTCATGCTTTCCCTCAGATCAGCTAGCTTACAATAGCTTGCCTGTTACTAACAACATCATAGAAGGGACTGTCCCTTTGGGAAGAAAAAGAACAGGCAAAAAAAAGAGCAACCTTTTCCTCCATCCTTCCTACAATTGGTTGCACCTCTGTTCCCTGTTCTGCCCAGCAAATTCCAACTCTCATAATTTGTCACATATTCCCTCTTCCTGCTCTCCTCCTATCCAATGTCAAGCTGCTCCTAGAAGAGGGGTAAATGCTCTCTTTGCAGATATACACTTGAGAAAAAATGCAATTTTTCTTAGCATAGTAAGTTTGGCTCAATTAATAACTTTTATTGCACAGTATGTCTAAAAAGTGCCCTTTAGTGGGCAATATACTAAAATAATTGTCGGGTGTTGGTGTTGCTGCTGATTTAATATGTACCATTTTCCATTAAATACTATAGCTAGCAAACAGTTTCTAAAATTTAGATTTCATTATCCAAATTGTATTTACATACGTGTGACCTCCTTTAGAAATCATGCAATTCATCCTCCAACTAATTTTTAATAGTGATGAATGCATATGAAAATGGAAGTAGCACTATACAAAATTAGCCCATATTCCTCTGAAGCTCCTTCACACTGCCACATTCCTGCAGACTTGGCTGAGTTTTTCTCTTCTTGTGCAACTTCCTCAAGAATACTAAGCCAGTGAACACATGCACTACTACTGATACTTAAAATATCATCTGAATTTATGTTGTTCCTGCAAGCGACAGGGTTCTGTCTCAAACCTTAGATTTACCAGATATTGCTATGAACTTCTTCATGACCTGAATTCTTTGACCTGTTTCTAAAAACAAATCAAGAAAAAAACAACAGCACAAAAAATACCTTTCCTCTCTAAAAAAAACCCCAAAAAAACCCCAAAAAACCAAAAAACCCTGAAGCTACCACTCCAAAACTCATCAGTTAAATATTAAGATATTTAACTGTTCACCATAGGCAGGCTCTCTTTAATGTCAATATGACTTAACTCCAGATTTGAAATGTAACTACACCACTGCAGGAGAGCCAATGTTTTGTTAGGAGGAACAAATAATAGTTTTCCAGCAAAACACTCATGGAAATCTTTTGTTATTCTTATTCTTCCAAAACAACTTACTTGAATAAATAAAGCAGCTCTCATTCAAAATTTGCTGCATTTGAGAAGGAAAATAAGAACATGTAGGTTTGGAAAGACAACAAGCTTGATAACTTTTATTAGTGTTTCATGACAGTCAATTTCTGTATACATTGCCTTGCAAAGATTTGATGGTACCTTAACTGAATCTACAAAACATCAGAGACTCTCAAAGCTAGTCAGAAAAAAAATACATCTAGAAATATCATAACACGTTTCTCAGCAAAATGTTCATTTTCATTCTTCTCTGGAGATAAGGAAATTTAGATAAATTCAAATAAAAAAGATTGAATTTAAGGAATGAACACCAAATGCTTATCCATTCTATCTTCCCTATCAGTAATCAGGAGCAGCATTTTGGAAGATCAAAAAAGCCCTCCTTTCTCTCCTTCTCTCACATCTTCCCCCCTGCACACCGCATTGTCACATATGCACTCCTCTGGTATCTGAAGCAAGCAAAAATCTCCAGCTAAAAACAATGACACAATTTCAAATGTTTGTGGAGCTGAGGTTACACTTCATTACTAAACAAAAATTTCCAGAGTTTATTCAAAACTTCTGCATAAAAATAGGATTTTCATCCAAAGTATAATCCTATTCTGTAAATTGCATTCATAAACAGTACAGAACACTTTTGCATTTTGAGTACACCACAGGATTCACTATCAAATTTCCTGAATTTACAAGTCAATAGACAGTCTTTCAATCTATCTGGTCTTTGCAGACTCAGCATGCTACTTGTAAGCCAAGCTGTTGTCCTTCTGGCTTTGCATATTGCTGCCAGCACTAAAGATTAGGCAGACCAAACTCCTTGCTCAGTAGACACAGCACAGAGAACTGGGGTGTGCTGACTGTTCCCAGATGAGCAGATAACTCAGGTGGTAAGTTAAGTGAAGCTTCCTACTGCTCTACAGAGCACCAAGTCAACTTACTGTGCCTTTCTACCATGTTCCTCAATGTTCTAGAAACATAGTCCGTCTATATCGATCCCACAAACACACACAGCACACCCCCTATCACCAAATTTTAATGGACAATTTCCTCCCTTTCTCAAATGAAAGATGAAATAATGATCATAAAAGAAACCAGAGGGCAGCATGTGATAAAATTTCTATTCAATCTGTTTTTCAGAGTAATGCTGTATGTGCTTAAAATACCATCCTGCCTCAACCAACCACTTTTTGTTTCTAAGAAAAAATTTGAATGGCATGATAAGATGTCATTGCTTGCAACAGTAAAAAGGAACTGAACACAGAAACTCCAGAAGGTCTTCTGCAGTCTTAAGTTCCCCACATGCTCTAAATATGCATGTTGTCTTTATCTATATTCTGAACTTGCCCCTCAAACCAACTGTCATCCCGGATGCCTGCAGCTCTATTACCAGGAGAAAATACCAACATCATCACTAAGGATTTGCTACTGGATCAATTCTGTAGGTGTTATAAATCAGCAGAGCTTCAGTAACTTCAGCTAAGTGATGATGATTTACAACGCCCTGAGGATCTGGCCCTCTGTCCTAATTACTTCATTAATCTGCATATTCCTGAAAGGAACACTAATCTTTTTTCTAAATTACTTTTACTTCAACCCACCTGTTATAAGTCTGATGTGGATTTATACAGAGTTCAGATCATACTTTCTTACTTATTTTTGAAGAAGCATTTCCCTGAGGCTGCCCATGGTCCATAAATGATCTATATGGCTGATTGAATCAAGCCTGGGCTGGTGCTTTCAGCAGGTATGAATTCAATTCCTCAAGACCAACCCATTAGAATCTAAACACTATTAATAGAATGGAGAGGAAGAAACACATTTTTTCTGTCCCAGGGAATAAGAAGCTGGCCACTCTGATAGTAAGTTATTTGATCAGGTCTATCAGAGCCAGAGGAACACAATGACTACCTTCTCATAATAACAAGTAGTTTATTCCCAGGAAAGGAGAAAGTTGGTGTTGGAAAGCATGTTTTATCATATTCCCTCAAGATATCACTGAAGCTAAGAGCCCAGCCAGAGTCTAAGGAGATTTAGGTATTTATATGAATAATAAGACCACTGACTGCTACACTGGACTGTGTGTGCATATATATATATATATATTTATTCTTTTTTTTTCTTTTTTTCCTTTTTTTTTTTTTAATAAAATAAGCTTTCCTGTGCATAACTTAGCAACTAGAAATATGGGATAAAAACAGGGTTCCGTGGAAATGCTGCAATGTTTCCATTTTGGAGCCTTTCATTGTTCACCGTATTTCCCTCTGATGCTGTCTATTGTTAAAAAAGGACCCTGAGGGAAAACCACTCTGATCCTCCATGGCATGGCCTGAAAATGAAGAAATTCAGTCAGTAAGCAAAAACCTAAGAACTGCATTTTATTTGGAAACTCATTCAAAAAAAACCAAAACCAAAAACAAAATGGTGTTGTGTTGATCCCAAGTTTAAAGTGAGGCACACACATCAAATTGATTATGTGGACATTTAAACACTTCTAGAGTCCTCTGAAAGTAGCAATAGAACAAAAGAAATAATTTAGATGGAGTTGAAAGAGTTATTTTGTCTGCCTAAAACTTAATATTTTTGTAAAAGTAAATGTCTTCACAGCATTTTCTGCAGAAATATGTAGTGATTGTCTTTAAGTCAACATTTTTCAAATGTTACAATATTGTAGAACTAAAATGGTATTTTTGATAAACCTAAAATAGAATGAACTGACACCTCACATACCATATTTTATTAACAAGCCCAGGCTTTTAAATAGCTTGTTCAACCGTAAGAGGTATTTAAGGAGTGACATAAGATTCCGTACCCTAAATGAACGAATAGTAACACCAAGGTTAGGTGAGTAACCCCAAGAAGGTGACAATTATATCAGGCTGAAAGCACTACAGAAAATACAAAATGTAATTTGGACAGGCTAAAGAAAGATTCTCAGTACATAGCAGCAAAGGTTTCCTGCTCAGATCTTTGCACTCTGTCCAAACCAAAGAACTGTTAGAGAGAGTGCAAGGAACAGGATTTTTCATTCCCAAATTCATAGAAATAACTAGCTTCCAGAGAAAAGGAGTTAAAGGTGATGACATTGTATCTGAGATAATGTTGATTTTATATTTGAGTTACATACCTACAGAATAGGAATGAACTGTGTGTACAATTTAAATAAAACTCACACCTTGCTGATTTCTTAAGAGTTATTTCATTGCACTTCTAACAGGTAAGGAAATACAATTTCTTATATTTCTAGTCATTCCCTCTTCAAAATTTATTTTAGGCTACAAAAGGATATTTTACACAGCAAGTTAAAATCTCCTCAATAGTAAGGACTACTGTAATAAATGCTTGCCTGGCTTCTGTAGTACCAGGATGCATTTTAAAGGGCCACTAATTCATGCTAACATTTGCACATTATCATTCTGCATCACTGCAGTATTTGCAGTGCTATTGCTAGCCTCATAAAATAAATACTAAACAAATTACTATACTCTCCCGCTTGCCTATATGGAGCCATCAGTAAGGTACTACTTTTAATAAATTATCCTACTCTTTCTATGAGGAAGAATAGTTGCTACATGTTCTGATTTCCCCTTATATATTTCCAGCTTCAGAGGTTTGCTGTTGCTATTCTTTCTGTGCACTTATTGTACATCAAGGACAAATCTCATTATCATATCTATTCTTAATACTTATCTTCAGTCAAGCCACCCACCAATGCTCCTCCCACCCTTTAGAAAATAGCATTCCTTGGGATTTAGTGACTGATCTGTAGGCCCATATGAACTAAGTTTGAATCTCCCATTATGTTTCAAGAATGACTTCACTGAAATTGCATGGGTATTCAGAGAGCAAATATTAAGTGGATTTCAGCCACAGCAATATCAAGACATTTGTTAGACTAAAGGAGAGTGCATGAGGAAAAGGAAGGGCCATTTAAAATTTCAATCTAAAATTTTCATTTTGTAAACCCTCTTCCTATCTCCTTTCTTCTATCCTTCAAAAACCTGTATGTTACATCTTCTGTATTAGCAAAAAAAAAAAAAAATTGCTACCTGATCCTCCCTTCTAGTTACAATAATGCCATTTTCCTACTACGCTTCCTATCTTCTCCCTCCTCAGCCCCAGGCTTTTTATCTGAAGTCACTACAAACTTCACTAGTAAACTATCACTGTCCATCACCTGCTGTGAATCACAAACTCATTGCAGAAACTACTTATGGACCTATAGCTGGCAGGAAGCAGTAACAGCTTTCTGCATCTCCTTGCCCCAAAATAAGAGCTAACACAGACTACACCCTGCTGGTGAGCTGCTATGCAGTTAGGTGCAATTTGCATTCACTTGTCAGTGCCCATTGCTTCTCAGTGATGACTGTTCACCAATGGGAAAAGTGGTCACTGCCAGCCACTGAAATGGTGTGCAGAAATTGGCCACCAATGGCTCCTATCACAAGATAAGTGGTCACAGATTGCCCAGAGAGGTGATATATGTCTCATCCCTGGAAACATTCAAGGTCAGCGTGGACAGGACTCTGAGCAACCTGTTCTAGTTGAAGATGTCCCTTCTCATTGCAGGGTGTTAGACTGGATGACCTTTTAAGGTTCCTTCCAACCCAATCTACTGTACGATTCTATTATTGTGAATTTGAAAATGGCAAATACTGCAATAACAGCAGGTGATACTGATGGGTTCCAGCATGGCAAATCCAGCCTGCAGCACCTGGTTAGCTTACAGCTGTGAAATAACTACTTTTGTTAAGGATAGACATCAACATCAATAGTAGTTATTAGTCAGGAACTGCCTAGCCTGGAAACAGGGTATTACCAGTTAATGATAGGTTGTACCTGTTCTAAGCACATGTAGTCTTCACTAATCAGGCTAAATAATTAATTCTTGTAGCAATGGAGGTTTACCAGCTTTTCTTCTCTTTTTATCATCTTGTGATACCCTCATTGTCAAATTTTTCTCTTATACTTTGCTATAATATCCTCCCACCTTCTCTCTAGAGTTTAGTAGTACAACATAATATTGCAGGTTCATTTTCCTTCTACCTGAAGTAGCCAACACAACTGATTTTCCCAAGCCCTTCTCTTCTTTTCTCCCTTTTCATATGGGTACACAGCCTATGCTCCCTCTAGAAGTTGTTCTGAGAAAAAAATCCATAGCTAACTACTGCCCAGGCAATGTTTACTTGCTCCATCACTGTCTGCAAGCTTGAGAGGTGGTAGTCTTGGTTTCTGTCAAGAATAAGGAAGGTTAAGGAAATACCTTGATGTCTTACATGCAGTATTGGTTACCTGAGGTTGGTTTAGATTTGTAGTCTTACCCAAGGTTGTATTCTCTAGATTACAAGAGATGTGGTTGTTGTGCAGAGTTTTCCCTCCCCCACCACTTGTTTTCAAGGTTATATCAATTTTTTTTGATAATGTCCTGTCTAACCAGAATTCCTTTAAAAAAGAACTGGTAAGAAAAGATCTTAAGTCAGATGCCAAAGCTCTAGAGAAATGAATGCCCCAATTTCTTACTGTTGTGAATCTCACATACTATTTTCTTATCCAGCATTTTTAATTCATACTTTTTACTGAGGTCATCAACTTGGTTTGTATTTTGCAAATGTACAAAATGGGTAATGAAGTCAATGGATGTTCAGTAAGATAATTTCAGAGCCAGGAATAACAGTGCTTTGAATCTCTTTCCAGTGTGTGCAATAATAAAGAGCTGTGGAAATGGCTGTGAAATGACAGAATCACCCCAGTCCAAGTGATCATACAAAAAAATTTGAAAAAAAGTGAAAAATCAGGCTCTGGGTGAGACATAATGCAAGAAGATAAACCAAATGTACCTCCCTCCTTTATTAACTTTCTTAATCAGGTTATCTCTGAATACCATGAATTCTAATGAGACCAAGAACCATCTCTTTTAAATGCCAAGCAAACCCCTGTTAAGCAATACACTCTTTCTTTGTAGGGCTAATGCTCTCAAATCCTCATAGTAACTGGCAAGGCTTCCCTATCTGAACCTTTTTTTTACTTAGTATTTTAATTATGTGATAAAGGCCAATGAAAATTTTTGCCTTTACAAGCAGAGGTATGTGTTGTTTTATTATTATTTTTAATTGATAAACAGCATTGCACTAACATATGTGGAAAGATCAAGATACACTTTCTTTTTATCATTCCTATTATTGCATTCCCCTACACAACGGTACCCTCTTTGGAGACATCATTTGCAACATAATATTGATTTAACGTGCCACTTCATATGCATTCCACATCCTCAGATTAAAGATTTAAATTAACATGGCAACAAATTCAACAAATCATCAGATAGAGTAATCCACACAGGTTATATTTTATAGGAAAAAAAAATCCACAATCAAACACGCAAACAAACAAGAAAACCACTTCAGCAGCCACAGCCTAGGCCAGATTTAATTTGCTTGATTGATCTTGAGATCTTTGAGCTCAAATTCATTATTCTCCTATTAACTATTATCATTGTTGGAATTTATAAGGGACCTGTAAACCTATTAAACTGGTCTTAAATGTTGCAATCCATTTATTGAACAGACTAGCAATGAAAAATTAATTATTAAATAACCACCACAGAAAACATCAGTGGCCTTGTCACCTCAGAGCTAGATTGATAGCACGTTACCTTCTGGAAAGGTGGGGCCCTGCAACGTTCAAATATAAACCTTGGAAGGATAATGCTGAGTATGTCACTGCAGAAGTCACATTTTTAATTTAATGTTTTATTAAATGTTAGATAGAATAAATTTATCCGGGCCTCGCAGACTCAGTCTTAATAAATGAATTGGCACTCTTTCAGATGTAAAAAATGATCACAGCTTCTCAAGGGCATCGGAAACCCTGAAGCATAAGACACCAGTAAATACAAAAAGCAAAGGCAGCATGGACAGTGATATATTTGCAAGCACTGCGGGTGAGCCAACACTTTCAAACTGCTGAGGCTAACAAAACAAGGGCAGTGAACTCCCAAAATGGTAAAAGCACCTGCAGTAAGAAGCTGTGCTTGAGTGCTGTTGCACAAACATGTCCACTACTGGAAAAAAGTGGAAAGGGTGTGGGTTTATCACCCTCCTGCTACTATATTTCAAGATATGTTTGTACGTTTAAAATTTCATGAGCAGTATTAATAATTTATTTTCCTCCTGTCCTTTACTTTTCTAAGACTAGACTTTGAAAACAACAGGCATGGAGAAGATATATTCTCTCCCCGCCGTATAGTTATCTACAGAATGTTCTCTTGTGTTTCCCTGTAGAACTGCTGTCATTAGTAATATTTAATCTGGCTAGGAAAAACGGTTACAAGTTCTTAAGTCAAAACCAATATGCCCCTGTCCTGGCACATCTCTCCAGAGACAAGATTTCAGCAAGTGGCTCCATTTCGAAAACATTTGGCTTACATAAATCAGGACAGCTCAACACTAACACTGAAAGGCTTTCACAGCATAGTTGAGCTGCACTATGTATTTGCACAGACACTAAACAAAGTGATTGCAAATGGCTGTTAAAGCGGCCCGAAAAATGCCCTTCCTCACATTGTCAAACAAAGGAAAAACGCATGGCATGCTTTTTTCCCAGAATCCTAAAATGTTGGTGTTCAATAGCTGTCCATCTCACACTGCCACGTGTTCCAATGTTAGTCAGCACATGAACAACAGGTTCCAATAAGCAATACTACAGAAAGCAGTGAGTTGTGCTAAAATTGTCTTCTCCTGCACTCTCTGCTCTTTGAATTCATGCAGCTGGCATCCTCTTGCTGAATACACAAGAGCATTTGAATAAGAAGGTAAAAAGGAAGAGGAAGAGAAACTTCCTTGGAGTCTGGCATTCTTCCAGAAAGCCAGGAAGAAAATTCTCAGCAAGTAAACACTATAAAAGAAAGTAAATGACAAAACAAAACACGCAATTGGGCTGATAAGTTCTGAATAATGAAACAAAACATAATTATGCTGATAAGTTCTAAATATATGATATTCTTGGTCTAACTACATGACACTTGCACCTCACTTATGAGTCCTACAACTGATGTGAGAGGAAATTAGAAGGACTTTATTCATCAAAAAGTGAAACGTGACTTCACATAAACATATGGTTGCATGGAAACACAAGCAGTGAGATGAACTTACTACCAGTAAAAAATGAAAAAAAACCAAAGCTGAGCTATGCTATATCTAATTCTATCTTTCTTTAAATGACCCAAGAAAATAGATTATAGCCTCAGACAAACAGTCACATTTTATAACAGAAACCACATATTTATATGGAAATTTAATTTTTTTATTCAAAATATGAAGAAAAAAAAAAAATGAAACAAAAATGGTTTTTCTTTCATTCCATGACAATAACATAGACAGTGGTCTGTCCTGAAGTGTACATTACTGGATCCAAGAACAGAAAGTGGTTTTGGAAATATTATGCTATATATTTACATGAAGAATACATTGGGTTCAAGAAATAAATGAGATAATTAAAATAAAATCTTGAATTTAATTTTGAATATGTTTTGGCTAGGATAGAGTTAATTGTCTTCACAGTAGACTGTATGGTGCTATGTTCTGGATTTCTGACCAAAACAGTGTTGACAACATCCACGTGTCTTACATATTCCTAAGCAGTGCTTGCACAGCCTCAAGACCTCTGCTTCTCCTGCCGCCCCACCAGTGAGGCTGGAGGTACAGGAAAAGCTGAGAGGTGGGACAGCTGGGACAGCTGACCCCAAACTGACAGAAGGCATCTTCCATACAACATGATGTCACGCTCAGCACATAAAGCTGGGGGTAGAAGAAGGAAATGGGGACATTCAGAGTGATGGCATTTGTTTTTCCAAGTCCCATGTGACACATGATGGAGCCCTGCTTGCCTGGAGATGGCCAAACACCTGCCCACCCACAGGACATGGTAAATTATCTCCTTAGGTTTTTTTAAATTTTGTAGATGTTTAAATTTTTAAAATATTATTAAAATGTTTCATTTTGTAAATGTTTTTTGTAAATTTTTAAATGAAATTGAATTTATCCCAATCTATGAGTTTTCTCACTTTAACCCTTCTGATTCACTTCTCCCATCCCACTGTGGGGGAGTGATCAAGTGACTGTGTGGGGCTGAGCTGCCAGCTGGGGTTAAACCACAACCAGCTTCTAATTATTCTGGTAACAGGCAAACCACTTTTTTTTCTTTCATTATAATACAACAACCACTTTTGTTTCATAAGTGATTTTCTTGTTAATTTTCAAATCACCTTTGGTGTTGGGAAGAAGAAAAGATTCAGATTTAAAGAGAGATTTGACACAGTTTCAGCTACTAAGTGAAGCCTATTGCTTTAGTGATTTTTGAGGTATATACCCTGTTTTGTAATTCAGACATACAAAAGTGTTAACATTTTTAAGCAATAATATGTACATAAGCAAGCAAAATAAATGTGGTTAGTGTGGATGTTGTAAGAGAGCAGAAAATCAAGAACATCATAAATAGCTCAGAATGTTCCAGCTGAATCTAAGTTAACACTCTTAGAACATGACTCCATGTGCTGCCTGGTCCATGTGCCCTATTTCCTGTCGAGGTTTATCAGGACACCATCAAGAGGAGTATAGGAAGTGTCTTTCTGTTGCCAAAATACAAAATTTGCATCGTATTGGGGATGTGCTCCGTGATAATTGCAGGGTTATGTCCTATGCTACAGATATATTCAGTGTCTGGCTCCTGCTCCACAGTAAAGAGAAATTTGACAGTGGTCAAATGAAAGGGCTTATCTCTTTGCTCAAGAACAAATAAAGTCATGTCTGATTGCAGTAGATTGCAGTAGATTGCAGGATTGCAGTATCCTTGTTACCCAAGGATACATTCTTAATCCAATATATCTGAACAATCTATTGAAATGACCCAAGAGAGTATGGAAAGTTAGACAAGGGAAGAACTATAAAGTGATAGGTACAATAAGAAGTAAATATTTTTTTCTAATTCTTTAACATTTAGGATTTTTTCTAGACCTGTAAATACCTCAATAATTAGTAGTTATGAAGCTAACATAGCTAAATTCGTGACACTGCAACAGTTCACTTTCTCTCTATTAGGAGACAAAATTTATGAGCCTATCTAAAGAAAACTATAGCCATTAGGAATCGATTACAGACTGAGATTTTCTGTAGCTAATCAAAAACTGACATATTCTTGTTGAATAGGATAAATGGCCATATAAATTAATTTCAGTATTTTCAGGCAGAAGGCAACATGCCTAAGTACTTCTCTTGAATGTTAGCAAATAAAAGAATGCATGCTGAAATTAGCACTTCTCTGCTAATAAACAGGGATTCAGCTGAAGCCTTCTATACAGTAGGATCAAACAGATTTCTAATAACTGGCATTGGATGCTAAATTGCATCCACAATATAATATATACAGTAACATATTTATAATGTCTTCAACAGATGGGCCAGGTCAAATCTAACCCCAAATTTAAAATACCATACAATTTAGGAAATCCACATATGATCAAGAAATATTGTTCTAGACCAATATAGTGTACTTTTGTAAAAAGAGCCACTGGAAATAGATTGATATCAGACCATCTGTACTGTTTGTTACTACAACTGGGAAGCCTGAATCTACAGCTGATGATTCACGTATTAGCTTTACCAAAACTAAGCATATGAACTTTCAAAAATGTATCAACAGAGTCAATTTACAATGAGTCAGCAAACTGCAAGTCCATCAAAGAGAACAGCAAGGGAAATAACAGCTTTACTGATTTTAACAGAAGAATTTGCTTCCCATTTCTTCACAAACAATGATACTTATTTTTTTATTGTGCACTTACTTTAACATGCCAAATAATGACAGTTTCTAATGGAAAATTTCTCAGAGGTACCTAGATCTTGACAGATGATTACATGCCAAATGTTTTTATCCTACACAAAACAGGGTAATGGATGGTAAGGATAGGTGCAAAGCATTAGTATGTGTGTGCATATAAGTGTCCATACATGACATGAAACTTTTGTAGCAATCCCATTAAATGCCAAAAAGTCTTCTAATCAGATGTTAAACACCAATTTAAAAAAAAGAAAGTCTGGGATACGTAGGATGTTGTTCTTTAGGAAACTTTGATTCTGAGGATGAAAAATTGAGATTTGTCATCCTCTTGTACAGTGACTAATGAGCTAATAAATTTACAGACAGATGAATGCAGAATTCTTGATTTCTCTTTAAAAAGGTAGCTACAGCCTAAGGAATTATTTTAATAAAATAGGGAATACAATAAAACACAATAAACCCCATAAATACTGTGAAAGGACTATGTTTTCAAGAGCTCTACCCAACCCTCATAAATGTAAATGAGACTGTTTACCGTGGTACCATTACTCATGAGTATTCTCTTTTAGTAAAGGCAATTTTTTAAAAAAAAAGTAATTTCTAAAAGCTGTGTACTATAAATCCTTTCACACATGGAAATTGTAAGGGATTATAGATTGCAGTCCATGTTATAGTAAGACAGAATTATTATCCTTCGTTACTTTGAGCAGGTAATTCCATTTCTTTCATCTCCCCTTTCCCTTCTTATTCTTCACCTATGAATCCTATTTTTTTTGTAAGCTCTTTGAAGAAGGAATTATTTATATCTGTAGTTTAATCCTCCAGCACTGACTGGGGACTGCAGAAACAATTGCAATGTAGATACAACAAATGGATTCTGAGGTAGTCACAGCTGAAAGTGTCATACCTACACTATTGTTTCAGTTACCCATGAAGATGCTTCTTGGTTTGGAGCTTGTGCTCTAAAGAAAACTGATCTTCCTTTTGTCAAAGAATTCCTAATGATTTCAAATAGTTTCTAGAGTTCACTACAGACTTACTTCATTTATTGTCCTTATCACTCCATTTCTGTCTTCACTTGCCTGCTTTCTGTCCTTCTTCAACATATTGTTACTGTAGGAGGTATTCACACTGTCTAACTTTAGTCAACTAATTTAGGACTCTGAATCACCCTCTTTGAGTGCCTACATCTCATAAAATATGACTATATATGGAATAGACATTTTTAAACTCAGGTATTCTAATATGTACTTTTTTCAAACACCCAAAGTAACTTGGCCTAGGTGGTGTTAATATTCCACTGCATAAAGCAGTTCCTGTCAACAGTAAGCAAATTTATTAAGTGACTGGTTTACAGGTATTTTTGCACTAGCTTGGCATCTCACTTTCCTTTTTTCTCACCTAGATTTAATGCAGTAATCACACTATCTGTAGCAAAGCATAAAAGAAAAAAAAATCAAGAAGATTAAATGCAAATAGTATCTACTAATGGAATTTACTAAAATATCCGTAGAATTTAAAAAGCAAATGCCTGCTCAATAAATTGCTGCATTCAGCCAAGGAGGCTGCAGCTGTGAGTAAGACAGTACATCAGTCCCACGCCTAACCACATCTTGACCTTTCTTTTGAGACTGTCAACAAAGGTGCCAATTAGAGCAATGATTTAGAGCAACACATTTTGCGTTCTGCTAAACACAACTGTTACCAAGGGGACAAAGATCATGCATTTTGCTTAATACTGGATGCCTGATTGGCTCAATACAGATCTTCCGCTGACAACCACTTTGGTAAGCCTCAAGATGAGAAGTAGGTAAGTGCACCACCCACATACTTTTCTTTTGATCTCCTGGGACACAGAAAAGCTTATACTGTAAATATCTGAAGGATTTCCTGGCATATTGTTGATTTTGCTTAGTTTATCATCTCTCACACACAAACTCAATCATCTAAGAAATTACTAAATTCTTTTTGTATCAGAACAATATTAAACTATTTGTTTCCATATATCACAACTAATATATGGCCATAAATTATGCATCCTAATTCAACATAATGAGAGCTGCAATCCAGGTATTCAAACTTAGCTTCTGAAAGCCTCTCCTTCAACCAAGCCATAATAAAGGGCTTAAGCAAAATATGAATCAACTATCAATTATTTATTTAAAGAATGGTAAATGAGATAAGCTGATGAGAGACAGAAAAACAAGAAATTATTTTTCTGTCTCAGTTGAAATGTGAATGCATGCAATTTTGATAAAACTTAGAGAGGCAAGATGAAAACAATGTATAGTTGAATACAAACTGCCCGTAGCATAAAAAAATAAGTGAGTTATGTACCAAGAGTAGGGAAAAGACTATGATACAGTCTTAAATATAAGATTAAATTTTATCTTGGAATTCCATTAGCAGGTTACATATTGATGATCTCACAAACAACATAACAAAAAGACCACAAATCTATTTTAAGTGTACAAGAAAATCTTTAGCTGACACAGGCGTTCAAAGAATTACTTTGAAAGAAGTCAGGCATTTCTATATGTGGTTCACTAAAATTAAAAAACCCTATATGTATAACAATTACTATTAATTCATATATATCTAAAGTTCAATTAAAATAAGTTTTACTCAGTACAACATTGTTTGTCCATCCCAATCAGATCTGCTTCCCACACAGCAATTGCTATGAACTGATCATCTAAGGAGAAGCACAGGACATGGAATGACAGAAGACATGTGCAAGTAGGTTTTCAGTACAAGTATTTCAAACTGAATCTGTATTAAGGCATACTGACTGACATTCATGATAGGCCTACTTACTTGGATCTACCAAATCCTGGGAGGTGGGAAGAACTTATATAACATACACTACTTTAAATCTCATATTTCTCAGTAAATGTTATGAAAAAAACTTCAAACATTGGGCTAAAATTTACCAGGCAGTTCAGAGATGTTTGCATGCAAACTAGCTACTGCTACATTAAAATTCTTTTACAGTTAGGCACAGGATTAACAAGTTTCTTTACCAGTTGTCTCTTTTTTAAAATAAGTACTATGTCTTTTGGGGGATGGGGGTGGTGATTTGGGTTTTTTTGGTCTTATGGTGAGAAAAAGTGTATTGTGTAACAGCAAACTATGATGTAACTACAATCAACACTTCTGTCTGTACTTTAAATCTTTAATTGCTTCCCTAAAACTAGCCTAGGGAAAAAAAAATCAGTACCTTGAAAATACACATAGTTTTGAAGAAGCTAATTGAACTGATATATTTTTTAAATTTTAAAGTATAAAATTTATTGCTTTTCTCTTTGGGGATTTTCTTCTCCCCCTGCCTCCTGCAGCTCTAACTTACTATTGCATGAAGAGAACTATGTTATACCTGATTAATGGAATATGAATTGGAACCTAAAAGTTAAAGGCCAATCTGATTTCACTGTTCAAAATCAATAAAATCTGAAATTTAACAAAAACCAGATGAACAACTAAAAACAAGTCAATGAGTGAAGCTATCTCAGCTACCATTTATTTTAAGTGACAAGGTAGGTAACTTGTATTAAGTTTCCTACTAAAGACTTGCCTTTAAAATAAAAATATTATTAATTCAGTAGAATAGGGCTTTTACGGAACTATGGAGATAAATACAACTACGAAATCTTCAGGCTAGAGAACATTTTGAATTTTATTTCTTTTTTGGTATGGTTTTACAATAAATGGTCAGTAAGAGCTTGAGAATACCACACAAAAGTTTGCAATACTGTATTTAATTTTGATAGGAAGGAAAAGATTAAGTATTTCCACTGATTCAGCCTTGGGTTCCATACCAGTTGGGAAAATTCAAAGGATGCACTCTGAGAGTTATGTTTTCAAAAGTCAAGTTCTATGAATGGACAGCATTCACATACCTGCTGTTGTTTACAGGTTGTTAATGATACACTAATATTCTTAAAAGAATACTTAATATGGAAGGATATAATGTAGACATCTTGTGCATAGGCACGATCCAAGTATTTTGTGAAATCTTTCTTAGTATGAAGACAGAAGTTTCTTTTATTAAGATTCAGCTAGAAGAGCATTTTCTTGTCTAACAGATAAATGACATGATACCTTATATGTTACCTGTCAAATACTTAATTTGATAGATTCTCCATTTCTCCAAGTCACATTGGTATGGAAAAAAATATTTGAAGTTAATGTAATAATTAATGTATCTGTCCATCTAGCTTTATAATGTTTTCAGCTGTTTTCTTCTGGGAATCATATATATTTCTGCTTGGAGAGATTTGACTGGATGGTTTAAGGATCATGGTTTGTCTTACATAAAAAAGTTTAATTATAAGTGTCAGGAAAAATTCAATGTCTTTGAAAAATAGAGTGCTGTCATAGAGAAAACAAAACAAACAAAAAAAACCTGAAACAAAACAAGATAAAAAAGCAAAATACCAAGTAATTTGAGAGTGTTCATAAAAAAAAGCTTTTCAACAGTATTTTTGTCATACTTGGATGAAATCTGAGCTCCACTTTAATAAAAACAGAATTCCTATTGGTTTTTGCTGTTATGATTTTTAACTTTAAGTGATATTGTAAGATCTAAATAGAAAAATTGCATATATTTATGTCTCTGTGATTGTGTATATGTGGAAAATCCCCAGTAAAGACAGCACCAAATTGTCCCTTAATCAAGTTCTTGATCAAGCATAGGACAGCTGAGTATCTTACAGATATACTTCTATGGCTGTAAACTTCAGGTAAAAAAAAGAAAAAAAAAAGACAAACAACCCTAAATTCAGAAAGATTACCTTTTGTGACTCATATTTCTATTAGTTTACTTAGCCCAAAGGAAAAAATATCATAATTGCATTTTGTTTTATATGAAATTGAAATGTAGAGGTACCAAAAACACACCACCCAATCCTTCTACCAGTAGTTACATAAACTCCTGTGATTCAAACTTGATGTTTTTCTTGTCACAGATTTCAGGATGAAACTGGACCTTTCAAATAAGCAGGTATTTTAGCCAATATCATCCTTGACAGTTTATTCCCATTGTGATATTTCACTTACTATCTTGTACATTAAAATAATAACTATTGATACCACTCCCCAGAAAGAAGTCATTACTTGGACTGGCAACATGGAAGGATGGAAAGTATTAAAACATTCTATTTGGAAAATGCAGTGTCCCTTATGGGTTCTGATATCCTGCTACACTGGGGAACGTAGGAAGATGCACAGCCTTTTAAGGAAAGTAGAGAAACGAGAAGCTTGTCTGAAAATGGGAAAATCTAAATATATTCAAACCAATTCTTATATAGGTTCTAGAGAAAAAAGAAAAAAAAATCCCGAAAAGAAAGAAGTACAGATTCTTCCCTGAATTGTTATAGTGATACAGGTTTATTTCAGACAGCATTTAAATAGTTATTTGTTGATATATTTTATCATTATGGGTTTACACAAAATATAGTGGGATACAGGCTTTGCATAGTGAGTAACAGCTTCCTAGAGGTGCTGAAAAGTATTCTGTGACATTCTCCCAAATGAAAAAGCACCATTGAAAAGGCATATATTTATCTCTTAATACTACTTAAATGTACACACATTTCAAGAGATATATTACTCCACAGCAACTGCAAAGCACAGATATTTTCAGTATGAAGCCAGCACGAGGCACAGTATTGTCACTGTTTTCCATGTGCATTGTTTCCACAAAACTCTGCCGCCAATCATTTAATGCTATTTTCTTAGGTTTGGTGGGCAAACTGTAAAAACTGACATAACTTTTTATTAGGTGGCTGCTTATTTTGCAAATCTATTTTGAAAAGCATTCAGCTTTGAATTGTTGCAGTGAGCTCATATTTTTGCTATAATTTTTTCCCTCTAAAATAACTGAATTTCTATTCTTATATTTGATGCAGAAGTGCCATTAATATAACAATATGTTCACTAATAGGTGTGACTATACATTTTGTGGTCCATCTCTGTCACTGTCTTATTTTGCACAAGCCCTGTGGTATTTTAGAGCTTCAACAATTTAGTGAGAGTACTGAGTTTTCTTCCTATTCTTCCTTCAAATGAGAAACTAAATTTTTGATTGTGCTATATTTTAATGGTAATTTTTGTGTTGCTATGAATTAACAAAAAGGTCACAGTGGCAAGTTTTACTGTTACTCTCCTATATTTCTGCATCCTATATTTTACTGTATCAAAGCAGCTTGCTAAAGGAAAAAGAATATATGTAGTATAAATACTCATATACACAGAGATATATATGTGTGCATATATATATATAGATATGTATGTATAATTGGTCCATAGATAGACATAGATTATATTTTATGTTCTGTCCTCTCAGCCTATCAGGCACCAGCACTAGTTATTGAGGAGTTACTAGCATTTTCATAGGCTTGTTCACAAATTAAATACTTGATCCCTGTTGTCACCTGTTAACTGGTATCAACCCCTGCTCCACCCAAAAAAGTTTGGATTAGGGTTGGGTGGACTACAGTATGGAAAATACAGGATTTATGTCAGATAAAACTATGGGAATATCACAAGAAGTGCTAGCTTTCCTTATAGTTCCTTTACCAAACAGGTAGGGTCTGAGTTGCAGGTGTCTGATCATATTTCCCACCAATATGTTCAGGATCTCTTTTAGTGTCCATTCTGAGTTCAAGGCAGTGGCATGCATCTGTGCAAGGTGTCCCAAGCAGTCTCAGGAGCCTTCTCTGTGCAAGCAATCTTCTTGGTGAAGAAAGGTGGTGAGGTCTGTTGCATACTGTAGGCAGTCAGGGTTGGTGAAGCACACATAGACTCTCTCAGGGAGAGGATGGAGAACACTTGAGAGAAAGAGAGAGAGATACCAGGAAATAAGCAGGCCTAGGGGAGGTCAGGACGTATAAAGCCTCAAAATAAGTTTGCCCTTCCCCTTTCCAACAAGAACTTTAAATATTTCAAATCTTAAAATATCTTGGTTCATATCAGATTGTGAAATAAAGCCTTGAAAATTAACAGCTGTCTAGACCATACCACTAGTTTGCTTTTTCCTTATTTTCACACAAAGTCTGAGGTGTAAGAAGTAGACTCATATATTCCTGCCTATTTGGACTGATTAAATTCCTGGTTTTTAGGATTATCACCAAGACAATTCTAAGAACTGCTGTGTTAAAAGCTTGCTCCCATCTTGATTTTGAACGTGTCTGCCCAACATGATGAATTAATTACTTTTCCATTTTCTGTCCTTAATTTCCATACTTGTGGTTGCAAACAGGATAGTTGTGTCTCAAATATTTAGTTTTAATTATGAAGGCAACTTGGCCCTTAACCTTGTTAGTGTAATTGAATAAATGTGGTGAGAACAATGTTCCTCTCAAGAGATTCAGTCTCCATCTCAAGTCAGAGACTAAGTAATTTTGGGATAGGATGCAAAATGAAGCAAAACTTTTCTCAAAGATTAAAAAAACAAAACATAAATACTGTCAATTTTCACTACAGCAAAACCTCAACGGCAGGGTGCTTCAAGGCACCATACAAGGACCAAGTGTTCAAAATATATTAAGTAATGTCAAAAAAAAAGTGAACAGAAATTTGGCAAAATTTACAAATAACAAGGAAATCATGTTAACCAAGTCTAAATAAGACAGGAAATCTGAGAGAAAATTGACTCAGGGAGATGGGTGGCCATCTTAAAAGATGTGACAATAATTTATTTAAATGTTAAATAAGGCCTGTTGAAAAAACAAACAAATAGCCCACCAAAAAAGACAACAAACCACCAAACAAACAAACAAAAAAACCCCAAAAACCAAAAACAAAGCAAAGCAATCTAAATGTGTAACAGATTATTTGTTTTATCAGAGATCTCACTTACTAGCACTATCTTAGGAAAAACACCTGGGTCTCATGCAGACAGCTCAATGAAGAGCCCTGCTTGATGAGCAGCTGCAGTCAAAAAAGCACATAAAATTTTCAGATACAGAAGAAAATGAGGTGAAGAATAAGAAAGAAAGAAAATATGTCATTATATGAATCAATAATTTTCCCTTCTCTGGAATAGTGTGAAGTACTGGTCACCCCATCACAAAAAGATATTACTGAATTAGAAGGTATTCAGAAAAGACTGATTGTGATAATTAGGCATATAGACAAGACTTCATATGAAAAGACTGAAAAAACTGGAATTGTTAACCTTAAGAAAAAAAAAAATAAAAGATGAATAAGGAGGCATATGATGAAAGTATAAAAATGGTAAGTGGCAAAGAGAAAATAGATCAGGAGCTTCTGTAGTCCTGGGTCTCTTAATTCAAGAACAAAAGGACACTAAGTGAAAGTGAAAAGCAGCAGCTCCAAATCTGATAAAAGAACATACTTTTTAATGCAGCACATAATTAGATTATGGAATTCAATGCCACAGGATGTCACTGATGTCAAGACCTTACCAAGACTCAAAGAAGGACTTGGCAGATACAACTCTTGATATTCTTGGGAATTTTATGCTAACTAACTGTTAAAAGGTTTTGAAAGAGAGGTTATGTGCCATATTTCATGATTTAAAAGGAAATAATTTAAAAAAGAATTTGGAGAAAAGTTCCCTCTAAGTGGATATTCCCATCTCTGGCTGTCTGATTATTTTGTTCTTTTCTTTGCTTCGTATGTTGGCATTTTCTCCTGAGACATCTGGGCAGCCTTGGTGGGAGGCTGTGTAATAATGAATAACTATTCTGTTCTAATTACTATTATCCCAGTCCTACCCCACTATCTTAGTATCTCCTATAAAATCTTAGTATTAGGACTTTGGCCTTCCCTTTTGCAGAATAATTGTCTTGTGCTCTATTGTATTCCATTCCATTCCAGTTAGCCAGCTAGATTTCTCACCCATTGTCAATTAGTATAACCATTGTTGGAAGTTATATAGCATTGTGCATTTGTTTGGAGCAACTGTGAAACTTCTAGATGCAGAACTAAATACATTTTTGCTGTGACAGCTATACAATTAATTCTGTGTGCCCCAATTGTCTTCCAGCCCTATCTTACCCTCCAGCCATGCTACTGACATCTTGCTTCCCATCCTGCAGCTGGAAAACATATGCAGTGTCTCTAAAATAGAGGCACTTTAGTTTTTAAACTTCCTATTCTCCACAGCTTACTTACCACATTTTTCTCCTTTCTGCCTGCCTGGCTGCTCAGAGAGATAAAGTATTCTTGTTCCCATTTTTGTTATTATACTATTTCTTTTCTAATTCATTAGCTTTTTCTTTACCTAGTTTTTTCTATGTGAAGGCTTTCAGTGCAGGTAAACAATGGCAGGCATAAGCATAAAAGAACTTCTCAGATCAGATCTGTTAAGTGAAAACTGAACCAAAAACAGGGTGTGAGAAATACTTGATAGAAGCAGGATCACAGATTTTGAACAACTTTCTTAAACAGGTATTCCTCCCTCTGTTATAAATTTCATGACATTCTCAAAGCTGGAAGGGATTGAGGCAGGAAGAAAACCTTTAAGTACCTACCTATGTAGCTAGCAAAATACCTGCTAAATTCTGTGAGGTTTTGGGAGGAACTACAAAGTAAGTGAAGATATTGGGGGTGGGGGCACAGAGAGCAGCTGTGCTCATAGGGCCAGCTGGGGGGCTGTACATGCCTTGAAAAGAAGTTGAATTCAGACGGTGCTTACAAACTGGACACCATAGGGAGACTGTGAAGATACCAAGGGATAACACCTGAAAGAAGAAAGCCCCAACTGAGCTAAGATACGACTAGCTACCACACAGAGACATGTGGTATGTTTTGTCTCCTTCTCTTCCCCAGCAAGTTCCATCACAGAAGGTTTTCAAGATTCAATGCGGCAGGTTGCCAGATAATCTCATCAAAGTTCTCCCTCCCACAAAAGGCTAGACCTTTGAAGGTCCCTTCCAACCTGGGCTGCTGTGTGATTCTATGAATTGGGACTGTATATATTAGTACACTGCTTTGGCACTCACTATTTTCCTGAACTTTCATATGCATGCTTCACTAACAAAACATAGTCCATCATTATTTTCTCTTTTTTCTATTTTAGGATAAAAATATTAAAGTAGCAAAAATTGGGTAATGTTCTACCTCTCAGAAATTGAACTGGTATATCACATACAATGCTAAAATCACCATGCAGATTACCTATTTGTGTTGTCTTTGGGACATCCACATTGCACTCACCATATGGTTTAGATATGCCTGGGAGTTTAAGTTAGTTTGCAAGACTGGTTTTAGGCTGAGTTCAATCCACAGGACATGTAACAAAGACACTCAGGCATAAATATGCTATTGTAGTACAACATTCAATAGCAAAAGAGGAGGAGCTGGATAGCAACAGTAAGGAATTTAATTTTAAAAGTCTAGAAGAAATGGATCCTATATTATGTGGGATAATAAAAAGAATGAATACTTTCTAGTCTACAGGAATAGGAGAGTTTTTTTCCAATCTTTGAAAATTTACAAACACCAACTCCGAATAATTAGTATGTTTATAGTTCTTCACCTTTTAAATTTTTAATACTTAATTCTCATTGATTACAATTCCTTCACCATGAAACAAGGAAATACCTTTAATTTGAAAGGCACCTACAAGCAAAACAGTGCATTGTATTTTTTAAGTACTACCTAAATAAAAGAAATACCCAAATTATGCACAAATACTGTGTTTTCAGCCATATTTTGCCAATTTTATTTTACTAAAACTCACCTAGTTTTAAGTTATCTTCCTTCTTGAAAATTCATATTCTGAAAAGAAGTAGGAGACCACCTGATCAGAAAGAGCAGTTTTACCTAAATGATCATTATTTTGCAACAAAAAGTTACAAAAAGTTTTCACCTAGATGTTTATGCTCCCTTTTCAAGTCTACCAGTCTTCCTTTTGAAGTCCTCTGTTCTGAATATTGTCACCACTTAAAAAGCATGCCCTGAAGTCAAGAAACATTTTCATATGAACAACTCATACATTTACTGAAAACCATTCTAACAAATATGCTTTCCCCTTCTTAGCAAAGAAAAATAAATGTCACCCATCTATTAAAACAAAAGATAAAATCTCTCATTATGGTTATGCAAAACTAGGTTTCCCATATTACCTCAATCATGTTACACAATGCATGCTATCTTCCTGTTTTGCATAGTGAAGCTAAACAACATATTATACCTTTTTTCCCCTATATCTCATATTAGGTCTGTGTTCTTTTGTTATGAATTGTGTCTGATATAGACAAATACACATCTTTTAGCATTAAAACAATTTTATCTTGAAAATTTAAGTCAATTAGATTAGACAGAAATGTTCATGGTATGAAATATGGATGGGATAGATTTCAGCATTTTAGTTAAAGGGGCATTTTGTTTTGTTTTGTGTCACTGTAGGGCACTTGTTTTTGTTTTCTGACACTGTATACTTGATAATGAGCTTTGGAAGAAGTACCAGTGAATACCATTCCATCAGCTTCCATTATGGTAAATGTCTTTTAAAAACAGAAAAGAGAATTTGTGCCTATTTTAAAAGACAAAAATTAATGTGCAGAATGTTATAAGACCCATTCAGCTCTTCTAAAAAGTGAACCTTCTAAACCTGGACTTTCACTTACCCAATTACAAGTCAGGTTTCAGGAGTAAAGGTGAAACTAAGAGACCTTCTTAAAATAAAGGCCTACGGAGTTTTATGCTCTCCAATCTATTACGACTTTATCTATTTAACAAAGAAAATCATATTCAGTCCTATGCAGAGCTCACAGGCTTGCATGTAGCTTTCTCAACACCTTATTTGGGATTTGGCATACACAACACTTTATCCTCAATCCAAAAGTGATTTTTTTTCTGTTCAGTGCAGAGATTGAGCTATGCTTAATGGTTTTGAATTGGTTTCCCTAAGGCTGAAAAGCTCCTTTTTTTCTTAAACATTTCAATCAGGAATGCTGTGGTTGGAAGACACCAACGGCAAAGTACAGCTTTTTTTATTCTGTAGTTTTCATGAGAATACAAGCCACATTTCCATGAAAATAGTTAAGCAATCAGAAAAGCTTAAACATACTTAATATTAAGTCTAAACATAACTAATACCTAACTATAGTTATAAATGTAACTTTCACTTAACATTTGTATATGGTATGGTTTATGCACCTATGCCTTTAAAAAATAAATCCTAAAATAAACCATGGAGTCCTAGCATTAGCAAAGATAATAACACAGTCTCTGCTTCTATTGTCCTAGCATAAATTTACCTCTGGGCATTACTGCACAGAACAGAAGCTGTTACTATTCCCTTTGTCCACATTAAAATTTTCCAGTATTAAAATATAGGTAATATCAGATTTGTAATGGCTTCCACAAAACCACTCGTGTATCAAAATCAGCCTCTATTCAGGATTCCAATGAGAACAAGGGTCCAGATGTGCAACCGTCATCCATATAATTAATCCAATGATATTCACTACTTAAATATAAGCAAGCAATTACTTAAGTAAGGTGTTTGTAGGATGAGGCCTGAAATCGTTGATTTTTGTTCTTAGCCAGTAGTTTATGCATGTATACCTTTCAATTTTTTTAATTATTTTAAATTTAAAATTCTAAATCCTTTTGCATTTATCTAGGATGGTCAGTTTGGAAGTTTTAGGTTTATAAGGGAAGTTCTAATATTATAAGGGGTATTACAGAGTGGTCATCTTATGCTATGCAGTGGACAATTACTACATAAAATATCTTGGGTTTTTGTTTCCCCTGAGATTAAAATTGCTAGTAAAAGGAATTACGAAAATGCAAAGCAATTTCTGAGCCAATAAGACTTTTATAAACCCCTGTGGGATCACTCTTTTCCTTAGTTCACGAAATTCAGTGGATTTTTAGTTCATGGTAACTGGAGTTCTCTCTTGAACTATTCTTCTTCATTTCCCTTCTAATCTCCCAAACTGTCAGTGTTCAGACATAAGAGCATTTTTTTTTCCAGCTCATTCATTTCTTCCAAAATATCTCAAAGTACAAAGCAGAAAATTATTTATCCAGAGATAGATGAAAGTGGACACTATTGTCACATTTTTAGTACGTTTGCAGACAATACTAAGTTGGTGGGACTGTTTCCTGTTGGAGGGTAGGAAGACTCAGCAGAGGGATGTAGAAAGGTTGGATCCATGGGTTTAGGTGAGTTGCATGAGGTTAAATATGGCAAAGTGATGGGTTCTGCACTTGGTTCACAATAATCTCATTCAGCCCTACTGTTTTGTGGGTGGATGGCTGGAAATCTGCCCAACAAAAAAGGACCTGAGGAGCTGGTTGTGCCCAGGTGGCCAAGAGGGCCAATGGCACCCTGGCCTGTATCAGCAACAGTGCGACCAGCAGGACCAGGGCAGTGATTTTCCTCCAGTACTCGGCACTGGTGAGGCCACACCTCAAATCTTGTGTTTGGTTTTGGGCCTCTCACCACAAGGACATTGAGGTGCTGGAGGGTGTCCAGAGAAGGGCAATGAATCTGGTGCAGAGTCTGAAGCCCAAATCTTACAGGGAGCAGCTGAGGGTACCAAGGTTGTTTAGACTATTAAGTAGGAGGTTCAGGGGTGAACTTGTACTCTCTACAAGTACCTGAGAAGATGCTGTAGCCGAGTAGGGGCTGTTCTCTTCTCCCAGGTAAAATGCAATAAGATAAGAGAAAATGGCCTCAAATTGTGCTGGGGGAGGATACCAGGAAAATATCTCAGAGAAAAGGTTGTCAAGCATTTAAAAGGGCTGCCCAGGAAAGTTGTTGAGTCACCATTCCTGGTGGTATTTAAGACATGCAGTTGTGGCCCTTACAGACATGGCTCAGTGATGGACTTGGCAGTGCTGGGTTAACAGTTGGACTCAATGATCTTAAAGAATCTTTCACTCCTAAATTATTCTCATTCTGCAAAGTTCTAACACGGGATGAAGGAATAGAGAGTCCTAAGCATGTTACAGTCTGATTTTTTTCAACATTTGGAGGGAAGGTATATTTGGGGTATAGATATTCTGTCCTCCACTCAAGCTCTAAAAGAACTGAGACTCAGAATCAGGTAGTCATAAATATTCCAAGTGAATTAATCTGTTGGAATTGTAGCTATTTGTGTAAAATTATATAATTCTGATTAGTTATTAAGTTCTGCAATTCCCAAGTGCTAACACAGGCTGCAATTCCTACATAGTAAGTCAAAAGCAAAAGGATAAGCTGTCTGCTGTAAATGAGACAATGGCTGAAGACCTGAGAGCTGGCATTTGGCCAAATTGAAGATTTGTATAGGACAAACGGGGCTGAGAAATAATTTTAATCAGTAGTGGACAAGTTTTGACAGAGAAAATAAAAAGATGTTATCGATCTTGTCAACCTTATCTTCCATTCTGCTTAATTACTATGGCCAAATTAGAAGTAGTATGTTCTACTAAATTGTTCATGCCAACCAAATTCCCATACAGTTAACTCCAAATAATGAATAGCCTACAGGACAACCTTCATACATTTTTAACAATCTTTTCTAAAACAGTGGTTAGGATTGTGACTCTCAGCCTTAACAGAAATCAGGTGTATGTTGTCCAAAAGAAAATATTAGCATTTAGTTGACTGGTTATTTTGCTGTGTGCTACTTCTCTACCAATGTCTTCTAATGTCTTAGGCAGTTTACGGATTTGGTTTTCATTCAAGTGAGGCATCTGAAGTGTTAGGCTGGTCCCAACATTCTGAAAATAATCTATAGCTGTTCCAAGCTACTTCTCCAATGTCCTAATGGGCAGTATTTTGGCTTTGCAACAGCTGTTGGTCTATTTAGACTATATGTAGTGATCCCCTGAAAAACATGTGGCTTTATAAACGAATCAGTGAGGCACCTATAACAGCTCTTTTTTTAACAGGTCTAAATACAACATTGAAACGCTTTTACAATAAAACAATCATCATTCACTCTGGGTTTTTTTATATATTCACCAACTTGTAATTTGGAAAATTCTGTCTTTTTGTTGTATTGGGAATTTAAATTTAGCCTATTGCCAAAGAGAAATTAACCAGATCTTCACAAGAATATGAAGTAGACAGAAAAAATCTCTGAGTGAAAGTATAGAAAGATTAATCAAATGCATACATCAGAGAAAACAGCATGCAAAAAGGCAAACCCTGTTAAGAATTTATCTCTTTAGCATGAAAAATATTTATACTTCTCTCCTCTAACCTGTAAGCAAGTTATTACTGATAAAAATACCCACTGATACTCACAAACTTAAAAAATAATACAAAAACAATTATAAGGAACGATTTTAAGGAATAGAATTACAATTCAAGCATTGTTTGGGAAGGCCATTATTTGCTATTTTTAAAAGCAGTTTAACTGTACCCAAATATCTATGGCAATATATTAAACATCCCCCAAGTGACACCATACACATTCAATCTGTCATTCTCAAGGTGTTCTGCTGCCCTCAAAGAAAGTAAAAGCATTTTAATAAATAATCGAGGTACAAAATCACATTTCACTTTGAGGAGACTTTTCCTACCACTTTACTCTCAGCATAGAAGAAGAATGGCCCCTTCAAGTAGGGGCCATTTCCTATGTGCCTGTGGAACAAAGGGCTCTATTGGAAATAGTAGCAAGAGCTCTCTCTCTGCCCTCCCCATTCAACAGAAAATTTGTACTGTGTAACCTTCCATAGGGTAGAGGAAAGGATTCATGAGAGTGAATCCTCTCAGCTTGAGCATGTAAAACTTATTATTACCATGACAGAAATCTCATTTTCCAAGCATACTTTCTGCATTGCAGAATACACAAGTTTTAAATGCAGATGCAGTCAAAATCTCATTAATGACTCAGATCAAGAGCTGCCATTGATCATTAAAACATAAATGCAGTGACTTCTAAATCTTAAAATGACACAGTAGCTGTGCATTTTGGGAAATGAGAGGAACTATGACTATAATGTAGAAATCCATGAATATTTTCTTCCTGCTGTCTAGGCATTGCTGAGATTTTTCTAATATGAAAAGAACAACATAGCCTTTATATGACATTTTCAAACTATCTGTTAAAAAATAGAGAAATAGTACGTGTTTTTCTTAATGTCTATCATACTCTCCTTTCTTGATGTGCATGTGGTTTGCTTTCACTCTGAAAAGAGTTGCTTTAAAAAAAACTTTCAAAGCTTCTCCCTTCATTTTTAAAACACAAGATTTTGTCAGTCTTATTCTAAACAGTGTCTAAAGAAGCATATCTTACTAGAATACAAAGTTTGAAATACAATGGCAATTTTACATAAATGAACACAAGCCACCACTTGCTAGAATGGATTAGAATGTGGACTGGGCACCAGCTGTAGGTAGTGGCCACTAGTGGGACTCACTGTCTTCATCACTTATCATCACAAAAAATGCTATCTGGCAATTAAAGATATGGATTTAAATAAAAGAAAAACCTAAAAAAATTATGTAACAGAAAAGAAATCTGGTTGTCATCATCTGAGATTCCCTAATATTGATAAAAAAGAAAATAATCTCTATTTTAAATTTATATTTAAATCCTATGTATTTAATGAGAATTGAGAATGATTCCAACAAAGAGTCCCATCTCATAAAAAAAAGAAGAGATAAAAAAGAAGAAACACAAAAAAGAAAGAAATAAAACCACAAAAAAAAAAAAAACACAAAAAAAGAAAACAAAAAATTCATGGTTAAAAGTATTTTCATTCTAAATTTCACCCATAAAGCCACAATTTGGAACAGGTGTTTATGAAACCTTTTCAATTTCCTGTGATATGCAATATGTGATCTGATTGAAATAATAACCAATCAAATAATTGTAATTGTACCTAGAATGACTCTGTATTGCAAATGAGTTCTTTGGGAAGTCAATGAGAATTACCAAGTGACAATGCAAAATCTCTGTGACAAAAACCTGCAACTGGAGTTTTGCACAGCAGTAATGCTATTGGTCTAAGTGGGCAGAATTTAGAGGAAAGCCAAGCACTTCCAAATCAAAAAAATGTGAGCATGTGGTGGGTTGACACTGTCTGGACACCAGGTACCCACAAAAGCTGCTCTATCACTCCCCTCTTCATCTGGACAGGTGAAAGAAAATATAATGAAAAGCTCATGGGTTACGATAAGGACAGCAAGAGATCGCTCAACAAATACTGTCACAGGCAGGACAGACTAGAGTTGGGGAAATTAACCAAATTCATCACCAGTTAAATGAGAGCTGGATAATGAGAAGTAAACCCAAATCTTAGTGACATCTTCCTTCCACACCTCCTTCCTTAATACCCTAATCTCTATGTCCTCCTAATGGGGGCTGAGGTCAGTGCTTCTCCCTCAGAGGGAGAGGACCTCACACTCTTCCCCTTCTCCACATGGTCCTCCATGAAATTCTCCTGTGGGAACAACTCTCACAAGATGCAGCTCTTCAGCATCTGCTCCACCATGGTTCATTTCCACAGGGTGAAGTCCCTCAGAACAGGTTGCCAGCGCAGGACCCCCATGGGACAGGCCACAAGTCCTGCCAGCAAACCTGCTCCAGCAAGGGGCTCTGTCTCTCCGTGGGTCCACAGGAGCCAGGAGCCTCCTCCAGCACAGGGTCACAGCTTCCTTGGGGCATCTGCCTGCTCTGGCATTCTGGGTTCTCCATGGGCTGCAGGGGCACAGCTGCCTCAACTTGGTCTTCACCATGTACTGCAACGCAGTAACTTTTTACTCTTCTTAAATAGTTATCATAGAGATGTTTTCACCATCACTAATGTGTTTGGCCTTTGATCAGCAGGGACTCCATCCTGGACCTGGCTGGCATTGGCTCCATAGGACATAGGGAAAGTTTCTTGAAGCTTTTCACTGAAGCCGCCACTATAGCTGCCCCCACTATCAAAACTTTGGCCCATAAACCCAATACAGGGAGCAAACAGCACCCCTCTCACAGGTGTCAGCCATCCACCTCAGAAAGCTCACCAATTCTCCTGCCAGATGTGTTGAAATGTCATTTTAAGGAATAATCTACGGTAAACTCCCTCCAGCACAAGTCCCAGTTTCTACAACAGGCATCTCTCTTAATAAATTACCAGTTTGGGTTTTTTTAACACTTTATACTTTGGCAATGTATATTTTACCATTTTTTTTGTATTACTCTGTGTTAAAGAAAGACAGGAGCAAATCAGGCCTCAAAAGTTGCTCTTCATAAACTCCCTGCAATGTAATTGGCTTTATCTGGTTTTAAATGAAAAGCAGAACACAAAGTGTAGGACCTTGGCCGGGGGAAGGGGGGGGCAGAATATCTTTGAAAGGAGTAAAATAAATGTAAAGTCATGAACAGTACTTATCTAGCCACTCCAAATTAGAAGTCCCTCCCTTTCTATTTACCTCAAACTGAATCACAGTTATTATTTCAATATATTTCCAAGAACAAGTAGTGTGTGTATGCTCGAGGGCTCTGTACCGGAAGACTAAGGAAAAACCGACAACAAGCTGCAGATTTATGATGCATGAATAAGGCAAATGTTTGTCACATGGCCGAAAAAGCCTCTCGTCTCCTACTGCTAAACTTGTTTAGCTGTTATTCGGTATTTATCCTTTTTCCTTGCAATCCAGAAAAAACAGGAAGATCCTTGAACATCCTCTCAATTTCTTCTTGACTTGTAGGTCTTTACATACCTATCAACAAGCCACAGCCTCGGGAAGCTTTCTGTCTCTGTACACCAAGGAATATTGGCATGACTAGCATAGTAATTCTGTTTCAGGCATTTGGCTTAACCATCTTCATTGCAAACAAATTGCTTAATGGCTTTGGGTAGCAAACACATGCAGAGCTGTGCCAACAGATAGAGAAATAGCTGAGTAGGTATGGCTTGTGATCATATTTATTGGCATTGCTTTTAAAACCTCTTCTGAATCATCATTTGCATCATCATATAAGTCTGATCTCTTTTGTTCAGAAACTCAATGCTTCTAACCTGTTTGTTCTAAAACCAAAAAGAAATCAAAAGTCAGGACTTGCTTCCTCCATTCAAAAGCTTGAGAGTCAACAAAGCCATGTAGGAAGAGGTTCCTTACTTTCATTAACAATATAAATGAAAGGAGCAAAGCTCCATAGAAGTAGAGGAAAACAGGGAGCAGTTCATTTATCAAGAACATAAATACATAAAATGACAAAATCTGGCAGCACACACAGGCACCACAAGACCAAATCCCTTTGGGCTAAAGTGCTTCAAATATTTCTACAAAGTAGCAGAAATTGGACAGGAACTCAGGCAAACCTCTCCGTGTATGGCAAGGGCTGAATGAATATGCATGGAATTTATAACAAAATGATGCATTAAATACTATGCAAGAAAAAATCATGCCTTTGAAACATGGCACAAGTACAACAGTCCACCTACTTTTTCATACACTGCAACAATTAATGCCATTGTGCATATTTTATCTCAAACATCTTGCCATTGGTGGAGAACTTACTTGCTGTTTCTGTTAGGATAAACAAAGGAATCATAGAAAATTTTCCTTCATATATTCTTGTTTACTTACAGTAAATGTCAGGACATCTGACTTTGCCTGAAAATTGGACATAAAATACAGCTTTCAGGGTCAGAAATAAAACACTAACTGCAATAAAAACTCAACCCTAGAACACAGAAAAATCTTGATTTTTTTTTTTTGTATTTTTTATATATTGGTGGATTTTTTTGGCATCTTCACAGCTGAATGGCCGTGACTACTGCTCATGCTTTTAACCACTCACCTTCACAGCTGCAGCCAAAATATCCACTGGCCTCTGAATTTATATTTTAGAAATAGGTTTTATTTCTTCAGGTGGGTAGGTACAAGTTCTGCCATACAGCCAAACATTTTGTAGCACAGTTTCTACTGTTTCCAGCAGTGACTACAAGAAAAAGTATTTAATGGCTCCTTCTGTGCAGCCCTAAGGAAGTATGGTGAGCCATCCTAGATATCAATTTAACTAGGTCTGTGAGCAAACTTAGAGATCAAGGTCAAATAAAAATAAATTAATTTAACCCTGTTTAACAGACCAGTCAGTTCCACTGTCAAGGTCTTCCCCTAACTACCACTTTTTTCTCTTTTTAACTGCCTTCTGCATTTGATCCACCACTGAAAAGTAAGCTTGCTTTTTCTTTTTTTATTTTTTTCCCTCACTGATCTTTCTTTTTTTTATTTTTTTATTTGCTTTTTTGGTTTTTTGGGGTATTTTTCCCCCCAAAATGAAAAAGATCCAGTAAATCCCTATCATTACATATGGACTTTAATATATATATATATATATATATATATATATATATAAAATACATATATTGCATGGAAATACAAATTTTTAAGAAAAATTTTCTCGAATATTTTGAATATTTTTGGGGACTAACTTATAATATGAATGTCTCACGTTAGATATAGGGCAAGGATACATGTCTTGAAAAATTTATCCCAGAATACTTGGGGATACATATTCCAAACTAAACATATGCTTCTGACCACTGACTTTTAACTCCTGTCTATACTAGGAAGGAGACCTTCTTTGACTGAGTCATCAAAAAGTCAGCATAGTTTTCATCCTGACAACAAACATCCCTCCAGTGTAAAGAAATTATCTATTGAAGAAGGCTACAGCAGCTCCAAATATTTTAAGTTCACATGGTAAAAATACAAAAAAAAAAAAAAAAAATAGAATCACATTTCTGTTAAATGTGTAGTAACTGCTGATTTTTCAGTCTTGAAATTTGCCTAGACCATTAACAATAATTAAACAAGTTGCTCATGTTTACTCTGTTTTAATATTGGTTTAGGTGTCCAGAGGAAAATAGCTATGTTTAACATTCAAATATCAAACACTTTGATTAAACATTAGTGTGTTAAACTAATATTAAGGAAAAATGAAAAAGAGTTCACAGAACTGACCATAAGTCTTTTGGGTTGCAAGTGCGAAACACACTTTAAAATTTGGCATGTAGGCATTTTTTCAAAAAGTAGTTTGACCCCAAGGTCACAAACAAGAATTGTAATTAAGAAGCGATATTTCTAAGTCTGTACTTAGTGCTGGGCTGTGCAAAAATATGTATGTTTACCATCAGAAAGAATCTGCAGGATTCTGACTAAAATCAGGTACGAACATAGCAGCTTGAAGAGTCAGGACAAAGGGTACTTATCATCAAACCACTACACTTTCTCAAACAAATTATTAATTTACAGTCTTTGTATTCTCCTAGAAATCAGTGGAATTCCCTGAGAGAAAATATTGAACTAGGCTTCTCAGTCAAGTCTGCCATTTTATAAATACATGACAAGTTTCCTTAGAATCTACTAGGTGGGGTCTAAAACAACTTCTGCACCTTGGAGCCATTATACTTTCTCTTAATATTAATCCTTCCCCTTTCTTCAGAAATAATATTCTCTATCAATAATTTATAATGGTTCAGTTCTATTTCTCCTGCAAAACCCCATCACAGTAGTTTGAGCTCCAAAAAGAAAAAAAAATCTGCAGAGATTTTCCTAACTAAAAAAAAACCCCAAAATCAACCACCACCAAAACAAATAAACAACAACACCAACAACAAAAACAACAAAAACAACAAAAACAAAAACCCCAAAGTACCCACCAAATACGTAGAATTCAGATTTTGAATTATTTGGTCATTGCAAAACAAATCCAAAGAGTTTTGGATCCCCCCCATCCCCTAAAAAAAATCAAAACAAAGCAAAACCCAAAACTACTTGAAAAGCACTCCCTAGAAACCAGCTGTTTTCCATTCTGAAATGCTACAGAGATTACAGACAAGGATAAACATCAGTGGATGGGGTGCAAATGTAAAAGCCTACACATTTGTTCATTTTGTATCATAGTTGCAAATTATCTAAATGCAATTTCCACTGTATTAAGGAGACAGCGTATTATGCTTCTAGCTTTCAGTCAGGTTTAATAAAGAGAAACCCTTCCACTGAATGAACAGTACCCCTTGGCTACTTTTAAAATAATCCATTGAGAATAGTGCAATATTCCATATATTTATTAAAAGTATTATGTTTCCTTAAGGAAATACCCCAAAGAAACATTGCTCACTTTTTTCACATATATGGAATAAAAATGCAAATACTCCAAGTTTAGAGGTCAGGTGTTTTTGGTGGGATGCTTTGAGGTTTTT
Source organism: Agelaius tricolor (assembly GCF_023055355.1). Lineage (NCBI taxonomy): Eukaryota > Metazoa > Chordata > Aves > Passeriformes > Icteridae > Agelaius > Agelaius tricolor. The sequence continues at coordinate 49,217,633 of NW_027269267.1, read as the reverse complement.
TTGGCTTTCATTATTGACAACAGTAAAAAGATTGTTTAAGACTAGCTGTGTCAGAATTTTGGATACCAAATGTGACAGGCTCTGCAGGTGTACAGTGCTTTCCTTATTGATACAAATTGAATCTGAACATAGCAATTTATTCAGCAAATCAAACCAATCACTGCACTGCAGTTTTCTCTTTCAGCTCTCATTTCCCAACCAAGTACTCTTAACCACTTTGCTACAGTTGCTTTACAGCAAGGTTTCAACTGCCATTAGATGCTGTTTTACGGTCAGAGTATGGGGGTTTAAAAAATTTCCAAAGACTGTTATGTTGCCATTAAGTGCTGCACCATTCACACCTATTCCATACTCGTTGCTTGTCTCCAAAGACACTTCCATTAAACGTATTTCTCTTCATGTTACCCTAGAAAAAACCTCACCATTGTTATCCCATGCAAAGTATATAAAGAGCTTGCAAGTAATTTTTTTTCAAATACACTGTAAATATTTTTCCTAAGAACAAGATGACCTCAAATCCTTATTTTTAATCATGAATTATAGTTTAAAAAGAGGTTCTTTAATGCAATTGTGTTGTATGTTATTTTGTTAAAAGATATTTAAGCTGACCAGTCCTCCAAAATAATAAAAAATATTAAAAAATGAAAATTAACATCAGATTGCCGAAAAGATAAATTAGGAAAGAGAAGGAAGCAACTCAAGAAAAGAAGAGTAAGACAGACAGTTAAAGAGGGAGAAAACAATCTTACTGTGTTGAGCCAATATATAACCCTGGATTAAAAGCTAGCCTTGGCAAGGCTCAAATGTGAAGATGCTCACATTGGGCAACCCAGACCTGCTGCTACCAGAGGTTGTTGCTATGGTGACCAGTGACAGTCAGCCAACAGTAAAATGAATTTACAAAAAATAGTTAGGAAATACTGAAAGGAAGAAGGAAAAAGGAAAGGAAAAGTTTTGTGTCTCTAAGCAGATGCACAGTTCCATTGTCCGCTGCTTGCCCTACTGCAGTGGAGGAATACATCACCAAAATGGAGCCGAACTTCCACTTTACCTCCATGATAGCTGAAGTATATTCCTGCCTCCATGGGTTTCTAATTGAAAGAAATGATTGTTTCATTCATGCTACAGCTTTTCAGTGACTCAGCAATCCAGCAAATTCAGCTGCCTCTGAAACCTGCATGGAACTGTTAGCTCATTGTTCTCATCTAAACTATTTAGAGGAAGCCTGGAGTGGCCCATTTCTGTCTTCTGCCTTTAAATCAGCCTGGGGATGGTTCCATCCTGACATGTAAAAGGTTTCTACAGATGAAATATTTGTCACTGAAACAAAAGGTTTTGGAACTTTACAAATCTAGTGGAAAACTCAGTTGATTTCTTTTTTCAAACAAAGAATAAAGCAGAGACTGGCCGTTTTAAAAGCAAAATCTGCTTCAGAGAAGGCTAGCTGAAGCTGCAGTCAGTGGACCATAAATCACAGTGCCCATGCCCAGCTGTGCAGCACTGCATGGAAGAAAAGGTTTTGGATGGCAGTGTCCCTTGGTGATAGCTGCGGATGCTTGTGCCAGAGAGGTAGTTATTGTTGTTTACTTGCTGTGCTATCAACGTGGTATGCTAGAGAGCACACTTTTAGGAATCAGCATGTGTGCACTGTATTATCTTATCTTGCACAAAACATTGTCCCAGACCCCTGGAAAACTCCTGCTAGAGTACTGTCAGAAAGAGATAAAAATGAAGTACTACATCTGTTAAAGCTGAAGTGCTGAACTAGACTTCCCTAAAACACTTTTTCCTAAGATTGACAGTACACCATGATCAAGAGGAGGAACAAGAGAACCTCGTACTGAGCCCTCAAAATCTACACAGATATCTGTGTGCATGTGTTTCTCAAGCCTATAAATGGCATGAAGATGGGTAGACTAAGATAAAACAAACATGGAAGAAATTGTTATTTTCAGAGAATAAATATAGAGAGAAGCATTTTCACAAAATATGCTTTTACAGAAATAGCACGCACAGCCACAGTTGAAGAAATTGGCCAAATTGGTGTCCCCTTTCAGCCCAAGGAACATGAGGGTTCAAGCCACTTCACTCGCCCTTTTGAGGTCATGACTGGGGAGAGTCACTTAGCTGTGCCCTGATTTGTTTCCTCCATAGATAAAATGGAAAAATACAGACTAAATCAGCCTTTTAAAAGTGCTTTCATATTTAAAGAAATGAAAAGTGCTAAGTGAGTGGTAAATGTTGCTTGAGCAGATTAATACTTGGATGATCAATATACATTATGAGACTGCTCTTATTCATCATATTTCCCACAGCTGAAGGAATTCAAGAAATAATAATATAAAGATGACAGCTGGTAGAAATGCCCTTAGTGAAAGCTACCAAATTTTCTTGAATGTAGGGGGAGCTGTGTTCTCATTTGCTTACACTTCAGTGCAACTCATACAACATGAAATCAAAATGATGCCTTTCATCTGAATCATACTGGCTTTTTATACTGATGTGTTGTGTTGACTTAATTGCAATATTTCAGTGCAATTGTTTTTTTATTGTTTTTGAAAAGGACACAATTTAAACCCAAGTCATTTAGCTACTACTCATAATGGGAATTCTTCTGGTACTTTCTTTGAAGAGCTTCATGAAGGCTTTGACCTACAACCTGGTATTAAGCAAAGAAAGAGAACTGAGATCACAGAGTTCTCTTTTGCTAGATCCATGAAAACAAGTCCAAACAGATTTCATCAAGTTACAAGTTTCAAAAGGTTATATGCATTCAAAAATAGGGCATATTTTTTTTTTCTTTTTTTTTAAGGAAGCAGACTTCAGCTACAAGTATATTAAACATTCCTACAAGCACAAACAAGAAAAATAATATTCTAATTATTTGGAAAGCAACCAAGCAACTTGAACAGCTTCAAAATATTTTATATTTTCAAATTTTAGATTTAAAACACTTGATCACAACCCTTTCCACAAATACTATTTAAAAATATAATTATCTAGCTGATTTTTATAAAAAGTAGGCATTTGGTGGAAGTTCTTGCAGTTTCTTCATATTCAGAAAGGATGGAAGATATTTTTAGTAGGTAAGAGCAACTTGCTATTTTTCACTAAGTACCTGATAATACTCACTGAGATGATTACTATCCATATAAAAAGCTAGATCATAAAGTATATCAAAAGACAAAAAAGCAAACAGAAATCTTTCATGCAAAATCCCCTGTTTATTTATTTCTAATGCACTTGAATCCATAGGAATAAGATCAGTGGTCTGAAACCATGCCAGAAGCAGGCCCTCAAAGAAGAGCAGCAGTTACTCTAAAGCTTCTGCAACCTGCCATCCTCCTTTCTCAGAGGGTCTATTGAAGACAAGGGGGGACCAAGATGAAGCTGTGGAGATTTTCACACAGACAAATCAGTTCCTCCTTTCACAAATGGCTGCATCACAGTTCTTTTTGCCATTCACCTCCTCTTTTGAGAATTTCAAGAGAATTGTAAAAGTGTGAGTGTCTCCAGCAAAAGTAGAAACACACTTATAAAAAAATTAGGAAAGAAATAGACCCTTGTAGCTCAGAATATAAACTTGTTCATAGAGGACAGTTAATTTTTTTTTTTTTAACATCAACATATCTTTGCTTGTGTGTCATTTCAAAACATTTTGTCATTGTTAAACTAGACCTTCCCTGAAGTAAATTGTGGCTTCAGTTACTAAAAATCTTGGGACAATCCAATATTCTATGAAATCAAAGTTACCCTGACCAGAGATAAGCAAAAGTGCCCTCATTTATAAAAGAAAGAGAAGATAAGCCAACCACTGAAATAAACATTTTTAGCTCCTAAGGGAAATGAAATCATGGTGATAATAAGTACACTTGTTAGTTAGCCACCTGATCTAAAGCCAATGATTCTTTAAAAAATAAGAAAAAAATCCAGAAGTGACATTTATACAATACCCACTACTGGCTAGGAGCTACAATACCTACTAGCAATGAACATTACTTCTCAATTAGAAAAATCTTTTTTCTTTTTTTGCTCCTTTATTTCATTAAGTAATGGAAACACCTGCTTCTTTTAAGTATCTTTGAAGTGTTTGGCACTAGTACTAATGCTTTACAGGAAAAAAGTCCCCCTTTTTACTTTTAAATCAAGAACAGCTAGATACCAGTCTTGGGGTAAAATTGGGTTTGCCTTTTCTGAATTCATTATTCATTGAAGTCCACCTACCACTAAAATAGCTCACATTATGCATGAAACATGAGAACAGAAGTACTTTTTTACCTGCAGGAGATCTGGTTTTGTCTTTATCCTTATTCATTTAAGGAACAATTACATGGGCTAGAAACTTTTGGTTATAGATCTTACCTCTCTTTAGGGGCAAACTAGTGAATCTAAAGTTTTCAACAGGCTGTGAATTCAAATTGTTACATTCTTAGTATTTCTTCTGGGGGAACTAGATCTTAATACAAAAGGTGCAGAGAAACTCAGAAAGACTCTGTCTTCAGTAGCAGTGAAGTGTAATTTCTGCATACTGGCTAGCTTAAGCCAGTAAGAAAAAATAAAAGGTGTTACCACTTCATAAAACACCTCAAATCCACCTTTTTCATGTATTTCCTAGTTAACCCAGAGTAGGTATTTTATAAATATTTCCTATATATTTTTAAAAATTAATTAATTCTGTAATCTTCTTTCTCTAATTTCTTTTTATTTCTAACTGAAAAGGAAACCACACATACACAAGTACAATATTAAGAAAAAGCAAAATAAAACCACAACAAGGAGAAACTTATTTCTTGTGAGGTTTTGCTAATAACAAATTAAAATATTTTGGCCAATAAACGGCACTTTTTTTTCTTTTTTTTTTTTTCTAATGGAAACTTCTTCATTGTCATACCCGCAGAATTCTCTGCTTAGTTATATGCCTGCCTGTTTCTATCTGCATCGGTGCTAGAAAGCACAAATGGTTCAGCCTCAAAACCTACTGATCTGGCAGTCTGACCCCTAAAATATCAATGTGATAATCTAGTGCTTGCTGCCTTTTGCTTTAGCTGTCTGTTGCATGCTTTGATGAATATCTGCCGTGCAGGAAAAACATATGAAAATCACATCATGTGCAACTGGTTTGAACTGTTGTGCAACCATGGGACACTGAGCCACTCTGGGGAAAAAGTTAAAATGAACTACAGTAGATAAATGTCAATTTCACGGGTTTTGACATTTTATTATATTATATTTAAATTAAAGTGAATTCAGTCTTGGTTTCTTTCTGCTCTGAGCCTGCTGGTTTTTTTCCTTTCAGAAGATTCCGATAAAATGCATGATCATCCTCTGCTATGGCTCTCAATTCCTCTTTGGTGAAGACAGCAGGGTTTACATGATGAAATTTTAATGACCATGGCCCTGCATGGCAATGTGAGGTATCAATGCATTTTCAATAACACTAGGCATCTTTGAGAACTGGCATCAGGTGACATTCCCACTGCTGAATGCTGCGTGTCCTAAAAGGCAGGCGTCATGGAGATAGAGGCAGCACCAGGGAAAGCACCATTATAATGCAGCAGTCGTTCGGGTGAAATGGAGATTTATGAATCTCTGCCAGAGAAACTATATTATGGACTGTAAATTAAAATGGGGGCTTAATACAGGGTGAACTACATGCTAGAGAGGCTGATTTTTAGATTGGCCTGTCTATTCAGGTTCAGGCAGCTGTAGAGACCACCCCTCGCTAGGCAATCCCAAGCTCTCCATGAAACCCAGACATTCTAGGTTTGAAAAGGCAATTGCCAAAGCTTTCATAGTCACAGCAAAAACTAAGTACTCCTCAGTTGCTCCAGCAGGCATTTTACTCTCAGCTTACTGTTGTAGTATGGTGACTGGGATGTGGTGGCTTCATTCTCAGATGTAATTCCAATGCCTTCCACAGAGAGACTTTAGTTTTAACCCTCTGCAAGTCATAGTGCCTTAAAAGCTCAAAGGACCACATTTTGGTCTCTGAATTACTGCCGCTGTTCATGAATCAATCTTCTTAGATCTGCCACTGTACACTGGGAATACTTCCAACTAAATCAAACCCAAATAATTCAAATTGTTTACTATGTTTTGGTGAGCATTTTCTGGAAGCCTCCTCAGGGATGAAAAAAGCCCCCAGTTTTGAATTAAAATAACTAGATCATAAGATGAGAAAAAGTTTTTAAAAACTCATGGGAACAGCACACATGCCCCAAAACCTGTATGGTAAAGTGATAAATTTCACACTGCACTATCCTTCTGCATATGACAGTGTTTCAAGTAGGATGCAATACAACCTGTAAGACTGATCTTGAAATATATTCAAATATGTAACTGGTATGTCCAATATCTAGTGTTTCCCCAGAAAAAAAGAAATGCACAGCACTTTTTCTTATAGACCACAAACCCAACACAATTATTTCCTTTCCAGCCATCTACATTAGGTGCAACAAAGAGTTGCACATAATAAAGCACAAAATAAATGTACCCATCATATATCTCAATTCATCTGAGAGGCTCACTCCCTGCATTCTTTATTGTATTTTATATTCCTTTGAAAACTGGCTTACATCCTCACAAAAGGGTAATTTGTCTTAGCCCTCCTAAAAAAAAAAAAAAAAATTCCCCTTGATTGCCCTGAAACAGGAAAAAGAATACAAATTAACTTTGCTTTCTGCTTATTTGTACAATTTAAAATGATAAAATTGACTTCACACTTCAAAACTCTACAAGGACACTTTGCCTCAAGTGAAAGTAGCTCCACATGGACCTCTTTGTGCTTGTCTAATGTGTAAATGTGGTGTTTTATGTTGAAGAAAGTTTAAGCAAGTATACCGTGCATATACAGTAACTCAGCTCTCACTTGAGCCCCACAAGTGCCATGCCCTAAGGCGTGCTACGGGCCATGATTCACATGGCAAACAAAGTATTTCCAGTGGACTATCTGCAGTGGTGCTGCAGAGAACAGAACATATATTCTAGACCTGCCAAAGCAATATGTTCCAGAAAACACAGCTTTTTTTTTTTTTTTTGGAAGGCACAAGGGTAACACGCTGTGAAGTTTTAGGGTTTCTTTGTTTTTTGTTTTTTTGGGTTTTTTGAGTGTTTCGGTCGCATTTCAAAGCACACAAAGTTCTGCTACAAAGTTCCAAGTAAGGGATCTGTTCCTTGATTTATTCGCACTTTTCCACAAACACTCTCTCTGTTGGCTTTCCCAGAATAGGGATATTAATGACAGCACACCACCATCTCCCCACAAGGGGTGAAGCAGTGCTGACAAACCACATATGGGCATGACACTATGAATAAGGCTCCACAAAGACTAGTACCAGGCAGCACATGGCACTACTAATACTCAGTGTAACAATGACAGCCTGAACTGCATCTCCTCAAGGAAAAGCAAGACAACAGCAATTTTCTGACTTCTGGAGGTGGCAAAAAGGTATCAGATCATTTCATGGCAGCTGGAACTGATCATCCCACTGTCTCTTGATTTAGTTACACACATCTTCAATTTCAGTGGTGTGTGCCACTGTGCAGGAAAGGGAACACAAGTGAAACTGCATGGTGCGAAAAGGAGATGCCACCTACTCATAACCACCTTTGGCATCAACAGCCATCCCATACCCAGCTCTCCTACCACTAGTCCAGGCCTTGGGATGATGCCCAGCCTGGTCTCATCCAGCTGCCAGGGAGGGCTTGATTCCCAGTGCTCAGGCTGCTCCTGCCACCTTCCAGCTGCTCTGCTCCTGGCTGGGGCAACAGGCACTCTGTGCCCCCTGAGAGGATAACTCCAGCTGCCAGCCCCAGCCCACAGGAAGCGACTGTCCCAAATAGCACCCAGGCAGCAACCAAGTCCAGAGTACAAGAGATGAGGTGACCACAAATATTTATTTTAAAAAGTAAGAAAATTATCAAGAGTTGGGCAATAAACCAAAAAAGCTCTCCTTATACATTATGACAGATTTTCATATCTAGATTTCCAAGTCAAACCCTTCAGCTTCTAAATGCCCAGAGTAATGCTAGGTAAATCCAAGTGTGATTTTTTTGTTTTTTTTTTTAAGTGTTCTGGTTGATTTGTTTCCCAGAGTAAAGCTCCTCACTGAGATGAAGGTTCCTTGTACACAAGCACCTACACCTTGCATCTGTAATCATATCCTGTAAATGGCATCAGCAAAAGAAAGGAGTGACATTTTTTCCTCTTGATCACAACAGAATAAACAACATTTTAAAGGTTAAATTATTCAAATTCTACAGTTGCCACTAAAAAAAAAAAAGACATCTCTTCTGTACCTTCAGATTTCTTACATCCAATTATTTTGATTTTTTTTTATCCTGTTCCAGGCTTCCTGACTATTGCTGATTAAGGGGCAAAAAAAAAATTGTGTTGTAACTAGAGGCAACTCATTTACTTCCACTGATAGCTACAGCTCCAAATACAAGTCTTTCAGCTCAACTCAGAGAAGTTAGATGAACAACACAACAAGTTAGTAAAACGGAAACAGACAACACCTAAATGCATATCACAAAGATTTGTGCACTAAAAAAAGGCCTACTTGGGTGTCAGCTTTAACTATTTAAGGTCAGACAAATGCCAGGGGAAGAAATATGCAATTGTACTTAAAACAGTTTCTGAACAGCTTAAGAAAAAGTGAAAATAAAATTAGGGAATTCAGTTTGAAAACCAGTTTTAGTTGTCATAAATCCCTGCAAACCTGCTGTTGTTGATGCAGCCACAGACCTGATGGAATCATACTGTGCCAAAGCAACAAAACATTTGACCTTCAATTACAGAAGAGACTATGGTGCTCAAAAAGCATCATATAATTTTAAGATTTTAATGATTTTTCTTTTTCTGATGTTGTATTTATGTATAAGAAAAGTAAAACAAAATTAAACAATGGGTTCTGGGAAGCATCTTTGTGTAATTGTGCAAGAACCGAACACAATGACTCCCCTTTCCTTAGAATATTTCCCACTGATCCCTTACAGGCCAATTCCTTTGCCTCCCCAAAGCACGCCTGTTGATTATCTTCCTGCCTCAAGGTTTGCTTTTGCATAGATTATCCAAAATGAAGGTTTATGCATGAAAAACATCTGTTATCTTAAAAAAAAAAAAAGGAGTTTGAGAACTGAAAAGCAGCAGAGTATGACAATCCCAATCATTCTGTCTATTTCTTTTTGACCAATGAAGGCTGCACATTTACATCCAGGCCTTTTAATCCAGATCATTCATTTATCCCATTTTCTGATGCTGCTCCATCTCTAAGGTAGTAACACCACTAATTCTTCCATGGTTATTAAAAATAACTAAAAGGAAATTGGTGAAAAAGACATACATATGCTATGTAAAGTAACATTGTGACTGAGCTCATAAATGCTGACTGAGGAATTTAAAGTTTTTCCAAACTTTTTATCTTATACATGTGAAGGTTTGATGTGAAAGTTAGATGTCAACTGTAAAGGGAAACATCTCTCAAGACAAAAAAAAGACCTCCCGTTGAAACATAGCCAGTGATAACCAACAATTTTCTGATCTTGAAGAGAAGACCTTGCAAGTACCTTGCATGTAATATTATCGTATGCCAAGCAGCCCTACTTTTTCTTATCATTATATTTTTGTCATAGATAAGTGTTTGGTTTCACAAATTTGACAAAAAAAGAAAGTTGCTGGAATAGATGTTCAGTAAGTCTTATTAGAACAACTACCCTGTTATATTTGCATTGCCCACGGGTCCTGAGAAAACATTCTGTTTTGTGAGGACAGATTTGCAATTTATATATAACAATTACTCTTTTCATTTTGGATAATCATAGTTATTAGTAAGCAGATCCCTAATAACCCCTTTGTATTTAACTTTGAGCTGTTAGCTAAGGAAAATTTGAGCCTGTAATTTCAAATATTTCTAGATATAATTTGTTATCTGTATTGATTACTTTTAACCTTGGTTGCAAAGGACAAGTAGGAAAAAAAAATTAGCATTATATGCACAAAAGAATCTTAATGCAAATTCATAGAGTTTTTGCTTCTTGTGATGGTACAGATGCATGAACCAAGATCTAGTATCTAACTGTATTCGTTAAAAACTGAATAACCTTATTTTTTGCTATTATCCTGGTGATAATAGAAAAATGATATTTGAAACAAATCACTATTAAAAAGATGCTGGAAATCTTTGTTTATAACAAAATAACCTTTATATGTATGCAAAATTGCATCAAATAAGATACAGTATCAATTCTATATAACAAAAGAAGGACTTGTGTCTATCCTTCTAGTGGTGACAGAAAGGGCTTTAAAAATGGCATATAATTATGGAATTGTTCTGGTTTGTGGGCTTGAGGAGGGGGTGGGGAAGAGGTTGTTCTTATTTTTAAAGAGAAATCCAGAGACAGTCTAGATATGCCACATGTGAACAAAAATTGTTGTTCAAATGTCACTCATGACCTGACAGAAGGGAAAGATTGACATAAATTTTAATGCATAGAGAAAGCATACAGAAGTATATTTTGCTTTCAACTAGTTTATTAGTATTTTGTTCATGCAGAGAGGTTAAAAATGAACTCCTATCCACCTGTCAGTGGGTTCCTATTGAACACTTCATCCATAGCAAGTAGTGGAAGAGATTCATTATACTTGCACAAAGTAACACAAAACAAATGTTCAAAAATCAGAAAATATTACAGGACAATTTATTCCTATTTGCAATGTTAGCATTCTGACTTTGGCTAGACATTCAAATAAATTTGATTATGTGTTTTTAAAACATCACTACCAGATAAAAACAAAGTATGGCACTACATTAGCAGCAGAGTATTTTTAAGATCTAATGAGTTTCTATACTCAGAGATATATTAACCCCATGTGTGAATCATCCATTATAGGGAAATAAGGTGAGAAACCTTCTGTAAAAATGTAAAAAATGTTAGTGATAATAAACTAAATGTAGAAGCTCTTTAATGCCAATGAACAAAAAAAATAGTGGAGAGTGCAAAAAAAAATTGGCATAAGGAAAAATGACATGGAAAATCAGAATATTCCTGACTGTGCTGAGAAAACACAGTTTTCCAGTGAAGGTAATTAACTATATTATGTATTTGTCTAGAATATTCTTTGTTTTTCAGATTTCTTGAATTCAACGGGCTGTCTCTAAAGACTTCATAAAAGGGAGGAGTTTTGAAGAGTTATTTGATTGAAGACAAAAGATAGGGATTTAACTCTGTAGAAGTGTACAGAAGTTAACGGTGAGATCCAGGATAAAAGCCCAGAAGGAGAAAGGTATTAGGGCAAAATAGAGAAAAAGATATCAGTTCTAGACACCCTTAGTAGAAGAGTTAGAGAAAATATAACCTATAAAAATAAGCAGCTACAGTGCTTAGAAGAACTTTGAGGGAGATAGTTTTCAGTCTAATATAAGGTCCATTTGCATTAACAGGAGTTTTTTGGGGTTTTTTTTCATTGACTCCAAGGGATTTCTGATCAGACCATATGAATTTCACCTTCTGATCTGAAGGCATTTTTTTTTTAAGTCATGCTAACAGAAACACAGCCTATGTCAAAATATAACTCTGTATCATCTAAATTGTGAATCTGTGGTTGCATTTTCCAGCCCACAGTCCATATTGTCCATCAAAGGTTACAGAAAGTGATAAATGAATGCCCTGGAAACTTTAAAATTAGTATGTACTAAGTGCAGAATTATTCTTTTCTTTTCCAAACACAGATCAGCAAGCAGAGCTTGCTGAAAGTCACTGGGGCTGCTGCAATTTCAATCTGCTGAAGTTGCCTCACAGGAATTCAGTGAATCACAAATTAACATAAAGAACAAAGACTCTCTACGTAATCCAGACTGTATTTTCTGTGTATGCAGATAGTTAAATCCTATTTAAATTGACAGCATTTATGACACACAACATTATACAGTCAAATGAACTGCCCATGTACTAAAAAGTGAATGTAGTTCTTTTTCCTGAGAGTTGTGTAGGTAGCGTCCCATCCAAATTTAGGTTGGGTATACTAGGATTCTAATAGCCGGTAATCTGAAGTGCTCATTAGGGATATGCAAGAATTCATTACCTAAGTGTGTCTAATTTAACCATATTTTCTCCTTGAATGAAGCCTGCCTTAGTGGAAATTAGTGATCTAGCCCACACACTTCCAATACTGTTGGCACTTGCAGTTTACATTTGATATTTTTTTTTAGAATTCTAAAAATTACTTTCTCTGTCTTCTCTTCTGATCTCCACTGGGTATTTATATGCAGCAAGCATAATTATGCTTTTGGCAAGCTAGTGAAAATTAAACCCTTATGAGCAAAGAAAGGAGGGTAAGGAAGCAAGGAACAGGAAGAAAATCTGGTTTAAAGTGAACTTATCACAAGCTTACTGGAGTATAAGCAGAAGGCAGCTACATATTGGAATCTTGCAGTGCACTTTTAGGAGGTGGTGATATTTGGCTTATGCTTAATGAAAGCTGAGAATGGGTATTTTATTGAGTTGAACAAGGAGTGCATCTACTGGAAGATACTAAAGCGATGACTTTGGCAAGCTGTCTTGTTTCAAATATCAAATAATCTGATCTTAAAAATCCAGTGTCACTGACAAGGAGAGATGATCTTGTGTGGTAGGTCTCACAATACTACATACCCTATATACCCTGAGCTCTGATTTTCACATACATCACATCTACATTGGTTTCCTCACCAACAAAATAACAACTGCTAGTATACCACCCTTCTGTCTACTTTTATTGAAAGCTTCCCAAGGTTTTGTTCCTTCAAGAACTGTAAACACTGAACTCAAAGTGAAGCAAATAGAAGATAGGATATTTAAGGGAAATCCAGCAATGTAACATTTTCCTTTCTTCATACAGTCACAATACTCAGGGTCTGAGAGCTAGCAAATCCTGCTGAGTGATGTACAGATGCACTGCTCCAACAAAGGAAGGGGCCGTGAAGAGCCTTTTCCCACAAACCTCAGAAAAGCACTAAAAAGAAGCCTATTCCAGTAAACGACCAAATATGGTCTGTGAAGCATGACCTGCCAATGGCCACGAAAATTTCTACAGAGCCACCAAAGACAGCCCCTGACTGCTGTACCCACAGGACAAGCCCAGGATGCATACAATTAATTATTGAAAAAGATTCTATGAAATCACCTGTCCTATGCCAGTGTGTCTTTAACAGCTCTCACACTCTCAAACACAATCCGAACAGTTTTCATAGTGGCAAGTTTTCCTACTCAGATGTGTCCTTTCACAGTTAATACCTCTTGAAGAAGAGGCCACTATAAATCTCATAAAAATTTCACTCCACAGAAAAAGCTGACAGTCTCAGCTGTCTAATTAGAGCAAAGAAAGACTACTTTCAATAGCTGAAATGTCAGCAGCAACATTTTAAAAGAGTTTTAGCAGACAAAGGTATTCTGTATGAGTGAAGCTTCCTGTAACTTTTTTAGTGTCTGTGATCAGTGGTTTGTTGGGCAGATATATACTGAAACTTGTGCACCACAGATGAGAAAGATGACAGGCACAAACAGTTAATGGATTCTTTCATCTATCAATACTCTTTTGTCATTATAATACACTTCTGCCTACAATAGGAGTCTAACACAATTTGTAACCTGTTGTTAGAGCATGAAGAGAATGCTTCATGGTACTTCTCTTCAAACCCCCTTGCCCCTGAAATGGAATAAACAAAAGGTTGATTATTGTAAGAGTGTGTGTTTTGCACATAGAAGCCACAGAAAGCAGCATTATTGCAAGCCTGATGGGGAGTACAATAAAAACAAATCAGAATGAAATAAAACACTGTGGTTAATACATAAAGGTGGAAACCAGAGTGAAAGGTTAAGAGAAGGGAGCTTAATGGTAATTGCCCTATCATATTTTAAGAGCCTGATCTTCATTTTGCCAAGATAAATTAGTGCCAATAAAGACAGGTCTGTATTTCTAACCTTGATACTTATGAATATGTTGTGTGTTAGTCATTTGGCAGAACGAGCTTCAAAATAACAAAGCCTGTTTTGTAAGAACATCGTGTAAAGTGAAGGTTATTTATTTTACAGATTTCCTGCTTGTCAGCAAATGGTGCAACAGAGATCCAAGTGGAAGCTGAGTAGTAAACTGCTAAACAGATACAATCACATCATGTGATAAGAAATGGGCAAATAATTTAACTGGAGAGAAGGGGAGGTATCATTTAACAGCAGTAAATCAGTAATTAAGTTGGGAGTCTTTAATCACCACTTTGGAAAGTTGCAGGCAGAAAAAATGTCCTGCCAAGAAAAAAAAATTAAAAATGAGAGAGAGAGAAAGAGAGAGAAAGGATTTGAATAAATATGAAGATGCTACAACATATCACAGACAGAAAAGTTTATTTTACTGAATAAATGTTGGATTTGGCAGTCAAAATCATTTCAGTATAAATGAAAGTTTGAATAGCTTTGGAATAGGTGTGAAGCTTTGTCAAGCAAAGAAGATACCACTACAAAACAAAAAAAAAGACAGGAAAGTCACTCAAAAGTGACATTTTCCTCATTACTGCAAGTTCTATTCATCTTCCCTGATGAGTTCCTCTGACTGTGTATTCATTGACCCCAACAAATATTTGGTTTTATGTTTGCTGCATAGATGAACTGCCGATGATTCCAAAAGAGTGTTTTAAGAACTCCCATAAGGGCAGTTAGTCATGCCAGGGGTGCTCTGTCAAGGAGCCTAGAGACTGGAAGTGCTGAGAGACCCAATTCTCCCTGTACTCGCCTCTCATTCTGTAGTGGGGACTGCCTGAAGCATCTCAATTCCTATCAGAGCCACAGATCCTAAAAACCCGAAGTAGCTGATCACTAAACTGAACTTGCTGGCCTGTCAAGAATGCCAGCTTCACTGAGCAACTGCAGGGAGCCCATTTAAATTCAGAACAATATGTGCCAGCACTCTTTAAACTCTTTTTCCTTTTTTCCATTTTTGATTCAGTGAATTGCAAAAGGGTTGGGTTTTTTCCCATCCATCTTATCATTTGAGAAAACTGAATGTTTTCTCAAATGATAAGACTCCAAAATCTAGATTCATTTTTCTTTTAATAGCCTCCAGTGTTACAGTCTATTTAAATCAAATGATAGAGCTTTCAGTTCTACCTTTTGCTACTCTTACAGTTTCCTTCACACATTTAGTCCATCCTTGGTGTGCATTATTTGCATTTTTAGATCCTAGTTATTCCCCATTTTCTATAAAAAACGAAATCGATCCTGCCATCTGAAAGTTAGAGTACCAGTTGGTTGCTTTGCTAGTTTTTATACAGCACATGCAGCTCTGTGAGAGGCTTAACTGATGAAGCTCAGTTTAATATGGCTTTATGTCTGGCATTTCAATTATCCCACGCAAGCTCTGTTTTTCAAAGCTTAGGGGGCTCATCAGCTCTCTCTTGTGAGGATTCAGATGTCTAAAAGTATAGTTTATATATGGCATAAAGTACGTACATCTAATCTCTGACAAGTTTGTCGTACCTATCAGACGACAGACAAAACATGCTCAGTGGCTGGGAGATCTGTGCATTAGCAATTACAGAAGTCACAAAGAGATTATAAATGGCAGCTAAATGTTTTTTCTTATTAGTACATTCTTATCAAACAATTCTATTCCTGCCAACTTAATCTTCAGATTCCCAAATATGCTCTCATGACTGTTTCTCTTTATACTATCATGTTTTACCCTAAGTCCTTGAAGCAAAGACTAGTTTCTGATTTCTGTCTAAGTGAAGCTTTCACCTTTCCTTCACTGCAAGAAATTATTACTTCTCATTCTATTAAAATGCATTTTATGTATTTTTCAGGCAGGATTATTGGCTGTAAGATTAATATGCACCTCCAGTTTCAGAGGTCATTCTGGCTCTTTAAAAAGAGACAATTTCTCTTCTGGTCATTTATCAAGAATAATGCAAGGTAATACATCTAACCTGAAATAAACAGTGGAAAGAAAATCTGTAAGACTGTAATTGTCTACTAATATAGTCTCATCTTTACAAATCTGTATTTTTTCCCTGAATTTAATATTATTACTAAATGCAGTGGTCGTGCAATCTGTAATCCACAAAGCATTAAAAGGTATACACAAATCTAAAACAATGTTTAAAAAACAAGTTGCCTTTAGTTATGTGAGTTTTGTTATCCTGAATAATAAAATCATATTTCATAGGACATTTTGTATCTTTTGATTGTCAAAAAGTATATGAAAATCCATTTTCCACTGTGTTGGAAGTGACAACTCTAAGAAACAAATATTTCTTTCTGACCATAAAAATGAAAAAAAAAAAAAAAAAAAGAAAATCATATAGATTTAGGGCTTTCTTGAAGGTTGAAAAAAATGGGTATCTATGGTACAGCACACATAAACCACAGAGTGAAAATCTGCAGTGAGGACTGGCAAGCTGAAGTGTTTCTTACACACTATGCATGCACATTCCCTGTCTTACTGCAATGACCTTATGATCCCTGGTGCCAAGTGCTCAAGTCCCAGCTGTGGATTTAAACTCAATCTCGTTTTGAGTTTCCATTCTGTTGGCAGCAGAGTCATTCTTCACTGCACTGCTCAAGCCAGAAAAGGCTTCCTGACTCGAAGGCAGACTCAGATAAGCAATGGCTATAAGAGAAGTTGTAATTGCACAAGCTCTTTCTTTCCCCAGCAGGTATAAGTACAAATGAGCATCACTGAAAATTCTTCTGAGCTTTAACAGGGTAGATAACTTCATAGGCAATTGTAAATCTAACACAGTGTCCAGATTAGCAAAGTAGACAGAAAAAGGGCCTGTTATTTAACTCCTTCCTAGCAAGCATGAATTTTTATGGTGGGTAGGCTGTTTTTTTTGGGTCAGCTTTTTTTGAGTGCTTGTTTTTTTAAGAAAGCCTTCTGGAGTAAGGAAGGTGAGTAGCAGGCCTAGCCTAAACTTAAGTGAAAGCTTCACTGCTGAAATTTTACAGCAGTTAACACCACAAAATCAGGTAACCAGAAATTAAGGAATATCATAATAACAAATGTTCTGTTTTGTTTTTCCCTCTCTGTACATAAACATTGCAAATGACATCTGCAATTTCTTCTCAGTGAGTGCACAGATGACACACTTCTTGTTAAACAGCAGCTTGTCTGTGCTTACTTTATCCTCATTATTCAGTGAATATACCACAGACCCTTTCCAGCATGCTGTTCTTGATATGGAGATATTAACTTCCTCAGGGGCTCCTGATTCTCCTGCTATAGCTTTTATTTCTTTCTAAATATTAACAGATTTATCCACACGTCATCACGGTGCAGTACGTGGTAGCATTGCTGGGCATGTTTCACAAAAGAAGGCTGATGTGCATCTGTTGAAACTGAAAGAGAGGTGCAAAATAAATTTCAGAGCTTCAGGGTGTCACTTCTCTCAGCAGTTGGCACTTCACAGCCTCAAATAGGGTCTGAACAGATACCCCTTGGCCTCAGCTGCTGGGGCAAGTGCAAAGGCATTCTGCACCTCAGAATTACTGCATCACAGGCTGTCACACAGGGAGTGAGAAACACAATGAGAAACACAAGTCTTTGCTGAAATGAGAGCTTTATTTCAGTCATGTGTCTCCAGGATGACTTCAGGCATAAAAAGGTACTCTTTCCTTAATTCCCTTTCCAGGCAATGAAGAGGATGACAGCATATCTGGCAGAGGCAGCTGACCTGGCTTTCTCACTTTCAGTATCAGAGCAATCCTACAAAAGGAAGCTTCCACCATTCCAATTAGCCCTCATGAATATTTTCTCACTCAGAATTTCCAGTTCATAATTATTGTCCAGTGCTGAGCTTCTCATTAACATATTCCTCAGTGACCATTCCTATCCAGTCTGCTTCTGCTCCTCCAGATTCTTAAGCCCTGTTTAACATGCCAATATAATTTGCTACCTTTTCTTTTACCTCCTGTTTTAACATTCCTGCCTAGCTGCAGCTGCAGTTGGCACAATCCATGAGCCACGCTGACGCTCAGGTGGCTCCTGCTGACCGAGGTATCTCTTCCACACAAATTCCCTGTTTTCTACTCCACATGTACTCCTCACCTCACTGCAACAAAGCCAGACTGCAATTCTCATTTCTTTTTTGGACATCAACCGGACAACTACTGAAAACGCAGAAGAGAATCTCCCTCTGGAGACCAAGAGCCCTCACAAGTACCATACTGGAAGAACCGCTCACCCTCATATCCATGGATATTTCTATTTAGGGATGGTTCATGTGCAGTCAGGTCACACCAGTGATTTCAGAGAGATAAAGAGATCTCAATTCAGGCACAAATCACAGACTTCAGCTGCCAAATGCAAATGTTGCTACTGAGCCAGGGCAAACTGAGGTATTTTTAAATGTGAATGAGTGGACTAAATATGTAAGGTTTTCCCAAAGAAAGAGCGAAAGATGCATTCTTACCAATTCCAGGTTCATATTTTTTCAAAGCACGGAGGGGCTAAATTTGGTGTAGTAAAGAGATACAAGAGTTTTTAAAATTTTATTTAATAACGTATTTTGTCTCTAGCCATTTTAAAAACTTGAGGCTAGGCAAATCTTGGCAAGGGAAAATGTCAGATAAGCTAGTTTTGGCAAAGTTATAAAGAACTGAAGACAGTCTCCTAGTAAAGGTTCTGTATTTTAGAAATTTATTTTCACTGTACCTAGGAGAGTTTACTCACATGTTGAAAATTTCTATAGTTGCTTAACACTATTGAATCTGTGTGCTGATACATTCACTCATACTGGAACCTTTCAAACAGCCTTTACAGGCAAAATTATTGAACTTGGTAGCCCTAACTAAAGATTCCTAATACATCCCAATTTCTGTTTTACTTTAATGGATTTTTGCCAAGTAAAGCATAAACTCTTGTTCTTTGTTCTGACAGAGGATTAGTTAGACCTCCCAAGCTAGCAGTCCATCTGCTCTGCCAGCTAATGCTATTGTCCCAGAGACACCACCTCCTTCATTGTTCCACTGAACAATCCATGCCATCTCTTTTCTCAGCTGACACTGACAAGTACATGTCAACCCGCTTGCATTCTCCTGCACACATCTGTGACATTGAATATTGGCTTTCACAGTTTCAGGCAGTTCAAAGCCTAGTAAGAGCAAGGAAACACAATACTATAAAAATACTAACATACAAAAGCTTTTAATTATACCATATTAGTTTATCCCATCAATAAAATGTCCAGATTTGCATGTTTACATTGCTCCTTTCCACCCTTCTCAAGACATGATTTTAACTTTGGTGAGTGAAACAAAATGTTATAAAGCATTCAGAAAATTTAGAAGTACTTGTATATAAAGAAAATTGGATTCCCTGGCATAACATGTTCTGGTAATTTTTAAAATAGATATAAGAGTAGAACCTCTTTTACTGAAGACTGGGTTTTGGGTTAAATCCGCAAAATGGAAGGAAAGCAATTCTGCCAGTAGGTCTCTGAAAAGCTCCAGCTAAATGAGCTGATGCAATCTCAGTACAAGACTTATAGTCAGCAATGACAACAAAATTCTCATTACTGCCAGCATTTCAAGGAAAAAGCAAGAGACACAGTGAAACTATAGTTGTTGCAGGTGGAAGAAATCCAAGATTATTGATAAGACATGGATCAAATTCAGTGCTCTATCCCCTGCCATGTCAAACACAGCTTCACTCAAACCTCAAGTGACCTTCATGTGATCCAAAATAATAGTCTCATATGCCAATGCCAATTACTTAGTGACAGAAAAAAATGTAGATGTTATAAAACCTTTGTATTTTAAAACAGCAAGGTAAAATTGAAGTTGCTGCCTACAACAGGTAAGCAGTTAAACACAGAAGGAAACAATATATCTATTTGTTGTCTCGCTGTCTGTAAAACATACTAACACATAAAACATCTACTTTTGCTGATTCATCTGGGGCTTATTTACTAGATACTCCAAAAATGAGCCAACACTTCAAATCAGAAAGGTAAATACCATCTCTGTCATGACAGACCCCATTCGCAATGTGTCGCTCAAATGGTTCCTATGCTGGCTCTCAGCCTTGGATGTGGAACCACCATGACCACAGTTCTTGGACTAGGAAAACAGGTGATAGGTACTAGTTTTAAAGCCTTAAAATAAGGGGGAAATCCAATGCATTCTCTACAGATAGTGTGCACTCTTTTAAAATCTTAATTTCATTTACGTCAGTGTAAACCCGTCTCCAGAGATTTCTCTAGAGTGAATTCTGCCTCCAAATAGGAGGCATCTGACAATTATCCACCAGTGTCCCAGTTTAGCTAAATTGGTTTTAAATTGGAACAACTTGTTAAATGGAAGGGGGAGTTAAAGGGGGATGTAGTTTTGCCTGAGACACATGATTAGATTTAAGCATTGAAATTCAAGGTCCCATCCTCTGGACACAGGCTGTCAGGCCCACAGAGTTGCCTTTTTGTTTTTGTCTTCTCCCTCCTCCTTTTTTTTTTTCCTTTTGCTGAAAAGCATTTCAGCAGATGAAAAATCTTAATTATATTTTATACAAAGAGGGCAAGAACACTCATAATTTGTTTTAACACAAGCAAGCACAGCAAGGTGACATATAATCAAGCATTCCCAGACTGATGTATTAAAATGCTTTTCTACCAACTCATGCCCTCCATCTGTGATGTAAGAATTCTCCTTCATTATTCCTTTTTATTATTTTCCCATGCAGATCACTGTGACCCATGCCAATCTTTGTGAATGTAGATGGTAGTAGAAAGTCCTTTTCATCACAGCAAATCTTTTCCTTAAGCATATAAAAGGTTTGTTCATTAAACAACCAAACAGAAAACATTCCTCAGTGAAGAAACTGCAACTTCTGTGATTTATCTATAACGACCCAAAAAACATTGGTAAAAATGTGCAAGGAAGCCAGTGAATCAACAGTACTTCTTTCTTCCAACAAGAGGATTAGTAATTGGATGTCAGGGAGCAGAGAGTGAAATAGGAATATTTTCACATAAATTATTGTATGAGAAAAAGAAATCTATGTGTACCTATACACTGGCTGAACCTTACACTCTCAGCATGAATGGCTTTGCCAGCTCTGGTGTTAACTGAAGAAAAAAGGTCCATCCAGTCCTGACTGCTAAAGTGCAGGAGACCTCTCTTCAACTGCAATCAACTTCTTCCAAATTGCAAAGCATTCCAGCTCCTCTAGGTTAGGAAACAGCAGACTGGAAAATTGTAGGAGATTGGTTTCTACAGACTCTCTGTTTACAGCTGCAGTCTGTAACAAGACAGGCAGGGCTCGTTCTGCAAAGGAGCTCACCTGTAGCAAGTGTCCTGGAGCCAAGTGAGGATCTTCTATTTGTTCCAATAGTAGCTCCCTAGTAAAAATCTGTGTGAAGTCTGGAATTCTGTCTCCCTCTGTGTCCTCCTCCAATTTTTAGCGCTATTATTGTTTTTGCTTAGGCAATCAGCCTTAATATCATTAAGGAGACTAGAATCTTGGCTATTTTTAATAAAAATATTAAGTGTAGAGGAAAAAAAAATGTCCAAGAAGTAATGAAATAACAAGGAATTACTATAAAAAACCCCTCATAATCAGATACTGCTTTTATCACATCATATGCATTAAACTTCTCTGAACTGATGTCCTTTTCATCCCAATGTACTAAATTAAATATCTGCTCCTTGTAGAATTTGATTCATTTAAACTAGATTAAAATCAAATCATGAACAAAATCAATTTCACTTAAAGTACAATAATCCCAGCCCACTAAGGCCCCCTTCCAGTAATCACAATAAATGCTGTCTCTATCACCATTGCCATCCCTTATTTTTCCCCCCAGCCTTTCACTGAATGTATAATTTTCATATCACATTATAAATTAGGACCTTGTATATCTTATTCACGTCTTATTAGAATAAGTTGGCCATGAAGCCAGAGGCAAGACAACCTCATTCAAACATTCCTCCAGGGTTTTCAGGTCAAGTCATTTTTTAAATTGGGATTGGTATAAACCCCAAGGGATTTCTTGATTTAAGAAAGAACTACAAATATTTAAGCTGTCTTGGGGGGATTATTCTGACATTGGATCGTGGGATTACCTTCTACATAAGACTCAAAGGATTTGGACTGGTTCAGCATCTCGTCAGAAAACTGGGCAAAAATGCTTCTTATGTGAAGTTAATCAGATATTCAATCATTCCTCGCTTTAAGCATGTCAAGAGGTGGCAAACAAAGAGAGAGAAAAGCAGTTGCTTTGAGATGCACAGGAAACAAAAGCCATCCTCAGATATACTGGAGCATTTTAGCTTTTTCACAAAGGAGAGCTATCCCTTCTGACAATGGGCCAAAATCTTGAAAATAAAGCTACAGATTCCTTACTTACATACCAGCCATCTCAGAGTTTGCCCCTTGAATTTGCAGCTGATCACTACCAGCACAGTGGTATTTAATGAAATATTTTATTAATAATTAATAACACTTGGCACTTCTATGACAGACCCCCATTTGTCTTAGAGCACTTTAGTCTAATAACAAAGTCTGACAACAATCTACAAAAACAGGAAGCTCTGATCATTGCTGATGTAGTTGGAACTGTGAGAAGGTTTTAGGCAAACCCCCTTTGTCGTAGTCAGATCCTGGCTTTGACTCAGATCTGAGGCCAGGCTTGAATTGCAGTTGAAACCATCCTGTCAAGAACAGCACTTCAATAAATTCTCTGACCATCAAAAGTAAGTGTGAAAAATGTCACTCTCCCTTTAGTGATTTCCTTTTCTCTTTTCTTTTTTTCTCTTCCTAAAGCAGAAGTTAGAGGGGGAAAATGACAGGAATGAGACTTGTTCACTACTGCAACAATAAGAGGAACAATAGCCAGAAACATCGAGAAAAAATGGCTATTTGAGAACTGTATCTTCTTACCTGGATCTGGCAAATATAAAGGGTCAATGCCAGACCATCATACTGAGAAAAATATTGCAAAGAAAAATGGATTTTTTAAAAGATGCAATGTTGAAAGGAATTCAGTCACTCTCAGAAATGGGGCAATGGTACCTTTTCAAACATGGATCCAATCCCCTCAACTGAACTATTGTTCCTTATAAATTTATTCAACAAATAAAGAGCATACCACAACTCAGTGGCAATTAATACCATTAATTGCCCAGTGTGGAAAACTGAAGGGCAGGTATTTTTGTTTCCCTTCAGTTCATTCACTGGAGTGAAGAAAATATCCTTCCTAAAAGGTATAGTCTTCATTCCTTCATCCAATCACAGCATATTCACACACCTGTACTCTCTACCTGTGTAGCCTCATGTATCTCCTGTCCAACATACTGAGCAAAGACAGAATCAAGCTTAGTTTAAAACTCCAGAGGTAGAAGATAAAGGTGACCAGACTTTAATAGTCTCTCCATTTTAAACACGGGGTTTCTTCTTCTTTGTATATTTAAGACAGCACAGGACTCACACTGTACATTAAAAAGAGATTGTCTATGCTGGAGATTAAAAAAAAAAAAAAAAAAAAAAGAAAAAAAAAAGAAAAAAAAGAAAACCCCAATCCTAACTAAACTTGACAGGAAACTACTTGCCAGTCACTGATGAAGAGATTCCAGCAGCACTAACAACAAGCCCTGCTGATTAGGGTCAGTCACTTCTCAAGCCCAAGGGAACAGTCTTTTCCAACTTCAATCACAATCTCCTAACTCCCCTATGAATAAACATACCAAGGAATAAATAAAAAAAAGCAAAGGGAACTAGCAGTAACAATCCACACACAACATTAAACTGCAGTAATAATGTTTGTATTCTAGGAAGTCTGGAGAGAAGGAATTACTCTTCTTCACACAGATAAAACGGGCTTTATTTGAAGTATGCTTATAACTTCAAATGGCTAAGTAATTTTCCATTATAAACACTAAACACCATAAGAAACTTCTAACTTTTTATACTTACAAAAGAAAAACTGAAATAGAATGTCTCAGATGCTTAACTAACACAAAATTTAAAGTTCATTTTTAATGCTGAGTTGGGGTAATATTTTGGGGCTCAGGACCCCAAGGACCCATTTTTCATTGAATCTGCCACTGAGTTTTTGAGCAACTTTCTTTCCGTAAAACAGGAAAACACAACTCATGATGGTTAACCAACAAGGGTAACTGACTTCATGTTAGTCATTTCCCAAAATACTAATAATTTTGCAGGGGAGAACAACACTGTTAATTCCTAGCACTGTGCATCCTGAGGCAATCCTATATGAAGTGCTGGAGTGTGTGGAGGGGTCAGGAAGAAGATCTAAGATATTAGCATTAAGAGATTTTGATGTATGAATCAGAAACAGTTGTATTGAATACTTATGAACACAAATGTCTATGTGTCTTTTTCTTGTAAAGAATCTGTCAACTATTTTATCTTCTTAAGTATCTTATATGAATAGGAAATATTCCTTTGGGCATCCTTAAATCATCAAAGAAAAATGCATACATATATTTCTGAACTTTTTTTTTTTTTTGCTATTTAAAAATTTATCTGCATCCACAGCTATAGATCAGTTTCTAGATATAAAGTCTCAGTATCAAAATACCTGAAGGAATCTCTTGTAATAGAATTTCTGAGATTAAAAAAAAAAAATTAAAAATCACTTGGAATTCCATCTTGGAATTCCATCCCACGGAGCACAAAAAAAACCCAAACACAGAAACTGTTTAGTTAGCTCAAGAGACACTTACAATTTTTTTCCACAAATGCCATAACTGCCGAAAAGGAAGCACCCTGTGACATTATAGAAAGCAGCCACTGGTAGAGAATGAGGATAACAGCCAGTTTATCATCCAAATGTGATGCAGGATTTAGTATGCCTAACTTAGACTTGCAGGAAAAGGCATTTCACAGACTTCTGCATGACCTCTCAATGCCTGGAGAAGTCCTTTTAGTTAAAACTATGATATAATTTTGTCTAACATTTATGTGGGCGACCAGTGAATTAAGTTCTGTGTACAGAACAAGTACTTAGCTATTCCTTTAGTATTAACTCTTGTGGTGGTCGTATGACATCTGCCACAGGCTGCCTCTATAGTTAGAATATAAAACACACAGGGTCAAGCAATGGCACACAATTATCAATACTCACTTGTTTAGTTGTGCCAAATAGCATCTCCCAAGTAGTGTTTATGTATTGCATGTGAAATAGGAGGACCCAGTTGCAATTTCCACTTTGTGGTACAAAGGCAGGCAATCCTCTTTTGGAGGACAGTTAAAGAACGGGGGGAAGTTTAGCCATAGGGATGCAAACTGTGTTGCATTATCTGTGGGTCAAAGAATGGGCCTGAATGGGGTTTTTACTAATGTAGTCCTAGCCAAAGGGAGAGAACATGTTTCTTTTAGAAAAATGTCAAACTAATTAATGCTATTCTGTTTTTCTGCCAAGGTAGAAGCATAAAATTAGCATTCTGTAAACATTTAAGATGAGATTATGTTTGCTCTGTGAAATCACATTCCTAATCTCTTCCAAACAAAAGCATACACCAACTCCTTGAAAGCAGAAAAACTTTCACCCTATTGAGTTCCTAATTTATTTAATAAAAAAATCAATCAAAAATTAATATTGTTATAGATGAAACTTAAGCCTTTTTCCTAGTGCTTTCTTCTTCTGGGAATCAAACTTGAAAGGTTTAACCATTTCCTTATACCTGGATAGTCGTATAAGGCAGCTGCCCCAAGAAATCTCATTGAATGCTTTCTCAGCAGTTTCCTTGTCTGATACAACATTGCCAGAATGACACGCAGTGCTGTTCCATGAAAAGGGACACTGCTTATATTATCACATGCCAGCAGAAGCTGCCTTTTTCACAGGAGGCTTAAGACATACTTCCTCTGGTACTGGTCTAACTTCACTGCTGCACGTCATAGTCTGCAGGCACTCTTCTAATCATAGTGCTAATTATCTAAGGTAAAGTACTCAGTGTGACATATCTATCTGCAACCCAGTTGCAGGACTGTGTGTAGATCTTGTTAGGATGTCAGGTTCTTCTCACACTTTGACATACCAGAGAATAGCCTTGTAAAAGCCAGCAGCTGAACACAGTTGCAGAAAGTAATCACTGGAAGATGATGAGTGGATGCATATCCCACCCCTTGGATAGTGCCTCACCTAACTAACCTCAGGCTGTAGAGCCTTCCAGCACACTGCCTCCCATTCTTCAGACAAGTGCTCCAAAAGGAGTAGTAGTCATACAATTTCTTTAATTCTTAAGCAAAATTCAGGAACAGGAAATGTTACCTGTCCTTGCTACTTCTCCTTCATACAAGCATGCATACTGGGTCCTGGGTGTGATTTTTAAGTGATAGGCTCTCTGCCCAGGTGAGAAGTTTTCTTTATCCCAAGAAAACTGTCAAGAAAGGGTCCCAAAAGGAAGAACATTTTCTTTGAAGATGCAAAAGGCAGGGCTTTTAGCAAACTAGAAGATTCAGTATATGAACTTCCATATGCATATACTGATGCAGCAGCGTTGGAGGTTTTACCAGCAGATATTTTGGCACATGAGAACTTTGACATACTGGTATATACCAAGAGTTTCCAGATTTCATTCCCATCTAAATGCTGAACATACCCACATAATCTATAATTTAATGATTAAAGACTTACAGCCTAAAATGCTCAATGTATTTGTGGGGTATTTAAGCTATGGCTGAAAGGCACCAAAGCCTTAGGAACTCAGTTTGCAAAAGCTCACAAGGATATTCCAAAATTCACTTGTGTATGACATGAATCAATTATGAAGACATTTCGAAATACAGCAATCATTTTCCATTGCTGGCAAAGTAATGTCTTGATAGGTACTCTGAGATTCTGCCAGGTATTTGAAAGGTGTATCAAGTTGAAGAATCTGACATTTCACATTTTTTTTAGCAATTAATCTAAATTTAATAAAGGCACCAAAGCAAATATTTTCATAACATAGTACAATATATAAATATATATATTATATATTTTTTATATATTGATATATATATTTATATATTTAAATATATATTATATATCTAAATAAATATATATAGTACATATTTTAAAAATTTATAAAATTAATTCTAATCACCTACAGTACAACCTTAAGATAATTTTACAAGTACTCTCTTACCCTTTTTTAGTTTTAAGTTTATTTGATGTCTCCCTTTTATGAACACCATATGAAGCTGCTGGTTTCACACATTATACTCACATTTTAACACACAAAATCATGGTAACTGGCAGTTAATTTGTTTTTAAATGTTAGAATTACATTTTCAAAGAATTTTTAATCATTCTGAAAGTGTTTTCTCCAGCCCATTTACAAGACAAAGGTTTTGATCTCTGCAATTGGAGATTGAATGAAATTGATTAATTTAATGAAATTTTTATCCCATTTAAAGGTAGCAACTTTATCTGCCACAACCTGCACAAGAACACAAATCACAAAAAATTTAACATGATGCAAATGGAAAAATCTAAATGGTCTAGGAAGACCCTGCTTGAGCAGGGAGACTGAAGTAGATGACACATTATGGTCCCTTATACATTCTGTGATTCTGTTAAATGTATTAAAATCCAAAGAGATTCTTAGAGTAATAATGTTGCTATAGTAGGGAAATTTAATGCAATCCTTTGCACTTGACTCCTTGCAAACCTCCTTTATGTGCACATGATTTTTCTTTTTCAAGATGAAACTCAGTTTTTCTGAGTTTCAGATGAGAACTTCCATTTTGAAGGAATGTGGGCAGGGGCAACCCAAGCCTCTTCCCCTATATCTGGTGTTAGAGAGCACCTGAATCACCAGGTGAGCCACTACCATACCACACATCCACACTTTCTGACAGCCATTTGGACAGAACCTCTTCAAGCAAACAAATGTTTGATTCTTTTGTAACCAGCCTAGCTGGAAATTTTAGAAAGGCCACAATGGCTTGTGTTAAGATATGTTTTGAACTTGTCAATTTTAACCATAGCAACAAACATCCAGAAGCATCCACTTTTGCTGTGTTACTGCTTGGATTTTCTCTGCTCTCACTGCCCTCCTCCAACCAGGCACAGCTGCCATGTGGATGACAGCTACAACTTAAATAAACAGAAAAAGGGAAAAGGGAAACAAAAAGGCAAAGAAACCTCAGCTTATAGCCTTGCCAGGCTTGCTCCCTTGCCTTTTGCTTTTCTCAGGCTGGATAAAACTAGTAACTAATGGAGCCTGCAGAGAAAAGAGGAGTGCAGGAAAAGTGGGGACACACTGATCACTTAGGCCACCAGATACTGCTCTGTATAAAAATAAAAAAAAATCCACTGATGTTAAAATGCATCGTAATTCATAAATTACAGCCCAAAATTAACTGCTTTTGCTGCAGTCTGCTGGTACTGTGTTAGCTGTCAAGACTAAAACAACTATGTGCTCAAAGGATGCAAGACACTAGCTGTAGATTTAATGCTAACTCCAATTTGTTCCTACTCTGTCACATCTGAAGATGAGAATCTCCTCAAATTCCCTGTAAAGAATAACCGCAGCATCCGACCCGGGCAGTGTCTCCCCAGAAAAACTGGCTCTAAAATGCAGGGCTGTCCTTAGGATGCCATTAAGCATAAGGCAGTGTCTTCATTTGCCTTCATGCATCAGTAGCTAACTCATTATTCTTTTGAGTAATTCCTCATATAGGAAAAAAAAAAATATAAAGTGTAAATCCACATCACTGTGCAGCTGTGCTAGCAGTTCTTAGTGACTTAAAAAGAAGCATCATTGACAGGCTTTTAGAGGCAGCTGCATCCTGTCCTCTCAGCCTTAAGGCATTGCTCTGGGTAGGGCTAGCTTGTGGGAAGGAAAAAGGCTGCTGCTGAAAAAGCTGGGGATATAAAGTAACTAAATTACACAAGAAGTTTAGGAGGGGAAAGGGAATGAAAATTCAAAGAATGTGAAGCTCTACTGAGCAGATGAAATTGTTTAAATAGAAGAAGCCAGTTGTAGTATTTGGAAAAAGAGGAATAAGAAAAATTATTTTGGAGCACTGTGTTATATCTCAAAATTGGAATTTCCACAAAAAACTTGGCTTATTATCTAAGATACCACTTGGTAACTTAAAACTCACTTTAGTTCATCTATCTTAGCTATGTAAATCCAGCTCTTTATAGGAATCATAGAATGGTTGGGCTGGAAGGGACCATCTAGTTCCAGCCTCACTGTTGTGAGCAGGGAACCTTCCACTAGATCAGGTTACTGAAAATCCCATTCAGATAGGAATGGCTTTAAATAGAAATAAAAGTCTACCAAATAAGGTATTTAGTCTCTACCTGTTGCTACGTATTTCTGTGTTTACAGTAACTTGTGAATATTTATGCTAGGGAAAAAAAATCTATTCCAACAGTCAGCTAAAAGTTGTCATTAAGCATTTGAAATTGGTAACCTTGCTAGAGATATACTCATAAAACATGACCTTTTATTTTTAGGTGAGTCTAACAACAAATCATTGAATTAGGAATAAATACAGCGTTGATATTTCCAACCTTTTTCCAACCCTTCTAGGCTAGATTTATTTCAGTGACTGTTATAACATTACATTATTTGTTTACAGTAATTGAACTGAGCAATCAACACAAAAACAATGTGTTTGAGAGCTTCTCCTGTTGCGTTACAACAGTCATTTATTAAATTACACACAGATGTCATTCAACTCCTTAATAGGACTGCCCTCAGGTTCAAGTCTGGATTACATGTATACATTGGCATTCTATTATTAATCTTTCAGCCCTTTTTATTTCCTCTTACAATATCAAAATGGATTTTGAAAGAACATTTCAAGAGAATTAATGTGGTTTTCTTTGGGGTGGGGACTTGGGTGGTAAAACTGAATCACGATTAGAGAGCAAAGCATATTTCTGCTTCTAATTCAAAATCAGTCAGGGAATTTGACATCGTAACCTCATTTTCTGATTTCTCCCTTTCATTTTGCACTGCTTCAATCCATCTCAGCATGACACAGTTACAATACTAAATTTACTTTCTGACACATGAAAGTTTATCCTCCTAACTACGATCACCTACCAAAACAGGAAGCTAAACTGAACAGACACGTCCAGACTGTAGCAACTTTAACTCAGAAGCAACTTGAGAAAATCAAAGACATTCCTCTTCTGTATTTCAGCTACCAGCAATCTATGTCAGTGAAGTTGCACAAACTAAAAAGCAATTGTCAAGGTTAGAAAAGACCTCCAAGACCCTAGAGTCCAACTATTAACCTAGCCCTGCCATGTTCACCACTAAACCTAAGCCCAAGCACCCATACCCATGATTTTAACATTTTCAGGGATGATGTTTCCTCTGTTTGCCTGAGCAGCTTGTTTCAATGCATGACCACCATCTCTATGAATAAATTTTTTCCTAATAGCTAAGCTAAAACTCTCACAGTGCAACATGAGACCCTTGTCCTATCACTTATTAACTAAGAGAGAAGACTGACACCTACATGGCTACAAATTCCTTTTAGGTACTTGTAGAGAGCAATAAGGTCCTCCCTGAGCCTCCTTTTCCAAACTACACAACCCCAGCTTCCATCAGCCACTCCTCATAAGATTTGTGCTCTAATCCTTTCACCAGCTCTGCTGCCCTTCTTTGGGCACACACCATCACCTACTCTCATGAAGATCTGGAAATGTGAAGAAACTGTTTTAGTAAAAAATCCAACTGGAGTTTTCAAAAAGTTCTGGAAAGGTTCCTATTGTACTGTTTAAGGAGTTCATCAGTGGTTACATGTACAGATAGAAAACTTCAAGAGAAGTTCTTTCTCTTTGAGTTCTACTTCCCTTGAATGATTCACTCTATGCCAAAAGTTACAGTTAACTATTATAGCCTGACATTGCCTGGTTTGGCCAGTGGTTGGTTGCCATTTAAGGATAAGGTGGTACATGATAGTAGCAGAACTCTTACAAAAAAACTGGCAAGTCCAATCACTTTTATTGCAATGTTGGATGGACAATCTGCCTCTGATGGTAGAATGCCTCAATTATTTTTCCCTCCATAAGTCTGCCATGAAGTTCTAGCTTGACCCTAAAATGCAAACGGAATTTAGACATAATCTGACCCATACTGAGTAGTGGGACTCTAAGATAAGGTAGGATTGGAATCCATTTTTCTGGCTGAGAAATCAGTGGCTTCCAGTTCTGAAATGCTCATTGAGGATCTGTCCTAATATCAGGAAACAAATCCCTGATGGCTTTTAATGGCTAAAAACATAGAATAGAATATAGAATCCAATTTTTATTAAACAAAAAAAAAAAAATAAAAGGCCTTACACTGCCCCCTTACACTCTAGAGGAAAGACATTTGTACAGGGTTATGGACTAGGCTCTAAAGGAAGAAGGAGATAACACCTCATGTTTCCTTCGGTAACCTAGGGTGACCTGAGGGACTTGTATCTCCTTGGGTGGCAGCATCACCACAGCCTAACCCTGGGGATTAGTAAGCAGTCTGAAATACTGCAAAAGTATTCAAACACTTGCCAGAAGGAGAAGAGAAATCTCTGCCAGGGCATAAAGACCCTCCTCACTGAGATATGATGCCTATTCCAAGCTTAAGTCATTGCAATGCTTTCAGCAACTGTAGCTCAAGCAGTTCATGTCCTCCACTCTCTTTAGAAGACATTGAGTCACTTGTTTGTAAACCAATGTGTATGGACAGTATGGGACTAGGATGTATACTTAACAGCAGGTATTTTTTTTTTTCTTTAGGTAGATTAAATCTCATTCCTTTTTTTCACTAGGATAAATTACATAGGTTTAGAGAAGTTAGAAGTGTTATGGATGCTGCAGCAGGTATTCAGCCATTTAAAAATAAAGCACCATTTCAACATTTCAAATTTGTTGTCCCAGTGTGCATTGGCCCAGCCCTATGATTTAACAGTGAGGGCTTTATTTTATTCTAGGCATTACTCTAAAAAGAAAGAGTTTCTGTGTTTTAAATATACATTTACTCTCTTGTCACCCTCCTTGTAAGAGTGTCCTGGCATTGAGGTAATGATTCATACAGTGCTAAGGTGCTACTCTGGAAAACAAAATCAAGCCTTACTGCACGTTAAAAAATAGGGCTTCAAAGTAAAAAAATTAGAAAAATTTATTGGACAACTTTTAATAGTAACAAAACCAGGAGACACCTGATTGATAAGATCAACTGACTTTTCTGTGTCCAATACCAGGGATTATACAAAGAGCCAGTTTTACTGACCAGAGTATTTATGGCTGTCAGACAGCTCAGGAGTACATTCCATAGCAAGTGATGCCAAATGGAAGTGCTCTTACCCTTTCAGCCTGACCAGCAAATCCATACCTGCACACAGCCACCACCTTGATCTTGGGGATATCATTATAAGGAAGAGGTAGCTTCAATTTACTTGGTTTGACTTGAGAGTAGACAACAAGTCAGAACTATACAGGTCACTGCAACAGTCTCTTCAAGGACCACTGGAAAAGCTTTGTACCTTAGCAGGCTCTGCCATAGATGTTTTCCCATGGAATCAGCCTTTTGCTTCATTGCCATATGCACTCCAGCTCTCCCAAACGGGGTCCTTATCTCAAACTGTAAGCCTAGAGGTATTATCAATCACATGCCTTATGGTCTTTTTCAGTCCTTGCATTTAAGGTATGCATTGAATCTGCCCCAGGGCATGTGCAAAGAGAACTAGATTTCTGGTATTTCCCAGCTGGCACACTATTATAATGTTAAACCACTCTATTCCTGACTCTACCTATGAAGCACAGAGGGAGTATAAAGCTTAATTAATTCATGTTTGTAGAGTGTGAGCTTCTCAATAGAAAGAGACTGTGTAAGTAGAAATTAATACTATTAAATCAGGTATTGGGGGAAATGATCCCACTTTGTGCACTGAAACTTGTTCCTCTGTTCTTTAAATAGCAAGAACGCAGGCAGCAACGTCAACGGAGACTGCATTCCTCATCATACCTTAGTTTGTTCATAAAGTTCAAGCCAAAATGAATTCTCCTGACACCTGTTCTGGCACTTTGTACTGAAACCTGAGCTGGGGACAGCATCCATTCTTTGGAAGTGCAGACATTTCCTAGGCACTACGTGTGGTCTCTGTGGAGGATGAATCAGTTATCCTGGGTATTTTCTGTTTGCAGTCCCACCGACTGGAACTGGCATCTGCTACAAAATGACAGTCTCTTGGTGAAAGCAAAATACTTCAGAGCAGGTCCTGGATAGGGGGATAAAAGTACTTTGAGGGGGGATAAAAACAAGGCCAAAGGGAATGAAGAGAAGAAACCAGAAAAAGAAATCTCAGTATTAGCAGGATGATAATTACAACTTTCATACAGATAGGTGCTTATGTAAAGAATTCTAAAATTAGTTAACACAGTCTGGTAATTTGCCTCAGTGCCAAATATGCAGTTATTTTTCATGTTTGTTAATGTTTTAATGATATTTCAAATAAACTGAGTATGGAAAAATATATGAGTTCCCCATCATAATTTCTGAGTTCTTGTTTGTGCTGAAACAAGTCGCTTAATGTTCCTCACATGGGAAATAATAAGATGTGTCTGTTTAGAGCGACAAGAACAACCTGATATATTTTACAGTGCTTTAGCAGAGACTGCCGCTTTTCAATTATGGCACTACCACAGGAAGCACAAAGGTGAGATCCTAAGTGTAAGTCTTATTAGTTACACTGTTAATGGTGTGAAAGTGCAGTGAGGGTAAGTGAGGACAATGACCACTTTATGCATTGTCATAGTGCTACTTCATGTATCACTACTTCCTTTATCAGAGTCTATCTAACTCATAAAAGGAGTTCCATCAAACACAAAAGGCAGTGAGCAAGAATAGAAAATCAAAAAGGAGTTTTACACTGTTGGGTTTTTTCCCAGTTTCTAGCACCATTCAATAACATTGAGTTCACTTCAGCATTATATTGTCATTTTTTTTTCACCCTTTTCCTTTTCACTACAGACTCCATTTGTATCCGGGGCCCGAGGTGCAATGCCTTGGCATGTTGTTAAAAACATTAGTCTGAAGAAATCCCAAGGCAGTACTTCACTTGTATAGCATTTTTATAATTTCATCAACTGGACATCTCTTCTGTGTTTGTTTGTCAGAGAAAGCAGGTGTGCGCATGTGTGTCTGCACCTATATGTGTATATGTGTACATGTAATGAAGATGCTCAGTCATAAATATCTATACTTTATCAGCTGCTTAAAATCTAGAAGCCACAGATGTTATATATAAAGCAAGCTAGGGCTTTCTTGGCTGCAATGATAGGAAAGGAAGGCAAGAACCATTCCAAATCTTCATGAAACTATATTCTTGAAGTTCATATTCCACATATGTCCACCACCCAACATTTAACTCCTGAAGATCATGTTGCTGCTCTTTATTACAAAAAGGTATCAGACAATTCAGACCAATGCATATGGTAGGAAGCCTGTCAAATCCCCATTAACCTTTCTCTAGCTTCACAAACAATTTTTACTTAGTCTTTCCAGATCCTGCAAATTACTTTGCAGACTTCCTTTCAGCTGTCATCCGAGCAAATGAGAGATGCCACAGAACTTCCCAAAAGAGAATTTTGAAATAATTTATCGAGGTTGCGCTGTCTTGAGATAGAACTGGAATACTTTCTATTTGGAATTAGAGACAGGTTTCAAGTGTGATTGAGACACATGGTTTTCCACTGCTCATCTCCCCATACCCTAAAATGCCTGTATATATAGGAGGTATTTCTTGGAGAAATGCCAGAGCAACAATGTCATTTAAGTAAATTTCCCTGTCCCTGGAACTAAAGGAGTGTTATAAAGACCCTGGGAAGTGACACCAACTTCCTCTCCCCAGCCAAGAAACCCACTACAGGGTTTTTTTTTCTCCATGGTTTACCAACCTTGATGAATGAGTACAGCATAACCAAAAACTTAGAGAAAAAATTGGGAGGGGTTTAATTACAAAAATAAACATTACCAAAGTAGGCAAAAAAGCAAAAAGTTAGTTTAAACATAGAAAGCATCTATGTATCAGTGTGGAAAGAAAGGGATAACCCTTCTGACATTGCTATTTTGTGCCCTGTTGGTTACACCACCATTAGTGCATATGCAGAACTTAAGAAGGCCTAGTGCTTTAAACAGAAGAATTTGCACGCATTTAGGAGAATACAGAACTGCCAAAGCATCCCTTCAAAGTAACTGAATGAATGCACTGTTGCTATATAAGTTCAGTAAACAGCAGGACATGCATTTGTGAAAAAAGGAAGATAATAAAGAAGAGGAAAAAAATACAAACAGGTAATGCAAGACAACTCCTTCTACCAAGGTTCCCTAAAGCAGCTAAAGTATTCAGGAGCCACCCAGACCGTTTCATTTCCTCTCCCATAAATCACTCCAGGGTTTTTACAAAATAAAGAAAAAAGTGAATATATAATTTTGCAATATTGTTTTTAAATTAAGGAAATTCAACAGTACAATAGCTGAACAATTACAATAGCAATTAGGGATTTTGTCACCTTTTTTTTTGTTTATGAACTAGTATTCACCAATATTCATGTGTTTTCATCTCTCTTACTGGGGGGGTTCATACTGTCAGGAACAGAATGGTTTTAACAAGGAAGAAGATAGGCACATTTTCAAGGAAAAAAGTAAAATGTTCCCCGAGTGTTCTCATGAAAGTGATGGGAAAATTTGCATATAATAAGAAAAGAACAAATAGATTCACTCCTTGGTAAACTCTATTGTCAAGATTTTCCACACATAACATCATCAAGAATTTTTCAATATATCAACAGTTGCTGTAAAAGGGAAAGTGGAGAGGACACTATGGACTTAGAAAAAAGGAAATGCAGGTTAGACACTAAGGGAAAAAAACATCTTGCTAAGAATAAGGATAATGATGCACTGAAAAGATTGCATAAAAAGAGACTGCTATTTTCCACCACTGGAAATTTGGGTTTTTTTAGAAGTATATAAAAAATTTATCAGGAAGTCTTTATAGATAGGTGAATCTGCTTTTTGGCAGACAGCTTTCTTGAATGGGTGATCTTTTCTGTCTTCTCCCAGAGGAATCTAGGAAGATATTAAAATACAAGACAGGAGAGACAAGAAAAGAGAAAGCCATTTTAGTTCAGTAAACATTCCCATATTGTTCTAAATCATGACTCTTAAAGATGACTTGTCCATGATACATCATTCAGAACCTTCTTCAGAATTTATGGGGGAAAAAATTTAACCTATGCGCAAAAGCGTAGATGATGTTACATTGAACAGAGTTATACTGTGGGATTTAAAAGGTCTGCATTCTACTCCTGATGCTGCCTGTGACCTAAAAGGTGATTCTGGTCATGAATC
Source organism: Agelaius tricolor (assembly GCF_023055355.1). Taxonomy (NCBI): domain Eukaryota; kingdom Metazoa; phylum Chordata; class Aves; order Passeriformes; family Icteridae; genus Agelaius; species Agelaius tricolor. The sequence continues at coordinate 49,181,303 of NW_027269267.1, read as the reverse complement.
CACTTGACTCTGACTTTCACAGTACATAAAATAATATTGATATTCTTATTCATGTCCTTCTAGATCTCTTGGTGCAAATCCCAAGAGAGAGTTACATACTATTCATTATATTGTTTGTTCATTATACTGTTGTCATGTTGCTATCACTAATATTAACAGTAATTATGTTAGCCTGTGTTGGCTGACACAACTTTTAAATCAAGATAATAAAACATCTTCTAAGAATGGACACCCATGATGAAAATTTATACTTATCATTGTTCAATATTAAGATAATTTGAAAATACAACCATAACATTGCTGTCAGTTTAAGGATTCTATGTGTGTTTTTAACTTAATCTCAACAGCTGTGAAGTTTCCCCTTCATATGCATCATTCCATTCTAAATCTAAAAATTCTGAGCAATACAGAAGTCATATACATGTCATTTAATGATGAAACTAAAATCTTCCACAAAAACACGTCTTTGGACAACTTCCTCATACTAGTCATTCACTCAACAACACTACCACTGCCAAGAGAATAATCACTGCTAGCAAATGAACCAAGAGACTGAAAGACAAACCCCTGTTAACTTTCGTAAATAGTCCATGGATTAGTTTTATTCCTGGACAACTAGGACTAGGCCCATCCCAAACTATATTTTAAACAAACTTTAGGAGTTAGAAGTATTCTCTAGAGGCATTTTTTCTGCACTCACCTTCTTTGTAAACTAGGAAATTTTAATAATATAGACATGGGTCAATCTATGACAGTTAGCTTCTTTGGCATCAGTAATCCCAGGCACATTTAATTTCCTAGTGCAAATCTTGCCAAGCAGCTCTTTCATTAAATAATCTAATTTTTATTCTATCTTGAGCCAAAAAGAAAGCAAATGGTTTTATTTAGTAAAAGTTTGCTGCAGCTAATTGGCTCCTGTTTTACTTCCTGATCTACTGATTCTGTCCTTTAACTAAAAGACAGTTTGATGTGTGAAGATTCAGACACCCCTTGGATACTACCTAGTAAGGGTAACATCTTCACATCTAACATATCCACACACCTTACAATAATCTCTTAAGGCAATCCAATTTAATGATGTACTTTACAAGGCCTACTGCTTTTTAAATGCATGTCTGCAACACTTTTCAAGTCCATAAGCTGTAGCTGGCTTCCCTTTAGTATAAAAGTTCCCTTCCTAGCTGAAAAAGGAATCTCAGAAAAAAAAAAGGTCAGAATCAATCTTGTTGCTTCAGAAAGGTGTCTACCACTTTTAATGATTAAAAGTTTACTCTACATGGCCCAGTCTTGTGGTAAATGTGCTTTATTATGTTACCATTCTATCTCACAGTCAGGTAAAATTTGTAGCTTTTTAATATAACAGTTTTGGCTTGGGACTACTCATTTATAATACATGGTGACTTTGTGCTGTCATTATACCACAAAGGTTTCATATTGTTGTCTCCTTAGTGCAACAGTTTCATATCTCCTTGATGTTTCTCATTGGCAGCTCCTTCAAGGACTGACTCTTTCTTCTTCTTGCAGCAGCAGCCAACTGACTCCAGACCCCCCTCAGCCAACCAATCCACTCTTTTATAACACTCTTCTGATTGGCTACAGCTGTGGCCTGTTAACATCAGGCCTGCCCCTAATCCTTAATAATTAACCCAGCTGCAACTCTTTAGGGGGTGAGATTTATTTACTTTATTTACACCTTTATTTACTTATATTCTATCCTCCTACAACTTTGAACAAAAAGTTATCCTTCCACGGTATAGAGATGTAAGTGGACTTATAAAACAGGTAGCGGTGGTCTTCATGAACTGAAGAGGCAGTAGTTTACATCTCATTGAAATGACAAGTACACAGATTAATAACTAATGTTTTATTAATACATATTTATTTCCTCTGCTGTATTCAGTTTTATAGCAGGATGCATAATTAATATACTATTTTAATCATGTTATAATAACAGAAGTCTCACAAAAGCAATACACAACTGGTTTTGTGCATTTAGTGATGTCTAGTGGGAAGCATTTTCATGTCAACTATAAATAAATAATTAGAAAGATAAACAAAATGCATGTCACTGACATTATTAAGGCAAAAGGTCTTTCTATAGTTTTGTTAAATACCAACAAGAGACACTGTGAGGTTTTGTTTCTGCTGTTTGTTTTTAAACAAGCCACTTGAAAGAGAATGGATTGGAAAGACTCAGCCACTGAATTACTGCCCTGGCCTTCTTATAAGGTTTGATGTGCCTCAGTGGTTTATTTCTCATAAGCTGCTCACCCAGCAATGGGGAAAGCAAACTGACAAGAAAAATGGTTGGCAAAGGAAAAAAAAGGGAGGGTGGATGAAAGCATTGATTTCTCTAAATAGAGAATGCAAGTCTACACACTTGAACAACAAAATGCATGGGTAAACAAGAAAAAGCACTAGCCCAAGGACTGGCAGTCCACTGTAATTCATGATAAAGCAAATGCAAGCTTTTGGCATCATTCTATGAAGACTGCTGTGCTTCTGCCCTTGTAACAGGACACCTCTGTAAAGATCTGAACTGAAGAGCTAATGTATCTCCAAACTGAAATGCTGTATGCTTTCAACTGTTACTTCCCATTGTCCTACTGTTACTATTTAATTAAATATTAAAAAAAAAGACCAGATTATATAAATACATCTACTTAGTGTCAACTGTATCATTGCTACATGATAACAAATCTCTCTAGACAACAACAGATTTGAATTTTTTAGTCTTATTTATTATATAGGTCAGTATTAAAGAAAAAAAACCAAAACAATTGCATTGTAATATATTAAAGTGACATTAGCAAGGTCCTTTAAAAGCTCAAATCAGCAATAACCAACCAGCAGATCTTTTGTTCTTCCCAAAAGTAGTAACTCTTAGAAAGAAGCAGAGCATTTTCTAGTTCTATGTGAGTTGTTGATATCTCTGTTTCTTACTGTATTACTGTATTCTGTCTTCATTATGGCTGTTTGGACTTTTACCTAAGTGCATGACACAGCATAACACAAAAAGGAGTGTTGATTCCAGCGAAATGATGTAGCAATGTTCATGTCCATGATGCAACCTCAGTAAGAGTGAAGAGGATGCAGAGTTGCTATACTTGTGATTGACAAAAACTTCTATCGATTATAATGTGGACAGTTCATCTGGCAGTTGTATCTATTCCTTTACAAAGAGATGGTGATTCTGGTTAAGGGACAATAAAATGACAACCAAGCAGCCAAGCTGAATCCCTACTAAATCAGTAAAGCCTGACAAGACAACACAGAAATAAAGAAGAGAAAGACTGTTTTGGGAACAATCATGAAGTAACAGGATAAATCACCACTTTGGCATAGCACAGCTTCATGCATTTCTTTACAATCAGCTGTGCCAAACACACAAAAATCTGTATTTTTCACTTCAATCATAAATTGTCAGGTTTGAACATTCAGTTTCAGTGGCCAGGTACGTAATGTTTTTTACTGTTATCTTGGTCTTTATTTTCTGTTCTCCATGATTTTCCACTGTGTCCATGATTTGTGAACTTTTAAACTCCCCTCAAGCCTTTAATCTCTACTTGTAAAATATGAATTTTCTTTCAACTTATTTATTTCTTTTAAAATGGTAAATTTTCTCGTTTTCACGGTCATGTCTGCTACCATAATCAGTTGGCAACAGAATGCATATTACTATTAAATTTTTTGTTCATTTTTTAAACAAGAATTTTTCTTGGATTACCTGCATGGAATGGGATAGAAGGCTATAAAGTTTTAAAGAAAAAACTTCCAAAGGTATGCTTTTAAGAAAACATAGTATCACTTGGGACTGCCTGAATTTGGGATGGTTAAAAAGAATCAACTAAAAGTATAAGTTAATGGAAAGAAATTAAAACACATTAAGCTATATGTAGATGCTCTCATTCTGAATTAAAATCCCTTTATATTTTTTATAGTTTAATCCTACCTTAAGCACTCCACTTTTCAATAAGTTTCTATATAGGGGCTTAATGGTCCCTAATTTTGCTGCATTAACTTCATACTTTTAGTTGTTCTCCTACATAGAATTGCTATAAGATATCTGACTAACACATCTGCTTGGTGAGTGCGCAGTCAGAAACATAGAAACCACATCTAAGTGCTGCCATTTATAACAGCATTAATTTGAACCTCAAAACTATTAACACAGAAATATTAATTCAAAATAGGGACTCTTCAAGGCTTCTTTCAAAAGCTGTACAACTTTTTGAAACATTTCTTTTTAAGAGACAATCTCAAAACGTTCTGCAAAATATGAAAATATCAATTCTTCTGAGGGAAGCAACAAAAATTCAGGGTGAAACCTACAAAGGAACTTTGCACCATTCAGATCTTCCCAAGTTTGTCACTTCCTGGGCAAATGCTCCAAAAGAAAGATACACCACTTTTATATTCTAAATGTATTTTGAGTGAAACTGGCTGTGGTCACAATTACTAGCACCTAAACTTACTGCTGCTTCTGTATTCAGCGCCTTTGCAGAGCACCAGTTCAGACAAGCTACTCATGGGATTTCAGCACAGGGATGCTTACTCTGTAAATCTAAATAGGATAAATTGCAAGTTAAACTGCTTTTCCAAGACATAAATGCTTAAAAAAAAAAGTCCTGACAAAATTCCTCTAGGCTCATTTGGAAATTTGAAAAACGGAAACCTGCACCACCAAATGTCTAATTAAAATGAAAACCATGAAATATGTTAACAAGTATGAGTAAAATGACTGCTGAACTGTTGAGAAGTTTATGATGGTATAGAGATGCTTTCCAGGCTTATTGAAAGCCAGTCCAGATTGGAAGAACAGTTGATTCTGGCATAGTTAGATCTCTCTCAGATTTTCTTTCAGGGAAAAGAAAAGAAATAAGGTGTTCAGTTCCACAAACCGATGACAAGAACTAGCAGATATAATTGGCAGTGTCACCAGCGATTTCAGACCCACGATCTGGCTGATTTGGGAATTGTGAGGCAGAGATTAGATAGGAGAAAATTCAGTCAAAAAAAAAAAAAAAGAAAGAACAGGAAGCAAACGCATTAAAGAAATACGGGTTTGTTTTGGGGGGGTGGGGGGGTTAGAGAATATTGAAGGAAAAAAAAAAAAGAAAAGATTGCCTTAGATATGCAGAGGGCAGCAAAAAAGAAGAAAGATTACAGTAAGGTTATGGTCCCAGTAGGCAGGAGGGATAGTGAAGTTGTAAATGGAGACAGAAGGGAGGCAGAGGAGAGGGACTGAGGGGAGAGATAAGAAATGGTTTATGTTACAACAAATATAAATGTCATGCACTTCTCTTCCCCCCTTTCAGCTTAACAAGTGTTCTGAACTACAAGAAACATGGATGATATCAGGAAGGTAAGGTCTTCCCAAGAGACTACTGACATAGTAGGATTATTTCTTTTACCTCTCCAGCAATGACAAGTGCACTTCTATAAACAATGTTCTGCTCTTAAATCATCTAATTTATGTTTTAATAATTCAGAGGTTTCAGAAGATATTTACCCGAGAAATATTTACTATGATGCTGGACTAAAAAATAAAAAACACAAAACCCCATGAAAAAACAAAGAAAGAAGCATTTTCACCTCCAAAGTTATGAATGGGAAGTAAACAGATACATCATTTCAGATGTACTGCATGAGCATATAAGAATGATACAAATATGTACCTATACAGACAACAAACATTTTTGTACTTGTTGAACATTTATGAACTGAACGTTCAAGCGTATGCAAAAGCAGTTTTATCTGCCCTTTTCCCCTTCCTCTTTCACTCTAGGCTCAGTTCACTCTCCTCCTGACCTGCAGGTACTGGAGTTCATGTGAGCCCACAGCATATTTAGCTTGCTCAGCCAGAAGAAGAGTACTAACTGCTTTTTAGTATGGTTTGTTATCTGTGGACCTGGCAAGCAGCAACAGCTCACAGAAGAGCAGAGGATGGGGACCTGAACCAGGGGGTGAGGGAGAAGGTACTGCTAGGCAGATTGTGCTGGTTTATCCTGCCAGGGACCCTCAGCAGAGGGGATTCTTTTCTGCAAGTATCAAATGTGTGTTTTCAGTTCTGTGCTTGCACAGTTTAACTCTGTTTTTCCCCATTATATTTTTTTTCAGTTACTCCAGAGTTGATCCGTATGTGCAAAGAAGTACATTTGTGCACCAGTAATAAATACCATCATGGTTCTGTGCTGTGTTTCAAATAAAGGTGAATTGTGAAGGGTATTTCCAGGTAGTTCTCAGTTCTCAAAACTGTTCTGTTGCTTTCCTTTTATTATTATTTCACAGTTTCTTTTTCCTTTCTCTTCTTTCAAAATCCAATAGCACAATCAGTGTATAAAGTTAGTATTGTTGAAATGAACATTTCTGTGATGCTTTTTGCTATAGTGATAGTTTTCCCTTCAATGATGTTTTCTACTAAGCAAGCAGAGAAAAACAAACCCAGTTTTTAAACTGCACCATGTAAAAAACAATCAAGAAGACAATCATGTTTCCAATGTTTTGAAAAAAATTTCACCTATATCAGGAATTATTGTGTACTTACTGTATACACAGAACCATCAGTCTTTCTCTTAACTTTCTGGAGTTTCCCCCTCCCCAGCCCTTACAGCAGTTTTACCTTGGAGTAGTTCTGTTAACATCCTTGATGTACTGGGAAATTTGTCAAACTAAGATCATAGACAAGCATCATTCATTATGTTGCTTTAAATAAGCAGATATCATCTACCACTCAAAGTATTTTTTCCTCAAATAATGCTGGTTCCTAAGTGTCATGTGAAAAAATGCAATCCACTACAACTGAAGGGAAAGTACTGGAATCATGCAAAATCATGCAAAAGTGGCAGAGAAAAAGTGGGACAGGAGGAAGTTATTTTGAATACTCTAATGACTGTCATCATTTGCAACGCAAGTCTCTCCTGCCCATAGGAGACTTCATTTTTAAATACTAAGAAGCTCACTCATGGGAGAGATCTCTTCATTTCAACCATGCCTCTATGTACCTCCAAGATTCCATGTTCATTCAAGCACAGCACAACTGTTTTCCTTTAGGAATCTGTCTGGTCCTATGCCTGCCTAAAGTCATCTGTCACTCACAAACCTATGTGGTGATACTCTAAATTTTTGAAAGAAATGCCATCCTTAAAAAAAAACACAGAGTCAAAGAACCTCATGAATACTTTATTGGTCATTCAGGATTATTACCGGAATAGATCCAAATAGAAATTTCAGAATAAGGAAACTATCATGTTCTAAATAAATGACAAATAATTCTAATTACCAGCCCAATTCCAACCTCCTACTGCACACAGAGGATGATCCTATCCAATGTATTCCTTCCCAGGGGACGGGGTCACGAGCACCTCAACAAAAGTTAGCCTTAAAGACTAGAATTCTCCCACAGTTAATGGAAGCAGGTACCAAGATATTACATCCCTGGAATCCTAAATTCCTACCTGTGAAAGAGTTTATATGTCTGTATCCTGACCTCTCCTAAAATATCACTTCCAAATTCAAAGAAATTTAATATCTTTTGCAAGACTTCAGACTACCTATTAAATTTAGTTATTGTCTACACCTATGCTGACATCTGAGAAAGAGTCAGACAGATTTCTCCCAGACACATTGTATACACCAAAGCATGCAGCAAAATTATTCTGTATTTAGTTCTTAAAGTTGATTATTTAAACTATATTAAATCCCTGAGAGTCGTAATTCATTTGGAAGAGAGTTAAGTTAAACCAAATCAAGGCAATTTTTATTTTGAATGAACATCCATATAAGGACTTAATTAGGTTTAAATAATCCACTTCATATTCATTTTTACAGATTAATTCTCCTGAACATGACCATGTAAATAAGCTTCCGGTGAACTAAATATAGTTTCAGTAAATTATTACTAAAAAACTAATTCAGTTGCAAACAGGGACTGTGTTTTGGTGTGTATTTTCTTGTTAAACTTTGACTATCAGGAAACATCATACAGTAGACATGGCACTAATCCATTTAAATGTCACTAGTAAACTGACTGGCTTTTTTTTAATGAAGTGAGGTTTTTTTGAAAGTATTTTTTATTTAAAATAATATTTCAGAAGAACTGTCACAACAAAAGAAGGTGTATAAGTTTTTGCAGCTGATATAAATATTTTTTTTCTTTTTGTGCTGTCAAATGCTATCTAGGCAGTAAATTAGTAACATTATTGGACAACCCTGCACAGCAAAGGCCCTATTCCTTGTTAAAGTAGCAAAAAGCCAGACCCAAAACAAAAATAAAGTTACACCTGGCTATTCTCAAGTAGAGATATTTTGAATATGATGCTTTAATTTAAATTAATTTAATTTAAACTGAGTGTGCTAATATTTGCAGAAATTCATCTATTTTTTTTTAATTCACAGTTAATTTCCTTAGAAATAAGCAATGTATCCAACTGAGGGAAAAAAAAATTCAAAAAAAACCCCAAAGGTAAAGGAATAAGGCAATGAGATTGAAAGGTTCCTCATGCATTAGAATTGTTTCTTTGTCTGCATGGGAGTATGATAACCTCACTCTTTTGGAAGCAGAAGAGGGTAATGAATGTGGCCTCAATGTCCAGTTCTAGCGTAGCTTTCTAAGTTTAATTCAAGGCAATTCCTTTACCTCCCTTTCCCACCATGTAAACTGTAGCTAACTACTGAATTTCTGTACAAAGTACACTCAGATTTGTGATTGAAAAGCATTTAGGAAAGAGAGAATATTGTATTATTATTTTAGTAATAAGGATGAAACACTGACACAATGATATAACCAACAGATACATGTTCAAACTTCTAGCACAGGAAAAATCATGTAGAATGATAAAAAGTGCAAACTGATATATTTAAAACAGAAGCCTAAAATCATAAAACCTCTTACCTGTCTGAAAAGCAATGAACCTAATGCTTCTTCAAGATATCAGCAAAATGCATTACAGAAAAGCTTAAAATGGAGAGGGACCAGGGAGTTAAGGAAATTATGTTCCCATCACATGAATGGATGATAAATATATCAATACTACAGCATTCACCTCCAACTGACTGCTTGGAAACTGATGAAACATTATAAACACAAAGGTCATTGCAGCCAAGAAACGAGGTGGATTCCCAAGACGGAGTCACTAAACACAAAAAAACCCTCAGTAGTGAAATAAAGAGCTGTAACATAAAACTTCTCTCAAAATAATTGTCTTTGTTGCTGAGCTGGCTTTATTCAGATCTAACGACAGGCAGAATTACGTGTATGGGGCAAAGGCTAGGACACTTAATGACATCAGTGTCTGTGAAGAGACAGTTCAGCACTTTCCATCCTTCACCACCCTGAAACAACTGGCAGACAAGGAAAATAAAATAATTAACCTGAACCCAAGAATTTGGGCTTGAATTAAGCAGTTGCCTGTAGTATAATGCGTATTATCACAGGTTTAGTGCTATGAGCACCTTCAGTGGTTTCTAATGACAAAGTCATATAAGATGATCTTATATATATATTTTTACCCAAGAGAACAGAGGTCTCCATGGCTTACAACAATGGATTTTTGGAGCTTCTTCCTTAAATCTTAAAGCTGCTAAAAAAATTTTTTTTGCTAAAAAAACTTTCCACATTATTTTATTCTACATTATTCTATTTTTTTTCTTTATTTTTAAGAGACACTAACATCCTTACATTAATACTGCAAAACACAAATTTCTCTGGGAAGAAAGAAAGGCTATCATCACCGTGGCCCCTAGCCCATCAGCATCCATCATTACTTTTTACATTACTTGATGACTGAAGACTTTGAGGGCAGGGGATGCAGGCAGGAAAGTGGGAGTAAATACAGAGCTATGGTTTTATTCTAAATTTATAGTAAAATTAATTTCCCTGATCTCCTGGCCCACAGCCACATGTCTTCTCTAGATCACAGGTGTGATTTGGCCTGGTTTGCCCTCTGTCTGACCTACACAAACAGTTTATGTCTGAAGCTCAGTAAGGAACCAGCTTTAACAGCATTGCAATTACTGACAAACACCCATAATATTTCTGCAATAAAAGCATATTCTGCCATTTCCTCCTCCAGTATTTTAAAACAGTCTATTCCTCTTTCTAAGCATGTGTGCCACAATCTTTTGTCTGATTTGTGACCTGTGTACATTTCAAAAAAATATGCCAGTTTCGTCCTTTTTTCATGTCACTCAAAAGTGAAATATTTCCTTTTTTATTTTTTCACATCCTTCCCCCCTAAGCAGAAATCACTGAAGTTAACTGACACAACCTATAGCTTGTCACAGAAAGTAGAGGAAAAAGCATAAAGGGACTTTTTGTGAAAACAACAGGTCTATGTGGAACACAATATAAGAGGCTGACACTGAATACTAGATAACATTCATGCCTGCTGGTTGCAAACAGAGAAGGAGAGAGACAAGTCTAAGGATGATAACCTAAAATACACTTAAACCTTTAATTTAGCTTCTTCTAAGACCAAAGGTTAAAAGTAAGTTTGACACGTTGTTCTATTGCCTGTTCTCACCCTCGGGCAATAAACGAACCAATGAAATATAATAATGGGTCCCTCTGAGCCATGACACTGCATCCCATCAATTGCATATCTCAGGAATATCAGATGTACTCTTATAGGGAATTTAAAATCACTAACGCATTTTCAAAAATACAGCAAACATTATATTTTAAAGTGGGTTTATTTATTCTTATACATTTTTTTCTTTAAAGATTTATTTGATTATCTGTATACCATGAAGTATTTATTTTCTTTCTAAAAAATGCCTGTATGAAAATGGCTAAGTAAAAATATCTAGTATTCTCACAGCTGCTCTTATACTGTGTTCATAGTTTTTTTTCACTTCACTGCTTTCCTTAGTTCACAGGTCCTGCTGGAAATGAACTGTATATTGCTTTATAGTTTTGACTGTGAATATCTCACACTCACTTTGTATAAGAGCAAATAAAAATTCACTAAAGGACCACTTGAAAGTAAACTCCATGTGATTTCTGTGTTAAGGAGATGAACTTGACTCTGATATTGATTTAATGACAATACAGTCTTTCCTTTAAAATTTTCAGTTGTATAATGCCAAGAAAATTTAGATGTTTATCTCTTCTTTGAACTACATACATAACAATTCCTATGAAATGAATGCTAATAAAAATCAGTAATGAATCACAATTCTTTCATGTTAGAGTGGTGTATAAACACCCTGAATTAAGCTACTAAACACACATAGGAATTAAGCGTTGTTATTCCTGGCGTACAAATAAGGGAACAGGCACTGCAAGATTGGTTTGCAGAGTTTAATATGCCAGTTTCATTCCAGAATAGTGTTACAGCAAGTAGTGGGATTTAAACATGTGCTTAAAATTTAACATGCCCTAAACACCTTCCTAACTGAGTTCTAGGTGTGTGTCGGTGACAAAGCTCTAACACTAAATTTTGGCTGCCAGCCTTGAACTCCCAGCCATTTGTGCAATGAAGGTAAAGCACTGGCTTAGTGTCTGCGAATGGTAAGCACAGATATTGTTCAGGAGGCAGCAAAAAGCATGAAAGGATAAAGTGTGGCTTATAAAAGTAAGCACCATAGTTTCTCCTTGGTTTTGAAAAACAGTAATTCAGATTTCATCCAAAATCGTGTTCTCTCCCTCTGTTCTACATTTGTCTCCCTATTCTTCCTCCTTCCTTTTATTCTCTTTAAAAGCTGCTAACATCAGCTGCTTCTTTGTGGATTTTTCTTTTTGCTTCATTGCCTACAAATTGCTCTAAGCTCTTCATTCCCTAAGAACCTGTTCAGCTGGAGGAGAACAGCTGTACAGCAGGCTGTTCCTAGTACACCTCTGGAAGATGTATAGCAAAATGTTAACAAGACATACATATTGAAGTTTTTTGCCTTCTGAAGATTTGAGGGGGGATAGATATTTGCATATATTTAAACACATGTGCATCTAAGCAAATGTACAGTTGGGAAAAATAAATCATCTTTAAAATACTAGGTACATGTCTCCAGAGAACAAAAAGTCTAAAATTCTCAGTCTCTGATTTACACCCCTGAGGGTGTCAGAGGATGTCTAACCATGTCAACTGGAGTGGAAAAACACTGCATGTCAGCACAAGAAGGCCTGATTGCTATAAAACAAATGTCTTTTTAGTTCCTTGCTCCCTTAATCCTCTCCCCCTCACAAGAGAAACATTCATTCAACTGACTCTCATTCTTCAACTTCTTACTTAGGTTCCAAAGATAATGAGCTCCAGTATACATTTTACCTCAAAAGATAGATCTATTTTCAAAAAAAGCATGGTTGCTTTGTTTTTCTGGGTTTATTGAAGCAATCAGAAATACTAAGATGAGAGTCTTGATTACAAGTCTCTAAATAAAAGACAGACATCTGCAGAGTATGAGAGAGAATGTGTGAAGAGGAATAGTTTTGAGTTTGTTTGTAATTCTCCAAAAGGATGCTTCTATCTGAAGAGAATTGACCCTGAGTTTCTGATAAAAAACTCAAAAAAGGAGCTGGAAAATTTGCTACTGACTCCTAAGCGTTATGTGTAAAGAATGGGATTCCTTTTCCCCAGACAGAGACCTGCTACTTCAAACACATAACACGCACAAGATCAATCATCATTTCTAATGGTGATGTTCCTGCTACGCTTTACGGGTCTACATGAAAATTCTGGATAAAACAAACTACATTAAAGGTGTAACACCAATGACTGTGGTGGTGCTCTTAGGTTGCTTTAGAGCAGGTGGTTTCATGTTTGCCAGATATTTAAATATCTTCTTATATACTTCCTTAATGGAAGTTTAGTTAGAACAGTGGAAGCTTAAGCTAGCACAATATCATGATGGCCCTAGAAGATTTGGTAGAAAAAGAAGCATCTTGGTTTTGGTGGGTTTTTTTTTAAAACTTCGTCTTGGAAAAACAAACATGAGAGTAGTTACAATGAAAGATCCCAACTGACATAAAAATTATTCAATTCTGATCCTCCAGAAATATCATAATACGATTTTTTGAGCCCTTTTCTTCCCTTTCTTCTTGTTTTTCATTTGCTTCTCTAGTTTTGAGGCAGTGTTCCCCCACTGGCCTCTCCAGGCTGCCAAGGATAAGGGGAAGGAAGTGGAGATATTTACATATAAATATACTCCCCATACTAACCAGTTGACCTTCATCCTGACATCAAAACACCTCAAAAAGGACACTTCTGTGACACGCATGAGACATAAGTTAGCCTGGAGGCTCTGAAGAAAATGAAGCATTATTTATCCTGCACTACAAAATAGAATATTTGGAGGTCCTTATACGCCCAGCAGATCCTAGTGCGACAGACTTTACCCTGGCCAAAGTGTTCTTGGGTCTCTGAAGAACTCCACAAAGCCCTGTTGATTCTTGTCTGAAATGTTTAATGATGTTAGGATACTTGGAGAATCATAAAAGTCTCAAAGAGCATTAAAAGATTTTGGTATAGCCCATCAGTACTGGAAAATACAGCATTTCTAAGTTGATGTTGTCCAACACTCACAAATAGGAGATTACACTACAATCTGAAAATCAAATAAAAGCCCAGAGCAAACCCCTGATAAAACACAAAATAATAACTATGGGATAACTCATTAACCTCCAAAGTTCCTAAGAGGTTGGAGATCTCTGAAATGTCTGTCCTTCTGCAGTGCCTGCAAGCCCAATATGAGATTTAATGAGTCCTTAGTATCAACACACAAAGAAAGAAATCTCATTTAGGATTCATCTAGCTGTCTTTTTACCACTCTAAAATTACAGTTATACCAGAGACTTAACTGCAACTTTGCCGAAGTGTTCACTTTCAGTAAAATTAATAAGACCATCAACTTTTTAACAGTTGAAAAATGGATGCTTTTATGCAGTATAGAGAAAAACTTACAAATTAAATTTATTCTAGGACCCATTTTTATCACTATTTTTCCAAGAAAAATAAAATCAATAAGAGGAAGGATTTTTTAATGTGATCAGCAGATCTTAACACTTCAAAGGGCTAAGGTCTACTTCACTGAATTCTAGCTCATGACAAGAAAATCTTCTTAAGATGATGATTTATGCACTAATAATTCCAGACATAGCATGTTCAAGGTCTACTGTAATAGTAATTGTTCATACAATTTGGTTTATTTTATTTCTTTCTCGGAATTATATAGGAAAGTTACAATATCAAACTGAAACAAAAAAATGCAAAAGACACTAAAAGGGAAAAAAAAAACAATTTTTCACATAAAAAAAAATCTATTGGAAAGTAACTGCTGTGGGAATGGATGTTAGATGAACACCCTGTGAATGTAGGTGGACAAGGACTGTAATCATTTCAGTCCTTCTCAAATACACCAAGCAAATGTTGTAGTCCTGATACTGTGGTCTAGATGGGCTTTTTCTAATTTCCAGGCTCAAGCTAAACCACTAAGCTGCCTCTCTCTAAATATGGCCAAAAAGATCCAAAGAACTGGTTGGGTTTATTTCATTTTCTTTGTAAAAATCAGTCTACAACAATTGTTCTCAATATTACGTTATCAAGAACATATTACTGCACAAAACAAAATGGAAGATTTGTGTTGGAGTTTTTCATAAGTTTTTTAAAAGGAAATTGTTGAAGACTAAAAGTGAAAAATTTGAAATCAGAGGTTACTTGATATATTTGTGCAAACAAAATTATTATTAATACCTAGAGCTTAAGGTGGATAAACAGGTAGAGTAAGACAGGAAAACGTAATTTTATTATAGAGGAAAATTGGTTATTGAAATTAATGTTTTTGAGTCAGAAAACAATGTTTACACATGTACTATGGCACATACTGGATACTTACCCCTTTAAAATCTTAGGTTTTATTTTGATTGCCAAGTAATTTTTGCTCAAGTTCCACTGCAAGAACTAGGCTGACTCCAAAGCATGCTCTCTGCAGCAAGTTTCAGCACTAGCTAAATTATACCTATTTGCACAAACCTGCAATTTAATCATCAGATAACTGCAACAGAGTTTCATGGGTAATGACACACAGCCTAGTAAAGACACATGTGACATTTAAGAAGAATGGAGGACATGCAAAAAGTCGTCTTCTGCTACACTGCCCCAAATAACCAATGAAATCTGCGATCTTATTTAGTAGGCTATTTTCAATTATCACAAGGCAGATAGGACTCTTGTCTCCACTCAATTCTAAGATTTAGTGGGAAAATATACAATGTCTAGAAGACTGTAAAACAATTTTGTAAGTATGGCAACAATGGAAGGCTTAATTCAGTATGCTTTCTGGAATACAAAGTCATAAAATGAAATAGTTACTTGTTGCTTGAGGTTTGGGGTTTTTTTGGTGGTTTATTTTACTTTTTTTTTTTTTTTGCTTTGTTTGTCTGTAATTGTATGCTAGTCAAAGCAGTATTTAATCAATAGAATGCTGAAAGCTACAGCTTACATACTCTAGCATATGTTGTCAGCTCTTTCAGATTTAGCTTGGGGAGACCGATTTCATCCTTGTGCTATGTGGGGCTGTGATAAGTTACTATTATCTACGCTCAGAATTATCTGTCTGATGATGCTAACAAATACCACGGATTTTAGGTACCCAAGGCTATAATATTTCATTGGTTTCACTTGCTGTGCTGCCTACAGCAAGTTACCACCTGACATGCCCAACCAAGCAAGAGCAAGCAGTTCATGGGATTCAAACAACAAAATTTAAAAAACAAATAAAAAAGCTCTGTCTGCTGGCAATAACCTTATGCTATTTAGATATTGCTAACTTGAAGGTATTTTTCATGTCTTGGACTACATTTACAGTCACCCTAAAGTCTCACATTTTCTATCCCTTAGAAAATACTGTATCTACACTTTAATCTGTTGAAATCTCACAAATAATTCAGATATCTTTGCCATAATGCTTAGTTATCACAGGTTTAGCAAAATGTCTGACAGTGCTTACAGTACACTAACATCACTGACAATCTGTATTACAACAAGTAAATTTTTCTTTTAAGTTTTCTGGTTATAAGACATATAGCAGAGTATTTTACAAGAGTATCTGATGCTCTATGTCCTTTTACTTCTATATCCAACAAAAGTGTTGATAAAGTCATCCTAAAGAATATATATTGTAAGTTGAAAGATTCAACTTAACTCAACCATATTCTTTCACATTGTTTCCTTGCTATACACACACAGCAAAGCCAAATTTCTCCTCCAGCTCTGGAGCCTTCCTTCAAGTTCCTTAATGCAGGACTAATACATTTTCAGCACTGTAAATCTCAGTCTCCTGCAGCCAGATAGCTTCTCCTCCTTGTGACTAATAGTAAATATGACTAGTAGTAGATAGTATTTACCATCTCATTCAACACTCTTGTCCCACCTGAAGACAAAAGTATATCCAGAACCATATTCTCTTGGTTGTCAACATTCCCAATCTTCAACTCATAGGCAGCCTGAAAATTGCACATAAAATGGTAAAACCTTATTCAGCTTCAGACGCATGAGAAAATTTTAAAGACTCAGTGAAAATTCCCAATCTGACCGCTCTCTTAAGTGCTTTAAACTATCTTCAGCCATTCCCATGTGTCCTGTCCCAGGGAGAATATCTGCTAAGCATTTATTTTTTAAAATTGCACCAGGAGTAGACCTAAAGAGATTATATTAAAGAAAAACAGTTATGGGATTTAAGCAAGTCAAAGAGAATACGTCCAAGTTAATGCTGAAAGAGCTTAGATTGTGATATTAATGTTCTTCTTGTTAGATTAATTTTAACACATCCATGTTAATATCATGCTTCATGATGCTTTCATGTCTCACAGTAGAACAGGCAAGACTGAAAATTTCTAAATGCAATAAAGCTATTCCAGAATATAAAAGGTCCCCTTTTAGTAGGCTAGAGAATCAGAAACATTCACACCATCAAATCTTCTGACTGACAGATGATGCCAAAGTGATTTCCAATTGCTGAAGTGTTCACTTCCATTGTGTGTGAATAATGAGGGGCTGAATGTGTCACTCCACAAACAAAACTGTCAAGTCTCTTCAGTTTGACTTTCCTTGGTTTAGGCTTGAATGCTTTTTTCTTTCTTTCTTTTTTTTTTCTTCAGTTTAAATAATGTGTATTTATTGGTATAAGAGTTTTCAGGAATATCAGCAATTCAATTTTAGGCGTGAACACAAATACAGGAAGATCAATGAAAAAAAAATCCCTTCTGTGGAAATTTAAACTGGCCTACTGGGAGGACAAATCATAATTAAAATATCTGCACCCTGCACTAATCAAACTGAATCTATTCAAAGTGACTAAGAGGAGGACAAAGAAAAGTGTTGTTCTGCTATCCAACAGAGGAAAAAAAGTTACTAACAGATGTGAAGGCCAAAGCACTTAATGTCTTCTTTGCATTAGTTTTAATTAGAAAGGTCAACAATGAGAAGGGTACTAGGATAATTAATACAAAAAACAAAAGAATGATGTCAATTAAAAAATACAGACAGATAAGATTACAGAGTACTTAAGTAAATTAGTTTTCAGACCAGATGTGCCAAATGAACTTCCTCCTAGGGTACTTAGAGAATTGGTATAGCCATCTCAGAACCATCAGGAAAGCAATCTGGGAAGCACACATGAGGTATCAATAAAACCAAAAAAGCAAAAACATAATATTAATCTTTCAAAAAAGTGGAAACTTAGAAATAATAATTTTTTCTGTCACCTAATAAGTCCTAGAAAAGCTCTGGAACAAATAAATCACATGATTCTTAAGTAGCTCTCAATATGAAAAGGACATAAGAAGGGTCAAAAATCAGTTAAGAATTAGTCAGTCATTTAAGAACAAATCTAGTCAGAATTCAATGTCTCCACAAAATAGTAACAGACCTTGTGGAGAGTTGAGTTGTGAGCAAGGTCATTTATGTTTGTACCCTTTGCCTCATAGAAAACCCTCCTGCATGTAAAAAAATGGAAAATTTGTCTAAGTGCTAATAATATTGTGTGGGTTCAAAACTGATTAGGCAACTGTATACAAAGTGTAATCATGATTATGCCGTTGCTTTAAAGTTATCTTTTACATTTTTTTCCCCTCTAACAGGCTTGTTTAAAGTTTTAACAAAAAAGCTGTGAAGAGAGTGCTTATTGCACTTTAAGACTACATGCAAATACTGGACCCTCCACTGTGTTGAAAGGTCAGCCAGAATGCAAATTTCTGAAGGGCTTGAGCAAATCTAGATATCACAACTGTGTAGGCAGAGGTTTCTCAGAGAAGGATCTAGAGATCCAATCTCAATCCAATCTGGAAATAAATCAAAAGTGTTCTGTTGCAAGAAACACACCTTGAATATGTAAAACTGAAAAATACCTGCACAATACAAAAGATAAATCTTCTTCGCTCCAGCTTTTGGGAAAACTCAAGATGAATTGTTTCTATCCTGTTTGGGGCAGTTCAAAGAGATGGAAATGAATAGGAAAAAGTCAAAAGGAAAACCATCATGAGTCTCACCAAGAAGGAAACATTTGAGATTTAATAACATGTGATTGTTAAAGCTTTAAGAAGACAAGGCTGAAGATAAAGATGATAGCAATCTTTTAATGTATAAAAGGTAGACCTAAAGAGGAACGTCTTGTCTGTGATAAAAAACAAGCGAAATTTAGTTGTGCCAAGATACTGAAAAGATTTCTAACAGTTAGAAATTACTGCAACACTAAAACAGATTATTAAGAAAGCCTTGGAATTCCCACAGTTGGGTGTCTTTAAGAAAAAAAACTATCAGGTACAACCTAAGTATCCTAATCCTGCTTTGGAAGGGACTGGATCATCAACCATATTATTTTCCCCATTATTTTTTTTTTTTCAGTTCAAACAGAAGAGAATTTTAAAAGAGAAATTCCTGTATTTTTTTACACACAGTCTATCAGAAATACTGTACTTTTAAGAACTACTATAAATCATTTCTGCAGAGTCAAGCTTTCACCTCTGTAATGCCAGAGGTAGCTATCTATATCTGAAATTATAGAACTCTAGAATTCTTTGCTACTTTCTCAACCATTACTTGATCAGACCATTTGTTTCCAGACTGGACAATAAATCAGGTTCAGACAGATTCAAATTTCACTGAAAAATTGCAAGAGTGATTTGAATATGGTATTTTAAAGCTCATGCATACAGTTTGAATAGAAAACTCAAAAATGAATATAGGAAATTCAGCTATGAAAGTAGAAATGTCTGCAAAAACTGATGTTATAAAAATACTTGTGCATAGAATGATGTGATAATGAGCCATACATTGGAAAAAATTTATAGGAGACAACATGAATAGAAAACATACTTAAACTCAAAAGGACACCTGTGCCAGTGTTAAAAATGATTTATTACATGAATTGCAGGTCAGAGCAGACAATACTCGCCTACAAGATTAAAACAAGAAAGGGTCTCTTTCCACTCAAAATTGGACTATTACAAGCATTTCTAAATCAGTGTCTCATCTAGTGCAGTACAATTAACTCAAATTAGCATACTATAAACAGCACTATTAAGAAATTTAAAGGCTTTGACTAAATGAAGGAAAATTCAGCTACAGTCATCACACTAATCTTAATTAAGGCTGCTTTCTCTGACATAAAAAAAGAAAACAAAACCACAACTCTTGGACAAGTTGCTGCTATTCTCAGGCGAGTCAATCTCAAAACATGCCATAGCTTTGCTGGCAACTCTAGGTCAACAGTTATGTCAATGAGGTCAACTGCAAAATAACCTTTTGTGCGTATGTGCAACCTACCCTTTCTGGCTTCACGTTCTCATCGTTAGTCCACTATCACAATAACTGCATGACTAATAGACACACATTTGTGCAGGCATATAAATGTGTGGCACAGCACACCATTTCAGAACGCTGACTGCAAACAGCAAAATTTATGTTCTTTTTTAGTTTTCCAATTGAGTTTGTTATTTTTTATTATAGGTTACCAACACATTCTTAATTTTTAATTTAAGTGCATAATATCTATTTTCAGACTATTTCTACCATTTCACAAGTAGACAACTATTTTATTGATATACTCCATTTTTATTACAATGTCATCCCTGATAAGAAAGGCTTGAAAAAAGTCAATTTCTGTCCTGTAATTTTCTATCTTCATACTTTACAGATTTGAAACATTTGGAGGGGAGTACCATGCAAATCTCACATTAAAGAAAAATTGTTGTAAGGAAAGGGATACTGTAGAGCCATATCTAGCAAGAGCATAGCCATATCTAAAACAGGCTTGACTATTCGTTTATTCCAAAATTAGATATTCAGGAAAAATATAACTATAAATCTAATGAATGTGACATGGAGACTTGCAACATAGGTAGGAACATACACTGGATTCCAGATTTCTCACTGTCCCCAGATTCCTATCAGATATACTGAGCCTTAATGAGGAAGCAATGCTCCATCAGGGATGGAAAAATGCTGGGACATTTCCTAAATGGGGCAAAATGTTTCATTTTTAACCCAGGTAAAAGAAAGTTTAATGCCACATTAAGGATTGCTTTCACTCAGGATTGAAGAACCTGCAGGAGCAGACGATTGAATGGCATCCCTAATTCTCAGAGTTGCATCAAAGCACCCACTATAAATCATAAAGGCTGGACACTGCAAATTAATTCTGCGTGGCCAGTTGCAAACTCCTTCACTGGGTTTTTTGTTAAGAGCATTTTCTTAATGACTTTAAAAGTTGAAACTTCCCTGGAAATCTTTTATTTGTGAGAGCAAAACAACTGAAGAAATAATGTGTCTGCATAGCTGTATTATCCTATGCAGAGGAACTGGTCTTTTACTGTCTAGATCAGAGAGAATGTGAAGATATGCTCTAAAACACTCAGTTTTTAATATTCTGCCACAAAACAGTGAATAGCTCTTGTTGTGTCCTTGATGAAAATCATACAAGAAAATTCAGAGCAATCTCTTTCCTTTATTTCTGTATATCTACAATTTCCTTATATTTATCATTATAAATTACTATGCTCTAAGACTGTGACAGAAAGATCATATTCAACAGGTAGCAAATCCTATTAAGAAAATACCTGATATTTAAGATACACTGATATTCAGCTCTGCTGTATAGCCAAGCCTATGAAATTCAACATACTTTGTTCTGCTCTGATCTACATCAATACAATGTTATACTGAGTTCCTCCTAGTCAAATACCTGATAAATGGATCAGTTACAAGAAGCAATTGACTATAAAGCAAGCCTCTGAACACATTTTCATTGCATTTGTCACTGCAATAAATGAATAAATCTTTCAAATCACTACTCTGATGCCTTCCCAAAACCCATGAAACCTGAACTGCAGTATTCTGCGCCATAGGTTGTCTCTTTGACAAAACCCAAGCATGTTAATTGTCTTGATTTGTCTTTCATCCTCAGTAATTACTTTTGCTCCATATGGTCACAAGTTAAGTGCCTTCTATTTGAATGCAAAAAAGCAGCATTTTTTGTGTGGGCTTGGAAATATCATGACGACTTTTGACAAAAGTTTCCTTTGTCACCATTACAGGTAAAAATAATGGAACAGACAGTATTAAAAAAAAGTTTCTCAACTTTTTAAAGGATTCTTGGGAGGCTCATTTCTTTGTGCCCTGCTTAAACAGGGCAACAGGTGCTGATCATTCAGTAAATTAGGATCCATGCAAGATCAATTCAGTCTCTTGCCTGTGGTAGGTGCAAAGGCAAGACCAAAAAGAGATGGAATATTAAGCCATTTCATAAAAAAACAGTTCCCCCTACTCCTTCAGTTTCACCCTGTGTTTATGGCACTTTAAGCTTGTCTTGCTGCAAAGACAAATTTATCTGTTTCTTGTTTTACTTGATGTCACAGAAAATAGAACTAAAATAGCGAGAACAAGAAAATTTGGGGAAAAATCCTGGTATATACAATAACCAATGCAAAACCATTTTATGCTTGCTGTAGTGTTTTATAAACAAGGGATGGAAGCTGCCACTTTTGGCCCTTTCAGTGGAAAATAAAAAAAATTTTAAAAAGCCTTCTACAAGTCTTACAACACAGTTTTCTGAACATTTAAAACTCTGGTCACCATTATTTCAGCTAATTCCTAGAGCAAATAAATTTCACCCAAATCATTTGCTGCCAGTCTGGAATACAGACAGGCTGTCCCAAAGTTTAAATTAATTTTCCCCAATTTAACTCACTTACTAAAACCTACACAAATTTCAACAAGGATTTCTGGAAACAAATCACTAAAGCACCAAAGAGCTTTGTAATCATGCCCAGCACTTAAGTAGAAAGAACATTCAGGAGTATGCCAATGGCTTGCTATTAAAATAGAGTTAAACTAATAAACTTGGAACACTGTTTGTACCAGCTTTTCTTTTAAAAAAAAGATATCACAGAGTTTTGGGTTTTTTTTAAATTTTGAATTCAAAGTTTAGATATAAACACCTTAGATAGATTGAGCTAAAGAAAGCAGATAGTAATTTAAAGTAACTAGAATGTGTGTCATGATAAGCAAAAAGGGATTAAACACAGTGAAATATTGAAGAATAAATTTAATCTTTACTTTCTTTGTAATACATCAATTTGAGGCGTAAAAATAATGTGCTACGGTTATGTACTTCAGCAATTATGCCATAATTAAACAAAACCCATTTCATACTCACCCTGTATCTCAGTTTACAGATCACCACATTAGTAGGTATTATACCAACTTTCCCTTGAGTTAACTTGAGGACATTTTTCGCTCTGCAATACAGATACAGCCTCTCACTATTATCTTCTATTAGCAGCTTTGCTCTCTCCCATCCAAGTGTGTAGCTCTGTCAAACACACTCACACACTAAAGGAACTTCTTAAGCTTTGGAAATAATGAAAGGATCAGACAGCTACTGTGGTGTTTTGAGACCCTCAGAGCAAATTCCTTGAGTGAAAAGGCGAGCAGAACATACTCTGAGCACTGCAACAGAGAATTAAAAAGACGAAAAAAAATCTATTATTTTTCTGTCTTCATCTTATAAAACTACATTATTCAATTACACCTCTCAGAAAAAGAGAAATTACCTAAAATGAGACATCTGCCAGCATTTACCAGAACTCTTGAAAATCATCATAGGCTTCTCCTAAACAAAGGGTAAAACAGGAGCTGCCATATTCTGAACTTAGTGCTAATGGTTTTCATCTTTTCTACTGTAGGGCTAAAATGAATATTTTATGGAGAATCAGTGCAGGAAACTCTTTGGGGAAAGTAGTCTAAGATTCTTAGAAATCAATGTTTCCTTATGCATATTTATTTTCCCTCACAATCCTCTCAAAAATAGCAGAGTTTTTTTGTTTTAAATCAAACCTTCACTTCTTCCCTTAAATAAAAGGCCAAAGCAAGAACAGATTGTGAAGCCATTATATTCATGAAGAGAAAAAGAGAGGTTAATTCAAAATTCTATGGTCTGTTGAACCCAATATCCACACGTTCCCCAAAGCAACAACAAACGCACCACGGAAACTCAATCAAGGCATCAAACCCACTCCAGCAAATGTGTTGTGCCAACCCATTATTAATGTTGCCTCTCAGGGAAATTCCGTATCAGCATGAACTTGCTGAAAATATTTTTCACAAATTCGCATTATACTATTTCCTTGACATTAAATGCCAAAGACGGCAAATTAGGAGAGGCCTGGGAGACAGAAGACATTCAAGGATGTGTCCTGCTCACAGAACCGAACTGATGAACAAATTGCACAAGTACACTCAGAAAGGGTTTAATTCACTGACATTAGCTTTTAGCGAATTTGACAGGTTGTAGATAAGAAAGTTGTCCTTCTGAAGAGAGCGTCTATGGACTCATTCTCCTGTATTCCTCCCCATGCCAATCACAGGAACAGGAATGAAATATCAGTGAACCAACATAGCTGAATCAAGCCATTCAGCACAAGCGTATGGAGCTTAATTGTGTTCCCTCACATCTTTTCCTACTGCCAAATAAAAACACCATTGTTCCTGTTGAAGAATTCCCTTTCATGTCTCAAGGATCTCGGCCAACTTAGTTGTGAGAGTCACGCTGCATGCCTAAGTGGAAGTGAGGGGATCTCACGTCTTCAAATTCATCCTCTCACCCTCTTTATGGCAATACAATTTGAATGCATTAAGCACTGCTGAGCACACTGAGAAAGTTCATTCAGCAGGTGCTTACACAAAAAAATCCCCTAAACATGTCACATCACAATTTGTATGCAAGCGACATGGATGCTATCTAAAAGTGCATGCTAACTGCAGCCTCACCATTTGAGAGCACCCATCTTAGGTGATAATGCAAACATCCACTTTCATAGATGAACAGCTGCAGTAGGTGGGAGAAGGAAGAAGAAGGGAAATACTTTCCATAATGTGACCTAATTAAAACTGTACATAATAAAGGAAATTGATGGCAGAGACGTACAGATCTTAAACACATTTTTTTAAAATTCAAAACCACATTGGGATGTAAGTATTCATTAGCAGGCTCTTTGAGATGAGAGTACATAAGAAGAATTTCATAAGAATTTTCTGTAATACCATAATTTCTGAATCATTCTGAAATTCCATTTTTTTTTTTTAGAAAATATGTCACTTGATAAAGCATCAACAATGATAAATCACATATGAAGCTTTTAGCTTTATAAGTTATTATAAGCTATCACTGATAAATCAGTTAAAGACAGTTTAATCTGTCTGATAAAGGTTATTTAGTTATCAAACTCATGTTTTATATAGGTTGTTATTTTTTTCCATTTTAAGACCACTTATTAAAATAAAACAGGACATTTAAAACCATTTTCACTGAGGTGAAGGGAAAACAGGACTTTGCTGAAATACTAAATAGCATGTGGAAGTATGAAAAACACAATAAGGATAATTCATTCAGTAGAAGAACAAATGGAATTCTGTATTCATTTCTTTAAATGTTTGCACTGAAAAACCAGCTCTTGGCATGTGTCACGCAGCTGGGACAAAACGAGTCTGTAATTTCATTCGGTGCTCCGGTTGGATTTGATTTCCTAACACCTCCTGCAATAACGACAAACTGTTGTTTTTGCAGAAGTCTGGGCAACTAACCCTAGAGAAAGCCTCTAAAAACACACTGGTTGGGAATGGAGGAAACTGTGAAATGCACAAGCCAACAGTTTTATTTGGTAATAAATTCTATCTTTTGGCATAATTGCCATATGGCATATTAATTTTTATGTTTAGCAGTTTTTCATTAGAAATTAGTGTTTTTCTTCTGTTTCAAAAAATCCCTTTATTAGGGCAAACATCTTTTCTTACTCTCCTTTAAATCCCAAAAGCCTGTCTAAGGTAACTACATATTCACAATATCCTATTAGGCTGCTCTGTATTTTGTTCCAAATCCTGAAGAAGAAAGCAATATTCAGATGAAGATGGACCAGAATCAGAACTGTAAATTAAATCAAGCACATTTAAATATGAGATTTATAGCACATTTGCTTCTTCAATCTACAACTCATTTATTCTAAATACCTCTTCCTAATGAGTAATTTTCTGGATGTCACCACAATTTCTGAGAGTCAGTATTCAAGTGTAGTACAAGCAACATATTTATATCAGTTTATTTGGTCAGGAAATAGGAATATAACCTGGCACATATCAAGAGATTGGTAATTTATCTGTATTCTGGGACAAAAACATTGCAACTGTAATACAGGAGTGTCAAACGGCACATAAAGTACCCTTTTTGATCACATAAATGAGATTCTTAAAATAATGAATAAATATGGATCTAAAGTCATTCTTCCAGGGAGGGTAGTAGGATTCTAGCTGCTAAATAAATATAAGTGTTGGATTCAGACTGTGAGAAGCATGGACCTAGATCCAGGCTAATCTGCATGCATCAGGCAGCCTGAGTCCACAAAGAGAGAAATCCTGTCCCTCAGTCCTTACTCCCTCTTTCCACCCAAGACATTTAACAGCCTCTATCAAATTATTTCCATGTGGTCCAAAAAGGCAGAACAAAGACAGGATAATGAGACAGTTTAGAGTTTCTGACCCTCCCCCTCTGCAGACCAAAACCAGAAAAAATATCTTAGGCTTAATACTGTTCATTTCGTTACTAGTTTCCTCATGGTGTATTATGACTGTACCATTTATGTAGGCTCCGAGGTTTTCCCCACACTGGAGAGAAAGGATAATTAAAACTCTTTTAATTAGAAAACTATCCTGTTAGTGTAAGAAGGATAAAATCTTAGACTGATGAATTGAAGAAAAGCATCATATTCACTACAATGTGCAAAATATTAACAGTAAGGAAGCTCTATCTTTAAAAGAAAGCATGAAAATAGGTAAAACAATAACTACCCTAATTTCTCAATTCAGTGGGAGCTTTGGAATGTGCTAAACTTGCAGTAAAAATGAGTTATGAAAACAACTGTCATAAATGCCATTTTTAAAACATGAATAATTCAAAGAAGTTCCTGGTTTTTTTTTCTCAAAAAATATTACATTCTGTACCTTGTACAATTAATGCACTTGAAATAGTCAGACTTTTAAAGCAACCACTTTTTCTATACAATAATATTTCATTGGAATTTTTATTGTGTTTGTTTTCATGGATCTCAATAGACAATACATCCTGTGAAAGGAAAAAATCTAATTCATTTTACCAACCATGCACAGTCAAAAGAGAGATGGAATTGGCATGTTGCATGTTGTGAATGAAAATTGAGAATATATGTAATAAGCATCTCTAAACCTTAATGAGTTATTGAGCTGTATGTCTCCTAGTGTGTCAGTGATTCTTTTAATTTATTTTCTACTTTCAATACAACTTTTCTGTAGGAAAAGAAAGCCCAAATGAAATGAAAGTGAAAATATACAATGAAGCAAAATTAATAAAACCCAAATACTATTGAAACTAACACTGTATCTGCCCCAGGGTGAATGCATGGTAAGAATCAAACCAGGAGTGACTATGGCACTGAAGCTGCAGTTAGAATCATCCCTGGGACTTCATAGTTTTTCTCCAGAGGCACATGAGCATACAGAGGCAGGAATGATAGCTGCTGCTTAAAATACTGAACATTTTTAAACATCAAAGGCAAATAATTTTATTTCCCCTCAAGATTGAATGAAGGAACTCAAACAAAATACATATCATGTTCTTGCAGTTTTTTTCCAGCAACAACAATTTTAGACAAACCATACTAGCTCAGAATTTGATGTAAAACATATAAATAACAAATAACAATCAGGGACAAGCTGCTGATGTGCAAAGTAACCTCCCAGGTGCAGAGGGCAACCACAGCACACACCTCAGGCTACAGCTGGTGTTGAACCAGAAAAGGACAGAGGCAAATCCTGCAAGGCAAAGTACTGTTTCTTTGTCCTTATTCAAGTGACTCAGCTGTGATAACTCCCCGGTTGGGTAAGTACCTGGACATTAACAGGTGTCCAACCCTGTTGACAGGCTAAGATGGGCCATAACTGACCCAACTCTGCTGACTTAACACTGCAGCTGCAACATTTTAGAAGGTGTCAAAAACTCCTGACATGTCCCATGATCCAGTATTACATCACCCAGTGTAGTACTCCCAGCCCAAGGGGAGGTTCTGGGGCATTTTCCCCTAGACCATGCATAATATAAATCCAATGGACTTTGTGTTTGGGGGACTTTCCTCCCACACCCCACCCCTGATGAATCCAGTCTGCAACCACCACTTTGACCACTGGACATCAAACTTGCAACAACCAAGTCTAGCCATGAAATCCACAGGTGCTGGTATCTAATCTTATCCTTTCTTCCTTTCTTTCTTTTCCTTACACATTTCCTTAAGTGTTACTTTCATGCTTTTACATTGCTATGTTACTATAGGCAAAAATAACCAAAACCATCACAACCACATTGTTCTAAAATAAACCCTATATACATATATTTATGAGCAGCAATCGTTCAGTGTTGTTTCATTCTACCCCACCCCAAAGGGATCGATCAACAAGAACTCGGGTTATGGTCTTCTTTAGGGGTGGGTCATAACACAGGCTTACAATGTAACTTCTGCTAAATGGCTAAGGGCAAGTGGAGTCCTTTGTGGGCCTTTCAGTCCTCCTACTGCAAGTCACCTCTACCCATAAGAAAAGAATTCGTATGTTTACAAGTTCATGTCCTCCAGATCTGCAGGGACAGCAATATCACAAAACAGCAATATCACAAAACAGCAATACCACAAAATATCACAAAGTTGATCTGCTTAATCAACTTTGCCACTCAAAACATTTTCTTTACACCTAACCCAAAAAACCCACATTTTTTCTATTTAAAATTAGTATTTTTTGCTTATCTAAATTGGCTTATTCACACAAGCAAATGACCTGAGACATAGCACAGCTGAGCTGCATCAACAGATCGTGTCTAATTACATTTCAATTAAGACCACCTAAGAGTACTCACAAAATCTGCTGTTGAAGCTTGGAGGTTGTGCAGTGACCATGAAGCTTCTCTAACTCAGTCACACACCTGATGCAGGCACGAAATCAATTTCCTTGCCTTCTCAGGACTGAGTACCTCCTCTAGTCCATCCAAATCCATGAAAAAGGCTTGCTAGATCAGTTTCCACAGTAAGCACTCTTGGATCACATCTAGCAAATCTGGCTTCACTCACAAAGTTGAAGCAGTTGATGCTGCTTCATCTAACAGGCTAGGATGCAGATTCTGAACTGGGCTGAACTCATCTTTCTTGATGGGAATGAAAATTATGTTTCCCACTCACACAGGGATATATTCATGCATAAGTTATATGACTTACGGTGAAGTAAAGTGGGATAAAAACTAATAAAAGCTTAACCTAATACTAACATTTCACTACTCTATCATTGCTGCATTCAAAAGAGAGAGGCAATGAGAAGTGTTTGCAAAAGTAGGCTAATGATCCAGACTCATCACCTCAGATGATAGCCACTGGTCAAAGAACACTCACATATAATCAGATAGATTCAGTACACTAAAAATTTAAAAAATCAAAACAACAATTTTATTAATTCACTTCCAACGTGATTAGGATGAATTTGTTGTCATTACCCCAGAAATGCATACCACATTGCCATTGCTAGTGCAGTCCTATAGCTACAGCACTACCCTGCAAGCCTCAGTAGAGCTGTGCTGGCAAAGTACCTGGAAAGACAGCCTAATTATACCAGGTCTGGAATGAGCTCCCAACAAGAAGGGCTTAAACACCAGCAGCACAGAGAGCTGTAAAGAGAAAAAAAGTACAGGGTACAGACACAGATGCTTCCTAACATCTTTATTCATCCTGAAAAAAGCCAAAGCTCCCAGTGAAATTGCACAATTCTGAAAAGTTAGGTAAAAAACTCTGACTAATAAGTGAAAATGCAAATTTATGTTTGCACTCAGTTATTATAAAAATCTAGTCCTTCCCTTCATTTTTTCTCTACTTAGTACTCACTACATGTTTGACCATGCTAGCTAAATATGGTCATTTCCACTCCAGCCGAACTTGACTTATTTACACCTACATCACAAGTATCTGGCAAATTCAACTTTTTGAAGTAGGATAATTTGCTTCTACAAGAAACTTTTCTTAGCAATGAAGTTAAACACCTTCACAGAACTCCAGAGTGATCCTACCTGCTTATGTACCTTAAATATCTTCAATAACTGTTTAAAATACAGGCACCCAGGTCAGGAGACAAATTTCAATAGGCAATAGATATTAAAGCACTAATTAGATTGTGACTTTAGAATTTTGCTCCTGAACACTTTCAGAAAGATACCTAAAAAGACTTTCCACAGCCATTTATTGTGATAATACACAGATCTCAGCAGTTAGACAAAGGCCCACAGCATGATATCTCCAGTCATGTCAGGTTTCTGTCTTTTTCCTCATGGTTGTCCCATTTTCCACAGGGAAATATTTTTTTTTCTTATTTCTCTGTTACATTTCAAGACAGATGAATGAATAATTAAGTTCACAGCACATGGAGGTTCAGTGTGTTTTAGAAAGAACACTTCTTGAGCTCCTTAGCACTGCAGTGGCCATAATGCTGCTGCTGAAAGAATTCTTTCATTATATTACACATAATATACTGCACACATAAAAAACACACATACACATACGTAGACATTCTTTGCACTGATGCAATGTGTTATATAAAAATAAACAAATAAAAATCAAAAGAAATTACTTGCAAGGAAAACACCGTAATGTTATTTTCTAAAACTTTTGAAGAGGTATCAGTGTATTAAGAAACACATGTAACTACTCATGGAAATTAAATCATCATAAAAAATACTTAATAGTAAGGGCATCTGGATATTTATGAATGCATGTTATCTGCTTTTCTTTAAAAAAGTCGTGATTCCAAGTATGTGATGACCTAACATCCATACATATCTGTAACATTTTCATAGCTCAGTTCTCCTTTTCTGGTGTGGTTAATCTCTTGATACCACTAAGACATAATAAGATATAACATCTGCTTGCAATGTGTATTAGAAGGTGGAACTTCTGGCACCGCACTAATTTTTGGACAAATTTGAAACCACTGGTTTTGCCAAAGTTCTCAAAACTTCTGCAAATATTAAGATTCACAAACTTTAGGCAATAAACATTAGAAAATATAGAGAAAAGGGAAATGGAAATAAATTTACTCTCTGTCTTTGTTGCAGCTCCCTCCATTGCGCTGACTCACACACCATCTACCATTCTCAGGTACCACATCTTGGTGTCCTAGGTGTATGAGGCAAGGCTTTGATGCTGGAGGGCTGCAGGGCAGTGTCTGTGAGGGGCAGTCCTGGCAGGCAGCTCCAGCCAACCCACTGCAGGGCATGGCCAAGCCCCACGGCCAAGGAGTGGCATCTCAGAGGAAACAGGTTTCAGAAAGGGCACAGGTAGTAACAAGTGAATGAGGGGAAAAAAATGTGAGAAACACCCCTGCAGACACTAAGATGAGGAGAATGAGCTCCAGGTGCTGAAACATAGACAGCCCTGCAGCTTGTGGAAGACCCCATGACAGAGGAAGCATATCCTGGAGGACTCTAGCCCATGGAGGTGCCCACACTGCAGCAGGGGAAAATCTGAAGAGGAAGGAGCAGCAGAAAAGATCTGTTGTGTACTGTACCCATGCCTCCATTCCCCATCCTCCTCCATCTCTTGGTGAAGAGGAAATTGGTGAGGGAAATATGATTTTTTAATTTTTCTTCATTTTTCAACATCCAATTCTATGCTAATATAAATAAATAACATAAATAATTTATTTATATAAATTAATAAATAATATTTTTTCCCAGTCAAGCCTGTTTTTCCAGTGATAGTAACTGATAATTGATCTCCTTGTCTCTACCTTAATCCATGAAATTTTTAATCTAATTTTCTGTCTGCCCTGCTAAGCAAGAGGAGTGAAAGAGCTGCTGGGTGGGCATCTGGCCAAGATCAACCCACCACACTTCATACACTGAAGATTTTCACACACTCAAGTTCCCACTTCTGGAGACATGGGGACAAGTCTCAGTTTCAACAGAGCTCAACAGAGGTCGAGAGCAGATATAGACCCATGAGGATCAATAAACTAGATGAACTTCTGTCTTCTTTTTCTGAGGGCATGTTCTTACAGAAACTCTCAAGCACTAGTAGAAGATGGAAGTCTATACAAGTACCTCTTAAAAAATAAAACCTGGCTGCAGAAAGAACAATTAGTCCCAATTATCCAGTAGTTCAAGGACTGCTGTAACATAAAAAATACAGTTCAATTGTTTTTCAAGAGTATTCCAACTCCTATTGCCAAGCAAAGTGCCACAGCACCAGGCTATGAGCAATCATGGGGTATTTTTAATTTGTGCTATTCAAACCATACATGATGATCCATGACTCTGCCTCATCCCTTCTATTATCTTGCTTAAATAGCTGTCTCCTCGTGGCAGTAAATTATGGGTTCCACCCCAGACACAGAGCTCTCCCTGTGCACTGCATGGATGGCTCCAGATCTAGCCAAGGTTCAGCCTCGGACATGCATTCAAGAGTTTGGCAAGGCAATGCTCCGGATACGGCCGCTGCTTCCTTCTCCACATCTCAGCATGACTGCCTCCTCCACAACTTACATTAGAAAAATAAGCACTGTTGCGAATTTAATTATGTCTTTGCCTTTCTCTGACAACAGATTATGCTTGTTAAAGAGTTTTTTGTTTGCTATTGTTTTACATCCAGTTTCCAGCACTAGCTGTTTTTATATACTTCTTTCCTTCAGCCAAGCAAAAACAACTATAGTAGCTGCTTGAAAAAATGCTTCTTATTCATTTTCCTCCACTGCCTGGGAACCAGATTTATGAAACACTATGAAACAGATATGAACTATTTTATATAAAAGAATTTTCCCCTCCTTCCCCACTGGCCCTGCATTTTCTGTTAGCACTGGAAGGGGAGTAAGTCTGTTTATGTGAGCCAGGGCACTCCTGAAAACAAGATTATAAACCTCAAGTGGCTACAGCAGGGAAATATTTATTTTGTTGAAAATAAATGGAGAAACTCTTGGATTATAACTGGAATCATATGTTATAAATCAGTTTATTGAATAACACAGCCTTGGAATAATCACTGTCCTGGGACATAGCTTTCTACTTCCACAAAGCCAGATACAGTCTGTGTTGGTAATAATAAACATTAAAACCAGAATTGCTTTTCCTTTCTTCTTGCTGGCCCTTTTTAAATGACTTTGGGCCCAACCCTTACGAATTACAAAAGCCAGACTAACTAAAAGCTAAACCAATCAGAATTTCCTTTATGCCCTTTCCTAAAATGGTGCTTTCTCTGCTATCATTAACATATTATCTTCCATTAGTGGAGCTTATGCTTTTCATGCTGTGAGAACCTAAACTTCGGACAGTAATGTTAAGATACTACATCTACAGGACAGGACTGTTCTGTGCTTGTTAATAGTGTAAAGAAAAAGCAAACACCAAATCTCATTTTCTGAGGAAGGTGAGAGAGTTTTGGGAATTAAAAAATGAAAATGGAAGAAAAAAATAAAAAAGGACATCCCTGATGGTCAAAACAGGGGCAGTTAGATACCATGAATTTTTCACCATGCCAGACAAGTCAATCAAAGATAACACAATGCAAGAATATCTGAGTGACACCTCAAGCTGTATTCATAAGCAACCTGCCTCATTCTAAGTCAATGAAGAGACAGGACTTACAAGCCTGCACTGGAAAGTTATTGAAATGTGACTGACATCTCAAAGGAAAAGTGTCAACAGGATAACATGACCCTGTGCTGAAACACTGCAAGGTTAATCAAAGTTATGGCAGTTGGGAACTAGAAAGGCTCTACCTTAGATTGAATTCTTGTAGTCAAAGCAGTGATGGGGCCACTGTCTCATTTTCACTTCCTCTCCTACTGACATTTGCACACCAAATTTGTAGCATTTGTCCACTTTTGTTTTGGTTTCATTTTAGACAGACACTGGTGGATGTTGGCTGAGAGAAGGCTTTATACATCTAAGTAATGACTGGTTTGCCCTTTCTCCTCTGGGACTCAATCTGCTGTTAACATATGATCTAAGATAGTAAATACACCATTGGGAGATTAAAATACAGTGCTACAAATTGCAGAGTTATTGCTCAAAAGGGAGTAGATAAAGTCTGAGTTAAAGTATCAGCAGAATTCATCTAAGCTTCCATGGAGCAATAAAGGGAGTAGGTACATGCTCAGACTGTTTCTTAAAATTCTTACCTCCCTACACCTGGAGAGTTTCCCAACAATCTATTATTTACCAATATGACATCAGGAAATATATTGCACAGATCTGTCTTCTTCTCTGACCTCCTCACCTCACCTATCACCTAATTTTGTAGGTTTTTAAAGACAAATTACTTTTTCAAGTTATTCTGCTTATATATGTCAGTAGTTATCATTTTAATTCAGTACTATCATGGTTAAAATGTAGACCAGAACTATCCACTTAGCACTTACTCTGCAAAGTAACAAAGCTAGGAATAAAGATAAACTAAGGACAACCACCAATGCAGTAGTTGTGTTCATATGCTCAATCCTTAAGCAATTTAAGCAAGTATGGCTTTTACGGAAAAAAAAAAAAAAAAATCTCTGGTTTATTTTGTTCCTGGATTGAATCTTTTTGCTTCCTTCAGTTTACTTCATATGTTTCTTGTTTTCTTATTCTGTCAGCCCACAGCAATATCTCACAGATACAAATAGCACCTTCTTGACACTGCATATCATTAGCTAAAAATGCTAGTGGCCCTATTCTGTTGGTTTCGTTCCCTGCTCTTTCTCCTCTTCTAGAAGGCAAACAGTCTAGAAAGTAAATATGCTTCTTCCTTAGAGCCTAAGGACCTACAAATCTTTTTCTTCCTGCAGACTCTGTCTGATTTCTAAATCACTGAATGTCACTAATTCTAAAGCACTGAATGTCACACAACATTTCCATTATGGAATAAGTTCTCCAGTTAATTATTTAATTATGGAAGATTTACAAAATAGCATCCCTTTCCCCAGTAAAAAATTAAGAAATATGATAACAAAATATTTATTCTTTTATTCTTAATATTTTTAAACTAATGATGGAAAAACTTCTAATGAGGGAAAGATCACCTTGGGAATATATTATATCAAGCATGGCCAGCAAGGACTTTTCTTTTTGGAAGAATAATGGCTTAATGTTTAATTAATCCTATCCATTTCTGCATTTATGGGAAGGCGGAGGAGAAGAGTCTGCTTTATAATGTGGAAAATTAAATATTAAAAACTTTGTGCCTACTTGACTTTACATTTTCTTGTTATGAATGGGTATTTTCACTTTATTTCACTTTCTTCAAACTACAAGAGACAGAAGCAATTACTGCAGCTCTGCTGAACAAAGGTATTCTCAATGTACCTCTGATACTGCCTTGCCAATCCCAAAACAAAACAAAAAATTAAAAACCATTTAGAGTATTAATGGAACCTTTAAACCTCACATTCAAAGTGACGTAGGTTACTCAAGATTAGAGAAGACCTGGGAGAACTTCAGAAAAGCTTAATAAAGTTATGAATTTAAGAAAACTCAAGAGATAAAATTCAGTGTAGTCAAGTGGCAATATACACTGGATGAAATAATGTGAATTTCCCCCTGTGTACAAATGGGTTCTAAATTAAGTGCACCTATTCAGAGAGAAAGATGTAGAAAGTATTTTGGACAGTTCAATAAAACCGTTTGTTCCATGTACAACAGTAGTCAAAAAGCCCAGCAATGTTATTAAGACCTGTAGAATTAGGAGTATAAAAAGACAGAACAATAATGAAAATAAAACCTTTAAATACAGTGACCTTAAATACTCTAGGTTCTTGCCTTGTCTCAAAAAGAATTAAGAAAAAAATCCATTCAGTGGAAAGCATAAAAATAATGAAGATGATTAAGTATGTGGCAGGTCCTGAGCTGGGAGAAAGGACAGAGTAGGGGTATGAATGGCCTCTCTGAACCACTCTCCGAGCAGCCATTTCTCCTGCCTTTCCACTTTTGAGTGGTACCTCTGAGAAGTGCCCTGGTACCACCTGCCATAAGAGCCCTGAATCACTCCAGTCAGTCTGGCACAGACCCCACCTGAGCCTCAGAACCTGTGTGGCTCCCAGCCCTGCCTCACCCATGGCTGTCTCATCCATGCTGTGCCTGCAGCCCAGGCAAACCATCCTGCTTCAGGAAGAGGTGAGATGTTGGGGGTGCCCACCTTCACCTCCTACCCATCACACTGCCACAGGGCAGGCTCAAACCCAGATGTTCAAATGTGAACCTTTCAGTATGTACTATGAGAAATAGTAGTTCATACTAAAATAATGTTTATTGTGAACTTTAGATACTGCATAGTGAAAAATTCTAAAAGGAAACTTCTTCCACACTTCTCCCAAAGAACAATATGGCTCCTTCTCTCCCTTGTGCTATCCTCCCTCCACCTTATCATCACTCATATCCTTGTTGTTTTCTCCTTTATCCACTTTTGACTCAGTTATCCTTCCTTTTCCATTCTCTTTGATGACTCCTTACTTTCTCTGCTTCTTGACTTCACAAAGGTCCTGGAGGTTAAACAGAATGTAGACTGATACACTTTTAAGCCTACCTTTTAGTACATCATCTTTCCCTTCCACTGCAGAGTGCTTGATCTTTCTCTGGAGAGACCCAGCCCAGGGGGCTGCCAGCAATTGGCTGCATGCTGTGTTACACCCTGTACTCTTAAATTTGACTTGTTCAATCCACATTCAGACCCCAGACTAACTACATTATAAGTGTAGTTACATTAAAATTCTCTTTCCTGTCCCAATTTCTAACAGCAACTTCCTTACCACCTGGTTTCGGAGTGGGAATGATCTAAGTTATTCTCATCTAGCTCTGTACATGAAAAAAATACTGTAACTGAATGTAGGTTTGTCATTGATTTAGTGACAATTTACATGGAAAACCTTGACCATGGGATATACTCTGGTTCACATTAAAATGGAATGTCACACAGCCTTACTAGGAAAATATTAGCTGTTCCATTTAGCCATTTAGCTTTTTGTTTCTCAGTTTCATTTGATCTACTGTCCATGTCACTACTGCATTCTGACCTCCTCTCTCTTTTACTCAAATTATGCTGCAGTGTAAATGAACTTCCCCTCTCCCTGTGACCACTTAAGCTTTGGATTTCTCATGCTCCCAGATGTGGTCACATACTCTACCAGAAGTGTCAGTAACTAGTCTTTATCCTTATCAATTACCACCAGTCCTCCACCTTCTTCCATGCTGGGATTATCTTCCCTCTGTTGCAGAATTACAGAAGAGAAAGGACCACTGGGAGTCATCGGGTCCAACCTCCCTGCTCATGCAGGGTCATCCTAGAGCACATGGCACAGGATTGCATCCAGTCAGTTCTTGAATTCTCCAGTGACAGAGACTTCCAAACCTCTCTGGACAATCTGTTCCAGTGCATGGTCACACATGTAGTGAAGTTCTTTCTTATATTTGGGTGTTTTTTCCTGTGCATCAGTTTCTCCCCTTTGCTTCTTGTCCTATTGGTCAGTACACTGAGAAGAGCCTGGCTCCATCCTCTTGACACCCTCCATTCTGGGGTGTCAGATACTGATAGACATTGATAAGGTCCCATCTCAGTTGTCTCTTTTCAAGACCGAACAGGCCCAGCTCTCTCAGCTTTTTCCATGGTAAAGAAACAAGAACAAGAATCAAAGTCTGCTATGCAAGTGTCCTTACCATAATCCCCATTAATTTCTAGCCACTTTGAATTTGGTGTTGCTAGTGTTACATTATGCACCTATTAAGAACTGTGATGCCTGTGCATAAATGTCAAAGGACACAAACCTCGTACATACACAACTCTAATAATGGTCTATCCAGAATAGGCAATTTTCAATGAGACAACTTTTATTTTATATTATTGCCTGTAAATGGGACCTAACATAGAAAGCTCTGACAGGAAGCCTGGAGGCCTCAATTTCTAATTGTAACTTTAGTACTGGTTTGTTCAGTGAAGCTAGGAGAGCTACATCCTTCTCTTCCAACCTGTAAAATGAGATTAGACAAGATTACCTCCTCTAAAAAGCTTTAAATCTATGCAAAACAAATGTCAAAGTAAGAACTAGGGTTTTTGGTGGGTTGTTAGTTTTTTTTTAACTTAGAGATTTTTAAATAAGCCATTCCTATAGAGCCAACTCCAACATTATACTCGAGCTCTGAATACTTCTATTTCATAAGTATATATAGCCAATAGCTTGTGTAAATATAACAGTTTTTGTGTGTCCCAGGTGTTCTGAAGCTAAGGAGGCATATGTTTGGTTGTGGCCCAAGAGAGTGTTTGTGAGCACAAAAGCCCCTAACTTTTCCCCAAAAAGAGGACATCATTGTAGAGACACTAACTCAGTATGAAATATAAAAAATTGAATTGTTTGGCAAGGAATTTATAATTACAGAAATCTTGAAAAAAATAAAGGTTTCATATCCAAATCAGACATTCTGGCCAATAAACTGAAGATCAAAAAGAGGCAAGAAGTTGGCCTCCTTTCTGATGAAAGTCCATTGGGCTGCCAACAGACTGTGACTGCTTTTCTTACCAACTGTATTAATTAGGACCCTCAGGAAATTCAAAAGCAAGAAAGAGGGTGAGAGGGAACGTTTGCCAGAATTGCTATGGCATGTGCCAAGCCCCTTACTTTTAGAAGATGTACACAAACCAGTGACATTTTATCTATTCCAGCATAACTGAGCTCAGTGGGAAAATTCCACTGAGTTCAGTTCACGTATCAATTTACACTTAAGGGTAAAGTGGTTAAGTGTCTTGTCTAATTGAATTGTTTTTATTACGGGTTCTGGTTTGTCTGAACAGCATGGCATTCAGTACATTAAGGATGCCATACGTGAGTAGCTCAAAGAAGTTAATTCTGTTGGAAGATATTAAAAAGCAGAAAAACAAAAAGGAATCCATTGTTTTTTTCCTTACTGCTTATTTTCCCATTTTCCAGAAGCACATTATGGTCTTCAAGACATTGCGTCTAACATGCATAAAGAGCAGCACCTTGCATGCTAACTATGTGGTTTGGGGTTTTTTTTTTTGTTTGTGGTTTCATATTGGAGTTGGATTTTTTTTCCTTTTTGGAAAAAAAAAGTCTAAACAATTAAAAACAAAAAGGGAAGGAAAGAAAAGGGAAAAATCTAGGGTAGATGCTATGCCATTCTTGATCTGCATCTGCCTGATTCTAATAGCAAAATGATTATAGAATTCATTTTCAGAGCAAGAAATTCATGCAGGATGCAGGTTGCTTTAAAAGAAAGAAAAAAAAAAAAAATTCCTCTTCTGAAAAATTCAATCTCTCGTGACAAGAGCCAAAGGCATCCAGACCTTTGAAGTACTACATTATATGGAAATGGTACTTCCTTTTAGGATAAAGAGTACCCAAAACTCTTCAACAGGTTCTTGGAACACAAGCCCTATGAGGAACAATTGAGGAAGCTGGAGTTGTTTAGCCTGGAGAAAAGGAGACTGAGAAATGACTCATCACTCTCTACAACTCCCTGAAAGGTGGTTGCAGTCAGGTGGGGTTGGTCTCTTTTTCCAGGCAGCAACTGACAGAACCACAGGACACAGTCTCAAGCTGCATCAAGGGAAATACAGGTTGGATATTAGGAAAAAGTTTTTCACTGAAAGACTGATAAAGTACTGGAATTGTTTGCCTAGGGAGGTGGTGGAGTCACCATCCCTGGATGTGTTTAGAAAAAGACTGGACTCGGTGCCATGGTTTAGCTGAGGTGTTACGGCATGGGTTGGACTCAATGATCTTTAAGGTCTCTTCCAACCCAGTGATTTCTGTGAATTCTGTGAATTATTCATTAAATCAAGTCTGTATTTGAACTAACACTAAAGTAAATATTTTTAACAGAGAAATCTCAGAACCAGTTCAGTAAAACAGAAATAAAACAGGATTGTAAAGAAGGCCACATTTGCTGTATCCCAAGTCATATATTTGAAAGCAATTCCTTCTCCCTAGGCTTGGTTTCAGACAAAATGACTCAATCTGGGCTCCAGCACACTCTGCACAGTACCCTCTGCATCCCTCAGAAGTTTTTATTTCTGCATCACATCTGCTCCCTGCACTTTTCAGTATGTCAGTGTCTTCAGGCTTAGCTACCACGTGTTCTCTATCCTCTGCTCTGGTATCTTCCCTTACAAGCAAATAAATCTACCTCACTTTTACCCAGTCACTTCCTTTACAGGGGAACAAAGAAATGAAAATAAATGACATTCATCACACACATACATTTTGAAACAACTGCTGGTCTCTGTTTTCTCACAAAACATCAATGAAGGCAAGAGAGCTTCATGACAATAATTGGGAGAACCTCAGTGGAACATACATCACTGTCTGTATCTGGTGCTATTCTGTATGCTCTGTGCAAGGATCTGAAGGGGTGACATTCCAGTGGACAAATGTTGTTTCAAAGTAATACTAATTTATTCTGCTGCCTTGCACAATCTGCATTGAGAGCTAGAGGCCACAGATTGAACGATACTACAGATCTCTCCAGCACAGACTCTTCTCCTACAAATGCAGAATTAAGTATTCATGAAGAGATTTCAAAGGTCTAAAATGACTGCAGAGCTTTCAAAATGCGACACTGTGAACTAAGACACTGTCAAGTAACAAGTAATAACTGGAAAGGAAAAATTTATCTCTTGAATATAACAGATACTCTACAATTATTTTTCCCTATCTTTACTTTCAGAAAAAAACAGAACTAAATTTCTAAAAAGAACAGAACTAAATCACAAAACCAAAGCAAACAAAAAAACAAAAATCAACCCTCAAAAAACAACAGTAAAAGGAAATATAGGGATTAATGATTGGCACTAAACAGAACAGTTCTCTCCTCTTCCAGTTTATTTTTTAAACTAAGCATACAAGAAAATGGCTGCTAGTTACACTTTGCTGATCAATGCAGTATTGTCTTGTAAAATAAAAAAGCTTTTGAAACTCAGCTTGATCCTTCAGAACAAATTTTTTCTAGAGAATTCAACTTTTGAGACCAATTTTTATTACATACCTTTTTTTTTTTTTAACATTGCCAGTGACTGCAAAACCCCCCAAAAATTAAAATAAAAAAATACTGTGTTTTACTCAACCCACATGCACAGTTTCACCAAAGCTTTCCTTAAACAGAGAGCAATATGAAAACAATATACCCTACTCCAGCACAGCTGGGCTCTTCCTATAAAGCACACCTGAAAAACCAGACTGAACTCACAGTTAGCTATATTCACTGGGGCAGCACTAATGTGCATTCTTTTACAGGAGTAGAACAGATGGAAACTCAATGTTGCAGTACCAAGAAAGTCACAAACCATCTTTGCTTAAGTTCTTCCACCCCCCGAATACTAAAGTGCAAGAGATAGCCTGGACCAAGAAGAGGGCAAGTGAGTCCAGCTATTCTGTAGTCTCCACTACAGAGGATCATGTTGGAATATAAAGCTGAATTTGTAGATTTGCTGGACACTTAAGGAATACTCTCTGCAGTGAGAAATCATCGAATGCACCTTCTGCGTTTGTGACTACACCCGTTGTATGGACCCTACCCACCTTGAGAGGTGCAAACCCACACACACAGGCTATACGCTGACTTCAGGTTCACTGTGCCTTGTTTCTTCTCCCTTTGCATGTGAAATCAAGACAAACTGTGCCCATTAAAATCACTCTCACTCAAAATTCTACTCCCATAAGCTTAGATTTGACATTCCTGAATAATGGAATGGAGGTTAGTGCTTAACTGAATCAAATTACAGGACACTGCTTCTTATTTGAGGGATTGCTCGGAGACAAAAACTATGACTTCAGTTTTTCTTATTATGTGTAAAGGGAAGGAGGAGGGAAGCACTTATTTGTTTCTTTGGCTGGAAGGGTATGTTATTACACATAAGGCAACAAATGCATTGACGTATTTATTTCCCAAGGGGAGTGACAAATCAGTATATACCAGGAGAAACTTTGTCACTTGTCCTAGAACAATCCCCTCTGTTGCTCTGGGTGACTGCATATGCTCTGCGAACAATTTTATTTTTTTCATAGAGCTTTTATGATGTTTACCATTAGGCTACCAACACCACAGATAAAACACCCCACACACAGAGTCAACACACAGAGGTTTACTCAGAAACTTGAGAAGGTTCTGATTTCCTTGCTCAGCTTGGGGAAAAATTGAAGCTGACTTATTTTGCTCTTCCTGGCATCTTCAGCACCTCTTTTTCACTCACTGTAATATAATGCATAAAATGATTTTCAACCACATTTATAAATAAATCTCGGAAAACAAATCAGTCTTAATATATTGGTTTATAAACTCTTTTTTATATATACCTTCTTAAATGTCCTGTTACTGTGGCATATGAGACTAACACACTGGCTGTGGATATACCACTTTGCTGCTTTAAGTTGAAAAAAAAAAATCCCTTCAAAATTAGGAACTCAAAGTTATTCTACAAAGCCAAAGTTTCAAAAGAAAAATTGTTAACACAGGAAACTATTATCTTTGAGTATGTATTTAGGTAACTATAGTTATTTTTCATTACTTGTAAATTTGCTAAATTACTTATAAATTTTATAATTTTTAAATTATATTTCTTTACTTTGCTACCTAGAAGCATCCTTTTGTTGCTTGGGGTTTTTTTGTTGTTTTGCTTTTGTTTTGTTTTTCATTTTAGGATTTTTAAAGCACATAATACCATAACTGTAGACAATGGTGTAAGTACTGCATTCAGGGCAACAGGCTCTGCCCTGAGAACATGTCCTTCCCACTCTAAGGCAATAAAGAAAATGTGCGATGGCAGTCTCCTTAACTGTTACTGTTTTCACCTTGTGTTTCTCGTGCTGCTGAAGTGCTGAATTGCACGGGTGTCACAGAGGTATGCAAAAACAGCTCCACTCAGTTAACAGAATCAGACAAACCTTGATGAAAGCCAAAACCAGTGGCCACAACTGACACACACCATGGGTGACCATGATGTGTCCCATGGTGTTTAACAGGTTACGAGTTCCCTGTGCCTGCTGGCATATTGCTGCTACATGGACAAGGACAAAGATCCAAAGCACGCATTCACAGACTGACATGGAGCCCCAGGGGAACCAGCAGACTGGGTTGCTCCACCCAGAGGGCCATAGGATCACTGAGGGATATCCAGTAGAGAAAAAAATCACTCACCTGGGGGTAGTGTGAGGGCACACATCCCAGCAAGTCTCCATGGCAGTGTCCCAGTCCCCAGGGCAAGGCTTCACCTCACAGACCTGCTGTGGGTGAGGTAACTGTTCATCCAGGGCTCATGGCTGTACCCGGTCACAGTCCTGGGCTGAGGCCCCTCCTTGGCCAAGGGCTCCCACCCTTCTCACTGCCCCCTACCAGGAGCAGCCCTGGGCACACCCATCTGCTGTGCTTTAACCTCATCAGGAAGCTCAGCCCCACAGAGCTGCACAGGTCACACCCTCTCAGTGGGATGGAGAGAGCACCGTTAACAGTAAAAGTGAGGAAATGAATCTCTTGAGAAATAGGTAAAGCAAAACCAAAGCAAAACAATAAATTTGTTACTACTTCCCATGGGCAGGCAGAGACAGCAGAGCTCCATCATATGGAATGGTAACTTAGGAAGACAAAGACCATCACTCTGAACATCCCCTTCTTCTTTATCCTTCCCCCAGCTCTATATGCTGAGCAGGATGCCATATGGTATTCAGTAGTCCTTTCCTCTGTTGGGGTCAGCTGTCCCAGTTGTCTGCCTTCCCAACTTGTGCACTCACAGCTTCCTCACTGGTGAGGTGGGGTGAGGGGCAGAAAAGGCCTTGGCTCCGCATAAGAGCTGTTCAACAATAGCTAAAACATCTCCACATTTTCAACACTATTTTCAGGACAAATCTGAAACACAGTCCCATACCA
The DNA here is from genome assembly GCF_023055355.1 of Agelaius tricolor. Classification (NCBI taxonomy): domain Eukaryota; kingdom Metazoa; phylum Chordata; class Aves; order Passeriformes; family Icteridae; genus Agelaius; species Agelaius tricolor. The sequence continues at coordinate 49,137,869 of NW_027269267.1, read as the reverse complement.
GCTACACTGAAGAAAATTAACTTCTCTTCCCCAGCCAAAACCAGCACACTGCCACAGCCGTGGTGTAAGACATGAAAATAAGGGCATGAAAGTCTGTCAGCAGACACATATTGGCCAGCAGGGTCTGTGTGTGATACTCTCCTGGCTCATTTGGGGCTTGTTTTGGGGGTTGTTTTGAGGGGAGGAATGGTTATTTTCAGTTAAGTTTCCAGAACAGGTGAGTAGGCACCTCTATGGAAGCATTTTACTCGGAAAGTTGGTACATTAAGTGACTGGTAAAATAGAATGAACCAAATTAGATCAATGGGTCAAATTCACTTTTTGAAAGCAAAAAAGTAGGATTCTATTTATTTCAATGAAATTCAATGAAATTCAGAATTATTGCAAAGCACCGTAATATAAAGGGATCTTATGCAATATACCATATCTGGCAAGTACGGAACTTACAGAATAAATGAAAAAATCTGTCTGTGTAGAGTATGCCTTCTTCAGTGAGCTGCTGTATCGATTATAAAAGCTACTGGAACTTGTAACCTGTTCCATGTAAGTGAGATGCAGGCAAGCAGCTGATACATGAGTAATTTACTTGAATCAGGTCTCTTCATTGCTACACTTCAGCTGGGAATGAAAATGCAAAAGTTGTTTGGCACAGCAGAAAGTTCCCTTAGCTGGAGAAAAGCTGTTGGATCCCACTGTTCACAGTATTTGATCTTAAAACACTAGAGGGCTGCACACCTTGAAATGTCTGTACAGTTCTACCCTGTTATGCAAGCTGGGTTTCATAGTCTCTGCTGTTTAAACAGATTTCAAATTTGGCTTTCTTCTAGTGTTGCCCCCCATGCCCCCGGCTCCCATTCTGCAGTGGCAGAGATAGAATTACTGCTTCCTCTCAGCTTCAGTTCAACCTGGAGTAAGAAAGTAAAGGGTTTCTTCTAGAATTTTCTTCAATTTAAAATAAGCATATTGTAGGCCTCTAAAACAGTGTCCTCATTCACACTGACTTCACTGCAGGCTCAATTCTGAAGTCACTTAAGTGTAAAAACGATTCATACAATGAGAATAAACAATATCATCAAAGGGGAACTTCAATTTTGTATATGAGACTGATTGAGCTAAGTAAATCTTCCTGTTTAGCAACAGGATAAACTGTCCTTAGTCTCACCTTTGCTGGAGCAGAACTGAGAATAAAATGACTGTGTAAAGAACTGCAATTATGCCCTCCTCTTTTATTCCTCCATCCTCAATAAAGGGAAGGAATAGTCAGTCCAAGGGAAGTTGCACATTTTGTATTTACTATCAAGATTTATCAGATATTTTGTAGCCTCTTCTGTGCTTTTTGGAGCTTAGAAGAATGCCTGAGCATTTTAAGGAAGAAGGCCATGTGGCTTGTAAATAAAATATACATGTAGATCCCTATTGCAGGAGGGAATTTGAAAATATCACTCAGGTGGACTTAAACTGTTCTAAAACCAAAGGGCAAAATAAACAAATATGAACTTGGTTATTTTTATATTCTGAATGCTCTCTGAGAAGTCCAGAGTGCTTGATGTTGTCACTATTTGTTTGTCTTGCCAGCAGATTACTGAATTGTGATCTCTGTTTTGCTGAGGGAATGTAAAAGCAAATTAAAGTCGCTGAGTCTGTCTGCCATGGGTCATTTTGAAAGGTGCTTTCTAGTTCTCTCTGGAAGATGGTTTCTGAGGAAGAAAAATATATATGGCTTAAGACTCAGGAAGACAAAGCAAAAATATATTGAGAAGATAGGCATATAAAGCAGGTTTTTCTGGGTAAAGCAATATGTACAATCAGATGAATAAAAGGAGGAGGCATGCAGTTGCACAGCTATTGACTTGGGGGAAGAAAGACTCCAGCAGCTTATTTTATTTGTGCTGAAGTGATGGAAGTTAGTTATGCATGCTCCCTGAAACTGGCCCAAGAGCACATTTTGGAGAGGTGGGGGAAAAGACAGCTTTACAGCACAGAAACATTCAGTAATCCATGAAGGAGAGCTGAAAATGAATGCAACAAATCCAAACTCCCCTCTAAAGCCAAAGGACTATCCAACTACTCTGAGTTCTGGTGTTATTTAAATTATGTGTTCACAAAATAATTTCAAATGTTAATTTAATTTTCAAAATGAATTAAAACATTGCATACATTCACAATCAAAAGTGAATTTACCAAAATTTTAAAATGCTGTTGAATTTAAATGATTGCTTTGGTCCATTTTTCTTACCAGGTATTTTAAATTGTTATTCAAAAATAAAGGATGCATTTAGTTCAAGTTCTATATAGTTCTTTTTAGTTCCATGGGAGTTCATAAGCATTTTGCAAAGTAATTCTGAGAAGCTTCAAACTCTGTATGATCAATAAGGCTCCCAAAACTTGCAGGCACATTATCAATCATAACTAGTTTAAGTCCTGTAAAAGAATTTAAATCCTTAAAATCAATCCACTTCTTTTTTTGATAAGAAGAAATTATCTGATTGCTGGCTAGTAGCAAAATTGGGAGAAACACAAAATTTATTCAATTATCTCATTATTTAATTATTTTACTCTTAAATAATTAAAAAACCCTAATTGGCAGTCTTCTTCATTTAAAGAACATAAGATGTTCTTCTGATTACTCTGACCAACTCATAAACAATTACAATTTAATAATCCTAGTTTCTAGTGTAATAATCCTAGTGTAATAATCCACAGCACATGTATCCTCCTGTGACTTACTCTGGTGTGCAGATGAGATCTTGAAAAGAAAAGTTATCATTCTTTCATTAATTAAAAACCTGTTCTCAGTGGTTAAAAATATATCACAATTTTAGGATAATTTGCCTACAATCCACTAAGTTTCTGATTAGCAGAATTGGGTTACTTTTAGCTTCTGAGTTTAGACAAGGCAAATTAATTTTGATTAAAGGTATTTGTACTTCTTTTTGTGGCCCCTAATTTGATCTCCTATGTCTTTCAGCTGTGGTGCACATCTCCTGTTGCAAAGCTCATCTTTCAAAGGATGTTTAATACACCAGTGTTTTTTCACAGCAAACCTCTAACTTCTTTTCCTTCCCTTCCCTCTCTTGCTTGGGTCGAAGAACAGCAGACTACTCACACATGAATGTTTACAGTGGAGAATTTGTGATACTGAATATTCAGAACCTAATCTTCTACCTTTTCATTCATAGTTATGTACATGAGTAGTGAGTGGAGCAAATATATGTCCCTAAAAATACCTGAACCTTTTTTCACATCTGCCCTCATTTTCATCATCATTTTTATAAATGTAGGCCATGTGGGGTGTCCAGAAAATCCCTCTTTTCTTTGCCAGCTTGTATTCATCCTAAAACTATTTCTACCCTGAACACGAAGATACACACATAAAGTCACATGAAGACAAAGATGTGTGGCTTTGAAGAAAAGATGCAAGAGACCTTTCACTCTTCCTTCTCTCTAGTCACACAGAAGCTTGGCTGATCACAGTAACATCTGAAAACAAAGTCATTCAAGTATTTTTAAGGTGTTGAAGTTACTAGAATCACTATTTCTGTGGGAATTCTGTGAATGGAAAAGGTAGAGACTCCTGTGAAATGTGTCCAAACCTATTCAAACACAACTCTAAAAGAAGTCATCCATTTAGTAATCTCCAGCTAAGACAACAAAAATAATCAGCCCCTCAGTTTCTTACCTTTATTAAAAAAACCAAAATCTTAAACAAAAGGTACTTGATAAATAATCTATTGAACTGATAACCATTATAGTGCCCAAAAAAAAAAAAGGCTTAGCAACAGTATTCAAAGAACAAGAAGGCATAAAAATTTAATTATTACTTATGCTAATTTACTTGCATTCTGACAGAATTAAGTATTTGTGAGTTTCAATACTATTTTTTAATGAATTTTTGAAAACTGGATGAAAGCATTAAACAGCACAAATGGTAAATCACTGAGAGCCTAATTTTTGGATGTATAATGTAATGGGAAAACCGACAACTGCCAGTTGACCTCTTGTTTCCTTGCTTTCTGTACTGTGATCATTGAGGTGAAACTCTCTGACATATTCCTTCAATTTTTCAAAAGCAAGAAAATGAATAAAATACCCTTTCAGTGATCCTGGTATTTAAATAAATGACATTTATAATAGGAATGCACTTTTGCCTCCACTTTAGAACCTTTTTCAATTTCTTCCGAACAGCCGTTGTTTATGACAAGGAATGACAGACCATTTCCATTTCCATCTCTGATTCCTGTAGCCAGGTCATACTGTCTCATGCAGAGTGGGAGGGAGAGGGCAGCTCATTCTGCTACCCAGGTCTTATCTGCAGTAGCCAGTGAGTGGATGGACTGACACCCAAGACTGAGCATGCAGGCCCACCTTGCCTGCATGCGAGCCTCCTGTAGCGCAGTGATTTCTTTAACAGCAGTCTTTTGTTTCTGCACTCAGCTGTATTTGATGAGAGCAGAGCCTTTGTGCTAAGATGTTCCAGCACTTGCTCCTAGTCAAAAGTTGGCCGATGCTCAAGGAGAATGTAGGACAGCACCAGAGGGCCATTTTGCTGCCTATACTTTTCCTGATGTGTGGTCAAGTTCTGATGCAGGAGAAGGGAAACCTCAGCAGACTCCATCTCTCACCTTCAGTTTACACCTACCAATCTAAGTGTTTATCTACCATGCAGATAAATACAACTTTGAAATTAAATGTGCAGTCTATGCATATTTGTAAAAAATGCATAGACTTATTATGCAACTCTCTTTAGCATTTCATTGGGCTATTGATACTAGCATAGATGAAGTTTATAAATTAATTCTTTGGACTCATTTGCAATTTGAGACTGCTGGAAACTGTATAAAAAATGTACAACAAACCATACAATTCATCAGCATTATGATCCTATACATCTAGGAAAAGCTATTGTGAGTGCCAGTGGCTGTGTAAGAATATCTGCATGTTTATTGTTCCCTCCTGAGGCAACAAGCATTGTCTGAAATGAAAGCTCTGTGTCTTGACTATCCCTTGAGAACTATAATTACAGCTATAGAGGATATACCATACCGACTGTCGAGCGATTGAAAAAGACTGACAGGCAAATGCATTTTGTGTCCATTTTGTATTGCTCTGATATCAGATCCTCTGAAAGTTGAAATGCATAGGCAATGGGCCAATCTAACCTCAAAATTAGAGGATTGAATATACCAACATCAATATGATTATAACTTTTCATATTGTTCATGACTTTGGCCCAGTGCCTTCAAACAGAACCAAAATAAGTACTGAAAAAACAAGCACTGCATTTTCAACATTGTTAGTTCTAAATAATAACCACAGCTTCTGGCATACAGCTGAGTGCTTTTGCTAACTAAACAAACCATATCTCCACATAGAAACCAAAGTCCATAGACTTGTCAGAGAATGGACGCTGAGGACATGATCAACTGAAATACAAAGGCAAAGATAAATAGAAGAATTGAAAATGCCAAATCATGCTTGAAATTTTAGAGCATGTTGGTAATAAAACGCCCTGAGATTTTTCAGAAAATATCTCAAACCATCAAGATCCCCTCCTAAAAGAAAAGACACTTAATGGAATTGGAAAAATACAAAGTATGTATGTGAAGAAAATAATATGAACAGCAAGATTAATTCAGATTAAGTTGTCATAACAATGTAAATGAATTAGGAACATTTAAATTCAAGTTTCTCAGGATTTTTTTCTTTAGGCAACCACAATAAATTAGTGATAACCTCTGAAGCCAAAGCAGCCTTAAAATTTGTTGCAATGTGCTAGGATTTTACCCTTGGCTCAAATTAATATATTTTTAGGCTCTAAGTGAATTCCTTGATAGACAAAAGATTTTTGACAAATCCAGGTTCATCTCCTGAATAAACCTTCTTAAAGGCAAATTCAAATAGTCAAATGTTATATCATGCAATTTTTCCCATATTTGTATTTTGAAAGAAAAGTAATGAATTGTTGGTTTGCTACTTATTGGTTCACATAGAAAATGGAATTTATAAAGAATTTTACTAATTGTCAGTTCAGGTAGTATTGGGTTAGTAATTTTAAATTAGACAGAACATTTTAGGTATTTAAATAGCTGGAAATGTACTGTCATCCTTTATAAGAACAATCTTTAGAATTTTGTATGACATATTAATCCTGAAAGTGGTCATCATCTGTAATCTCATCACCAACTTTATGAATGACTTTAACATAAACTCAACAGATTTCTTCAACATGCCAGCAAGAAAATTCCCCAGCACAGTATAGATATATTAATCTTATCTGAGTGTGAACCATGCAGCTGCATTTTCTCATCAGACACAAAAGACATCATACTTGGGATGATCCCCTCTATAATTTATCAGTAACTGAACATGCAGCAACAGAACTGAGAATATTCCTGGATCTAGTATGACTGTATTAGCAGCTAATTTATGTTCTTTAAAAGCCATCAAAATCGAGGGTGAAATGTAAGTCAATGTAAAATTGAAATGTAAAAATGGTCTCAATGAAAAATATTACAAGATACTAGAAAAGTTAGTAATTTGCTTTTTTTTAAACTTATTTTAATTAGGATTTGCAGAATAATGCAGAGGCATGGGTTTTCTTAAATCTTCACTGTTCCAGTTCTGATCCTACAAAGGAGATCTTTTTCCATTTTGAAACAAGTAATATAATATGAATACCTAGGAGTAATGTGAATAAAGGTGACACAAGTCATATCTTCAAGATTTTTAAAGAGCTGTTTAACACATCATCTAATATTTCCAAATTAAATAGGAGCATAAGGAAAAGGCGGTCTCCCTTGTTTTGTAATGCTCCATTAGATTTTGCTGTGCTAAAAAACATTAGTTCTTGTGATAAAGAAATCTCAAAAATTAAACCTGTGAGTTCAAGAACTTAGGAAAAAAAAAAAAAAGCCAGGTCAACATGAGAAACAGCTATTTGAGCTTAACCAGGCTTCAATAAACCAAGCATCTTGAGGGATGTAACTGAGAGCAAACATTGTGAATGAGAGGCTGGCAAAGGACATTAGCAGACATGACTGATAAGAATTCAGAAGGAGGACCACAAAGGAAACCGTTTGTTTAGTTGGAACCCCAAAACCCTCCTCTAATAAATTTTCTCTGCATCGCAAGGTGTACAAGCTCTTTTATCTCTGGTACTCTACTGTCTTTTCTCTGTTGATTGACTTAATTCAATGTTTGGGTAACAGACAATGTCTGACTGATTAATAGCCATATTTTTCAGACAGGAACAGAGAAGAAATTATCTTTTATAAGGCTGCCTAATATATCCTTCTTTGTTATATCTCTGATCACTAAGGTCTGTTCTTGTTAAAAATTGTTTAGCATTTTGCTTGTATATGACAATAAACTCAGGGTTACATTTTGTAAACTAGGAAGTCTTAATTTGGATTTTTTTTGAAGATTTGATATTATTTACTGGGTTTCAGTGCTTTCAGCATTTATTGTGCTAATCACAGTTCCATTATATTTTGACAATACTATATTTTGATACATTAAGTATGCTCTGTAGGCATACAATAGATTGAAGATTGGCAGAAAAGAATATAAGATAACTGAAAAGACAAAATACTTGATCATCATATTACTGTACTAGCTAACTTTCACTACTCTCATGAAGACAAGAAGAGCAAAGGTTCTACAATGAAAGCTTGAATGGCTTAGTAACAGTGCTTCTCAACAACTCAGCCCTTCATATGATGTTCTAAAAGCAGACTGACCAACCAGCTCTTTGGAGAAAAAAAAAATCCTTTTGAGAACTGGTCCTCTTTAGAAAAAATGTTTCATACTGTTCCAAAATGAGTCAGACCCAATTTTAGCAAACTGTGTCTGGTATTCTATTCGTTGGTGACCTTATTTCAGATGAACACCTGCTCTTCCCTTCCATATTCAGTCTGTTCAAGAGCTACCTGAAAAAGCTGTGATGTCAGCCTCTCACAGAAGCTTTCCTCCCTCTGATTGCTCTTTCCATCCTACTCTTTGTTGTACTTTAAGGTACATCATGAGTAACAGTAGTGCGTGCATGTGTGTGTGAGTGTGTGTATGAAATATTTTTATACCTTCTTATTAGCATAGAATGGTCTCAATATTGTAATCTACTGAAAATAGGCCACTTATGAAAGAGGGATGGTAAGGTTCACATCCAAGCACCAAGGTTCACATCCAAGCAAGTTTCAATTTTAGGTTTGGTTACTTCACATCCTTAGAAACACTGGCTACCCCCATCTTGGAATGTTTTTCATCCAGTGAAGTCTCATTTTCATCAGTTTTGTTTCTTCTGCCATTAAGAGGAATTAGCTGTTAGTTAGCTCAGCTACTTTCTTTACACTCTATTTTCACAAATATAAGTTCCACTACACATAAAGTATAAGACTAATTCTCACATTAGCATAAGACAACAATTTATTTTCCTTGAGTTTTTAGTCTTCTAATAGATAAATTAAAATGGATGCCTAAAATAGTCCTCATTTCACTATTGCAAAAGTCCAGCACTATAAACAAGCTTCAAACTTTCAAAAATACACAAGTTAGCAGCCGGGTTTCTCAGAACCACAGAATTGATGAGGATTGAAGAGACTTTGAGAGTCCATTTAAACCAACCCCCCATGCTCGAGCAGGGATACACAGAGCTGGTTACTTTGGACACAACGCAGATGGATTTTGAATATCTGCAAGGATGGAGACTTCCAATCTCCCTGGTCAACCTGTCCCTGTGCTTGGTCACCCTCACAGTGAAAAAAAAAAAGCTTCCCCATATTTAAGAGCAACCTCCCATGTTTCAGTTTGTGCCTTTACCTCTTGCTCTGTCATTGGGCACCACTAAAAAGAGTGTATTGGTCTTCTTTACACAATCCCCTTAGGCATTCATACACATTGGCATGGTCCCCACAAGCCTTCTTTTCTCTTTTTTTCTGAATAGTTCCAGATCTCTCTGCATTTGCATCACTGGAGAGATGCTCAAATCCCCTAAACATCTTAGTGGCCCTTCACTGGACTCTATGACCATACCTCTCTTCTACTGGGGAGCCCAGAACTTGATACAGTACTTCAGTTGTGGATTTAACAGTAACTGGATGATATCCAATGCAACAGAATCCATCTCCAAGACTAGGGCTCCTAAAAATTATGAGTGGAATCCTAAAATTAATCTTTCTTTTGTGTAAGCATTCTAATGTGAAATTTCTACTGTTACAACTTTATTATTTAATGTTTACCAGTCTTTATTTTCACATTTCTTAGTCTACTACAAAAATTTAACTACAAAAATATATTTGTATTACATTTGAGTAGGTTTACTCTCTGTGCCCATTAAAAATGTAAACATTTATCTGATTCTGCCTTCCTCTTCATTAATATCTTACAATAAAGATATACATAGATTGAATATGAATATGTGTGTGCTTTCTGGAATATTGTATATAGCAACCCGTAGCTTAATTGATATAAGTGCAGCCATGATAACTCACATCCACTAAGAATTGAGTCCCCTTTTTCCAGACAAGCTTTTGTTCATTCAGCACTGCTTTTAAACATGCTAGGATTGAATTCCCTGAAAACAGCCAAATTTAGAACAGGCACAACAGAGGAGCAAACGAGCAAGCTTTCTTGTTTGTCCTTACTTGCCCTCTCCTTCACAATATCCTTGACCCAAAATAACCACTCCTAGGCATCAGATTGTAAAATAGTCTGAATGATCATTCAGCTTTCCTTTTATTGGTGTCTGTAGCTAATGAATGTGCATCAGGTTTTACCTCTACAGCAGAAATTGTATTGATTCAATATTAAATTGATAATATATGTGTATAGCAGAGAGAGCTAAAAAGAAATTTGTTTTTTAAACCATTTAAAACAGATGTCTTTACTAATTTATTCTGATGCATTTAGTTGCACAATTTCTGCATACTCAGTCACAGTCACACTGAAGTTCTAATTTGCATTAAGATTCTATGGGTTGTCTTGCAGCCATATGTAAAACCTTGAAGATAACCACAGATAGACTGAAAGAGGAAGTTTCCATGCCACAATTTAAATTATTTAATGAATATTATCCATCAACCTAGGGAGTTATTATTAAAGGTTTGGGTTTGTTTTTTTGGGTTTTTTTTTTTTTTGGTGGTGGTGCTGATGATGGGGATATTATTAAAAGAGAGAAAAAAGCAGCCATATATAAGTGAGAGATACACAGCCTAAAGGAAATAACAAATCATCACTTTTCAAACAACTTAAAGGTGTTTGCTAATATGGTAGCAATCTGCTGTGAAGTCAAGCTGTAAATAGATTCTTTTGTGTTAGATTTGCATGCACAAGATGTTAATCAGTTCAAAGCTCAGACATTCGTGTTCCCTAGAATTATAACAAAACAAAGCTCTCTGACATCTCTATAAATGGAAATACTCTGAAAGAATTGAAGAGAGCACTTTGTCTCATTTTTATGTACAGAACATTAGTTATCACATGTAAAAGATCAAAAACAAAAAAGAAAGCTTAAGTGCTTGGCTAATTATACACTAGTGCACAAACTATGCGGACATTGTTTGGCTACATTCCACCTACACAGAGCTAAAATTCAGCAGCTCAGGAGATGTGATCTACCTCTAAGCACTTGGATTACCAAGCAGAGCACTTTCTGTCACAATGTTCCTGTTTGCCATCCATCAGGTATATGAATACTTCAGTAGAATCATAGTTAGTGTAAAAAAAGGGAACAGAATAAGGATTTCAAAGCTTGTTTCCTTGACCACCCTTCATTTCTAGGAACAGACACTTTTTATGCCATCTATCATTGGATTATAAGCAAATCTTTGGGTGACAACAGTTTCTATATCCCAGGTGCCAAATTATAGACTCAGATACATGTCATGCATCTCTGAGGAGCTTAAACAATCAACTTCTATGTTGCTATTTTTAGTACATGCAGCTATTAAAAGACAACTGCACTTAAGTTCAGCTCTGATCCTCTCAATATGTTGAATTCTTAGTTTTGTTTTGTATATGAACAAATCACAGGCATTGTATATGGCTGTTATAAGATAACTGATTCTTTCTTTGAGGTCTTTGCTTACCACACACATGCAACCACTTTTTATAGCATCCTTTCAGTGTATCTGTTGTTATTATTCATAGTTCTTACTTCAGGAGACATCCATTCACTCATATTTCAGAAGAATAGAGCAAGAATCAGCTTGCTTATGAAGTCATGGTAATCACTATGGTTTTTTACATATTTTTTTAAGTAGTGAATAGGTGAATTTGGTAAGCTACCTTGAGAAAATCCCCATTTAAAACAAATTAATACCTAAGGCAAAAAGGAGCATGAAAAGATGAAGAACAGATATATAAAAGAAGTGCCTTGGGAGGTCCTGCCTCTTCAAGAATCATGAAGAAGTGGGAAAAGAATGAGGAGTTATCTTTTGTCAGGTGAAAGCCAAAAAAAGCTGGTGCAGCAAGAAGTCAAGACAAGGCATTTTTTTAACTCAAAAAATATATGCTGGAGGAAAAAAAAAGGTTTCTCTAAACAATATTTACTATCATACTACAGCTTTTTTGAATGTTTTTACTTCTGCAAATCCAAATGCAAATCACCTTTTAACTATCTCTTTCTGCATTGTTCCTGTCTTCTACAGGTTGCAGACATTAGGGAGAACCTAGGTCTGAAATAATCCTAATGACTTGAGTGCAGTTGAAGGATAAATCAATTTGCAGTTAAAGGTCAGATAATCTACAATTTTTCATTCACATTTCCACAGGATTACACTGCTATGGGATCCTTCTATGCTCCTTTGTAATATATCAGTGAAACTCCAGATTATGGAAAAAAAGTAAAATCTACATAAACATGGGTACCTTAATTTTTTTTCCATTAAGAAAAAAATGCAGGTCACTTCATTCTAGCCTCTCACTCTGTTTCCATAGGGAAATGGCAACATCACTGTATGACCAAATACATGGTAGAATTCAACAAGAACCTGACAGGATGAGAAAGTCATACTCCATGGGAGTGGAGTTGTGACCTTATCTTTGCTTGCAGTATGGGAAGTGAAAGAGGAAAAAGTTGGTATATCCCCTAGGGCACTGACCCAGGTAAATCTTCACAGGTGTCTTCTGATAAATGATGATGTAAAGAATGATGGAATCAGGACGAAGACTTCCAGGCTGCCTAATGTAGACATCCTTTAAGAGTAAGATTGCATCAGGACTTCTCATGCATCAGTTTGGAGGGGGTGGACAGCTCTGTGGCCCAGCTCTTGTTCCCTGCCCTTGCTGTGAGAATACAGGGGTTCTGCCATAGAATAAGATTAAACATTCAAGGCAAGATAAAGCTATCTTATCCTTAAACAAATGTCCTTTTCAAAAGCTTAATACAAAGCAGGTCTAGAAAGTCTGCAGCTATAATGATTTCATGTTTTGCTGATCCCAGCCTTTTCTACTGAAAGACTTTTTACTGGTCTCTTGTGGAAAGTTGAGATCAGCATTTAAATGCAAGTCTATCTATTTAACATAAGTCCTCAGCAGCCCAGTAATAGTCAGTGATACTGAGAATTTATAAGTAGTTATGCATGGATACATATATAAATGAAATGCATATTGTACTTTTTATGGCTGATGACTATACATTCAGTCTTTTTTCAAAATAATTGCAAATTCTTTGGGTTTTTTTTTTCCCTTTTCTCTATTAATTAGGATGCAAAACCATTACCTAACAAGAATATTTTTCTTGTTTGCAACATCTCTTTCCACAGACAGTTAGGGACCAATTAGAGGCATTTCCTATCTCCTTCTAATTTCTATACCTAACATACATTGCTTCCTCTCCTAGGTAACAGGGAAGCTATTACACATGTAATGGGGAATACCAGGAAAATACTCCATGTTCTTTCTATTTCTTTAGTAATAATCCTTACCACCTATTTTAATGTGATAGATAATTTTTACTTTAAATTAGAATTCTTATGAAAGAAAATGATAAAACTGAAATATAATATAGCAATCCAGCTTGTGCAACATGCAGCCCCTATAGCTGTTTTTTTCTTCCTCTTTTCCCCTCTGCAGAAACTCCAGACAGCAAAACTGTTCTCAGCAAAAAGCTAACAAAATCCTATTCCTTGTGCTGTGCATCATGCCAGTTAAATCATTTAATACTAAAGAATTTTTTTTTCCATTGAAAGGCCTTTAGGAAAAGCTGATCAGTGCAGAAGGTTTCATGTTCTAAGGTTAAAAGGGCTTCTAGCCTGCACATTCAGCTCCTTCTCTTACTTTGTAATCTAGAGAAACCTGGCTAAATCAATCTCAGCCTCTCCAAATAAAGTATACCAGACTTGGCACTTCTGTATCTGCACATTGCAATTTTGCTTCCCACAGTGCCAGTGAAGCAGTGTGAGACCTTGTCAAACCTCATCAGGCAGTGAGCACGGAGATCAGGATTCCCAGCCTGGGGTCCCACACCCCTAAAGTCCTGACTTCAAAGTGACTCCCCCATGTCTCCATTAGGAGAAGTATATACTGCATGTCTATGCCTGGAAATTTTTCTAAGTTTTTTTTTTTTGGCCCATGCTTAACTTAATGCCTTAAGCATGTCTCTGCATTTCCCTGGCCCTCCAGTCAGTATATGCCTCCTGTCTCATCTGCTGCCTCCTATAACTGCCAAATTTCTGCAAGATTCAGTTCAGACCTGATTGTCAAGATTTCTCTGAGCCTCTTAGCTCTTCCATGTTCTTTACCTGTGGCTGAACACAAGGCATTTAACCTCTCAGCTTTGATTTTTGTCACTTGTAAAATGGAGAAAATAATCTTTAGTACTTACCATGAAAGAAGTCAATATTTATCATTGATAACCAGAATGTAAAATCTGAGATCTCACACTTGGGTCTTCATCTTTCTTCCTTCAAAATCAATGCAAAGTTCTCATTGACTTAAGGAGAGCAGCATGTAGCCTTTGCTTCTTTATCAACCCAGAAATACTGTGATGACTGAGATACTAAAGCACTGACAGTCATTGGCTTTCAGATAGATGTTCAGTAGCAGTTATGACTTACCACCACTACTGTCTCAGAAAGGAACCAGGAAGATTGATGCAATTTTGTTTTTATTAGAGAGGTAAACTTTTTTTTTTAAATTAAAAAAAAGCAGCACTGTAAGATTTGTATCTTACTGCCTGAATAAACCTGTTTCTGTTCACACAGCAGTCGCTGAGCGTGAACTGATTTCCAAGTAATAAGGACAAAACTTTTATTAACCCATTTGATGTCCCTCAAATTAAACGATTAGGAAGATTTCAATCTAGCATAATGCCAGTCTTCTCAAATCTGGAATCATAGTGCAGGCAGCAGGGTGTGGTGAGGTGTGGGGTGCAGTGTTTTTTTTTGTTTTTGTTTTTGTTTTTGTTTTGTTTTTGTTTTTTTTTTAAGACAACAACTGCAACAACAAAAAATGTCTTTCCTTTTCACCTTAGGAGTTTCTAGTCCAGAAACACCACAGAGACAGAGCAAAGAAGGCAATGATTTCCAGTTGTGGGGAGGGGGAAAACACTACTTAGCTGCACAGGCTCCTGTTTTGACTTCATTTGGAAGGTTCTATAACTATTTCTCAGAGGAACTTTATGCTAGTTTAAAAAAGTATCTCACTTCAGGAAGAATTCAGTCAGAAAAGAAGAAAGGGGTGTGTGTGTATCAATAATGAGAACTACATAATAATATGGGAACTACACCTTGGGATTGAGTTAGGTAACTTACATTACAGCCAGAGTATCATGTCACCTCTACAGAAGAAGTCAGGCTCTCTGTGTTTTCCATCAGAATATGAATATACAGTGTTTTCTGGATCAAACCAAGCATGCTTATGTAAATATGATTTTAGTTTAACTTAAGAGCCACACCATGTCACAGAGCTTGTAAAACTCCTGAGCTTGCCTCATTTGACTCTATCACATTCAGAATAAAAGTGAGTACAAATACACAAATGGAACAAATCCACTCTGCTTCCTTTGGGATAACAGTATAGTCCCTCAGCTAGCTTCAAAGATGACGTCTGAGTGCTCCAAGCAGACACTGAGGCCAGCCCCAGATGAATTCTCTGCAACAGTACCAAATTGGAATAACCTATTTCAGGCCTGGTTCCCTCTGAGATGATAAAATTAACAGTACACCTCTCACAGCTGTGTATCCTCAGTATCTGAACCTATGCTGTGCCATTCAAGCTGCTTCAGCAATAAAAAAGCAAAACTGAAGGAATGTCTTTTGCAGAAGCATACGTATTTCTGCTTCTATTTTGCAATGACAACATAAGGGCAGTCAAATTCTTAGACTCCATGGACAGGTAAAAGAAGCTTTCATATTTCTGATTAAATCAATCATTTTTCAATATGAAAAGCATTTTCCTGAAAGTATGAACATTTTCCTGAAAATAACTTCAGCCTCAAAATGATTGATATCCCTTCTGGATGGTAAAAGACAATAGAAATCTACAAGCAGTAATGTGTAAAGGAACAAAGGAAGAAAGGCAGGAAGGAGGGAAGGAAGTAGAAAGACACATAATGTGTTTCTACATCAACATGCACGTGCACTTATGCACAGAAATGAATCCCTCCACTTTTTAATAAGGATTTTACTGGACATTAATATTTTAGGAGCATCCATTGTACATAGGAATATTCAGCAAGATATGTTACTGGTATCCTTCATAATATAAGATTAGAAAACTAAGAAAATTGGGATACCTCTGAAAAGAAATAGCACTCCATAAAAGAATACAGTTAGATTAGAAAAAGCATCTCAATGTCTTACATTGAATATTTCCCCCTTCCAAAATAAAACAAAACCAAAAAAACCACCCAAAATACAGAAGATAGATAGGTATCTAATTCTTCATCACTGGTTTTCACTCATTGAAGTCTTCTGCCAAGTTAAAGCTAACAAGTTGCATGCACATATGTGGCTTGAGGAAAAAGCTCTGCTTTTTAATAATGACTCTTGTAACTGGACCTCTCAATACATACAGAATTATGAGGCAGTGCATACTAAGAATATTAGCTTTCATTCTTCAGATATGACCACTTTTTTTCATAAAAATTTTTTTAAACCATGGTATCCTAGAATCAGCCATATTTGTTTTGCCCTGTTAATCAAGTGTCCCTTTTGGTCTGATGCAAACTTGAGTTTGCATCTACAAAATTTGAGTTCTGGAAATCCATGCTTAATCATCATCTTCTGGGATTTATAATTCCTGGTGTTTATCATTCTCTGGGTTTATAATCCCCAAATATGAACCACTATGGAAGTAGGATACTGCTGATGTTCAGTGTAGGGGGCAGAAAACCATAATAATATATGTAGCTCATTTCTCAGTATTCTGTGTTCCTTCTCACAGTGTCACTGAACTATAAAAATCAAAGGTTCATCCAGCTTCATAAACTAAACAGGAGTAGGGCACAGTCACCATGTTTAGAGGCACAGTCCTTGACAGTTTTAAGGGAACTACTGCCGTCAAAGAAATTCTTGTGGTGTAGTTCAGGGGTTATCTAGGAATGGAGACAGTCCCCAAACTGCAAGACACTGGTCATCTTGCCTTTAGGAGCATCTAGGGTGCATGAATGTGAACTGTGACACACTGCTTGTTCTCTGAGCTAGATAACAGAATTTTGCTCTTTTATTTATTTTTATTTTGTGTCTCTCTACAATTACCTTAAAGGATGTTATAGTGAGGTGAGTGTTGGTCTCTTCTCCCAGACAACAATAGATAAGTGATAGGACAAGAGGAAACAGCCTCAAGGTGGTCCATTGGAGGTTTAGATTTGATATTAGGAAACATATCTTCACTGTAGGGGGTGGCAAGCATTGGAACAGGCTGCCCAGAGAAATGGTGGGATCATCAACCCTGGAGGTATTTAAAAGACATGTGGATGTGGTGATCAAAAATGTGGTTTAGTGGTGGATTTGGGGGTGTTAGGTTAATGGTTGGACTCTTTAAGTTCTTTCCCAACATAAGCGATTCTATGATTTGATGATCCTATTTACTTGTCTTGAAACAAACATTAAGAAATATCTTGCAACCTTTAAAATTACAGAGTCATGTAAATGAGACACATATGTTCAAGTCACTGCTTAAAACTTCACTGTGTCCATCAAGATGATCCTGCTCCTTTTCCAAATCTTAAAATCCATGATGCTGTATTCTTTATAAAATCTTCCAAAAAATGGCCATCATCAAAAAAAAAAAAAAAAGCATTTTTTCCACAGTAAAAACAGAGAAAAGCATGTTGCCAAAGGAAAAATAAGAAAAGAAATTACATTTTCCGTATTTGTTTTTTAGAGCAGGATGACTGACATTATTCTACCCCTAAGTGGAGGAGGATGTTGAAGTGTAGAAACAAAACTTGTCAAGAATACTGGCAAAGGAATATTTGCTGAAAATTGTTAAAGGAGTAACCACAATAAAATAGAAAAAAACACCTTACAGGTACACATGGATATAGAAGACAGTGGAAAGAAAGGGAATATGTTGCCAACCAATTCAGTTTTATTCTAGAAATATTTTATCATAAGACAGTGGAATTCAAAGCTGTAACATTTCTTCTCTATAACTCAACAGTTCTGTGGGAATCATGTCCATGAAGACACATGCTGAAGTGTTCTTGTACTGATGTGATGTTAATTAAAGAGACAATATTATTGCTGACCATATTTTCTCTTTGCACCCATTATTCATCATGTTCAGGGGCACATGGCAAACTGCAGACAGTTGTCATCTAGATTATATAACTGTACCTTTTTTTATGCTCAGCAAGAACAAATAGTATTCTTTCAAACAAATACAAAAGAAAATATTTGCATAAAGAATTAAAAATGCAGAATTTGATCAAGTTTATCTATTTTATGGGTTCATAGCACATCATGTTCTAGGCATTTTTTCTGAGCATGCCTGCAATATCTCATTCAAGCAGTTTTAGATATCTACTTTCCATGAGAATAACGAAGAATAAACTTATATTTATGCCTAAAGTTTAACTTAAGCCTATTTCAGGGGGAGGAGGGGGTGATTTAATTTCCATTATTCTTCCTTTCTTTTTCTTTACCTGACAACTTTCTAATATAAAATGCATGAACAGTGAAATGAGTAGATCTCTAAGACTCCTGTATCCCTGGTGGGTTGTTCAGCTACGGGGATATACAACCAAGCACCTTCATGTTTGCTGTCCTAAATCCATGAATCTTGAATCCCTGGGTGCCCAAGTGGCCCAGTTTCAATAGTATAAGAACATTTTAGAGGATGGGCTTTTTTAGGTTAATTCTTTCCCTCTGTTTCTTATTCAGTATAAAGTTTGGTATACCATAGACATTTTACCCTTCACTTTTTTGGTCTTTGATTACTAGACAGGTGTCAGAGAGTAGCAACTATTTGAGTGCTAAGGCACTGACTCACAAGCTTGAAATTCAAGTCCTTTCTCTGAAACAGACATCCACATCTTACCCTGAGCAAGCCATGGAAGCAGTACATGCCTCAGTTCTTAACTGGAAAATGGAAAACAGAAAAATCTTTAAAACCATGCTACATAATTAGTACAGTACACGAGACAGTACATCGCAGAATATGAAAGGCAATCATATCCTATGGCAACAGCAGCTGTATTCACACTGTAAATATAAACTAAGGCCAGTTAATCCCAGAGAGAGGGGCATCTTTTTCACAGAAGTGTCACAGATTTCAATCAGCTTTAATGCCAATTGACTATAAGTCACTTGTGATCCCTGTATTGGCATCAGTCTGCTTTAGGCTAAGCTCTTCCACAACGTTGTGATATTTGTGTTTCCAGTACTGAAGGTATTTCAATTAATTTTAAAAGATCACTGAGATTTTTTTTCTCCCACAATAAATAATTCTATCTGCTTCTGTAAAACCCTTTGTTTCCCTTCAATTTTTGGCACAAAATACCTGCCAATCTCCCTTCTCACTACTAAATGAAATACAGCATGGAAAGCAAAATGGAATAAGAAAAATTAAAATGGTGATACCAGTGAGAGTTGCAAAAAGCAGCAGTGATAAAAACTCCCAAATTAAAAAGCCAGTGTGAAAGATGCAACAACAACAACAAAAAGAAATAAAACCACCAACCAACCTAAACAAAACAAAATAAACATACAAAAACAAAATAGACCAAAACAAAACAAAAAAACCCCAAACCAAATCAAACCAAACCAAGCCAAAAACAACAGCAACAAAAACAAAACAAAAAAACCCAAAAAAACAACCCCCAAAACAAAACAAACCAATTAAACAAAACCATAGACAACATCAAAACTCCATACCTGGAGTGGAAGTTGGAGAATATTTGAACAGCTGTTAATCAAATATTCACTGTTAAGCAAAAGAAGAAGTTCATTGTAGAAAGAAAATCAAAACTGAAGCCAAATGGGAGAGAGAAAGGGACCATGCTTGAAACAGAGAAAAAGAACCAAAGGAGGAGAACACTCTACATGTTAAAAGTCTCAGAGATCTGCCACATGACACATGGACACTGGTGAGCGAGACATGTCTTCAGTGCACAGCTCCACCAGTTTTCACTGGCTTCATCAAAATTTCACATCATATGATGTCTCAGAGACATCATCTCAGAGACCTGTCATGAGATCCTTAGTTGTATCCCCCATTATTTTTTGCCCTCTATCAACAGAGGGCAAACACATTCCATTTCCTAGGTTCCTGTGCCTCTTTGTCCATAGGTGCTTCCTTACAATCACTTGAGGCTTCCTTGTCACTGTATCGCAGAGCACAGTTTTGAGCCCCACTAAAGCCTCTAATTTTTTTCCCAACTAGCCATGTTTCTCATAGATGGAATAATTCCACAAGCTTCTTGGCATTAGTTTTTTAGGGCACAGACAGCATTATCATGTCAGGAAGCAATGTATGTACAAAAAAAGGCACCATTCACTGTGTCACTAGGTCACAAGTGCTCCTTTATCTAAAAAGCTCTGTGAATTTAGGTGTATTACTTCATTTTTTTTTCTGCACTTTTTCCACTCCACATTCATCACCACCCAGTGCTCAGAGGTCCCAGTGCTGCCCCACAGAAGACACGCACTCCTGCTCTTTCTTCACTTATAAAAGCACATGAAAACGTACAAAGCAGCCACAGGAGCCAGCCAGGGATGGTGAAACGCTCAGCACCACAGCATCAGTCCAGTAGGACACCTGGATCCAGGCTCATATCATCAGCATTCTGCTTCAGGGGACACACTGGCAAGGGGGACACAAGCAGATTGTCATAACAGTCCACAGTGCTTTCTATGTAGTGGGAGCCCTTTTCATGTGATACCAGGTGTGTATATACACACACAGAGCACGTTTGGCAATGACTACATATTTGTGTATAAATTTTTATGAAATGTTTTCATTTCTAGAGAAAGAAAATGTACATTCAGCTGGCCCATAATGCATTCTGCTCTCACATTACTCTGAATCTTAATGACTAAGGTTGAGAATAAAGGTGTAAATGTTCATATATTTTGGCAGCAAAAAGTAGGTTAAAATCACAGAATATGATTTATATTTAAATTTTAAACGTTAATTTTGAAGATGATTTTATATGTGAACAATGATACAATTACTTTTGCTGTAGATAAAAATTAAAAAAAACGGTCAGCTTTGTTCTTTGTCTCTATATTTTTAAAAACCTCTGCAAAACCACCATGACAAGATTCACTTCTCACACAGCCTAATTCCTCTTACAGCTCTGAACATTGCTATCTCAGGATCTAGAAGGCTGAGAGACATGTTTTTTCTGCAGATGGCATGAGAGAAAAATCAAGACATGACGTAGAGAAAGATGTTAAATGGCAACAGACTAATGAAGAACATTTTGTCCTACTTTTGAGGAGCACATCAGGAACAGCTTGCTTTTATAGTGGATCTGAAGTATAATCACTGGCACTATATGACTGCTGCAAGCATTGCTCTGCACTAATCACTACCATATTATTGTAAGTTTTGCTGAGCATTCTGTAAAAGATACGTTGCATTCTTTTTTTTTTCCTTGGCACTTATCTTGAAAATTAATCAGATATACCAAAATCTCTAGACAGTAAATAATGATAAGCTGTAGCTTTTAACATTCTTGATAAGTTTCAGAGATTTATTGCTTTTCATTTTACTAGCTGCCAAGAATCAAAACAATGGCTAAATCTATGTATGGATTTCCATTAGGTAAATCATAATAACTAAATAGTAGAAGGAAGAGAGGCCTTTGATGCAAAAGCATCAAAGCCTTTAAGAACCTATTTTTAAATCTGCAGCAATCACCCATTTTTACCATAGTAAAAGCCAAACATTTTGAAGAATGATTTTTAAAGATATATTCACAAATTTCTATTCAGATATTGATCCAATATCCATACAGAGTCTCTGCAAAGGTGACAAGGTGACAAGAAATCTATTTAAAATCAATCTTGTCATATAAGTTGTAAGGAGTAAAATTTAAAAAAAATTCTCTTCTAGGCCAAGAAAGAAGAAAGAGAGACAGAGCAAGAACAAATCTGCAAGAAATGCTTTCTAGTCATATTATGGAATATTCTATTGAGCAATCCTCATCTAGTATTCAGAGAGTTAAAAGACATTCAAGCTTTGCCAAAGCAACTTGAGTATCTCCAACAGGGATATGCTTTGTATATATGACTGATATATTGGGAAATCATGTAATCTGCTAAGCTTCTGGACCTGCTAAGTGTGAACTGGCTCTTCCAAAATCTGAGCAGAAGCAGATATTTATGAATCTAATCACTGTTTGCCACCTGAGAAAACTGGCTATTAGGACTGAGCCCTTACTCTGAAATCATTGGGAGAGCAGCCATTGACTTCAACAGATCAGTATCTTACCAAGGATTAAATCTGGTATAAAGTGAATTTTATTTCCACCAAGTAGATTTTCAGTCAATGGAAGAAAATCTGATTATTCTTTACTAAAGCATTCAGGGTTCCTTGGATTTTGTTTATAGTCCTTTTTTTATTTTTTTAATGAATTTGGACATGCAAGGAGAGGTAAGAAAAACATTTTCTCCAGGATACAAGCAGCTTATTTTCTGTCAGCCTTCTGTGCTGTTCAGAATTTGTCGCAGAATCCCCTACAAGCTCAACATTTAAGACAAAGCTCACCACAACCACTTGGAATCGTCTCAATGCTCTTCCAAGACAATATAGATTTTATCACAATATCTTTTTCATCTATACCAGGTATTCCTTTACCAACCAACTAACCAAATAAATCAGAAAAAAATCTCCTTAACAGAGGAAAATATCCTTCACTGTTTCAGAAGTCTAAAAATCATCAGAAGTTTTAAAATATTTTACAACGCTTCAGTGTAAATCTGAAAGCACAAATAATGGCATATATCTATATATGTATACATTTCAATCTATAGTTCATATTGATATTCAATTCTCTCTTATCTCTCTTAATCCTATAGATATGCCTGAACATATACACATGTGTATTTGTTTTCAAGTATGTGAGGAACAGGATTCCATTTCCTTGTTCAAATAAGATGTACTACCAGCCATCAAGTTCCTCTGGCCTTTAGCCAACTTCAGGCAAAAGTTCATTTTTGTACCAGCAACTGCAGCAGCCTAAGGAAAGGGCACGGTTGGGGTTTGGCTCATGTAAATGGGTCTGTCCATGATCACAGTACAGCAGAGCTTCCTCTTGTGGCAGAGGATGCTCCAAGATCCTTTGGGACGCGCTCCCGTGGCTGCGTGGGACAGTGGGTTGGTGTAACCAAGAAGTCGATTTCCCAGCGGTATTTTGGTAAAGGCAAAGTTACTTGTGCTCCTGTAAGAAATGTTTCTCATCACTTCAAAAACTCTGTCTGTGGGAAAGCTTCTCCTCTGATACATGAAGCAAGCTCACCCTGCCCAAACCACAAGTATTAGGGATAAATGCTGAGTGTATGTGTACATGTGTGTACAACATCCAGCCTCTTAAATTTTAATCGAGCTCATACATAAGTTTCTCTGGTGATGGTGAAAGTGTCGGAAATACAAAGCATGCACACACATCTCCCAGCAAATGAAACGTGTCAGCAACAGCTGTAATCAATAACAATATAATATTCTTCCCTAAATAATGGTACAGCAGCAGAAGTGTGTAAGACAGTGATGAATTATTCAGCAGGTCTGCTTTGCTGCTACATTGCTCCTTCCATGGTTTAAGCTTTTCTACAGCTGAAACACCTGGCACAGCACTCTCTGACTTCATCTTCTTCTGAATACCTAAATCAATTTCTTCCCTCATATAAAAATTAAGTTACCTAAGTGCCTGAAGCTCTAAATGGTCTTAAATGGCAAAATTGTATAATGTTGTGAAGTTTTTAAATAAGTGCCTTACTTCTACTTCATAGCTTCACATGGAGATTTGAAATGTATGTTAGCAGGCAGGTGCATATTAAATATTCTTGGAAGTAAATGCTCCAGACTATGGAGAATTTAATTCAGTAGAGTGTGTATGATATTCTGGACAAAGTATTCATTAAAAGACACAAGGTAGATCTATTCAAGTGGTTAAAATGAAAGCCCAGGTTGTTAAATTCTTGCTTAAATTGAACAGTATGCTATTCCCATGTAGATACCACTTGGTAGGGCCTAGAATAAGCACATAGTAATTTAGTTTTGTTAAATTAAATGATGCAAAATGTTTCCAGTCACCTAATTCTCTAAAAATGCACATAATATATATATATGAAAAGTACATGTTTCAACATCTTTTCAACATCTAATTAAATACAGATTATTAAATGAACTTTATAACACTGAACAAGTGTAAAAAGTTAAAATATACAACTCTGGTTCACAGAAGGAAAGTAATTTCTGCAAGACAAACAAGAAAAACAAGTTGAAACTTTTTGCTTGCAATTTTAAAGAAAAGGGATCTAGTTCCTGTTGCGTTTATTTGAGCTATTCTGGAAATTATTTAAATCTTTGTCTGGACAGCAACACATTTGTATCTAGAGATATTAATCTAATCTGCCATTCTGTTAGAGACAGTGAGATCCCTTTTAATGTATTTAATGTGCTGTGCGCAGCTCACTTTTAAATGCCACAAGCAGTACAAATTCGTCATCTCTCCTTGGGAATCTGCCTGATTCTGTAATACAGCTTACTGCTAAGTAGTTTCTCTGATACTCAAGCTATATTTCTCCTGCTTGATTCATGTTCTACTTCCCATTACTTTGCGTTAACTCTCTCTGCCCCTGCTACCAAATGAAGAAGATCTCCTGCTTTACTAGCTGCTAACTCACTGCTGTGAATGGAGCAGCAAGAAATAAATTACCCCCCACCTTGGAAGGTCACCTCTGTGATGTCCCTGCCTTCACCCCATTCCTTGGACACTCACTGCTGTCCACTGCCAGGAGCAGGACCTCTGCCGTGACTCCTAGGAGAGGGAAGCTATTTCCCTCTCCTAGGAGACACTACTGGATCACTACTGAAATAACTCAGCATTCCTGGAGGAATGTGATATTTTTAAATAGGCAGTGCATTGACTCTGGAGCTCTTGCGTAAGAAAGGTTTCTAACAGCAGCTCCAGGCAGAGCCCAGCCCGCCCAGTGCCGTGTGCCTCTCAGCAGCCAAACTCCACCTCACAGTGCGGCACCAAGCAGCGCTGCTGCTGAGGAGCAGAGAGAAGGCACATGAAGGAAGGTCACAAGGTTTCGACCTAGATTTCAGTCAGCAGGAGTCTGCATCAGAAAATAAATTTGGATGTACTTCAGCGCCCTTGACAAAAAGGCTACAGGCTTGAGTGAGGGAGGAAAATAAGGTGCAACCTTGCCTTTGCACCACAATGCCTAGCAGGGGGATGGAAAGTGACTATCGTTTCTTTGCCGTGCTCTCTGTGATCGTGCATTGAGAGAAAAGGATCTCCTGTGTCAAGCAGACTGCCACTTTGAGCAGAGAAAATAGCTAGCTGGCTCATGACTGCTGAAACAGAAAATATTTGTTAAACAAGCCATTAAATTTTAATAGTAAAGTTTTGAAGAGTTGGTTGGGAAATCTATGCAAAAATACTTCTGCAAAAACACTTCTGCAAAAACACTTACACAGTAATTATACTTTCCTACCAGAATCCTTTCATGTCTCCCTCTGATTCTGGAAGCTGAAACATGACCTGTCTAGTCACCATCATCATTAGAATAGGTTGACAAAGAAGCAATTTTTTTGAGTGCTTTTATTAACTTTGGCAAATAGATATTAAATTAACTGCAAGTTTTCACAAATGCAGTTACTCTAGCAACTCCAGAACATGAAGGAGAAACAAAATGCATTAAATATAAATAAGTACATGAAGATCATAACTGTCCATCCCTGATCAAAGTGAATGAGCAAATAATAGAAGTTCTTCTACATAGAAAATAACTATTTTCCATAAATCTTACATATCCTTAGGAAAACATAAAACTCTTTTTTTTCTGCTATACAGAGGAGGATTATTTACTAAAGGAAACAGTGACAAGACCACATATGAAAATATATTGTAAACTATTATCTGCAATTCTTCAGTGAAATGATAAATCAGATTATGTAATCTCAGATGACAATTCAGATCTATTACAACTAGCATACATGTTTATCCAAATACTTCTAATCTTAAATCATCACAACTATTACTGTCTCCTTCAAGTTCCAGTGAAATTTGTATATTAAACAGCGCTCATAAAACAAAGTTACAACTTGCCAACTGAAAATGGTACAACAATGAAATTATCTAATCTTATTTTAAACAGGTTTTGACAATGGCTGCAGTAGCTCATTGTAACTATCCTACTCGCACTACAGCCTCTTCATGGAAAAGACCTATTTTCTTTCAATTTCGTGTATTATTGAATTTATTAGCAACACTGAACTGAACTGATAGCTCCCCTATCTTAAATTGCTAGTGATAGTTATTGCTGTGAAACTTTTACGGGAATTTTCATTAGTACAGATGTAACTAAAGCAACAGAGGTTAATGTCCAAAATATATCTGGAATACTAGAGAATGTCCAATACTGCTTAAGAACAGCAGCCAAACTTCAGATTATCTTCTACTGCATATGGACATCCAGAATTAAATCTACTTCTTAGTCCCACCTTGACACAGGCCGGCCTTGTTGACAAGACAAGAATTTGCTTAAAAAAACAAAAAGTGTTTTCAGCCACAAAAGCCCTTGTGTAGACAGACAGATGAGGGAACAGATCATTGGCAATGAATCCTACCACTGAAGGAGACCTTGTAATGGGTGTGTAGGCAGAGAGAATGTTGAGATGGGAATGTGTTGGGCAGGAAGCTTTGATAGGAACAGAGAAACCAAACCAGAATTGGAAATATTCTTTCTAAACCTGACATACAAAACAGCTGAGAAATTTAAATATCAAAAAGAACCATGACAATAAGATGATGGTGTCTGCTTCCTGCTGGATTAACTGCAAGGGTGGTGTCCCTGTACTTCATGCTTGTCCTTTTCCTTGGTAGCTAGGCTTGGCTTTCTTTTTCATAGATACAGCACCAAGTAGCAGCTGCCCTCCAAAATTACCCAATTTTGTAAGATTATATCTTTGCTTCTGTGTTCTAGGAATTATGTGACATATAACCACAACTCCAGCAAAGTTCAAAGCTTTTCTCTTGCACACTACTGAGACACCTGCCCTAATGAACACAAATAAAGTGGAGAGGGGGGAGATGGGGAGGGTGGGTGTTTAATGAGCTTCTTTGGTAAGCAACTAAATAGGCTTAAGGAAGCCTGTGTCTGTTTTCTACTATTTGTACACAATTCTTAGGTCATCTCTGCCAATTCACTTAATCCAGCATGTTTGCCAGCTCAGAGGAAAGGGCAATACCATCCTAATTCACAGAAGACAGCAATGTTAAATAAATTTGAACTATCATGCTGAGGTACCGCAGTGATAAGGGCAACAACATCTTCCAACCACACCTCTGATGCCTCCCCAGATGACATATCTGTTCCTGACCACCATGTAGTGGCTTGGCCTCTGGAGAGTCCTTCCTCAAGAGACAGATCCAGGTGATACCGTTTCTTTCTCACAAAGCAGTAAATGAACACCTAAGTCCAGTGCTGCATAGGAAATTACCTTGTCCTGAGGTTAATTTTAAAAACAGCAAAACAATTAACTATGAAAACTCTCATTTGCCTGAGCAAATCTTTTTTACTTGAGGCAGGAAAAAATAAAATGTGAAAATCTGTGTAAAAATAGGGATTTGTCCTTGGAGATACTTAGAAATACATTCTTTCCATGTGTATTAAACTCTGCTTCAGCTGCAAGTACTTATTCATAGACATTCTCAGACTTCTTAGAGCAGTTTGTTTTTAGAAAAAGACAACTTTAGATAATAAATCTGTATACACCAGTTCTAAACTGGCAAAACTCATAAAAAACATTCATTTAAAAATAATTTTCTTTCTCATGATCATTTTTTTTCCATGGCAAATAAGTAATTTTAATTGGATTTTTCATCTGATATGATATACAAATGTATTTAATGCAATTTGTTTTGCAGCAGTTCACATTACCTTCATTAACAAACAGAAAAACAGTTCCTGCAATTTATACCATTAAATGGAGAAGAAACAAGGTCTGTGAACATCTTGGGACACAATTCAGTCCACTTAAAAACATTTCAAAAGCTCTTTGTGGTTCACCTCATAAAGCTTCTGGTCCACAAGGCTCCTTCTTCAGATGTCTCCATCTCCATGCATCTCTGAATGAGATACATGATGCCAGAAAGACACATGATTGTATAAAGGGCTGTATTTTACAGTGCCTGCACAAGATTTTAACAGAGTATGGAGCCTTTTGGTAGAACTGCAGTAAAATCTACATTCATTATCCAGCTATTGGTATTCACCATCAAACTACTGCATCATGTTATGGCAATCTTACTGCTTGGCGTAGTCCCTAAACTACCTGGAATCACAAAAAAGCCAAGAATCCCTGAAAAAAAAAAAAATCTCATTGACTTTGTTTTCATGAACTAGGATAGAGGATGCTTTGGAGGTGCCTCTGTCCATTGACTGCAAAATGAATCAATGATCACTGTGGTATAATTAGTGTGGGAGCTCCATGAATTGGAAAAGTTCCAGGCCAACATCTATCTATTGCATTTCCCAAAGTACAATGAAAAAGTCATCACATAACTTTCCCCATCTCATATATTCACAGCTGACCCCTTGTCTCAACAACTGTCACTGTGACACTCCAGCAGTCCTACAAATGTAAAGTCCTACTTATGCAAATGATAATTGATTTGGTCTGAAGCTTTCATCACATTCCCTGCCTTATGCTCCTTTTAAAGATTTTCTCCTCTGTATTATTTACTTTGCCATAATTTTTTTTAAATGTTCAAGAAAATCCACTACTGACCTTTCACCATTCCATCATTTTTCTTTCATATTGAGAATTTTACCTCTGTCTCTGATAAGACTGTGAGACAAGCTTCTGTATGCTGTTCACTTTTAAACAAATATCTCCATCCATATGAAGCTTGGTGAAATGTCTCCTAGTTACCCTCTTAAAAAGCTAATACATTCTTTTTTGTTTTTTTAATTTTTATTCTCTAATTTTCACTTATAAGTGTCTTCTGCTATAAAACAATTCCCAGGTTTCTTTAGGTTGGGGTTTATGTTTTGTTTTGGTTTGTTTTTTTCTCTTGTTTTTTTTTTTCCTGTTTTCCACAATCTCTTTGGTTTTATGCAGATTTGAATTCTATTTTATATATAAGTATTTGAGGCAGGACACATATTTTTGAACTCTTTGTAGAATCCAACCAATGAATTATTTCTAGGTGTTATACAGTCAAAAAAACAGGGAATAGAAACAACTACTTGAAATTAGCATTCTTTTCTTATTTCCATGTCTTTCTTTGAATATGGAAAGCATGCTGTTCTTTTTCTAAATTTGTCTAGCCTTCCCACTTTACTACAATTTAGCACTGGAGAGCTTTATGAATTGTTTTTGATAGGTACATAAATTTACTCCATTACACATTAAAAAAAAAAAAAAGGTGTCCAGGTTTGTCAAATGTAATTGCATAAAAGCATGCTAATTTTGGTTCTTGCACTGGTGTCTCAGCAGAATGTTCTTCTTGTTCACTGTTAGAACAATAAATACAGAACAAGGATTTTAATGGTATTCTCTTTTATAGCAATCTGATGGGGTGAAGTAATTGCTTTTGGTGCTCACAATATCTGTAGCTAGATGAATTTACAAGGAAAGCACTTTAGCCTTAGAGCAAAATTATGAATATGTATCAGGCTCCTGCATTACATTTATTGTCTCCAGTACACAAAAATCAACTTTGGCATTACAAGAAGAGAGAATAACCAACAAACCATCTCCTCAAGTAGAAAATTATTATTTAAAGTGACAGTTTCACCCCTCTTTTCCTCTAAATAAGGGACAAGGGTCTAAACCAATAATCTATCCTTTTTCACCTCTCTCTGTAACGTGTTCACAAGGAGGCTGCCATTAGGCATAGCACTGCTGACACCTACATTTTTATGCAATAGTTCTGATGACAGCTATTAATGCACCATCAATAGGAGACTTACAATACTAAACATGCATTAAGCCACTACTGCTTTGTAGCTGTCTGGAATTTCTCTAATACAATCAAGGGAACTGGCAGAAATCCTAGTTTGCTATCACATACAAACCAAAAGAATTTCCATTCATCTAAAGCAGCGAGGAATTGGGTTTTCTTGATGCTCGTCAGGAGAAAAAATTCTCTTTAAAAGAAGACTAATTTTCAGATTAATAAATGGTTTAAGATCATACATTCAGAGATAAGATTGCTGAATCCTAAATAACTGGATGAATGTACAGCAAACTGATAATAAACCTTCAAATGAAAAAAAAAAAACAAAAACCCAAACCAAAAACAACTGAAAGGACTGCAAACTGCTAACCTAAATATGATGGGTTCTCACTGTGTATATCCACTTACTGTCTGACAAAGCAAGTCTTTTGCACATTAGTTACAAGCCATGACAGAAATTTTATTCCCCCCATTTTATTCCCTCACATAAATTATATAGAATATATGACTTAGGAATAATTTCAATACATACATAATGTCTCTGCTTAACATCCAGATGATATCACTTTTTGGCACTGCTCTAGTATAGTAAAACAGATTCAGAAATCTGATATAAAATGCTTATAACCAAAGGAAAGGAAACAAAGAACAGGAAGAAGGAGAGACAGATGAAAAGAGTTGCATGGGCATTTTGAAAAAACACACAATGGCAGCTAATTCAAAACTAAGAAATATACAGAGAACCATGGAATAAGCATCCTAAAGCATATCAAAGCTATGTTTTTGTGCAGTGTTCTCAGAAAGAGTACTATATTCAAACGGCATGCCAAAAATACTAAGCATAATGAGGCAGCCAGTTCTTGTCAAAATCTATTCCTAAAACTCTCAGCTCGTCATTTTCTAAATACCATTATTTTTTGTGCAGGTTATTTCTTTATTTTGCTTTGAATTTTAGGCAAAGTTTAGGCAGAGTTTGTTTCCACATATAAAACTCATCATTTGTGCTTGTATCTGGAAGCAGACCCTAAATAGGAAAATTTAAAGACATATATTTACATGCATCTAAACACTGCTCATAAAATCCTGTCTGTGTTTTATTTTCTTTTGAAAAGACAAGAGCTTAGATTGTTGCTGGGAAATTAATCCTTGCTCTGGGCCCTCAAACAGAAACTTTTGAAAGGTTAATTTTTACTATAATTGCTATAAAGAAGCTGCCGTGTACGAGAGCCCTGTTTCCTAGTCAGACAATGGCTTTATCAGAGAGCTTACTGTCCAGCCATTGAAATGCTCATGTCAATGTCAAGTTGAAATACCATCATCCTCATGCCAAGTGAACCAAAAAGAGTGTTCAGGCACTTACTGGAGCTAAGTCTTACTTTTCTCTCTTTTACAAGCTGTTTCTGAGCCAGCTTCACATTTGATACATGCCAAAATTGTTGGGAAGCAAAACACGTGATAGTTTTGCTGCCATATAAGGAAAAGCACTGTGAGCAACCATTTCTAATTCCTGTTGTTAGAAGGAAAAATCTGTGGGGAAGGATCTTTTAGATCTTTCATATAGCCACTGTTAGTCACAGAACAGCCTGCATTCTCTTCCCCTTGTCAGATTTTCAAAAGTCATCTTTTTTGCCATCATGCTCCCTCCTTCCTGGGCTGCATAGGGACAGAGAGAACCTGAGCATTTTAAAGGCAATCTTTCCCCCTTAGGGAGGGGGTACCTTACAGTGACAATCCAGAACAGTACTTGCAACCTCTCATCCATCGAGCTGCAATGGCACGTCACCACTGGGTCCTCTGTTTTGGAAACAGCCATTGTTTCTGTTCTGGCTTTGGAGGGTTAGGCTTCTGGGGAGAAGACTGGAAGATGAGTGTCCTTTGGAGAGTTCTAGAAACCCTAATTTACTAGGCATGAGATCACTGCAAGGACATTACTTCCAGGTGCTAGTATTGGCAGACACTGCAGCATTGGCAGGTCATATTGCTGCATTTTTGAATTCACAGAAGCCAACCTATGTCATCTTATGAAATCAGTCTAAAGAATGATAAATTACCTTCCTCTGTACTGTACTGGATCCAGGATAGAGCAGACTGTACAGGAAACTATCACTTTGAAAATAAAAATCCATCCAAGATACATTTTCAGGATGATGCCAACTAAGAGGTACCACATTATCTGGAGAATGTCTGAGACATACAGCAGGAGTTGAACAGCTACTGCTTTTCATCCAAGAGCTCAGGCCACTAAATTCTTCATGCTAATGAGTTATGTGGATGGTGGGCTGGATGCAGGCATGACAGTAGGAATGATGCTTTGAGTTGTTTTATTCTATAAGTTGTACAAGATAAACAGAAAACTGGCTAGAACTTTTTAAACTGATTGACATCAGAAAGTTGTAGAGTTGTAGTGAGAATCTTTTGAAAAGCTAATATGTTTTTCCTGTCATCAAAACCCAAAAACTGTATTCTAAACTATTTATAAAGAAAGAAGGGGAAAAAGTCTCCTAAAACCAAAGAGGAGGAAAGTTCCCTTTTTCATAAGTAATCAAGAACCTTATTGAACCAGTGGTCACCAAAGCCTACAGAGAGGGAAAACATCCTGTTATCCAGCATCTTTGGTATTTTTTACACAGAGAAGAAAGGGAAAAATTTTTAGTCATGTTCATCTCAAAAGTTCCAAACATCTGTTTACAAGGACAGCGATGCCCAGGAGCAAAGCAGTCAGAATGGAGAGGCTAACAACTCGTGTTTTTGGATGGAATGCTTAGACCTGCCATCCTTCTCACTGAGGCATCCCTGAAAAGATCAGGAGAAAGACTGGTGCCATTCACATGCTCTGGACAAAACATGAGGCATTGAACACATACATATTTTAACTTATTTGTCATTAAATATAAGAAATTTCATCCACCCTTGAAGGAAAGCAACTCTGCAAAGCTTAGATGGATTTGGATTGAGCTGTAAAACTACTTTTCACAGTATACATTTTAAAAATTGAAATAGTTTTCTTAAATGAAGGAAGGTTTTTTTTCAATATGAACTAACAGTTCAACTCAAGAACTGTTCAACTATGGTGAAGCAGATTAATTGCTCTCCCTTTTTTTTTCTCTAGAAAAACTATTTTCTGGTGTAAGAAACTCCAAACAAATGCGAGATAAATCTGTGAGGAATAAAAAAGGGCAGAGCAAACAACTTACATGCAATTCAGACAATAAAGACTTGCTCTACTAAGCTGAATAAATAAAGCAATCAGTTTTAAGAAAGAAAACTTTCTTGCCAATTACATAGATAATTTTCACCCCTAGAGAACTCATTAGTCCCAAACTGTATTGCATTCCTGTCATCAGCCAACACCACTTTTCAGTAAAGAGTTTTCACATGTTTAAAATATACATACAACTGTATTCTTCTGAAAATGTGTCAGGTGTTTTTAAGATGACAGTTTATTCAGTATTTTCTTTTCACACAGCTAATTTCCATTTGTTCTTACAGTGTAGCTACAAAGTTTAATTTTATCAGAAATATACGTGTAGATAAAAAAATACATTAAGTGTACACATTGACACAAATAGCTCACCTTTGGGCATTAGCATAAATTATGAGCATCAGAAGAAGTAACAGATGCTCTAGGGGCAAATGACATGGCTGGAAGCACACAGAGTGTGTTGTACTGTGGCTGGTGCATACCCAGCTCAGACTTCCAGGTCACTCCTTCATATAAGGCTCTGTGTATGAATGACAGTGCAGAGTTGGTGGTCTACTGGCAGAAGAACTCATTCCAATATGATTTAAGACAAGAGGGGCTATTCCACAGCAATCTGACTCTCTGGGGATCTACAGATTGCTGCGTACATGGGACGCTCTACTGGAAGTAATGAGGAAAGAAGAGAGATGCTGTGGTCACGACACTGCATGTTTTAACCGTGACCTGCGTGTCCTTTAGTTTAAAGTGCAGATTTCAGGCAAACAGTGAATGTCAGATTACTATG
Source organism: Agelaius tricolor (assembly GCF_023055355.1). Classification (NCBI taxonomy): domain Eukaryota; kingdom Metazoa; phylum Chordata; class Aves; order Passeriformes; family Icteridae; genus Agelaius; species Agelaius tricolor. The sequence goes on along the minus strand of NW_027269267.1, from coordinate 49,104,299 downwards.
TGAATTTTTGATCATCACTCCTTTTCTCCAGGGATCCAACTTCCCCGAGGACCTCATAAAAATATTTGCCCTGTCTCAACCTTTCATTTTGTTCCTCAAAGATCCATTGAAAAGGTATCTGTATCACAGCTGCAGTCCAATGTCAGCCAAAAACAAAGTACAAAAAGTTCTGCTGAGCTGTAACTCACTGCACTAAGCTGAACAAAAGCTTCCTTCCTGAAGAATAGCAAAGGCTCTACTTCTGACAAAAGCTTGCTTTCTTTTCCAGCTCTTTAGGATTCAGCATCATGACTTCAGGGATAGCTGTAGACGTGCAGAGGTTATGTGGAGATTTCTGAGATCTGAGATTCGATTCCCATTATATTTCATAAATCACTGTGCTACCAGCCTATGATAATTTTATTTCCAGGTGCAGAAATCAGCCTGCTGAAAGCCTCCTTTCAGTCATCTTTGGAACTGGCATGTTGCTCTGGAGTTGCAGCAGCAACTGCACAACAGTGCAACTGTGCAGCTGTGCAACAGTGCACTGCTACTTTCCTTTGAGATTCATAAATTAATTCCAGGGATTATATAGATGCAATTTTACATATGGTTTTACAATTGATGTCATTTGATATGGCCTCTGTAAATACGGCAGGTCCATTCCTGACCAATGCTGGTGCTGAATTTCTAGCCAAAATCTGGCAAGGTTTAAATGTCTTGTAAGCTCCTTCCTTAATTTCTTTGTAGTAAATATAATGGGAAGAATATCCTACAATTTTCAAGACCATTAAGTGCTACGGTTAGGAAGAATTCTTTTGCTTCAGTTTAAACACTGGGAATATTCCTTCCTGTAATGTTGATTCATGTGTATGCACATCTCTTTTCAGGCCCTTAAGTAATGGAAAGTTAAATAATTTGAAAAACTTGTTCATTTTAAGCTTATGCCAAGACGCTAAACTATACTAACTGCAAATTTTAATCACCAAATATACTTTGTCTGAATGCACCGAATATACTTGCATTTGTCTGACTTTATGACGTACATGAAATATAGAGCCTATTTGAAAGAAAAGGTCATAAAAATGGATCATAAGAAATGGAGTGTTTTCCAAATGTAGCAAGGAAGCTCATGCTTTCACAAAATTATTTGGAGGAAACAATATTGAGCACTCATACTAGAAAAGAAATGCGCAATGCAGAAATAGAATTCTGGTGTAAAAATTAATGTGGTACAAATGAAAGATTATTGTTTGAGTTAAACAAATCTCTCTTAGCCTCATCTCATAAATAGCCAAACATTTATTCTATCTAAAAACCAATTTTCATTCTCATCATAACAATTTCAAAGTTAAAAAATGCATTTCAAAATTTACAGCATAAAAGACAGAGGAGTTATGCTTCAAACCCATTAGTGGGGAATCAGACTTAAACCAGCTCACATTTAGCATGCATTTTATTTTTCCCCACTGAGTTTATAGCATTAGATTCGTTTATTTTCTTAACTGCACATGGTCTCTTGAACTCTCCTGCAAATACTCCAATCCCATTAAAAAAAAAAAGTCTGAGGAAAGAATTTATGTATGTAACTTAAGCTCCTCATATACGACTTTCTTCTTGTCTCTGAACCACTACCAGGAGAAAACACTATCCATTCCTTATTGTGTAAAAAAGCCAGCAAAGTGTGATTACATCTGGTAGATATCTAGCACCAACCCAGACACCGAACCTCTGGAGGCAGGATGTGTCCCCAGAGTTCCCAGAGTTCCCAGCTTTCAATAAGCTTCAAGATACTTTATGAGATATTTAAATTTGTGCTCACTGGGCTTTGTGCTAGAAATGCTGATATAATACTAGATGCATTAAACAATTTGTCATACTCACATAAAAGGTTGGGTATTTTATTTGCCATCCTATTATTGAGTTTTCAGCTTGAAAATTACAGGACTTGTATAAGTACAGTCACACTGTTTTGAAGAAGGAAATGTTGTTTAAAATACTCTAGGCAAGTTATTGCTATGAAATAATAGAGATAAAAAGCAACAAACAAATAAAACCCTTTAAACCATACCAAACATGAAAGAAAACAAAATGTTAGAATTAAACTGTCATTGGATGACTGCTTTTAAAGTTCACTGTCTTCATTAAATTCCCTCTGAATTTAACAACCATAATTGCCAACAACTTTATTTATTAAGATTTATGGTTGCATTCGACAAATAAGCACAATCTAACCATGTCATATCAAATAGGTATGCAGCAAAGATTGACAAAAACACATACAATGGTTTTCTCCATCTACAAATTATTGAGTTAGCCAAAATGTTCTGTTTGTAGGAAAGTTACAAAGAATTTATGGAAGGGCAATACCTAATTAGTACCTGGGCTGCTGATCCCAATTAATAACACTCTCTAAGTGTGTTCAAAGGCATTTAAGTAAAATGAAAGCCTTCAGAAATGCATCGAAGCATTTAATACCTAGATGCTGAAGTGATAAGCCTGCTGTAAAAGCCTAAAATAGGTTAGACAGATTAGACTGGCAGAGAAAAACCATAGGCAAATAAAACACACAGGTATGAAAGAGACAAATATGCTTGAAAAAAAATACAGAGAGACAAAAAAGTGATTTGATTTGAAGAGAAGCTTGTGCTTGTTTATAAAAACATTGTTTTTAGTAGCATGGTTTTAAACATCATGCATGCTGTAAAGGAAAACATTTCCAGATAACACAGCTGCTCTAGATAATAGACAGCTTTTTAAAAAAGAAGAACCCAACTTCAAACTTTTTTTATGTAAGAGCAATTAAAATTCCCTGGGAGGCATTGCATGACATACAGGTGTTACATTGAACCAGTTCCTTCTCTGATCAAATATATCAAATTCAAATAATCTGATCCTGCAAGAAATATTAGTCTGCCACAGCATTAGTATGAATAGTTGGTGGAGCAAAATAAGGAATTGTAGGTCATCTGGTGCTGTTAAAAATGCTAAATGACTTGTGACACCCTACCCTCTGTTTCTTTACAACTATATCCAGAGCTCGTGTAATATTTCAGTTGCAGAAAATGAGGCTCAGTTGAGGTGATTCCCACCCTGAACATGGTTCTTGTCTATGAGCTGATCCCACCTCCGAGTAGAACTTCACATACTTACATAAATTAGCATATGAGAGAAAAAAGTACTGATCTATTCCACACATCATGTCTGAGAATCCAAACAAACAAAAGGCCAAACTGGAGCTGCAGCATCCATGAGATTACACGCAGGGTTTTCCCTCTTCCTCGCACACCCACGAGAGTAATCAGGGTATAGCTGGGGAGTGAAGTGATTGCTGTGTATTTATGCTGCTGTGTGTCCAGGAGGGATGATAAGAGCCCACTGAAGTTGCTGAGTAACTAAGTAAAGGTGAATTATACCTTTCTGAAGACTGGCACAGTGTGTGCCACCCAGCCTCCTGGGATGTCTGTTCAAAGGTGTGCTACTCCCAAGCAACTGAAGCACATGGTCCAAAGCCTGCACACTGGCAATTGCTGCAAATCTGTATCAGCCATCAGTAAGGAAGGAAGCGAAGCTACATAAGAAGTCCTTTTTTTTGGCATTTTCAGAACAGCCTGAATACTAATAAAGAAACACCTCTAAGGTGACACTGCTGAAGTAGAGTATGATTGCAACCAAGAAGCAACAAGCCCTCACTGCCTATACTGAGCAGAAATTTCACCAGCTACCCACTGAGCCACAGACCTGGCCTGTTTTAACACTTCACCAGATTCCCCAGGGCCAGGCAGCTGATCAGCTCAGCTTCAGCTAGAGAAAATCCTGTGGAGCTAGAGAGAGGTGGAAAATCTCTCACTCTGTGAGGCAGAAAGACAGAGACAGAGGTTAAGAAAGTTCCCTGTCAGATAAGAAATCCACCAATTTTAACAATTTTGTACCTCCCTAATAGCAGTTCCTCCTGCATAAACTTCAGGCAGGCTGGGGCAGGGTAAACATCCTCCCCTCCCCTCTGCTGCATTGGGCCTCCTGCTTATCCCCCACCCGCCGGCAGCTGTGGCTCGGGAGGCAAACAGTGGTCATGCTGTTCTGTGCACAATGACACAAATAAAAGAACAAGCAAGCTTGGGAGATTTAAAATCTAGAGCTGAGGGATTTCTCTGAGTTTCACCGTGTCTCTGTGATCCTCCCCCTAAATGCAAGAGCTGTTTTCTTCAATAAATGAAGCTCGTAATAAACATCTCTCCTCCTGTGTCTCCAGAGCCCTTAGGGAGCTCTGCAACAGCAGAGCATAGAAATTTGCAGAAAGGTGTCCTCTGATGGATTTGACTTACACAGTAGCAGTTGGTATAAACCGCCCAGAAATGGGAAATGGGATGTCTCAAGACACCCATGGACTCCATCATTAAAAATCATTGTATCAAATGCATATTTGAGCTTTGTTTCAAAGAGGTGTTTGAATCCATCAAACTATTTTTGAAGCATAAAGGTTTATTTATAAGGACTTTTTGCCTTTCATACCTTCCTTATACACTCAATTCACAGATTCTCCAGTTAAGGGCACAAAAAGGACTTGTGCATTTGTTAGAAAATTTGGATTTCAAAATGTATTTTCTCAGAGAATAGTCATTGAAATATATTAAGTTGAAAATACAATGAATATGTTTCCAAAGTTGAAAAAGGCAAGACCAGGTCTTGTAACTAGACCTCACATCTGCAGAGTCAGAATAAGTATGATGGAGGACAGATTCAAACTATCTTGTCTCAGCAGGGTATTATAATGGTACATATTGTACATGCAGAACCTTAGAAACTCTCATAAATGTACTTACAAGAACTGAGAAGTAAGTGCTTTGTAATCTTTAATCAGCCCAACATTCAAAGCCTGCTGAAATTAGAGCAGATCTTCTTTTCAGCAGGTTTAAGGTCAGGTATTTTACATATATTTAAAAATAAACTCAGCAAAGTCATTGCTGGACCATTTCTTGTCCTTCCCCCTCATAAGGACTTATCTGCCCAGCTCTTCTAAGTCAGGCAAGTCTCCTTTAACAATAAATACAAGTTTTTACCTTTACAGAATCAGTCCTCAGTTAAAAGTCAGTTGAATTTCTGTTTTATCTTATGCACCATCAGCAAAATGATTTATCTAAATCTGAACTGCAGAATTTTTATTGGTAAGATAAATGTAAAAGTCAGAAACATGGATTTTCAGACACTGTATTCACAGAGCTGGCAATTAGAAAAGCCATCTTTGACTTTCTACTGGCACTGACAGCAAAGCCATTAAGAAGAGTTACATGAATTTACAGGCTTTTCACAGTAATTTTTTCTGATCACATTACCAGCAATCTTAACTCTCTAAAATATATAGTGTGCAACTTGGGGTGATGGAAATGAAAATAAATATCAAGAAGGATGAAAATATCCCCAACATAGTAATTCTAATGCTTATTTACAAAGATATTTTAGCTCTTTGTATGCTTATTAGCTCGACATTCCAAAAAGCTGGTGATTCCAGTACAGTTAGTAATAACTATCTGATTGCATTGTGTAATTGGGATTGGACATGGATCCAACACACTCTGGGAGGAATCTGAATGCCATTTGGATGATCTAGATAGATGTGTTACACCACTATGCCAGCTCCCACAGCAATCATACACAAAATCTCTATTATTATCAATGGGAATGTGATAGCTGTTGCTTCATCTTGAAAATAAAAACAACAAAAAAGGGGTTTAAAGCCTTCAGTATTTAGAAGACAGAGGTACTGCCTACACAATGAAAACTGCGAAATCATTGAGATGAGCTAAAATTTTATAGGAGCAGATCAAACAAAACTAAGCAACACTTTTCTGGAAAAAGTTAGGCAAATTACTTACCTGAACAGATAGAATGTAAGGCACACCAAACACATCATCTCACTTCAATTATATGCATTCACACACCCACACACAGATTTTAAAAGCATGTTCTATACAAGGTTATTATACATAAGGACATATAATAAAAAAGTAAAATAGGGATTACTAATTTCCTATGTGTTTAGTCACTTTGTCAGTCATGCCATAACTGTAGAACCTTGCAAATAAATGGTTTCTTACAAGAATATAAAGAATAAAAAGACTTAAAAACCCAAAAAAATCCTCAAAGTGAAAATAAATAAAAATACCAAGGGGCTGTTTTATAGGGAATACCCCACAAAACAAACTTCTTAGTGGTTTTTATTTCTATTTATTAAATATTAAAGGAGGAATTAAACTATACAAAACATTAAATGTAGTAATCCTTTGCTATGTAGTTCATGCACAACAAGGCTAGTGACTCATAAAAGACCTGAAAGCATCTTTGGCAGGATTTTATCCTCACTCATTAGGCATCATATCAATGTGAAAGGACAAAAAAATCAAAATTTATCCTAATACAGTTTATTAACTCAGCAGATTTTTCACTGATGGAAGAAGTGAGCCTTATATCTTGCATTATTATTGATTATACTATCATCTTATACTTAGTATCACTTCCTTTAGCACTGACAGTGTGGTTAATATCACAAACAAGCAAGAACTGTACTGCTCTAATTGTCCACTAAAGGGCAACTTTGAACTGCTGGGTAGATTTTTACCTTCTATACATGTTTATACTTGAGTCAAGCCTTTGGGAAGTACAGGAGGTCAGGTAAAGATAAAAGTTGTTTGTTCAGTGTCAGTAACTAATAAGAAATCACCTTGTCTTTAACCCCTCCCTGAGCCTTTGGAGGGTATGGGAGGTGATGAGAAACAAGTTCTTGATCCCTTCTTCTTGACCTCAGCCCCCGCCCAGCACTTATGAGGCAGCTGGAGCTGTGTCCCTGCCGTGGGCTTTTCACAAGCCCAGGATGAACGGATGCCTCTTTTCTGTTGATTGCTCCTGCTTCTGCCCTTCTCCTGTACCCAGCACACCCCTAAGGACACCAGCGCCACATTTTGAGTTGGAGGGAATTGGTTGAGGTTCTTTGGCTTTTTTGCGAATAGCATTTCAATTACCACAGCTGTTAAAAGAGAGATGCACCCCATGCATATGTATTATTACCATTAAAAAATTGACACATTATATTAGAGTGAGACTAGATTTTGTTTCTGTTGGCATGACTATCATGTTTTTCTTTTTGGTTTTAATTTTGCCTTCCGCTCCAAAAATTTTTAGAAACTTTTGTGTTTCAAGGACAATCTTCTCTGAGCTCCAATTGAGTTACAGCACTCTTGACATTTGTATGATACAATACAGACTGAGGACAGCTTTTTGTTTGAAAATCTCTACTGGCTGCATCTTCCTACAGTTTTGTTTACCATCTAACTAACTCAAAATTCTGTCTCTGGTTTCCTGAGTTACTTCTCAACTGGGGATTTGATCTTGAAACACATATACAACTTTCTTTAATTTGCTAAAAGGCACTGTCTGTAGAATTGGCGTCAGCGCTGTAAAATGTTCTGCAAATGCAGAGAGCAAGGCACATGGGATCTGGTTGTGACAGAACACTTTTGAAGTTATTGTTGATATAAACATTGTCTGTAATCAAAACACAAAATCAGATAATAAAATTAATGAGTGTCTCATCTACTGACAAATAATAATTAAAATGAATATTTTTCCTTTTGACATTTTAGCATATATTCTCCTGAAAAACTGAAATGATGGATAATTTCACTTTTGCTGCCTTTTTTTTTTTTAGTAAAGCTTCTTCACTCCTTGCATCTCTTTCTACAATCCTTATCATCCCTCTTTTCATATAATACTCAAAAAATGTCATCTCAGGATAACCTTTTGCTTGCCCTTTTTAGCAGATAAATATCCTCCAAAGAAATCAAACTTATATTTTCCAATTTCCCACTTTGAAATAATCAAGAGCAGAAAATATACAAAGAAATACTGTTATGATTCTTGTTCTTGAGCTCAAACCATCAAATTATCATTTGACCCATTTTAATAATTCAAAACTATATTTTTCTTTTAATCTTAAAAATGTCAATTAAACACTATCAGTTGTAATGATAGCCTACTGCCTTTGATGAAAATGATTCATTTAGAAATGCAGACCCATTTTTATGCATTTATTAATAAATCCTTTAAAAATTAATAAACAAAGGAGTATATTTAATACCTCCAAATATTAAAAGTGAAAAGAGTATCAGGGTATCAGCATCACTGAGAAAAACTGCAAATAGATCTGGATTGGGTCAATAAGGTCAGACCAAATGGGTCTGGTCCTGCTTCATTCCTTGTTTTAATGGCTGGAAGATATGGAAGAATGCTGTTTAAAGTACTACCTTTACAAATGGTAGAAGTCAGGGGTTGCTTGGGACAATTGACTACTGCTGGCTCACTGTACTAAATATAGCCTTCTAAAAATCTAGCTAGAAAAAAAAATGTTGGAGGGAGCAGGAAGGTTAAAAGTAGCAAAATAAGGAAGTCATCTACATATTTAAAAACTATTTATGGAAGGCATAAAGAAAACTTTATACAAATGCTCATTATTCTGTCTCTTCCTATGTCTTCCACTCCAATTGACTTCAAGGTTTTTTTTTTTCATTTCCAACACCTCTGCAAAGAAATTCTTGAATTGCAGTATTTTTCATAGGATTGATTCATGTTCATGACATGAATCAGCTCTCTGGTATTTCTAGCTATATAGAAATGAAATTAGTTTCAAAACCATTGAACTTCTCTGAGTATTTCCCTGACTTTTCTCTGGATCTGGCCAAATGTAACAAGAACTTGCTAGATGACTACAGTTTCTTGGCAATTGATTAAATAAATAAATATAAAAGTATAGATGTACTTTCTGTTGAGTGTAGTTCAGAACTTTCCTGCCAAAAATTATAACTTTGAACATAACTTCCCAGTGGGGAAGACTGGAGAAGCAAAACTTAAGAAGAGATAGGAGATATAGAATTTGGACTGATTTTTATTTGCTGTTGCATTAATTTTAAAATATTTTGGTTTGATTTTCTGAAAATCTGTTAACATAGCACTTTCTGATAAATGCCATAGGACAGTACTGACACCTGAAATAACCAAATAAATGAAAACAGACTTCTGTATCATATATGAAACTAAGACAAATGAATAAAGATGGGATATAAGTAATACTTTGTGAAAGATCCTAATATAGATGTCACTCAGCTGACCCATCATGGTGGTCACATGTCAAAAGAATCTTCTGCTATCAAGATCTGTGTCTTTGTTCAGGAATTTAAAAGTGAGGAAGGAAAAAAAAAAAACGAAACCAATATTCCAATGTTTAGCAACATTCTTCAGTCAGGAATAACATAAGCATCTGTACTTTAGCAACATTCTTCAGTCAGGAGTAGCATAAGCATCTGCACTTCTTCATCTGGACCACTGGCCAAAAATAGGAGATCTCGTAGAGAGCATCACTGAACTAAATTAAAATAAATTAAATATTGAAGGAGCTCAAGTATTTGCTTTTCCAGGTGGAAAGAATTACACACATGCATACAATGATGGAAAAAAAAAACCACCTTAAATCTTCTATGCATTTAGAGTATTTGACAATTAAAAAAGTCTCCAGTTTCAAAGTCTGAAGTGCATGGATGTACTAGACTTCATGATAAAGTGTATGATGACTCCAACCAAGGCTGTCCCCTTGAAATGACAAATCATGCAGAGCATTCACAATGTTTTCATTTATCTCTTTCAGTTTACCTGCACCCTGAAAGTCAGGATGTCAAATTAGGAAAACCTTATGCAGAGTGACCTGTGCATCAAATCATTATATCACTTCTTCCTTCCCACTTGAAAAAAAACTTCTGATAAACAACTTGAATTGATTTTCAGTTAATGCAGATGCAAGCAGATACTATTTTTAGCAAGAACTCCTTGTCCTAGACTCCCAGACTGAGACTGAAGCCAGGCCCGAGCTTATTCAAAGCGACTACTGATAACCCTTTGAATTAGCGGAAACTTAGAAATGCTGGTTTTAACACATTTTGATCCTTAACTCACCCAAACATAGAAAGGTAAAAGTTTTAATGTTTGGTTAGAATTTTGAAATTCTGACAGAAAAGAATGTATGGACAGTACGCAGAACCTTGTCTATAAAAGTGCAACCACAGCCCTACAGCTACTGCTGTTCCGAAAATAAAGGGTGATTCAGGTGGCTGCAGCACTGGGCTTCCTCTGTAATCAAGTACTTGCACAGTCAGGCTGGGAAAGGCATTTAAGTGACTGCATTCCAATGACTTAATGGGGCATAGACTCCTAAATACTTCTGTGGGCAAGACCTGTAGTGCAGAGTCTGCCTAACCTTAGATATCACTAACTCTGCCCATCGACTTCATGGGCAGCCCTGGGGAGTTGGATGTCTGAAAGCTTACTGCTGTTTCAAATCTAAACCAGGTATGTAAAAGTAGATGCCCTGAATTTTGCTTCAGTGGTTCTAATGAGATAAGAGAAAAAGAAAGTAGTCTGGCTCCAACATTCATTATGATTTTATGTAAATTATTTTAAGTAGGGATTCTTGCCCTCCAGTGCACAAGGATCCTGAAGTTGATCTACTTTTTAAAACTAGTTTAGGGAACTTTCAAAGATTTTGCAAGTCAACTTTATATTTGCTTGGAAATACGCAATAATGGCAGGGTATGTGTGTTCCAGTATCATAAAAAGCACCTTTAAATACCTTAGTGTTCTTTTATCCATTTACCTTTCCATTCCTTGCATTATAGAAACAGTACATTCTCTCACTGTGAAAAAGTACTGGAGAATTATTTATTCAAGTAAGATTTTTTGCAACATTTATAGGCTAATCATCTATGTAGTTCTGATGAAATGTTATTGAAAAGTCTCTAAAAACAACTACATATGGGACTGCCTAAAGAGAAAAATCAAAAACAATTGTGGTGATGGATGCTAAGGAACAAAAATTAGGATGTATTAGCTTGCACAGAATTTCACAGACGTTTCTACGGAACCCCACTCTTTGTAATGATTTTAGAGAATTTCATGATAAAGGTAGATCCTTGAAATTTTCTCATCATCGTGCCTGAATGATGAGCTCTCAAATTACAAATATATGCATATCTGCTAGAAAGCATTCTCCTGAGGCTGAAGTTCTGGCATCCAGCTTAGTCAGGAAGGGAAACCATAGAAAAGAGAAATGATAGTCCTGAATCCTAAAAGGTTACTGTTCTCAGTAAGAAATCTCAGCTATTTACAGCACTAGACACAAAAAAAGATATTCAAACAGCTTCCCCATAGCCAAAATGAGGAACACATCTGAATTTGATATTCATTCCTTTTCCAGCAAATGGCTGTACAAAGTTATAGTTTTCAAAATGTCTATCACTTTACATACATAGATTTAATTTAATTTAAAACAAGGTTCCCTGTATAAATGCATCACGTCTTCAAAGAGAGGCTTCCTCAAAATCATAGCATGAGAGCTTCCCGTGGTTTCCATGGAAATGACCTTTCACTATTTCCATGGTAATGGATCTAGTTTTATATATTTCTCTTTTATGAGACTTTATTATACCAACAAAGCTACCATCCAGAATATAGTCCTTAACTTATGGATGTGAACTCACTGAGAGAAATTATCTGGCTCCGAAGCCCCATGGGCACACTAAGCTTTTGTGTGTCTTTTTAGTACTGTGCAACAGACTTTTGAGAAAGATCACCTATTGCAAATTGTCAGTAGAGAAATGCTGACATATTTTGCTCATTTCTGTTTCTAAAGGAGTCTCTGGATTCATCTGCTGCAGTCTTTTCCAGACTGCTCCACTGCTCCCAAAGGCAGAACAGCTGGAAAAAAATAGAATGGATTGAGAGCTCAGAGTCTTCTATAAATTCCAGGCTGTTGATCATATCCTGCTGCAAAATAAATATTATCTAGGGCATTTATTGAAAATCTATAGACCTTTGAAATTACATAGGTTTGTTGATCTTTCTTTTAGAATTTATACTTGAAATTGTCTTTCCCTTCCCTGTTTCTTTTTTTTTTAATTGTTATGGTCATTGTTGCTGTCATTGAAAGCTAAAATCTTCTTTACCCTGGAGTGAAAATGAATGGAAGCAGTGAATTCAAACATATAAAACAGAGCATCAGAACAACCAAAGTATCCCAGTCCCCACCATCCTTGACACTCAGCTAGACTCGTGGTGTTAAGTGCCTTAAGGCGTTATGGAGATGGAGCTTGGACAGGATGGTGCTGCCACTGAGGTGCACAGATAAAAGTCCATACCCTTTGGAGTAATTTTCCAGTAAGGTTCAGTTTGGAAGGAAATTCAAAAAAATATTTCAATAAAGCTTCTTCCATCCCTGTCAGAAAATCTAGGGTTTAATAATGAAGCAAACCCCCTCCCATCCAGAAAAAGTAAACAAATTAAATCTGTGACAAAACCATTAGAGAAGTGCAAGTCCCTCAGAGAACGAGAAAAACACATAAACCTGATTGAGCAATTTAGTCTGACTCATGTCTAATTGGTGATGATGCATACAAAAGAAAGAATTCACGCCTGTCATTCAGGTTTGAGTTTTCTGGGCTAGCCATTAGAAAAATGCCAATTTTTAGAGTAAGTTAGACATGAGACAGACACAGGTGGCTGTAAGACAATGTTTGCATGCAGGTAAAAGAGCCACTTTCCAGCATGAAATTTAATTTTAATGCTCTTTTTTTTAAACTAAAAAATAGGTCAAAATAGAGCTTTTACTCTTAGAAATGTTCTCACTCCTTCATCTGCTTCAAAGGAGATAATGACCAACATATAAATCAATTGTCATTAAGTAGTCAAATGGTATAAATGCACATATATTACTTTACATTACTGTTAAAGGATATCTAAAATGCTAGGATCATCAATTATGCTTTTTGTTAAGGTACTGCAATGACAGTGACTATCCAGGCTTCAGCCTGCTGTCACTGAAAACATTCCACTCCATTTAATTCTATTCCTTGCACATTTCTAAATTAAGAGCACTGCAAGTAATGACTTTTATTCTATATATTGAACTCACAGCCTTGTCAGAGAAATAGCGTGGCTGGAAATACTTAGACAGAACACTCAAAGAAATATGATGTCTGAAAAAATGGACATCATCTAGCTTTAAATCTCTACAGGGTTCATGTTTACACATGAGCTTCTAACATTTAGGGTTACATTCATAGGACTGATTTTGGCCACTTCAGGATGAAATGAGATCAATCAATGTTCCCAATTTGTTTGTTTCTCTCCAGTAACTATAACAGGTGTCTAGGTGATTAGATTATTCAGTCAAATGAATTTAAACCAAGACAATTGCAGGCAACTGACAATACTAAAGGACAGCATTTATTTTTCTGGAACAATTTCTCTTACACAGCATTTTTGTGTCACTAGTTCTTTAGAGAAAATGCTTAAAAGAGTTTCTGAACTTATTTTTCTTAGTGAAGCTAATATCTTTATTGATAATTATAGATCTTTATTTTATCTTTTTTTTTCTTCAAAATTCTTTAAATAGTCTTGTCTAAGATGGCTCAAAGCCTTTACCTAAGTGAAATATTTGCTTTTGGCAACCAGCTATTTTTGGATATGACAGTGGATTCGTTTTTCTTTTAAATAATGCTGATTTCCCATTTATTTCCACTGTAGCTTGACATTCTTGTCACACTTACAAAGACAGACTACCTAGTTTCTTGTCATGGTCTATAGCAAAGATGTTTACAGTGGAACCTATAAAAGCATTAGGATCAGGACAGTAATATACTGCTTCCGTTTTTAAAGGTATAACTCTAAGTGATGGCAACATTTGCCTCCAACAAGGTAATATTCTGTCATCTTGATAAAGAATTACATCAGCAAAAAAAAAATATCTAAGAAAGAATATTAATTAGAAAAGAAAAAAAATTCAATAGTTTTTCAAGTCTGGAGAGAATGGGCCAGCATAAATGAAGACAAAAAAAACCCCAAACAAACCTATAACTAAAACCCAAAAAAAAGCCATGTCAAAACACTTTTTTTTTTAAAGGCATAAAAACACAAAGAAGCACAGAGACTTAACGCTGTTGAAGCTTTATTACTGTACCCCTGTGGTATGCAGGTATGTCACCACAGAGACATGAGTGTCCTGCCAGAGACTTCTATAAAAGGAAACACATCAAATCACACAAAGAATTGACTTAAAAGTACACCTGGAGAAAAGTACCAAGTGTACTGGTTGTAAAATGATGTCTCAAAGTTCTGACATTGAAGCACACAGAACTGCAGCTCCTTCCACCTCTCCCTCCCATGTAGGGCAGAGCAGTGACATTCCTGTCAGCAGAGGAAAATTTGCCTTGGTTCTGCAAGCAGACCCTGTGGTTACCCCCTCTAACCAAGGAATGTATGCTCTTCTGGCATGAAATGAGGTTTGTTTCTGTGATCTCTGAGTAAGCCTTTGGAAAGGCCAGTTTGAAGAAGCTGGAGAAGGAAAATATTTTCCAAACCACACATAATGCTATTGTCAGGCATATTGCTGTGTACTGTCAGACCAAAAAAGTAATATTTCTGACAGCAAAATGAGCTCTTACATTATTTTGTAATTAACGTATGTTCCAAATGATAGATTATATTTCAAGTATTTAGCATTAAAACAAAAAACTAAAGGCAAAAGGATGGATGATGTGACACTTCTGGAATTGGATTCACTGGTATTATCTTTCTACACTCTATTTTCTGATCCATCTAAATAGCTTTGTAGCTGGTTAAAGCATGCCCTGTACCTCCCAGCTGTAGGAAATGTCATAGCCATTTGGATTCAGAAAAGGATTATGTTCTCCACTGCTTTTAATTACCATCTTTCTGGCCATAGTCAAAGCAATACTTGAGCAATTTCCGTTTAACATTTCCCATCTATCTGAATTCTAATCCACCCACTCCTTTTGATAAGACATTGAGTAGTGACCTGAAAATAGTGTTGCAAAAAGTTTGAGAAAGAACCTGGCAGGGGAGAAAAATTGCAAGGTTAAAGATCTGATAACCACTGGTTACTAATTTAAACTGCTAATGGTCTAATGGAGCTGGAGCTAAGGCTCCTATTGATTAGCTGAGGTTCGCAAAACATTCACTCCCAAATATAACTTGCTGTATATAGTTACATTTACAAGGCAAACAAGCTAAAAAAAGCAGAGCAACTCTGCCACACAGTAGTGGCAATGAATGCAATAGCTGTGAAGCTCTGTGATGGGATATGACATGCATTTCTTCATACATTTACATTTTAAAGTTTTAATGAAAGCACATTGTCAGGGAATGCCAAGCCCACTACGTGTTTTCCCTTTGCAGTGCAGTGACAGGATCCTGCTTCATGTTGCAAACAAGAAAACATTTTGTATTAAATGGGGAGTGAATATGCAAAAATGAAATTGAACAAGTTCCTACAGCAAATCTGCTCCCCATCAAAAATATAAGGGAAGCCTTTTTCAAAGAGAAAATAATTTTCCTCCTTTTCTTATGAAGCAGGTTCTTATCAGATGTTTAAATGCTGGCTGTTGGGAAATTTTCTCCATCTTCAAGAAAGCTGCAAAGATGCTAGCGTACTTCCTGAGACTTCATCAGCAAAATAATTTCTTCTATTAAGAAAATAAAGTTGAAATTAATCCATGCATATAGAAATAACTGACTGAGTCAGACTGTTAAATGCCTTTTAATATCTAACTTCATGGATTGATGGTATCACTTGATATACAAAAATCTGAAAAAACTTTAAAAATGTAACATCCATAAGATCAAAATAAGATCTTAATTCAGAGCTCTTTCTGTAGGGTATTGTTTTTGAGTTTATCTATGTTCAAAAACTAATTAAATTGTCCCCCTAAGTCCATAATAAACTGTTTTTGTTTTTTCCCTTTGATGATGGCTATCAATTATGAGATTTTAGTTTATATTGGCCATAATCTGACTCTTTCTAAGCTAAAAAGAAGGCATGCTGATGTATCATATTCAATATGACTAAATGGCCTAGAAACTGGCACTCATCAGTCTCTTGCATGGCTCTTAAAAAATCCCAATACAGGAAGTCTGTCCTACTTAGGGAAATTTACCATATCCTAATTCAACAACCGCTTTGCTTTTACCACCATTTTACCAAGTTATTGCAGTATTAAAAGACTTTATTAAATGAAACTTAGGACGGGACTTCTGTTTATGGGATCAGGAAAAGTCAGATTCTGTACAAGGGGAATCCATCCATCCAGCATGGATGACACAATCCCTGGCACACCAAGGAGCACTTAAAAGTGCACTGCACAATACGGAGACTAACAGGCTCCTCTCAGATTCAGCTGCCAGCTAATATGGGCCTGGGTTACCCAATCACAATGCAGATTAGTCTAATAACTTAACTTTGGCAGTAGTACTGCAATAAAAAGATCCATAATGGAAAAGGTGATGATGTGAACCTTAGCGGAAAGACGCAAAGCCGTACATCAAGAGACAGTTATGCGTCCCAAGTACAGCAAGCCAAGCAGGTGACGACTATCATTAAACCTGTCAACAGGCAGTGTGCCGACCTGCAGTCCTGATGACAGTGAGTGCTTTGTTTATTCTGTTGTGAGTAATGTTGGTGTGCTATTTTTGGTCTCTGGCTATATTTGCAAGAAATATTTCTGGTCTCTGGCTATATTTGCAAGAAAAGTGCAGGATCCTACCTCCTTTTGGTCATCAGTGTTTCCTCAGACGCAAATACTTGAACATCCGTTCCCATTTCAAGAATTAAAAGTGAAAATGGTTCTCATTTGGAGTATCAGCTTCACCATAATTGAGTGTTGAGTTAGCCCCATAGCAGATCTTTAATGAGATAAATGTTATTACAGACTGTTAAAAAATAGTTGAGTATGGTGAAACTATCTCTCTGCAGAGATCTGAGGGCTCTCTTTAGAGCCTGAATTTCAGGTTCTTTACGAAGACAATTCAAAACTGTTCTTCGGTCTTTAAAGAAGAAGTAACTCAGAAAGAAAGATCTGATTTTTTGTATGAATAGCACCATTAAAGTTAACGCATTTTTTAAGTAAAGTATTCAGCTGAGTATTATCTGCCATTAAGATAATTAGGTCTAATTTTGCCTTGGACCTCAGTTGAAGCTTTGCAGTGGGAAATAATTTCTAGAAGTTTTACCTATTTAAACAGACAAGTTAAATAGGGGATTTTGAAAGACATTTCCAGCTCATTCTCAAATCAGATTTCCTTGTCATCAGAATTACATTTTTAATGTGAAAAACTCTAGCTAATCATTGTTAAGGAGCTATATTGGGATTTCTGAATGGAAACTATCAAGCTATATATGTCTTCAGATATGCAGTGCCAGTGAAAGCATCTTGAAAAATTACTATCTCGTGATAATACAGGTATGCCATATGGAGTTGTCAAACATGTAAAAAGATGACCTAAAACTGTGCCAGTAGCAATTTTTACAGTCACGATGTTAAATGTTTTTTAAGACTTCATCCATAAAATTAGAAGCCAAATCCTCTTTTGATTAAGTAAACAGTTAAAGAGTAGTCCATTTCATGGGGAATAAGACTGTTTTGTTCTCAAAAGAAAAATTTTACCATCCTCTTGCTTAACCTTTTTAGCCATTGCTAAACATACAGGTAAGTAGAAATTTTTATATCTGAGAAAAACAATTGTCACTGTTTTTTCCAGATGAAGAAAGTCAGACATGAAAAAAATTATTGTTATTCCAAGCATCATAGGGCTCAATTACTCCTTTACTCTGGCAAATTCCCCATTGATGCCACCAATATTTTTACCTCAATTGCCACCAAATCATCCAATAATAACAATAAAAACAAAAGACATGGAATTTCAGAATAAAACTGAAAGCTTGCAATAGATTTAACTGTGTACTAGACCACTGCATCTTTCTCCAGCATTGCCATATTTCCTTTTGTTTTCATTTGGAGCTATAAAACAGATTTTTGGATATTCTAAAATACACATGTTTTTCTCTATGTTTTCCCCACTATTTCATCCAATTTATTCTGAATTATCTCCTGGATAGGGCTGATATACAAATGGAGATATATTTTATCTCACCCTTGATATCCAACACATTGTTGAACCCACACTGAATCTCCAGCAGAAATTACAGAAGTGCCAGGAGACACTGTGCTCAGTGGAGTAGCCTAATTTACTCTGAAGTAAATGGAATTACAGTACTTTGTGACAGGGCACACCTGATTTAAATCGTGATGATGTTAAACACAGATTTACACATATTCGAGGAATGTGGAACTTAGTCAAGATACCTGTTTAAAAGGATTTGAACAAGAAAATTCAACACAAAGCCTCAACATTGTACAAAAGAACTTCTGAAACTTTATTGTGAATTTTAAAGTACATTTAGAAAGGATATTATCCTTCATATCATTAATTAAAAATAAATTTAAAGAAATCCACATACTAGTAGTTTGAGCAAAGTTCAGTACAGACTTTTTGAAGTCACAATATATACATTGCATGAGAGTGCAATAAGCTTCCAATTACATTAGGTATATATTTCTAAAATAAAGAGCTTTGATTTGACATGTGTGAGAGGCATACTGTTTACAATGGAAACATTTTACAAAATATAGCAAAGGAAAAATGGAATTTAATACATTTTGAATGTACAACTACTTTTTACTTTTTTTAGGTAATTCTTTACTCAAAGTGTACAAAAGTCCATTTTTAAAGGACACCTGTTCATTTGCACTGTCCAATACTGATTAGAAATTATAGTTTTAAAGATTCATTACTATACATATCAGTGAATTCTTATTCAACTCCATAGCCACTACAATGAAGAAAATATTACAGAATCATTGACAGCATCTTCTCTCCTAAACTATGCATAGATAAATACATATCAATGGTGCCTATTTCTACAATAAAAGTGAAACATTTCACCTGATTTTTGCAACTATTTTTTGCATAAATATAATGCATTGTATATATATATATATATATATTGGTTTATTTAACAATCAACTGATTGCTTATTTTAACACTCAGTAACATACAGAAGCACATACACTGCTATCCTTAAATATTTTCCACTCTGTAGTGGCTCATAAGGTTCAAAAAATCAACACTGTAAATTTGTAATTCTCAACCTGGGGAAAGAATATCCCTCAGATGGACTGATACTACTTATACAAATTAAACCGTATTATGAATCCATAGCGTCCACCTCCAAAATACATAACAGGAGTAATATAGTATACTGTGGCTACTAGCTACTGCATAATCATTATATAGGAAATCATCACACCAACTGTTTTACATTTATGATTACTCATTACTATATATCACACACAGAGGAAAACTTTCCCAACAGATGGATCTCCTTTTCTACTGTTTTTCATGTTTTAGAGAAAAAAATCATCACACAGTGACAATGTTATGTCTGGAGAAGTATGCAAAATGTGTTTCCTTTTTCAGGACAAAAGAGTAAGCAGTAAACTACTAATTATTTTACAATCAGGATGAAAAATTAAATCTTTAAAGAGAACGTCAAGTTTTCAGCACTGCAATTAAAGAAATTATGTACTGGGGGTATGGGACTGTCACTCAAAACTGTGTGAAAAGCATAGCAGAAAATTAGTTAGCCAACAATGAATTAAAAGTTGCACTTTCCTTTCAAACAGAGCATAGTAGGGTTATGTGATTTGTGTCCAACCACTCTGCAATGTGCTATCTGAACAGCTCAAAGTATTTGCAAAGGACAAGACAGCTTTGCATTCATTATTGCAGAATAAAAGGAATATGCTGAAATGTGTAATGACCGATGGTGGATTTTTAACCACCACCAAGGATGTCTGGGACGTTAAGATTTGCAGAAGAGAGCACGTTTTTCCTTTTTGGGGTGACAAAAACCCATCCTACATGGATTTGCAAAAATCCACCCTACATGGATTTGCTTACCTACTCTCTCTTTTAACCGAAGTTAAAATTAAGTATCTTGCACCAAAGAATTTTACTGCTTTTCCAGTATAGCTGTCTCTTCTACAGAGAAAAAAAGTACTCTCTGTCTGCAAAACACTACCTAGAGCAGTGATCACTTGGAGGGCAGACATTGCAGTTCAGATGCAAACCAGTTTGGACTACTCTCCCTGGAACCCCTCTTTGCTTTTTTCTGCTAAAAGCAGTAGACATGCTAATGCTAAATGCAGCAGGCTTTCAGCTGTCATCCCTGTTAACAGCAGGAAGAAATACCAATAATTTTGCAGATCCACATGATGTTTTTCACTTTTGCTGTCCACTAAGCCACCAGAAACTTCACGGTGGCAAGCTATAAAAAAAAATATGCACCACAATTTTGCCTAATATCCATGCAAGAAGAGCACAGCAAGCCCACCGACTTCAGTCATGCTACTCGCCTGTCCACCACACACAACAGCACACAGGTGAGATTGAACTGCCTCAGGAACCTGAAGGGAATGGAAACAAGACATCCCTGGCATGGCTCCTGGAGACAAGACAGGTTTAATGGCATGTTGACAGCCTGTACTTTAAGATTTTTTCTTAAAATAGCAAGTAAAAGAAAATTTAAAAAACAACAACAACAACAAAAAAAACCCAAAACAACAACAAAAAAAAAAAAAAAAAAACCCACTCCAGAAAGCAGAAGCTTTACCAGTCAGAAACCTGCCCAGCATTACTGTATTTGAGTGTCACTTTAGGTTAAAAAGAAATCTTTTAGCTTACATTATGTGGCATATTTTTTCTCTATTTCTGTTTTAAATATACAAAATAGCCCACCCCTTCCTTTGATATCGTCAAAGAGAATAACTGAAGCCTTCCAGGATCCTTGACAGCTTAAGTATACAGGAGAAATAGTTGACAATTACATTAGCTTTTCCCAGTGTGCAGAAAGGATGGCTAATGGAATTAATGAATCGTTTGCTGTTCCACTAGTCAAAAGTCTAAATAACAACATGACCTTCAGTCAATGCTGCTGAAGAAACATTTCCTTAAACAATTCACAATCAGAGAGAGATGACCTCAGATTGCAACTGTGTGTATGTGACTTCTCTGCTTTAATTTACTCTTTCTTGTGTAGACCTACATAAAGTTAAACCATTTGCACCAGTTGCTATTTTCCCTAATGACTGTTTATACCAAACAGGGAGGAAAAGAAAACTACCATGATTTAAAGGTTAAGTCAGCTACTAGGAACACAACATCAAGCTAAAATTTCCATGAAGCCAAAATAATGGTCCCAAGTTTATGTTTTTCTTAGAGAGGTAATAAAAAATGTTTATTGTATATTAAGTTCCTTTTCAAATAAAATAGTTTTAAAAATAAAGATGAATAATTCTCTTCTTGCTTCTCCTTGTTTCTGTTTCATGTAAAATTCACTGCCACCAGTGGTGGGATTTTTGGTTTAAACCAGTGTGAAAAGAAATCAAGTATCTGTTAACAGACTGCTATGTTTCAAACTGCTTGTGTTTCATAGTGCTAAACATTTTATTAAAAAAACATTAATATCCCATAAGAACTGAGGGCTTGGATTGCTATTGTTGTTTTGAAATAGTATTTATCAGAGGGATAGTGGGAGTTAGTTAATATCAGATCAGCTCATGAATGCAGATTGCAAAACAATTTTTATATGTTTGGGTTGCTTTTTTTTTTTTTTTTTTTAAGTTCTAAAGCTGAAAACAGTATTCCTAAACAGAAACTGTATTCCTTATTTATCTTTGAAAAAAAGGGTTGGACTAACCCTACATTTTTAATCTTTTTTAGGATTTAGTTTAGCAGGATAAGAGGTTATAGTGGAGTGAAAAAATGATTTAGTACAGTGCCTACAATCCACTGATGCTTAATATAGTTGATCATCAAAATACTTAAAACGAGAGTATTAAGTGATTTATGCAGTTGATGACATGAATGTTTATGACAGCCTTAGCCTCATAGTTGCATCTGCTTGACTTTCACTCACTTTATTTGAAGACATGCATGTGTAAAGATCAGTAGCAATTGCCAATTTGCCTGATGTACCACATCAGGATACAAAAACTGCTACAGATTTTCCCCCTCAGGTGCAATTTTGTCATACTCCATTAATCCTTTCAATCCTCCCCCAATCCTGTGGACTTGTTATTTAGTAATCCCTGATTGTTGTGGTGAAGGAACATTAGAAAGTCCCTGCTGTCTGCAAGGCAGAAAATTACAATGGTCGTCTATTAAATTTGGCTCTCACAGTGCCCCCTTGGATCAAGCCTGCTTGTCACAAACACAACCAGTGGCCATAACGTCAGGACAAATTATCGCTGATTTCCAAAATGTCAATTTTAAACTAATTTTGTGTCTCGCAATGTTGCCTCTTCAGCACCCAGACAAAGGCCGTATTTTTAAGGAGGGAGAGAAGAATCTTAAATCAACACATCACATAGGGTAGCTTCATTCACTTATGCATGTCAGGTTTTCAGTTTTCAACTCCCAACCGGGAACTCTCCCACATGATTGCAACCCATTGTGCAACTGAACAACTTGGCTTTCTTCCACTTGAGACAGTTAAAGAGAGATTACTGGGAGCATTCCTTTCCAGGGCTGCTCTCATTAAATACAACATTCTCTGTAAACACCAGCATTTTTCTTTTTAATTCAACATTTTTACACTGCAAAGTAATCTATCTGCCTGGATCTTCTCTCCCTCTCATATGCACACAGCCGCAGGATTTCTATCTCTGATCATGTATATCCCTATCATACGTTTCCCATATAGACAGAAGTCAAATTTATCTACTTTTTAGGAAAACAAAAAAATTAAAAACCCCCAGCCTTTCATCAGCTTGATTAATTTAAAGCTGTAAACCTTAGTTTAATTCTACTGACATGAAAAAGTAACAGCTACAAGCTCCCAGTCAGGATTTGTGATTGATTATCTAGTGAAGCCTTTAAACAAAAGCTTGTTTGCTCATTAGTTGCACTAAGGTCTTTAGTGACATATACAACAACAATCTTTAATTAAGAAAAAATATGACTAAATATTTAGATATTTTAATTCTGAAAGAGGAAATAAATAAGCAAATAAATAAATGAAAAAAAAATAAAAAAACAAACCAAAACCAAACAGACAAAGCTTTACAATCAAACACAAAATTGAGGAAAATTTAAAATAAAGCTCTTAGGTAACTGAGATATTTATTGTTGTAACACTTTATTTCTCAGATCTGACTTGTCTTTTGGAAACTTTGTACTGCCACTACTATCTCATCCTTCAGAAACTCAGCAAGATCTTATCCTTTCTACAGTAACAGTAACCATGAGTGTGATTACACAATCTACATGCTTGCCACCCATCACTTATGTATCTCAGCATCCTGTTGCATAAATCACTCTTACTCACCCATGGGTACAGTGTATCCTGCCTCCAGACCACTGAGCTAGTTTTGTTTGTTTTATCTACACAGTGCATAAGGTGTGGGAAGTTTTCTGCAGAAGGGCTCACATTTAAGCTTGAAAAGACTACTGAAACCTAACCCAAACAATACACTGAAAGAAAAAGTAAAATAATTTTCCAAAGCTAGTTTTAAAAATAGTTGAGACTTTTCTGTTGAATTTCAACACTTATAACACCATCAGAAGTCATCTACAGTGATACTAGCTTCATCTCCTTCAACAGTGTTGAAAACAGCAGGATACTCTTATGGTAAAACACTTAAAAGTCTCAACAAATTTAGTTTAAGAAATCTTAATGCATGCTGAGCAATGATACACATTCAATATTTGACAGAGTGGTAAGTGAATTAAGGGAAAAAGAAGGCTTAGGCATCTAATTCTGACCCTCACCTCTCTTCAAAGGTCATAATAGTAGTAGCAGATAGCATGGACTGCAAAAACCATCACATCAGTCTGCACTGCTGCCTACCTTAGCCCAAAGGACACTGACACATGGGCTTTGCCTACAGAGATGCTCAGGACAGGCCTTCTCACAGCACAGGCAAAACCCAACCATGCCACATCCAACGGTACAAGCCAAACTGGTGGCAAGGAGTTTTATCTTCTAGCACAGTGCAACAGTTCTACACATCTATTCATGGAAATTGCACTCGACAGCTCACTCTCAGCGTCAGCACGGTGTTTCCCTGACTGAAATCTTGCAAATATCTGCCCAGATCCCATAGGACCAAAGGTTCACATAGTTGCAATGCTGAGGACTTTCACATCCAGAAATAAATAGTAAAATGCATCTAACGCAAATGGAATCAGAAATATCTGTTTGGAGGTGCCTCATGATCGCTTCCAGTTAGAAACTCTCTCCAACCATACTGCTGATGCCTTAGTGATGTCTCTATGTGTTTTTACTCTCATTTAGACTGTAAGCAACAGGGATTCAGCCAGGGAACTGCTTGCTAAGGAGGAACCCGGGAGTTACAAACTGTTCATTTCATCTGACTTCTATCATGCTTTTGTTTAAAGGCATTCCTACAGAATATATTCACCTTTGATGTATATATGCCATAGGTTCTGTAGGAGAAGCTTCACATTGATTTGGACTGCAATTGCACTGGATTTTCAGATGGTTCATTGGCTTCTGTTTTTATTCTGTAAAATAAATCTTCAAATGCCATGAAATTAGATCTTCAGCTGTTTTCATAAATAGACATTGTCCATTACTGTATGAGGACTTGGTTAACTTCTCAACTGGACAGCGTGAAGTACTTTTGGGTTATTCACAACAGAAATGATGTCTGTCTTCATAAAAACTGTTGAAAATTACTTTGAATTTCCTTCTGGTGACTCTTTAGCTATTAAATACATACCAGTGCATGTTCATTAGACAACATGAATAATGTACCTTTGGTCACCATCATGTCTTCTCTCTGAAGCAGAATCCTCAGTATTTCAATAGGTACATGTAATCCTGTACGTACAAGCACATGTCTATCTCTGTTCTCATATCTATACATGCACATGCACAGTCATAAGACAACATGATGACTGGCTTCATATTATTCTTGTTTGAGTTATTTAGGCTCAACTAAACTAATACAACCAAAATAACTAGAAAATCTACACCAGCCAATCAACCTAAATTAATAGAACTAACTGACCAAAATTAAATTAAATAATTAGCACTAAAGTAAGCAGCTAAAAGATATTATTCACTATTACACACTAAAAGAATCATGACTTTAAGATGGTGACACAGTATGAAACTTCATCAAAGAGGCCAGTTCAGGGAGTTTCTCCTTTCACAAAACAGCATCTACCTCTTAAAGTTTTAAGAGAGTGGCTGATGCCTTGCTGGTTTTGCGTTGGTGTTGGGTTGGGGTTTTTTTCAGATTAATGACTGTCATCACTAATGCATCCATTTAAAATATTCTAACCTCCAGATTAAATCACCTTTCAAGTGAAATAGCAGACAGCATCCTTAGAATTCTGTGATCTTTATGAGTTCAACATGAGGCATGTAGGCTTTTCAAAAGCACTTTGTGTAAAATGCAAAACTCCCAGAGATTTTAATGCAAATCTTTTGCTAACCCTAAACTGTTCTGATAAAAATTTTATCCTCAATGAACTTAGGATTCAGTTATGCTGTGCACAAAGCCAGTACAGCTAGTTTTAAATAAAATGTTACACATAGTCAAGTTTTTCAAAAAGAAACCCAAGCAGGTAAGGCTATGACTATTACCTTAGGAAGTGAAAGCGTAATTGTAAAATAATAATGATCATCTTCAAACAAAGAAAGGGAAAGTATAATCGGAAGCAGTTTAATATTCACCTTCAATGAGAGGAAGATGTTAATTTCCAGCTGTTTCCATTTTTAATTGATGATTTTTTTCTGTGGTGTGTGAAAGTCAGCCAATTTTCTTCAGAAAAGTGCTTCTATTCGCTTAACTCAATAAGAACTAGATGCTTCTTATTGGTCTACTGCACCACGGGGATGGGATAAAATATGAAAGCAAGGATTTCTTTATTCTAGCTAGGAAAATTTACTGTTAAGCTCAGTGGGGGCAGAAACAAAGATGGCATTTAGATATAACTAATTTAGTATCTAACCAAAGCAGAGCCCTCTTGGAGAAGAGAGAGACCAAGGGAATGCAAAATTGTACATGAATTATTTCTGAGTCAATTCCTATAAAAGCAGAAGAACTTTCTTTTATGCTCAAATGGATTACACACTTCCTTTTATAATATGCACATTGTTCACATTTTTTAAAGATTATATAATGAACAACTACTGCTAAGAAAGAAAGAATACACTTTCTTTTTTTTTTTTTCAATACATTAAAGTGCAAGGGTCATCTGGAGATGAGGCCTGGACTGCTTTTTAAAACACAGATTGTGGGACAGATCCTCAGCTGATATGAAATAGTTCTGTTACGTTTATTGTTCAATTAGAATGCAATATAACTGTGATTACAGATTGCTTACATTACCATATGTTAATAAAATAGCAAACATGACTTGCAAATTTTGTTCTTTGCTTTGTTTTGGCTCCTTTTAATTGCTTGGATTTTCTTTAATTGTAAAGAGTGTATTTTGAGGGGATAAATTATCACTTGTACTGTCAGACCAGGCTAATCATTCCCTACTTAGCTACATTTCTAAAGACCTAAGATTTTGCTTGAAAAGGGGCTTAGAAGCAATTGATTTGTGTTCATTAATCCATAAGCATTTGATTTCAAATCAGATTGCCAGCAGACATAACCTCTCTGCATTGCTACAACAGAGACTTGATTTGATTAATCAAACAGCTCTGATTCACTGGATTGTCTACAGAACAGTTGTCCCTGACAATACTATGCAAATAGCTGCTGATGTGGTACTGGCATCCCAGATTTCTAAAACTGCTATGTTTTCCTCCATGAAGACATCAACACTTTATATCTAATTCAATTTTATTCTTCTCTATAAGTGCTTCTGCATAGGATGTACACAGTTTTTAATCCATGTTCTACCATTTGCTTTGAAATTAAGCATCACTTGTAAGATTTTATCTCTCAGTTTACCCTTTACTGAAAGAGTAATATTGATATTTCTGTATTCTAAAACACTTTAAATTATATAATCAACTATATATATATATACTTCTATGTACCACTACTATATATATACTACTATAGTACCACTATAATTTTCTTTTTTTTCAGGAGCTATGCAACAACATATCTCATGTAAGTATTTTTGCCTGTTCTGTTTGAAAGAGCTGTCATTGATACAGAATTAAATGCATTGGTTTAGGGAACAGGAATTTTTTCTATTTTAAAATTCCAACCCCAAATATGCTAATTAGGTCTACATTTTTAATACTGACTGTTGATAAAACAGCACAAGCCAGTAACATGCAACAGATGAATCATTCACTTCCTAACAGATAATGGTTACTCCACAGGAGTATTTGTTCATTCTCCTGGGAAATAATGCAAAGGTGAAAAAAAAAGTAGGCCTGCAGTCAGGGTAAGAATACTTTTGCTACATTTGGTTAGGTAGGAAGAAAGTAGGAAGAAAAGCCAAGGTGCCCTAAAGAAGCAGAAAAGCTAAGCCTGTAACATCAGCAAAAAAAACAGGGGGGCACAAAACTTTAATCAATAGATTTCTAAAAGGTGACAGTTCCCAAGCAGCAGAAGAAAAA
Organism: Agelaius tricolor; assembly: GCF_023055355.1. Taxonomy (NCBI): domain Eukaryota; kingdom Metazoa; phylum Chordata; class Aves; order Passeriformes; family Icteridae; genus Agelaius; species Agelaius tricolor. The sequence goes on along the minus strand of NW_027269267.1, from coordinate 49,076,749 downwards.
ACTTCATGGACTTCGAAGTTCAAGAATCATGGACAGAAGGCTTTAGGGGAAGCAATAAAAACTGTGAAGGAAGCAAATACCTACTTTTTTCCAGTGATGCCTTAAATATTGCAGTTCCCAAGTGTGGGCTGATGCCTTCAACTCTGCTGGTTGACCCTGAGGAGCATTATGTAACTACCCGCCAATAAAGACCTGGCTGAACCTACCAAGAGTTTTGCTTTTGAGGAAAACATATTCTTAATTAAAATGGTCAGTTCTTAAGTATTCTTTCAAATAAATATATTAGCTCAGAATAAGCAAAAAACCCTCAGCCATCCTATCCTGACTCTGCCAAAGTGCAGATTGGTTAGATTACGTTATTTCTCATCTTCCATTTAAAACAATCTGTTTCTTCTTATGATTCAGAGAACTGAAGGATGGACCTTCTGGTATGATTTTAATCTAAACCCACCATATTGTTTTGGCAAGCTTCTTAGCAAGTACTTCTGTATATTAAACTGAGTATTGTTGGTACTCCTGCAAGATAAATTAGCTTACAAGCATTCAGTTAACAGGCAGCCTCCCCTCATTCAACATGTGATAAAATGATAACTAGATGACTCATGGGTTTACTGACAATGTATTTATGCTTCATACTTCATATGTTTTAAAATGAAAAATATGTATGTTAGTACTTGCATCAGTTACTTGTTTATGATTTGTGGTAGATTTTTCTTGCTGGAGTTTTATGTATTTACAGCATTTTAAACCACAGTGTGTGTATTTAATGGTAATTGCTTAAAAAATTACAGAACAATTGGTGATTTTTATTCAGATTTTTGGCAGAGCTTGAAGTCTCAGTACAAGTGGAAAAAAATAATCATTTGTTTGAGAAATAAAAAGTGCAACTCTTTTCATTATTACACTGGCAGAAATACGAGCAATTTTCACAGAGAAAAGAAACCAAAATGTGAGGGAAAAGGTTTTGAGAAAGAGGTTCAAGACCTTCTCCACAACTCTAGAAGTAGCAAGCCTTTCTACATTAGCACTCTTGATTTAAAACTGGGATGTGGTCAAAAGTGAAACTTCTTTTAGAATTTCAGCTACTCTCAACTGGACTTTTTCCCAGCATGCAGATTAGGATAATACCCTGTCTGTGTAAAAAGAAAGGTCCACGACTCCAAACAGCAGGAGTGCTGAAGTCAAAACAGTATTGCTTGACAGAACTGAATAAAGAAGCCGGAACGCTGCGCTTATTTATTTTTGTTTTTGTTAACAGGAAAGATGTGTCCCATCATACACTTGTATTCATTCCAAGCATCTATCACCTGAGTTTGTGTATGATGTTATATTGCTTGAAGATGATTCTCACAGCCTGAGCTTAAAAGAAGAAGTTTCGACTCAATTGAAATGCAAAGACAAAATACTGCATTCCTCTCCCAGCTGAGCTTTTATTTAATGAGCCAGATTAAGAAGCTTGCTCTACATTACTGGATCAGAGCCAACACAGTTTGTCCAAGAAACTCAGAGATAAGGGAGAAACAGTTCTTAATCAGGCAAAATTCTCAATAAAATAAATGGGCACTTTGCCCAAGTATGTTCTGCAGAATTTAAAATCATTATGTTTGCCTTGGCTGAGTCTGAAAAAGTGGACTGCTGCTTTTATACCTAAATTTTAAGACAGCTAACTCAATACAGAAGAGAATAAAAACAAACTTCACCCTTCCTGATGTCAATTTTTATCACGCTTTAATCAACTTGGAATCCCCTGAAGAAAATTCACACAGCAAGTTGGAACAGCATAATCTGAAGCTCCAGTGGGTTTGGATTAAGTACAAGGCATTTTACCATTGTGTTAAACTACTTAAAAATATCACAGACCCATGGACTAGAAATGTGATTATTTCATCCCCCGTGATTAGAAAATAGCATCTATTTTATAACTGTACAAGTTCCTTTTAAGGGCACAGCCTATCATAACACCACTCAGAAAGTATTTATTTTCTTAAAACAGTGGATGTAGTCTGTTTTGTATATTCAACTATTTTCAGTTGAATATGCCTCAGTCTTTTTCTGCTAATTTCATGCTGTCCTGTTGTTCTAAAGATGTTAAAATATCACAGACACTAAAACCTGAAACTCAGTTTACATAGCTTGGAATTTTTTTTCCAGAAATGTTTATCTTAAGACAATACTAAAAAATGTTGTCTATATGCATAAGTAGCTCAAAAGTGGGCCATGACAGACAGTGTCTATGTAGTATCAGATTATTTCAATGTGCTTAAAACTACTCCTGGCATATCATCCTGCAAACAGAGTAACACAAGAAGTCAGAGCTGTGTATTTGTTACACAGCTATAGTAGAGCTATGTGTATAAAAGCAGCAGCTTGGCAGCTCAGAGGTTAAAGTGGTAATTGTGAGAAGGGACTGAGCTTCAGCTTCCATAATTTTTGCTATTTAAAGTGAATTACTGCTTCTTGTTTAAACCCAGCTATTACTCAAGAAGCTGCAAGAGAAGGATGCGTGCCACAGGACAGAAAAAGGTGTTTAGAGATCTTTGCATCTCCTTCAGCCTGTTTGTGGGAGGAAGAAAGAGGGGTTATCACACAAACATGAGAAGACAGATTCAACTCTTGATTACATGCAAAACCATCAGGGAAACAGTTGTGATTTCACAACTACAAAATTAATGAATATGAAATAAGAATTGGGTTCAGATAGCCTTTACTTAGAGTAAGTAGAGTTACATGCAGCCCTAACCTAAAAAAAAAATAAAATAACTTGGGAGCAAATTATATTAGCATCTTTTTGGCCTTTGTCCATGACTATAAAATGGCATTAATATAAATGTGACTCAGACTTGAGATCCCTGGTCACTATTGTAGCCAAGAGCCTAAGTATATGAAATCTCCTTGGCTCTGCTAAAGGACTAGTGCTAAATTCTGGGAAATGATAACACTGATTCATCTCAAAACAGTCTATATATAACAGCAAGACTAGGCACACATAAAATTATGCACTATCTTGCCCCAAGGTTAGCAACATATTCCTAGTAGAAGCAAGAATGTTATTTTCATTCCCTGCAATCATGTGATAAATAGCTGTAGGGCAGATTCAGCAAGATCTCGAAGGTTATGATTTTACAATATAATGAATGTATGTCTAGCTCTCTGCCACCTGAAAAAGCAGCAAAACAAAGCAGGACTTGTCAGTATTTTGCTTATGGCAGAAATCAGACATTGTCCAGGACCCTTTATGAGACACACTGCTACTTCTTAACTAGTTTGATTATAACATTCACTCCAATACTTCAACAACTCAGCTTTCCAGCATATGGCATAATTGGAAGCAGCAGCCAGCAGGTATCACATGTGAATGGAAAATGTCTCACACTGAGAAACTACTGTCTGTATCAAATATGTGGTCTTGTAGGTAGGTTGATGGGGGAAAATACTGCTAATAAAAGTATATTGAAAATGAGAGGATAGGTGGAACACCTGTACAGGAACACCTGTATATGAGGCAAGCAAATTACCTAGAAAGTTCAGTAGTAGAAAATATCAAAAAAAGTCATTGAGATCAGCTCAAAAATAAAGAGATGAGACAACACAAAGGAGCATTTTAAGAATATAAACCCCAAACCTATGGACAGTTTCAGGAGAAACTTTCAAAAGGTGGAAGACACACACTGAGAAGAGCATTCTTAGGAGCAGGCAGACTCAGCTACAGAACAAAAAATTTCAAAGAAGGCAACTCATGCCCAGAACTTCTTACCTCACTTGTAAAGGAACTGACATTTGTTCCTAGTCTACTAGGAACATTTATTGCCAACATGGAGTAGCCCATGGATGGAATGTTTTATTCTGATCATGCTTCCTACAAAATACTGTGTTTTAATTTAGTAAAAATAGAATACAGGCACATCTATACCATTTCCATCACAAAGTAATGGCCTGTGCTGAATTAATGTTTGATTTTGGTGACTCATATTACTCCGCCTTAGGGGGTGACTGAGTTATAGCCATTGTATGCAGCTGCAATCATTGGCAATCCAGCACAGTTTGCAGAACAGTAACACCGACATTGAAGATGTATGAAAATGCATTGGAATTACACCAGATGGTGATGCAAGCCTGGCAGGAACACTTAGGGGTACCTCTGCTAATATCATCAGTATTATATGTGAAAAGCCCAAGGACTTTAATTCAACCACAGGACCAAATTGTATGGTTTTTCCAGACAGTAGGACAGACTCACTTGGCATCAGTTGAGAAGTGTTAAATAACCTAGAGTAAGTACACACATAAATCATATCCTTAAAGGCACCTTACTGCAAGACAGTGCAGCATGATTTCATGCTGAAGTAGGTAAGGCAGTAGAAAATCCTGCTAATGATAAGGTATTGTAGATTCATTCATCTGTACATAGCCAGTAGAGATCAACCCCGAGTGAATTGTTCCAGCTACAGTAAGGTACAAAATACCTTGTCTCCACAAGGATTTTACATTTAGGTAGATATCTCACAACAGCAATCTTGATATAAAACATTTTTTCCTTCAGTGAAGATAGAATCTTAAAAAAATGAGAAAAGGCACATCACATTCAAAGAGTAATGAGTGTACAGCACAGTCCAAATGTAAATGAGGTTAGGTCTACCTCAGTCAATTGCATTGTGCAAAAAGAGACAAAACTGAAATTTCTCCCTTTCTATTTCAAAAGATTTCTAAGAGCAGCAAAATTTACAGAAGAAAATGTCAAACAAATTGGCTTCACAGATAGATAGAGCCATATGATTTCTTTGTGTTTACAAGACTGAGTCTTCTGTTGCAAGAGTTAATGCACTTTTTGAAAGTTACTATGGCACGGCTTATAAGCTTCAGGGAGATGTGGTGGCAGTTCAGATTTCATGACAGAATGCTAACTTATCTCTGATACTGAAAAAACTAATGAGGTGCTATATAGTTGCAGAGCAGTGTTACATGCTCAGATATGCAGGCTTTTTTTTTTGTTTTTCATTATCTGTGTAACTGTATAGACATAAAAGTAATGAAAACCCAAAACAGGCAGCAAAAGCTTAAGGCTTTAAAGCTGGAATAAAATTGTGTCAGTGTTTTCTAAAGGAAATATGATAAATTTAAGCAATCTCACAAAAAGCCCCTGATATTCCCACTAGCGTTTTCTGCTGGGTCTAAGGTCTCATGAGTAGTGCTTAGGTGAAGATCACAATTAAGCTAACACAGGCAATTTATTCTCATGCTGGTTTTATTCAAGTCAAAGCAATGGCATAATGTTAAGCAGTCTTAAGGATTCTCTTTGTTATGTTTGTTGCCTATGGCTTTTAATTGAAGGTGCTATCACAGCATCCCTATCAGATGCCAAATGTCATGAGCAGTAGCAAGCAGGAGCACACAGTGCAGAGGGCTATCCTGACCCCCAACAATCTTTACTGAGGACAGCAGGATGTAAGATATAACACTTTTCAGTAGCTAGAGGCTTACTGAAATGAATTTCCACAATACTGAATACAACTAAGGCTGCTATTTAGCACTAGGACATGAAAATGTTAAATAATACCGAGTGTGAGACAGTGAATGCAGAGTGTTTTTTAATGTGATCACCACTGATCCAAAGAATGAAAGTTCTAAAATTGGGAATTACTTCTGTGACATACTTTTGACACATAAATATCATAGTTGACAATGAGAAGTACTTTGTCTGGAGGTGTTCTGCAACATCTATAAAGCTTCAGCAGGCACTGAATGGAACTGCTCTACTGAAAAGTGCTCAGCACACTGCTTTGAAGAAGTATACTCAAGGATCACTGACAATCTGTATATCACAGCAGCACTGCCAGCTTTCTTACTAAAGAATAAGTTTTCCAACAAGTTCAGTCATCTTTAAACCATTTTGAAATGTAAAGATATATGAATGTTTTCATCTCTCCTCCCAATCTCCCTTTCAAATTGCTGAACTCAGGAAGCACTATCCAGTAAGTGAGTTGCAATCTCCGCTCTTCTGCTTTGTGACTAACATTCTTTTGTTCTTGTTTTCTTTCAGAATCAATTTTCTATCATAAGTCTGTGAGATAGCATGCCTATTACAAATTGTGCCGTATATAAAAGTATGAATGGTCTTATAAAAAGAAAAGACAAAAAAGTGAGCAAATAAAAACATATATGAAATAATTATTTTGTCTACTTTTTTTAACTACAACACATATAGAATGGCTTGCCATATTATGCTGCTATACAGATATGCTTCCAAATGTTTCAAATCCTTGAATCTTAAAGACCATGGTTCATTAAAAGTCTTTGTGTGGACACAAGCAGTGTGTGGTTATGAGTTGGGTGTACTAGAACAGATTGTGCATAAAATGTGCCACTTCTGCACTGTGATACTATGTATTTGAGGGTGAAACTCAGATTTCTAATATGTGCATAAATATGTTTTACAAAAATAAGCATTCTCAGAGAACAAAAGAAGAGGAAAAAAAAGAGAAACATGAAAGGACAGAGACAGTATCTCATAAAAGAAAGAGATGTATTTAAGCATCAGCCAAATTATACTATTTTTCATATCATTTATAGTGGAAGCCTGAAGACTAAAATACTTCACAAGCCATTAGTTTTTTGGTAGTCTGTGATGGATTAGAATATTTCTTAATCAACTGCTAAAGCACAGAAGAGGGCCAAAGCCTAGATTCAGCAAAGCTGAGTTATACTGAAATCCAGAGATGTTCACTGGGGATGCTATCAATAGACACATCACAAAACCATAGAAGAACATCAGTTTCTCAAACCTCTCAAAAGGCACCTATGCTTTTGTCCATTTCTTAGTCTGGAATTCGGAAAATCACATTAAGAAACAAAAGTTCTGATTTGTACTCAGAGAAGCAGATCAAAACCCCACGAATTTTACAAGATTCAAATTACTTGCTGAAGGTTTTGGAGCCTACTTTTCCCAGAGGCAGCTTGAAAGCCTACACAGCCCCCCCAAAAGTGGTCCTGCCCTACTGGTTATACCCCTACCTTGGGCTGCATGAGGTTTGTTGCAATGCATTAAAACCACAGCGAGAATGAAGAATAACAAAATCAAATCTATTTAAGTCTCATTCATATTTTCCTCTCATTCACACAAAATGGACATTCATAAAATTCATACAGAGAGTCACCTACAGCTCCATTGTCCACCTGGACTGTACCAGTGCTTTCAATAGAATGGGCATTAGAAGCCAAGACTAACAGGATTGGAGTGACCTCCCTCCATTATATCAATTTTTCTCATCTGTTACCCCACTAAAGAAAAATACTGCCATTTTTAAGTTTAGGAAAGAAAAAAGATGTTGTTAAAAAAAATAAAATGCCAGTCACAGCAGCAGATCACCTATCTTGTCTAATTTTGTACTTCTGTTGATTGACAAGCTGGTGCTCTTGTAGCATACAAAGGCAAAAAATCAGGCGTTCAGTTCAAACTGAAATGTTTGACAGATGTAACAGCTTTCTGCAATGAAACTGATGATATCTCAAATAGCAAAGTCCATCTCCTGTACAGTAGAGAGATTAAATTTCAACAGGCAACAGGTTTACCGTCCTTAGCAGATGCAGATTTAATTGGGGGGGGAGGGATGTTATTTGTTTGGTTGGTTGTTTTTGTTTGGTTGGGGGTTTTGTTGGTTTTGTTTGCTTCTTATTTATCTGTCAGTAGTTAAAAATACAGGCTTTGCAACTGGTACACAGCCTACCTCCTGCTGCTCTGGATGCTGCAGACTTCAACACCATCCATGTTTCAGAGTACCGTTGTCACAAACTGAAGGCAATTTCAAATTCTCTTAGTGGTAACCTAGCATGTCACTGACATTTTGGCCTGTATTTTTGCAATGGTGAAAGTGAGACAATCTGACAACTGACTGAAAATTCCTACTGCTATAGACACATACCTTTTACCAGAGAGGTAAAAGAAACATTTTTACACTATAATGTGAATGGTCTGGACTAAAGTTCACAGAATCAGGTACCAAGGAACACGCATTTCTGAGGAAAGCCAGAAATACTCAGATCAGCATCAAAACAAAATAATTGATGTTTCATTGCACTGTCTTACCAAAATAGATAGATGATGGCCACATAATGATTTAATAAAAAGTAGTGAAACTCTTTCTGCTAATTTGGAAACCTTTGAATTTGAGTTGTAATCTAAAGAAGACTTCTCAAGGGCAACTGTGCACATACATTTTTGTGCCCACATGCACTATTCAAATAATACCTTCACTTAAATAAATATATAACCTTAAAACCCTTCTCTTGACCTTGGTGAAAAAAGGAAAGTGAAGAATATGGATCACACCAAATTATACTTTTCACTGGACGTGGGATGCAACTCACTGAGCTGTGTTGTTTAGCTTTGTCACTCAGCTTAAAGCACCACATTTTCTTCAGGGTGGGGTAAATCACAAACCCACTGAAGTAGACTAAATTTGTCACAGAATTAGAAGTCAAACAAGATGAATCCCACCATAGTCTCAACAGAAGCAAAATGCACTGTGTGCTGAGGCACTACCAGCTATGTGTACTGGTGAAAACTGTACCAATTGTACTTTCTGTGAACATCACGTACAGAAATAAGGTTAGATCCACCATCAGAAGCTGGACACCTGAAGCAATCATGATAATATTCATCACATGCTCTAAGAAGAGGGACTGGAATAACAACAATATTCTCAAAACCTAGCTCACGGAATGGAAAGCTACTAAAACCGGGAGTTAAATATAATTCCCTTTCAGGCTGTGTGGCCTGTCAACACAGGAAGGAGGTGTTATCTTAAAATACATTAGCCTACACCTTTCTCTGAAACTCCTGCATCCCTTCCTGTAAAATCAAGCTTTTGTGAAAACTCTCTTCCAAATAATTTTTGGTAAGAGAAGGTAGACCTCAGTGGTCAAAGCATTTCACCATGAAGCTCAGCAGAGCAGCTACATAGGTCATATGTAGAAACATATGCATCCTATAGAACCTTTACATCAGAAAGACAATTGTTTCCGTAACTTTGTGTGTTATGAAGGAGACAGATATTTACATCTAGCAGGCGTAGCCATTTAAGAGATACTACTGCAGGCTACAAATCAACAGAATAGCAAAGAAGAGCAAAAGAATAGCATAGAATTTGGAAGAATAGCAAAATACCATTAATAATTGAAGCATGGTCTTCCTCTTGACTTTTTCAGTGTTTTAAAGGCTCTATGACCTTAGAAGGCATAGCCTAAATTAGTTCATTTGATGAAAAATATTGTACAGGCAGATATTTAACATTTTTTAATGATAAAGAAAACCAACAAGAGATTTTTCTTGCTAGTAACACATGAAAGCCTAGGAGGTGATAAGAACATCCTTCAGAACTACAAATGAAGCATCTGGCAATTTCACTGGGAGGAATGAGAGCAAATGAACGAATATCAGTTTCAGGCTACAAAGTATTTTATAAATCAATATCAGTAGTGATTCTCTTTCAGCCTTCAGCCAGTGAGAATATCCGATTTCATTTTCTGGATTGGGAAGAGATGGTTATTTTAAAACCACCTTTCTGCAAACCTGGGGCAGGAAGCAAAGGAAGAAAGCAAAATCCTGCTGATCTTTCCCATTTTATCAGATTCAGCTCAAAATAAAAGGATTTTTAATTCACTTCACTTCTGATTAATTTTACATATTTTTTAGATTTTGGAAATATTATCTCAATATTATCCTATTGTTTTTTATAAAGAAGTTTGCATTAGAAAGAGCTGCAGATGGAAAAAAACAGCAGATTTATCCCAGCTTGGATTCAACTTCAAATGATGAACTGTTACTCTAGAAAAAGGCTCTTTATAATCCTCTTGTAACAGGAAGTGTGCATTTTCTGAACCAACTTTCAAGTAATAATATTAATATTTGCCCACCAAAAGTTCAAAGTGACTTTTACAAAAGAAATGGCAAAGCTACAACATCAGGTCATAGGAAACTACATATTCTACACACCAAGAGCTCCTGAATATGAATATTTACAATGAAATGAATAATTACAAGATTTTCTCTCTGGGCAACAGAAGATGCAGGACAACCCATGTCAAGACTTTAAAACAAATCTCCCCCCCACCACCCTCCACTTCACTTGCTGCAAAAGAAAAAGAAGCAAAAAATGGGTAACTTTTGAGATTGGTACAATTTAAACATCTCAGTATGATCAGAAATCTAATTTTTAACTACCTTTCTCTGTATTATCACATATAACTCAGAGTATATGCAAAACCCAAAAATTAAATTGGGAATGAAGGCCAAATCATTCCAAGATTTGAATGTCCAGATACTTTTAAAGATTAACAAGAATTTTTGTACCAAAATTGTAGCAGCCTTTATGTTTTCCTGAAACACAGTGGTCCCAGGAATAATATACACACAGGTTTGTACGGCTACAACAATAAAGCTGTTCAAAACAATTTATTTTATTATTTCAAATTTTTGTAATTTCACAACCAGTGAAAAAGTAGCAATATCAATTTAAGTTGTCTTCTGCCAGAAATAGCTATTTCTGCTTCAAGAGAGAGTTTATAGCTCACTAGAAAATAACACATTGCAAGAAAATTATTGCAACTCCTTTAGGAGGAATTTTTTGTATGGTGTTTTAATTGTAAGGGAACAGTTAACATGCATTTTGTGTCAAGACTAGCACTTAAAATCTCAGTTAGGTAAGATGCTAAAGCCCCTTACATAGCAAATGTCTTTCCAAAAGACAGAAATGAACAAAAGATGTTTTCCTCCCCCCATATTGCAGTAAAATATGATAGCATCCATTCATCTCTTATGTACAGTCTGGTAAATCTTTCCACTCAAACGAATGTTATCTCATGTAAACCAGAAATGAACTGATTAAGTGCCCACATCAGTGTATGGGGATAAATAATTTTACATACATTGTGCCAAGGGCTGGAAAGCCAAAGAAATAAAAGAAGGAAAAAATGATACATGATTCTGTGTATGTTCTTTTTCTTCAGTGAAGACATGGACATTACAGAATGTATGCAACATGGCCACACTTGGATAGCAACTAAGGAAACTTATGAGTATAGATTTTACAGACCACCATGATGTTCTATGAAAGAAGTGATACCAGAATATCAGGTAGCACCTTTAATTCCTGTTAGGTCTTTCAGAACACTTTATGTCCATTCTGTCAGTTAAATCCTATATGTTCAATGCAATTAAATGGTCGAATGAGAAGATACAGCATCTCCTGAACTAAATGAAACTTGAATCCAGCCATTCTTGAACAGAAATTGCCTAGATGAGGATCTATCCATAGGCATTATGTACCTGGCCCTTGACAGTATTTGTGTAAGATAAACAATATTGAAAAAGTTAGAATCCTAGAACTGACGGAGCAAAATTACTCAGGACTTGAAACCTGCACTTCAGACAGGTAGACTGTTCCCATAAAGAGCTGCTGAATGTAAATGGGTCACAGTTTTCATATCTTTAACATCTGTTGTTTATACCCAAGAAAGCACATCAGGGGCAAGAAAATTAATTCCCCAATTGCTGTCAACTGCGTTAGGGAACAGCAATAAACAGCTTACTGTAAGCCTCTAGCTACAATAAAATTGCTGTCAATAAAGTGTGGCTGATATGGTTTTGCTGTGCTAGAAGAAAAGATTCTTTGGAACTGAAAATCTGAAATGGAAACTAAAAAGATTCTCCCTTGTTCCTATATACAAAAGAAAATTATCACAAAATTGCAATAGCATAAAACTCTCAAGATCCAGTTCTCACTCACGTGTGTGGCACAAATTTCTTAGCATATGTGAAACTTTGGCTTTGGATATTCGGGACAGATGAGGCTCCAGTGATTCTGATAAAAATCTCATGCACAGGAAACATTTAAAGAGAAATGAAGATTACTAAGCTTTTACTGTCTGATCTGTATACACACAATGTTCCCTACTCTAGTTGAGCACGTCTACCGTCACTATTGAAAATGGCATTATAGCTTAGGGTTATGTTCAGATATCCATTATAGCTCCCAGTTTTTACATGCTCATAACTTTCTGAAAAATTCTTCTTTTCAGCTGAAATTTTCCATGCTTGGTCTCAGCTCAAAGATGGATTTCTTTAGACAGTTCAGTGAAATCTGTTAACCTATTTTTCAGTTATTCAACAATAGAAAAAATACACTGTACATGATCACCATTTCTAATATTTTAGTATACATATACAAATATACAGAACTAGAAAACAATTGAATTTTACATGCAGACACTTTTCCAGATGACTAGTCCTCACCCAAGACTAATATCCATGCTAACACATAAACCAAACTAAGCATACAAAAGAATGTATGTGTTTTTTTATTTATACTAAGTGATGAAACAAGGCCACTAAAAATAATACTGCACGCAGAATTGTGGAATGCTATGGTTACAGAATTTTAATATTTGCAGGTGACGTAAGCTCTGCACTGCTGTTCCAATGCAGATTTCCATCAACTTATGCACCTTGAAATTGCCACTCTCAGCGTATCAAATTAAGAGTCATTAATGTTTTCAGCTTTTCTTTTCTCTTACATAAACTCCAAACTTACAAATTTAAACACTCCAAAGTAAGATAACATCAATTAGATTTGCCACATAAAGCTTAAGTGATGTGCATTGATAAGGAGGAGCCTGGCTACTTGTTTCTTGATCAGGCAAGAAGTCCATTGGCTAAAAAAGGAATAAAGCAATCTCTACAGAGCTTATGTTATTGAGTAAAAGATTAAAAATATACTTTAGTATGGAATGTAGTTAATGTGTCATTCGAGCCCCAAATCCCTAATTTCTGCCACTAGAGCACAGAAATACAAGGACAGTGTTAACATATATTCAGCTTTCCTGAATCTTCTAGAAGTGTGCACATTTCCAAAATTTCTAAATTATCACTTGGATTCAGAAAAGTGCTTATAGTGTGCTTACAACTTTTTCTTGAAGACAACATCTCAAGTCACTTGGACTTTAAGGATCTGCTTCAGTTTTACACATTAAATGAAAGTTAAGCACATGCCTAAATGCATTTTGATTAGGAATGAAGACTGAAGGTTTTGCCCATAACCTATACTGATACATATTTTTAAACCTGTGTTATTTGTCACTGCTGTGCTTTAAATCTGATTAAATGAAGTTGTTATAATTTAAAATTGGGATAACCACAGTAAATTTGCCTTAATTTCTTTTATTATTTAATCTATTGTTAATCTAATGACATTGAGTAGGAGTTTTTGTCTGTTTATTTGCTTTTCAAACGAGGTCTTTCACATAGAAGAATACAACATGTCGTCTTCTGCTGTATTTCTATGTAGCTGTTTGGTGTAATGACTTACTAATTTGAAGCGCATTTTAAAGTTCAATCAAATACTGAAAAGAACACTGATTGAGAAGCCTGCATAGATTTCAGTATTCTTTATGAGTCATAACACTGATTTTGGAAGCTTAGCTATATAAGCTGGTGGTGTGCAACATCCTTTCCATACTCCTAATTATGTGAATTAGCATTTAGAACAATCCCAAGTTCAAGTATTCAAAAATGCTCTTTTCAGAGCATCCACCAGGTTTACTGCAAGATAGGCACTTGAAGGAGGCTTTGGTTTTCATACTGGGTACTTGTGAAACATCAGCCTGTACAATTCAAAGTCACATGTAAAAACTTAACCACAGAATTTCCACTGAATTAATTGATGATTGAACAGAAATTGCCCTCCAAAAAAAAAACCCAAAAAACAAAACTCCACAAACCCCCCCAAAAAACCTAAGAATTTTTTATTGAGCAATATATTTTAAATTCTAAATGTGTTTTGATTTAAGACCTAGTTCTAACAGATTTCTAGGGCCATGTGCCCAACAAAAGCATCGGAATTTTGCTTGAATGAAGTCCAAGTGCTGACTTATGTCTCAGCTCTTTGCTAATGTAAATGTATCTGCAAGACACACTGTGTGTGTGTTTACCTTGAACTAAAAGAAATTGTAAGTAAAGGTGGAGGATGCTAGTATTTCTTAGACATATATTTATCCTATATTTCATCTTTCCTTAACATCATCCACAACAATTCCCATGCATTTTACAAAACCCACCAAGTTACTGTATATACATAAGTAACATAACTCAACATTAGATGCAGAGAAATTAGTTATGTTAAACCTGAAGAAAACAGTATAATGCCACAGAACTAAGTATCTCTTCCTAAAGGAATTTGTAAAAATTGTTTTCAGATGCTGTGGCATTAGCACACAGTACTGTTCAGTAAGATCTTTAAATCTGAATACTTTGCTTAAAGGCCATACTCTATCGCTATTTTTTTTAAAGACATATGATGGTGTATTTCACCGCTGTGCAAATGAATATTAGCTAAGATGCATCGTAATTTTAGGAATTACAGACAGAAGAACAGGAAGATTGTTGATGATTACTACCATTGATGGTTATACTACTCCTTCCAAAATTGAAAAGGAAGCCTAAAAAGATTACATACTGTAACACTCATCATTGGGAGAAAAAAACCAAAAAGACACTATATCATTCCCCACAGAATAAAAATATACAAACTCAGATTAGGTAACTGTCTACCTAAGAAAGAGCTGTATTTTCATTTACATATAATAATACAGCTTTTTCAGGAAGCAATCCAAATCATGAGTATCTACTGACTTCAAAAAGGATACACTAAGACCTCAGTGAAATTTGAATCAAGTCCATATATAGTTATAATTACAGATATTATTAAATGGAGACCAGGGTATTTAATGTAATTAACACAGGTAACTCTGGAAATACTGCTAGTTGTTTTTGTATGGCTGTGGGAGTTTTATCCCCCTCATGTTCAATTTTGCCATGCAGAGCTTACACATTCTGTCAGGTAAAAAAATTCTGGGTGTCCCAACTGCCTCTAGATACTATGGGGAGTTAAGTCTGAGTTTTCTGATAGAATTTGGAAATTGATGCCTAAATTAAAATAATCTCAGAACAGAAAAGGAATGTGTGGTTTGGAGGGATAACATTTTGCAACTAAAACTGAGGAGAAAACTTCAGACAAGTAAGCACAGATTTTGCAGAGCTCTTCTATAATTTTTGGGGGGTTTTGTGATAGTTTTTTTAACTTACGCTGACAATGTGTGTACAGTGCTGTGAGATGGCTTAGGGAGTAGACCCTTCTTAAAAGTCCCTCAGAGAGGTTAGGGGTTTGTGAGATTCTCCTGTGGTGTTTTCAGTGTCTCATAAAGAAGGAGTTGTGCCAGAGCAGTTACTTTAGCAGAGCTGCCTCCAAAGTGCTCGTTTTATTCTTAGCACCTTGTCAGCGTGACACCTCACAGACACGCAAAGCCAAGACGCACTTCTGGGAACGCTCATCACAGCTAAGGCTACCGCAACAACAACAGGATGACTTTGCCCTAAACTTGGCTACCGTCAAAATCCTTTCGCAAGGACAAGCCTAAACGTGCCTCGCTGGCTTCCCTAGGATCCACATCCCTGCCCAACTCGGACAAACCGCCGTCCACCGGGGGGTTCTGCGAGGAGCACGGACGCGACTCCCAGCACGGAGGGAGCCGGCGGGCCCAGGCGCGCTCCCGGCGCCCGCGCGCTCCCGGCCCCCGCAGCCTCCGCAGGGCTGGCGCGGGGCCAGCGCGCGCCGCGCGGTGCCTTGGCGCCACCTACGGGCCGCGCGCGCGCGCGCTCCCGCGGCGCCCGCAAGAGGAGCGCCCGTAAAATGAATTAAGACAGCACCGCGTTTAAATCTTTATTAGCAAGGAGTTATTAAACCTAAGGAGCAGAAATAAAAAAAAAAGAAAAAGCAAAAAGCACACCTAATGCTGGATTTGGTTGAAATATGAGTCTCTCAGCTTCCTAATCCCTCTTCATATGTCGTGTTCCACAGTTTAAAATGAGATATGTCAGATCACTTATGCATTACTAAGATGAGGAAATATTTACAATGGGCTGACTTTTTTTTCTTTTTCCTGCATAATTCAGATGTATTCAGAGAACGCATTCCTTTCAAAAGTATGCTTTGGCAATTTTTTTAAAATACGCAGCAAACTGTCTATGCGATACCAACTTTCGTCTATTACAACAAAATCATGTTGAACTCAAACAAGAGGAAGACTTACGTATGGCTTAGTTATATCCTACCAATAAACCACGTGCTTCACTGATGAAGTAGCTTGGAAATTTGGCTGTCTTTGTTAGGGAAAAAAAAATTAACCCTTTTAGTAACACTAACTTAGCAAGGTTCCAAATCAGCTCGAACAGCAAAAGAAATTCAAGCCAACTCTCTTTGAAATTTGAGACGATGTACATATCCCTTCAACCTTGATACAGTCAAATTTCTGACTGAAATTTAGCACATACGGAAACAGTTCTTCAATAAGTTTTACAATTGGACAGTTAAATACTGGGGAGAAAAAAAAAAGTCTTCACTTTTGCTCATGTGCATGTATGTGCACATGCATAGTCCTCTAACAACCAAAATTCTTGAAAACCCAAAGTATCAGAGGCATTTTGCAAACACATGATTAAGGTCAAGGTTTTTGTTTGTTTGTTCTTGTTTTTGGTGTTTGGTTTAGGGTTTTTTTGTTCCCCCCATAATGTTAACTAAATTAAATTAGCATGAAACAAACAACAACAAAAAAAAACCAACCCCACAACACAGTGGCACTTTTAATACTGGTTGATCGGGCACTTGTATGCAGTACTTATAGACCAGTAAAAGTGCTCGTTTACCTGTCTGGTGTGTAAGGGGCCCTTTGTCTTGAAGCCTCCTTGGGAACTGCACTCTGAGGCACTGAAGTGATCTGAACTAGTGGAAGAGCGTTTGGAAAGGGTGTCACAACCACCAACAAAGGTGTTGTCCAACGGGAGTTCCTGAATCACATGGTGCTTTTTCACTGAAACTGGAGTGTCAGGTTTGAGATGAAAAGCAGACTGCGGAGAGGCAGACTTGTAATGCTTGGCAAGATCAGGACTGTTAGGCTTAAAGGTTGATGGTGGTGCTGTGCCCCAATCAAATCTTCCTATACTTTGCTCCTCCAGCTCTGCTGGAAGGCTTATTGTCCCGTTGATAGGTTCATGAACTGCATCATCAGGTTTGGACTCCTCAATGGTCACAAAGTTCAAAAGAGAGCTCTTTGGAGATTTCCTTTTCTTCCTTTTCTTTTTCTTGTTTTGCTTGTTTTCCTGATTGGGAGACATCCACTCAGCACCTTGCTTGCTCCTCTGGGCAGCTTTGAATCTGGATGCATGTCGACAACGAACAAGAACCGTGACAAATATCACCACTATGACAACCATGGCACCCGCCACAATAGCGATCATGATGGTGAGATAGTCCTCATTTTGGTAGGGTTGGCTACTGTCCCCTATGTTCCGATCCAAAGGTGTTTCCATAGTCCTGCGTATCAAGTCATAAATGTAAGAGGCATTTCCAGCAGTATCATTTACATATAAAAATACAAGCACAAGAGTATGCAGGGATTTGGGATAACCCAAATCACTTATGTTGACAACTAAGCGATGCAGGCCCACGTCATTAGGAGTTGGTTTTTCTTCCAGAGTGATATTACCTGTCACTGGATCAATCCGAAACAAACCCTTGTTATTGCCGCTTACAATCGTGTACTTCAGCTCAGCGTTCATGCCAGTGTCTATATCCACAGCAAAGACTTCGGCTACCACCGATCCTGGGATTGCTGAGAGTGGCACTAGCTTAAAAGAAGTATTAGAAGGTGGGTAGATGACAACAGGACTGTTATCATTAACATCCATCACGTTTATTGTTACTTTTGCTGTAGAAGAGCGAGGAGGTTGCCCTCCATCCACTGCCTTAACATCAAAGGTGTAAGAGCTCTGCTGTTCTCGATCAAAAGAAACATTGGACTTTATAACTCCAGAGTACGGATCCAGCACAAAGTTTTCATTGTCATTCAGGATGGAAAGGGTCACTGCTTTATTTTCCCCAGCATCTGCATCAGTCACTGTAATCACCCCCACCGTGCTATACTTTGGTAAGTTCTCTGATACGAAAAACTGGAAATGATTGTGAGTAAATTTGGGACTGTTGTCATTTTCATCCAACACAGTAACAATTACAGCCGCCTGACTCTGCAAAGGAGGGGTGCCGTTATCTCGGGCTGTAACAGTGAAAATGAAACGTTCCTGCTCTTCTCTGTCAAAAACTCTGGAGGCTGTCAAAACTCCTGTCTTTCGATCCAGATCGAAAAAGGAGGCATTAGGACCAAGCTGATAAACAATGTCTGCATTTTTCCCACTGTCTTCATCTGTGGCACTAATAGTTGTTAAGTATAGACCACGCCGGTTGTTTTCAGAAACTGACAGCTCAATTACAGGCTGGCTGAAAATCGGAGGGTTGTCATTTTCATCCTCCAGCTTAACTCTTACCAGGGCAGTCTGGTTCAAGCTGGGCTTGCCAGAATCAGAAGCCACAATTTTAAAGCTGAATTCTTTGGTGCCCTCATAGTCCAACAAGGAAGAGGTCTCTAACAAATACTGGTTGTCGTAAACTGCTTTCAAGTGGAAGGGGACCTCTCTCTCAATGAAACAGATCACTTTGCCATTCACATCAGTGTCCTTATCTGAAACCGTAATTAGGGCAATCTTTGTATTGATGGGATCTTTCTCAGATAAGTACACTGTGCCATTGATGGGACTTATTATGTACCTGAGGTCTATGTTAGGAGGGTTATCATTTACATCAGTGACATTGATGGTGACAGTTGCCCGGGCTGGTGTAGAGCTACCATCACTAGCCAGCACTGTCACTTTGTGAATAGCAGTCTCTTCTCGATCTAAGGACCTCTGAACTGTAATCAGCCCTGTGGTGTTGTTTAAAGCAAAAAATCTTTTGGTTGCAGGGGCGACTTGGGCACCAAAAATATATCTGATTTCTGCATTGCTTCCTATATCAGCATCTGTAGCATGAAGCTGAATTACAGAGGTGCCTACAGGGGCATTCTCTGGTATATGGACCTCTACTTGACTCTCTTTAAAGACTGGCCTGTTATCATTGACATCACTTACTGTGACTTGCAGGATAGCTGTGCTGGATTTCTGGGGGGTACCTCCATCCTCCACTTTGATTTTCATCACGTAGGTGTCCTTTTGCTCTCTGTCCAAGTTCTGCTGCACAATCAGCTGAGGCCATTTCTCCCCTTCTGGAGTTTCTACAATATCCAGTCCAAAGACACTCTGCCCATTTAACAACTCATAATGCTGCACACCATTGAAACCTGTGTCAGGATCTGTTGCTGATGGGATTGGAAAGCGACTGTTGATCAGAGTGTTTTCTGGGATGGAGATATTGATGACAGGGGATGGAAACATAGGCGCATTGTCATTAGTATCCTTTACAATGATTTTTATTTTGATCAGCCTAAAAAAGTCATTGGGGAGAATCACCACTTCAAGTTCAAAGAAACACTCATTTTCTTCTGCATAGGAAGCTCCAGCACATAGTTTTTCTCTGTCTATTCTGTTAGATGTTGTAAAGATTTCCCCCGTGTTACTGGACACTTTGACCAGAGGTGCATCCCCTGCTTTAGACACCAGTCTGTAGACAAGGCTGGCACTGGTCCCTGTGGCAGCATTGATATGAGAAATGTTCAGGTCCTTTGGTATGTTCCCTATGGGCACGTTTTCAGGCAGCTCCTCTCTAATAGTGTAAATAAGTTCTTGAGCTATAGCAGAATCCAGCCTTAAACAGGCAATCAAAGCGGCCAACAGGTAAAAATCCCTCAGGTCCATGATAATGTTTTTATTCTCTTTCCACGGATTTTAGGACTTAAAGGTTTCCAGAGAGGAATGATGCGCGATTTGCAAGAGGAGGCATGCATGGACTGCAGGATGCATTACATCTCATTTCTTATTTGGAGACATCACTGTCAACACAACCACACAGAACAGCATTATTGTTTTTTTAGGCATGATAAATCTACAATCTCCAACTACTACTTCTTTTTGCAATGCATGCTTCCAGCAGTACATTTTCCTACTGCTCCCTTTTACAAGCAAGCCCTCCGGACAAATGCACCAATATCCCATCGGCTGCATTTGCTCAGAGCACGAATGAAAATAACTACTTGCAGGATTAAGGGCAGCTACTGTTTCCACACGTACTTTCTGAATAATTTCTTGGTACACCGTGTAATCCCTAAAGTGCATTCCCCCTCTACCCTCCTCCACCCAGTCATTGGTACAAGTAAAAAACCTTCCCGGACTACTTCTAGATTCTAACTGCTCTGCCAGCTGCCAAATGTAATTTGCTGTTTGCTTCCATATGTATTTCTTCGCTCTTGCTAACCAGATTTTTCTCTGCTCGCTGTGCCTCACATGCCCCTCTATAGCTATCGTACTGGGAAATAACCACCCGGACATGCTGCTGCTGCAGCAGTCGTCACTGGCTACTTCACATCCCTGTTAACTGATGAGACAATAACAGGACTTACAGTTTCTTACACTCTCAGCTCAATGTTTCTTCTCCAGATGTTGGATACTTCTCCTTCTGTTTAATAACCTAAAACTTTATTTTTTTTTAAACACAGTCTAAATCAGGAGGCTGGAAATTCCAAATGTAACTTAGAAGCAGGAAGCATGTTTACAGATGGGGGGAATATACATTTTCTGATGATATGAGAAGGAAAAAAGGTGCAGCCTTTCCCCACTGACACTGGTCTCCCTTCAGGATGATATTAGCAGCTGCCACATATAAATACTGCAGACTAATAATGCAGGTGGAAGAAAAAAAAAAAAAAAAGGAAAGCGACTGACAGACTTCTGTTTGCATGCACTGCTAACCGCACATTATCGGGGTGCAAGGCTGCCAGCACCTACAGTTTGACAGAACTAGGCAGCCCCGAGCACTAATCTTATCTGCATTAAGCTGCACGGTAACTGATGCCTGTGATTACTTCCAGCAGAGTAATGCAGGTAGGGATGCAGAGACAGCGTGTAGGTGAGCCTTTCCCACCAACACCAACAGAATCCCAAACACTGATTCTTCCCCTAGATAAATATACTGTGTGCTGGCTTTTTTTTTTTTTTTCTTTAAAGGAAATGCATCCCAGCTTAAGGGTAACTTTGCACTTACGTTAGTTGTCTACCTTTGACGATCTGCTGCAGCTAAGCAATGATCTCTTCCAGCAGATACAGCACAATGCATCTGGTAAACCACCAGTTTTGGAGAAATCAGCAGCAGCCAAACGCTTCCTCCTCGAGATATGTGTTGCTTCGGGGTGGCAAATTATCAACTCCAGGGAACAAATTCACAGTTCTGTCGTTAGTCATCCTCTCCACGTTTCATTCCTGTGAAGCGGGGATCCTTTGGGTGCCTAACGTGCACGCAACAACCCAAACAAACAGCAAGAGAAAAATCCGGTGCACTTCTTAGAGCGGGGGTATTTTCCACTCTTCACTGCACACCATTCCCGTCCCTCTCTCGGCAGAGCAGAGGCAGCTACATGAAGTCTGCAACTTCTGACTGGAAATGGCAAGAGTTGGTCTGACGGTGCTTCTCCCTCTTTAGCTCTGGGGTGACAGTTGCCCAAAAAAAAAAAAAAAAAAAAAAAAAAAAAAAAAAAAAAAAAAAAATCAAAAAAAAAATCAAAAAAAGAAATCCTAATAGGTTATTGCTTTAGTGACGGGAGGAAGCGGCGGCGCTTTCCCTCCTCCCTCCCTCCTTCCCTCCCTCCCTCCTCCCTCCCAGCCTCTCTCCCTCACATACGCTCTCTCCTTCTCCCTCTCTCTCTCTGAACTGAAATTCTTGATATAACTCTCAATAAGCCCAGAGGGAGGGTGGGAGCGGAGCGAGGCCACCCCTCCCGCCGCACCGCATTGGCCCGCGCCGGCGGGGGCGGTGGATGGCGGAGCGCGGCCGCGGCATTGGCCGCCGGGCACGTCGCTCCCCGGCCCGGCCGGGCGGGAGGGGGCTGCGCGCCGCGCGGAGGGGACCGGCGGGGCCGGGGGGACGCGGCGGGGACGCGGCGGGAGCGGGGCGTTCCGCGGGAGGAGCGCGGCGGACACGGGCGGGCGGAGGGCGGGCGAGCGCTCCGCGGTCGGGGGCGCGCAGGGGGCGGAAAGCAGCGCCGGGTTTGCGCGCGGCTGAGGGGTAATTGGGGAATAAGGGCTCGGGGTGCGTTTGGGTTGGCGGCGCGGGGTGAGGTTTTGCGGGGCGGGGGATGCCTCAGTGCGTGCTCGGTGTCGCTTGCGCGGGGCAGCGCGACCGCCCGTGGTGCGATGCGGGCCCGGCGCGGAGCGCAGCGCTGGCCGTGGGGCCGCCGCCCGGCGCCGCGCACGTTCGGAGGCAATCGCCTGCCCCGGCCCGCCTTCGCCCGGTTCAGCCTTATATTTAATACATGCCCTTTCATCTATAATTCAGGCTGCTCTGACTCCAGCCCTGTCTCGGCTCCCATTTACGCCTGCACACCTTTCTCCTTCCCTTTCCCGAAGGGTCAGAGAGACACTCGCCAAGGGAGGGAGAGAGCTACTCTGCTGGTTTGGGTTTTGTCTGCTTAAACATTGAACTGGAAAAGATTCCTCCTCTCTGTGGTTTGATAAATAATAAAAGTGATCGTTTCGCCTTCCCCATAAATGACACAGGTAAATTATCCAGCTAGCCACAAAGAAGCATCACATGGCTGGAAGACACTGTAATAAAATGCCAATGTATTATGATATGAGTGACCTCAAAAGTGTGACAAGAAGATGATTATAGTGCATTATCTATAGTGCATTATATGTAGTGCCTTTTTCAACGTTTTCTGAACCATGAATGAACCTTTATTTGACTGTGCTTTTATTGCTAGCTTTTCTCAGCTTGAACTTACAAGCTGTATGCTAGAACCTATCCAATTTCGTATGCCCAGGTACATGGCCATGCGGGCTGCTGCTTCTGGTAGAGCCTTTCAAATATATATGCATAGGAAAAACAACAAAGATAACATCAGCATTTGACTTTTTCTGTATGTGGTACTATCTCATTTACACATTTTCAGTGGATAGCATTGGTGAGCTAAAGGTTCGAGTTTTACCTTGAAGATTTTACATTTTCAGATGCAGGCTCTTAGGCTCTCATATGTGTCTGCACATAGGATGCACTATTAACAAATGGTGGGAGCTGCTTGTACCTCTCAGAGGTCAGTAATTTGCATGGTTTGGAATTGTGTGCTACATACTGATAAATGTACATATCCTTGCAAGTCATATGGATGCAGATACTGGATGTGAGCATTGCACATCCTGTAATCCCATGATGCATAAAGATTAAACACTCTCAGTTTCCCTGTGCTTTGTAGTTGTGTCCAAAATACTCTTGTTACTGTTACACACAGAAAAAAAATTGATCCCAGTTTTGATGGCATCAAGTAATGTTAGAAAACGGAACCGGATCTAATAATAGTTTAAGAAAAATCTTCATTATGTAATACAAGAAGGATGGCTGGAGCCCCAGCATTGAAAGTCAAACAAGTGACATGAAGGAGCAACCTTACTGCCAAACCACTTAGGAAAAGAATTCTGTGAATGAATTAAGTATGCAGTTCTTTTGTATTTTAAAATACAAAGCAGAGCAGCCATTAATAAAGGAGATAATTAGAACTGCTAGCATTCTGTGTAATGCAGTCTGCTTCTGAAATACGGCATGTTTATGTATGCATTAATAATACACACATTTTTCCTGACACTAGTCATATCACAGCAGTATGGCATCACAGACATTTTATAGCCTCATTCTAGTAACATCACAGGCATATAACATTCTTATTCTAATCACACCATAGTCATTTCAATGTCACATTGTAGTCACATCACATAGCCTGGTAATAATTATTTAACTTTATTGCTAAGCTGAATAGTTTTCTGTTTGCTCAGGGATGACTTAAACTTGTAGTCAGAACCGATTAGGACATGCTCATAAATGAGCTCTTCTCATGTACATAGGGTTAGACTTGTGAAAAGTTTGGAAGAGAAAAAAAAAATCTCAGTGAACTAGTGTCTGTTGGACTTAAACCCAATGCAATCACAAGTCATAATAATAGCACATTTTTGCTGTTTTCAGAAGTAATTCTAGAAAGCCAACAATGTTTACATGTAGATCTGTCATGTTAATGTTTATGTGCTTGCTTTAAAATGCTGTAGTACTTTAACTAATCATACATTATTAACCTCATGGCAGAGGCACGTCTTTAAACTGTTGTATTTGCACACCAGATTGTAAAATTGAGGCCCAGAGTACCAAAGGGGTTAGAACTGTCACAACTGCTTCTAATAATGGTAGAAAAAAACCAGAAGGGGCTGAATTCCTGAGCAGGAGTTGGAATCACCCAGTGCAGCACTAACGCCACCCCTGCAATGTGAGGAACTGCTCTGAGCCGTGTCCTGTGCTCACTTGAGTAGCCTCTTGTTTACTCTCTGGTAGATGTTTATTCCATAGCTCTTATATTTGAGAAAGCTGCAGTATTTGATGTCACATTCCCCTCAAATTCAGCTGTGGTGCCATTATTTGTACTATTTCTTAATAGTTGCCTTTCCTTACCATTATGGATTAGCCTTTTGTCTATGTACAAGAACACTGGATTGGCAATCACATCACACCTTATTAAAATGACTTCTGTATTATAACCCACTAACTATTCATCCACATCATTGCTTGTTATCTTCGCCTCCATATTATTATGTATCAAATTCTTTTCCATATCATATTTGACTCAAATTCTAGCATGCTAGAAACTGACTCCAATTATTCTGTACTAGCTACAGTCAAATTGCACTAAATGGAATTGCTTACATTGTATCACAGTGGCTACAGGCTCACACAATGCATTATACATGAAACTGATTCACATTATGCTTAGCTAACTAAAGACTTTAATCTTAAAGTGTTGAGCATAAAATGCTATCATTCTTCACTGAACTGGCTCTGGTCACTTGATCATTTTGTACCTGGGATTGCCTCTTACAGGCTGTTATTATTAAAGCAAAATGGCTTTTCCTCTCCTGCAGTTCTACCACTTTCTGTAGAGAGCTGATTCATATGCTAATGAATGAGCTTCCTTATTTCATGACAGAGCACTGCAACACTGGAACCTGACCTATGGTGCACCTTTAGGATGTCCCCCTCAGTGCAGCGTAGTGAAAAAATGCATTATAAAAATCCGCTTGTGTGTTCAGATAGCAGGTTATGTGCTAACTATTGAGCAATCCTTAATATTATCCCCAGAGGTCTTGTTTCTGTATGTTGCTGAAGTCATTAGGAAACCCATCCTTGGTCCCATCTGCAATAGGAAGTATTCAAGGCCATATTGCCAGTTCTGCTGAGGTCTCTCGGGGTGTTTCTGATGTGGCTGTCCCTGGAAGGAGAAGAGATTAGGAGTTCAGTGTGGCAGGTAAAGAAGTGAAGACTCTCCTTGTTACAGATAGTTTTTAATCCATGAAGGAGTCCACCTCTACAGGGCAGACATTCTCTCTGCTCTAACTGGCACTGGCATTGCTGTATCCTTGATTTTGGCTCCTGCTGAGTTCAGTCTCATAGTAACCTCAAGAAACCCACTTCTTACAAGAAGCACTGGGCCAAAAAGTGATGCCTGTAATCTGCTGCACTCCTAACCGCCAAAATGTTGAGGGCTTCTGTAAAGATGAGAGAGGAATGCTACAGAGTCAGGAGCAGCATATGGAGAGGATTGTGGAGCCCATGTTTTCTGTATATCCTTACAAGCATGTTTCTCCTTGCAAGCATGATGCTTTGGTCCAGACTTTGTACACCTAATGGTTTGTAATTCAGGAGCTTGCTTCAGAGTGACCTAGTCTTCTTGGGCAGAAGGATTGGACCTATAGCCTTTATTTACATTAATGAAGTCAATAAAAGTGTTTTGGGTAATGTAAATCATATGTAAGTACAGCATTTGAATAAGCCAGGTAATTGTATTATAAATACTATTTATTTAATATACTATTTTTTGCAATTTCAAAGTGTATTTAATTGTTTTTCAGAATGGTTGTGAGAGCTCTAGGAAAGGAAAAACACTTAAGCGAGCAGCTCAGGACTATATAATAATCTGTACTCTTAAATAAACAGCAGTAGCTAAGTCAGTTAATGATTAATAATTTAAGCCATTGAGCTGCTGAGATGGGGAAGAGTTGCAGAATTGGGACCTTTTAATGTGTCTTTCTTCAGGAAAATAAACTCAGTCCCTGGATAATCAAATCACAAAAGGGGCAGGTGATGACCTTCATTCCATTTGAATGGCAGAACTAAATTTAAGTGAATTTGCCATTTTTTTTTGACTGACAAAGATTACAAATGTCAGTTCATGGCTCTGAAGGGTCCAGAAGTGCACAAGCTGAAAGCTGGCATTTTGCAGTGCCAGTGTTTAATCCCTGTCACTGTACAATACAACAAAGTGCCCAACTCCCCTTAATTATTGCTGTTTATTTAAAGGTACAGATTAATATGCAGGCTTGAATTGTTTGCTTGAAAGTATGTGGGGCTTTTTCCTCCATCACAAGGCTTAGTGTCTATTTACAATAATACTAAGAATCCATTTGGATATTACTAAAGGAGAGTAATAAATGCTGTTTAAAATGCAATAATTGGACCACTTAGATGTAATTTCATGTGGTACAAAATGAAAAAAAAAGCCTAAATCTTTGCTACAGTCATGTCATTTTTTACGATAGAAGTACCTGATGAATCTGAATGCAGAAGCAGATTCCAGCCAATGTGCTTTTGTGTAAGGCAAAAATATTCCAGAACCTGAAAATAACCTGATGTCTTATTGATGCTTTATTGTTTAAAAAGAGTAGAAGGGAAAAGAAATGAAGGCTTTCAGACAAAAAAAAAAAAAAAACAAAACAAAACAAAAAAAAAAACACTGAAGAAATTTTTACTGAAGCATTTTCATTTCCATCAGAACACTAATGTAGTTTTAGTAGACAGAGTTATGCTGATGCAATGCTGGCAGGATCAGAATGAGACCCAAACCGTGGAATGAGACCTCCTTCAGGCATTGTCATGGTTTACCAAAACAGACATTTACTTTGTTTTTCTGCTTTCAACTTATGACCTGCTCCTTGCTTGCACAGAATATAGAAAATTCTCAATTTAAATCAATATATATACTCACACTAACTTGCATTAGCGAGATTGACATCTTTACACCTGGATTTGAACCTAAATATCTTCTTTTTTGAGTCCTACTCTTCTGTCAGTCATGCCTCACCATTTACAAAAGGTTACTAAGGTAGTAAATCTTCATTAAACCCTATGTCCTCTGGGGAAAAAAATATACTTGTTTGACGTGGACATAGCTTTATTCTTTAAATTACAAAGGCAGGCAGACAGATGACTAATTTCTGTTTAAAAGCAGCCGGCTGTCATGATTGCTTCTTCGTATTTCTAACACTTTTGTATTTCTTAATGTCTCTGTTAAACCAAAGCATCTATGGTTTTGAGGTTTTATCTTTTGGAAATTGTATGTTTAGTGCCCTGGTGGTAGAAATACTGCAAGAGCTACACCCTACACCCTTTCATTGAGCAGATGATGCCCATCTATTTGCCATGCATATGCACTGAAGGGAGGAGCACAGATTCCTGGACTGCATCCCTTTTCTGTGTCCCACTGGCATGGCTGTGATTTTCAAAGACTCTTTGTTCTTCTGGACTCAAAATCTATAAAAGACAAGGTGTGTGCCCTCCTCCTATGGGCAGCAGTACCCCAACTCTCTACATGCCGCCATGTTCTGGGGAAGTACTTTGATGTAATTTTGGCTTTCTGGAGGCCAGTTCCTCTCTGAGCTCCTCTTTATATGGAAGCCAGAATTCTGCACAGTGCTCATGCAGAGCTGAGCCTGAAAGAAAGGATTAATCCAAACAAAATTACTCACACAAAAACAGTGGGGGAAAATTACAGGTCTGTGTTTGGCATGTATTCACAGAATAGGAAATGTCACTAAATATCTTTGCTGTCATTTACATTCCATTCAAAATCCTAAAAAATATTAGGTTCTGGGCAAGAAAAAAAATCTAAAGGACCACAATATGACTTCTCCATAGATTTTCACTGTTCCATTTAGTGACTTTATTGTCCAGGTTTCTTAATGGGCAAAAGTCACTCAAAGTCTTCAAGTAAATAATGTGTTATCATGTAAGTAATAATGTAAGCAAAGTAAGAACATACAGGTTACGGGGCAGTATTTTCCCTTTATGGAAACTAACTGGGCATTCTTAGAAAATGGTTTAGAGGAAGAATAAATTGGAGTTTCATGGGTTTTCCTTCTTTATTACTAATAAATCACTGCTTCTGCCTCCCATGTTGACAAGCAGCAGATGTTTCAACACAAACTCCATCAAAGTTAGTCATTTTGTCCTCTCTCTTATCAGTGTTTCTGTCGCTCTGAGGATGACATGCATCAGGAAATAAGTAAGCACCTATCTACAGGGGCATCACTCAGTCATGCTTAGACAATTATCACTGCAAAACACACTTCAGACTGATCAATAATTGCTTTCCTTGTCAAATTTCTGGATGTCACAAGCAGCACCAAAGGAAGGGATCAGACCTGTGCAAAGCCTTGTCTAGACAGGTAGATTAGATTGCTTTTAGTCCTAGCAGAGGCAGGAGGATGCCTCAGTGGTCTACAGCAAAGCCTAACAAAGCACCCATCGCTCTTTTTCTTGCAGTAGACTTGAACAGACTCAGGTTGTGTGAGCAAGGAAAATGCCCCCTCCAAGGGAAGACACCTTATAATCTGAAAAATTCAATATTAGAAATAGCTTGGAAGTGCCACAGTTTTTTTCCCTGACAAAGTTTGTTTTGACACAGGCCAGAAAGTTGTTATTTTCAGATAGATTTACAGGGATCAGTTCTTAGATTCCCTTTCATATCTCCGTCTTTCCCCTTTATCTTTTTAAAGCTTAGATAGACTGAAGGCCTTCTGTCTGATTCATGTATATCTGTGCTTGCAAACCTCAGGTCTGCGATGAGGAGAGGATACTTGTTTCTAAGATAGAATATTTTGAAAAACAGTAAGTTGAGTTTATTCACAGTCCTCTTCAGACATTCTTCTTCTCTATAGAATATATCTGTATAACTATTTGTAACTGAAGACAGTAAATCTGGGCAATAGAAAAAGAAACTTACAGATTTTCTTGGACTGAAAACTCAGGTAAAATGCACCTGATGCCAGAATAAAAATACATTAAGGTGTAATACAAAAATGATACGTTTATCTGATTGCTGTAATTGTGAGGTCTTTTACTTTAAGGCATAACAAACTATGTTAGTCATTGTAAAACCAGATCCACCTTACATATGCTGTTACCATACCAGTGAGGAGTAATAATTATAAAGCCTTTTTCTCCCCCTCTGCTTCAGTGCTGTCAATTCCACAAAACTCCTGTGCAATTCAGTAAACTTGATACGCTGAAAACTAGTCATTTCAAGATGTGCTTCAGCTGCTGCTTGGTTTGCATTCCTGTTCAGCTGATTCTTGACTGAGAAATGTAGGGAGTCTTACTGAAATATTAGTATTTGTTCTATGAGCATGAGTGCCAGATGACTTCAGGTTACACAGTGAGACAGCCAGCTGTATTCAGCACAATATTATGCTTTTCATTACTGACAGAAATAATAAAAAAATTCAAATTGAAAAACTATGAGATTCTTATTAACATGATTGAATTTAAGTGAACAGAGACTGTCTGCTAGCCCAAAAGATGCACGCATTGAAAAGATGGTAGAGCAAGAATCTTTCTCTGTACAGAAAGAGATGTGTATCTCTGTATATATCCTACTAAAAGACAACCAGTGAAATTGTGAGCTTTCAGGTTTTATCCCCATTAAGTATTTGATCTTGGATTTAAGTCTGTGAACATGAGTGAAAATCTCCATTCCATTGACAAAAGTGTTTTTGTCACTCTGCTTTGGTCTGTGATAACTCAGTGCCCTATACTCTCTCAATGGAACAACAGTGTAGGTATTCCTCAGCCAGACCCATCTGTTGCTTTGAAACATGTAAAATGTAAAATACTGTAAGGTGAAAGTTTTTGCCAAAGCTTGGATTCTTTGGCAGGGACACGTCTATGGCTAACGAGTAATCTTTCTGTCTTTTTATTTTTTTATTTATTAGTAGATATTAGCTTTGAATCAGCCTTTGAAAGTTGAACAGAACTGGTTCTCTTGCAGAAGTTTGTATGTTTCAGTTTTCCCAAAAGTGGAAATGAAAAAATTGGTCATGAAGCAGAATTATGCTGTGCCTGAACATGGGCTTTAATGCATAAAAAACCCATTTAGTTTTGGATGAGGGCCTACATGTTTTAATGATATTAAGAGGAGGTCATATCTAAAATACAGCTCCTCCCCACTAAATACAGACAGGAGGCTCATTTTTGTAATTCTTTCTTTAATTCCATTCTTTCAGTTAGCATTATAAATTATTATGTCAGTGCTCCCACTTAGCCTAAGAGAGCTCCAATTTAAAGTGTGCAGTCACAAATTCTGTTCTTATTAACACTGATACTACTTGTTCTGATGTGCAGTAGATCTTGCATAATATTGGAGGACATCTAAGAAGCTATAAGGTTAAAAAATGCCAAAG
The DNA here is from genome assembly GCF_023055355.1 of Agelaius tricolor. Classification (NCBI taxonomy): domain Eukaryota; kingdom Metazoa; phylum Chordata; class Aves; order Passeriformes; family Icteridae; genus Agelaius; species Agelaius tricolor. Next base: position 49,046,121 of record NW_027269267.1, on the reverse strand, counting down.
TCTCAAAAACAGGTCTAAAAATCTTTGTTGTCTCAAGTAAGTTATGGACAGTACCTAGGCATCTATCTCACAATGCAATCATAAAAGTCTTACCTTTAATGTCATCTAACTGAAGGAAGTTTGTCCACTATTTAAATTGAAGCTTGCTTCAATTTAAATAGCTCTGAGAAGCTACATTTGGGATTTTGTGCCTGTTCAAAAATCTCTTATTCTTGCCCTATCTAAGCAATGCGTATCTCAAGTCATTTCAGGATCTACAAATAAGATCCTGTTTCTTTTCTCAGTGGATAAAACAGTGCATGCTTACAGAATCAAGCTTTGTGTAAAGCATAGTGCATTTTGTTTTGCTCTATTTTTAAGCACAACCATGAAATTTATGTTTAAATGGTTTTAGTATTCCTCTAGCCTAAAACACGCTTACTTGGTTTTTGTCCTTATAGATTCAAAATCACAGCTCCTAAATTCTGGAAGAACTTCTTAGCTGTGTCTTGGTAGGCTGTATATGTCTGTGTATCTCTGTGTGTGTGTGTGTGTGTGTGTGTGTGTGTTGTGTGTGTGTGTGTGCTGATTCCCAGGCATAGTGGACAGGACTAGAGTGTGAATCTTGGCTTGCATTCTTTATTCCATGAGCATTGTACATCCCTTGCATGAAACTGTCATTCAAGAAAATCCTTCATAGTGTCAGTAGGCCTGATCCTCCCCAAGCAATCAATGAGTTGCAGGTGGTGTACAAAAAGGTGGTGCATGCTTGAGTCTCCCAGGATAAGGAAAAAAAGCGCCTCTCAGCTCTCCTGCTTCCTCAGAGCACTATAATGAATGTCTAGCCTGTGATACAAGTGCTCTTGGTGGCTCGCTTTCCACTTCTAAGAGGTCTATAGCAGGTAATTCAAAAGCCTTCCTAATAACAGTTGGTAACAGTTGCTTTCAGTTGCCTAAACAGCGCTCTCTTGTTCTTTGAGAGAATCTGCCAGGAGGTCCGAACTGAGAAGTTACACGTATGAGTACATGCTCTCTATGTGCTTGTGGATTGATCACCATGCTAGTCAGAGTTTCCACTTTTCTGACTGGTATAAAGGAAAGAGTGGTCTCTCTTTCATTTCTGAAAGATAGCACTCTGTAATTCTGCACTCTTCCTGTGTTGTAGAGGGAGCCAAGGTGCTCGTGTAAGGAATATGCAACTTGAACATGAACATTTCAACTACTAAATGGCTTCCTGGAGCTTCACCTAACCTCATTTACTAGTTTAAATGTCATAAAAATTACCTATATACTTTCCAAAATTTTATCTGCTGTGAACTGTCTTATATGGAGGCTCAAGGGGAGTTTCTGGGTTTTTTTGGTTTTTTGGTTTTTTTTTTTTTTTTTTGTGTTTGTGGGGGTTATGTTGATTTATGAATGTTTTTAATTATCATATAAGTGTCAGAGAATGTCTTCATTATCCTGATTTAAAAAAAAATCCAAATTAGAGAGTAATTAATCTTCCTTGAAGACATTTACATCTAAATAGCAGTAAGTGATCTAATGATCTCAAATTTACTGTGCTACAATGAATGTAGATCATGGAACAAAGAATAGTTGGGGAAAAAAAAGGATTAATGTTTATACAGTGTCATTTTTAAACAAAGACATCCAGAATAATTAAGTATGTGTGTATGTGAGAAGGAGTTTCTGTAATTAGGCAGGCGGAACATTTTATGGCTTACGATGTAATGAAAACTATTTTAATTGTATTTCAGAGAGCGATCCTATTGGAAAATGAAAGAACAAGTTTGGGGTTTTTGGTTTTTTTTTCTTTTTTTGGGGGGGGGGGGGCGGAGTGGGGGGGGGAGGATCGTTATTTTTTACAGATAAATATAGAAGCTCTGCCTGTTTTCCCTGAAAGGGCTGAACCCTCGGCTGCTGACGCGGGGAGCCGGGGTCTGCGCTCGCACAATTCCCGCCGGGCGCGCTTCCCCCAGCCCGCGGCGCCGAACCGCAGTAAACAGCGGCATCTAGAGGCCGCTCTTGGGTACTGCAGGGCAGCCGCAGCCCGGCCTCCCCCCGGCAGCGCCTTGGAGCAGCCGGGCGATGCGGAGCGTGTGGCTGGACAGTTGCCATGGTAATCTTCTATTTTATTTACTTTTTAAAGTGTTGCTGAATGCGTCCTGCTTTTGGGACTCCAGGCATCCTAGAAAACTGTCACAACAGAATACTTGGTGCGTTAAGGTTGTTCATTTAGTCACGGGCATTTAAAGGAATTAGGCTAAGGTGTTATTAGTGTGAAACCTGGTTTTTGGTTCCTTTATAGTGACAAAATATTATGTCAAGTTGCCATAATAGAAAAAAAAAAGGAAATAAACTAACTATATATAATGTAGTTTTTACCAGTCACCTTCAGTTATTTGTGCTTCTTATAATGTAATTCAAATTGCACTAAGAAATTTATAGAAAATATTTTTAAAACCTAACTAGACCCAGAAAATAATAATTCCTAATTCATCAAATAATTGTTTGAACCCTATGGTAGGAAAAAATATCTGTGAAAGGATGTGAAAGAGGAACACGTTGTGAATGTCATCTTATATTCACAACTTGACATTATTAGATTTCCATCTCTCACCTTAGATGTACTGAGAGGCAACAATTAACAAAAATCCATTTCACCAAAACCTGATGAGTTATACAGGTCTCTCTCTTCCTTTTTTAATTATTCAGTCCTGCCATTTTATAGGTTAAAATATTTATCAGACCTTTTTATTAAAAGCATGCAAGCCACAAACCAAGATTAACCAACCAGATAAAATACCTATATATAAATAAGAAAGTAGTAGGAAAATCATTATTGTTTTTCTTAACTGAAGTTGTAGGGTTTTTTCTGTCTAGACCTTAAACATTTTCACATTCTGCAGCTCTCTGCTATCCATCTTATCCAAAGAAGGATCTATCCCACTTCTGTTTGTCAGAGTTTCTTATTATGTTGCAAGAATTTAAATATCTAAGACTGTGCCCAATTTCAGTCATGGGTCAGGCAAGAGTGCAATTTGTATAGAACTTGAATGCAAGAGATGCTTTAAAATGTAACTCAAAATCTGTTTTAGAAATGAGCTTAATTTAAAAACATATCATTGCTTAATGAAGCTATACTGTTAATTAAATTAATTAAATATTGTAATATGAAATGAATTAAAAATTGTGGTATGAAATAAAACCAAGCAAGACATAATACATTAATTAATCATAACAAAGTTTTCTTAAAGCTGTCAAGTTAACCACTTAGATAAAATCTTTGATAGGACAATACTGGCAAAAAAGGCATTTTTCCTTTTATAATGTTGATTTTTTTGGAATAGCCATTCCATTTTGAAGGTCAACATCACTTACATCCAACAATAAGCCTATATTCATTTGGGTGCATATTATGGGAGTACTGTTACTATTAGAATGGTGACCAAGTTAATGAAAAATCCTACTGCATCCAGTGCATTATTTTCTGACAAGGAAAGTTGCAAACATTTGCAGGAATGAATCTAAAGGAAAGAAGATGCCTGTCAGATGATGCGTTCCCTATTCTAGTGACTCTCTTGTAAAGTTTTGTGAAAAGGAAAATAGGACCATAATCTCATTGTGATCAAGTGACAGTAGTATTGGTAAAATAATTAAAAATACAGTTTCAACCTATTCACATAATAAAAAGACCTTGCTTTCTCAGGTAAGAAAGAGACCACAGAGCTGATGGCAGATGAAGGTAGAGGGGATGGAGGAAGTGCACACCATGTTCTTCCTGAGGAGACAGAGACCACAGCCTTGCAGGATAGGTGCCTCATTAGTGGATTTGGGTGTTTGCTTGGTAAATGCATTTGGAAGGAAGAAAAAAATGTGTTGCTGCAGTTGCACAGAAGTCTTCTTATTTCATCCACTCTTTTTTTATTTTCAGACAGAAGAGCACTCCTGCACAGAGCTTGAGAGGCCACATATGCAGCAGAGGGTGAGTTTCTGCACATTAGTGCTTCTAACATGCTCACTAATGTTTATACATCTCCAGAGGGCCTTGGTGTAGGAAGACAGTTGCTCTAGCAGGGTATCTGGAGGTAAAGTGTGAACTCTAATGAAAGAAGTGAAAAAAGCAAACAGCTGGGCTTCTTATCTCGAGATAGCTGGGGAAATGGAAGCAGTCCATAGGAGCTCCAAATGGGAAAATGTGATCTCTTGCAGTAGATGCTATTTTTTTATTTTTTTTGGTAGCAAAGGAATTCTTTATTCAATTTAGCTGTAGAAATGATACACATTTTAGAAGTACTAGGTAGCAAAAGATGTGGGAGTATTCTGACAAGAAAGGGCTGTAGTCACAAAGGCCAAGATTGAAGCAAGAAACAAAGGTAATACAAAGAGAAAGATTATGAGTTAGGAAACCAAAGGAGAAAGAAAGCAGAATCTGTGTAAGTTTGTTAAAATTTAACTAGGATTTTTGTTTAGTGGTTATATAACAATACTTTTACGCTTAATTGCTGGGTTGATGGGAATATTTACATTTTATATGTGCTTTTATTTGATAGCATCACAGTGAAGTTGCACAGTTGTCAAGATGTCAGTGGCCTAATGCCTTGACCTCTATTGCCCTTGGGGGGTGATACAGCTCAGTGTTAAAGGCACTGCCAGATTGTCTCAAGCTGACCCCACCAAATAGCTTCAGTGCTTGAAAAAATGGATTCTGTGCTCAGTGGAATAGATCACACAAATACAATTGCTCCAAGTGTGAAACTTCAAAGTGAAACTCTTACTGTTACTACTTTCCAGAATGCAACTTTTGAACAAAATTAGTTTTGTTAGCACGTTACAAATGAGTACTTTTGTTAAAGTGGGTAGGGATGTCCATGAACTATCAGTAAGCTAAGTGTCCTGTAATCATCTGCACTACTACCCTATTATATGAAACGTTGAGGCATTGTTTCTGTTCATAGAGTGTTTATTTTTCTGGAGGGAAGCCAGGAATTTCCACTTCCACAAGTACAGTTCACTGGTAAAAATACAATAGTCATTCATGAATTCATTTTTGGGAGAGACATGGTGCTATTTAAAAATCTGTAGGAAGGAACAACCCTGACAAATCACATTTTTACCTGCTCCACTTAGTTTTTACTTTTTCAGTAATGGTTAATTACATGCCATTTTGAAAATCCTCCACTGCACTGACAAGCAGCTGAGAAATAGCAGGAGTTTATGAAGCAAATACCTGCCCTTACATACCAATTCATGGAACTGGGAAGCTCTCTTATAGACAGCAATATAGATGAGGGTAAAGAAGATAGTGAGAACAAGCTTTAGCTGAAGGTGTCAGAGGATTGCTGCTGGAGCCATCTATTAAATGTGGATTCCCAGTATTGGACTAGATAATCACACTGAATTGATAGGATAGCACAGCTTGCAATGGCAGGAATATGTTTGCTGAAAATTTATGTCAAGGTTGCCTTGGAGCTGCCAGCCTCATACCAATATAAGATTTCCTTGTCTGTAGAGATTAATTTTGTCATAAACGTCTGAAAACTTACCATTTCTGTCTGCTGCTGGTCAGCTGCAAACCCATTTGAAACCCCTGCCATGCATCCCTAACACCAGCACTAACAGAAATGCAGGCCTTAATAAGAGAGAGTCAGGAAGACACCTTATGGTTTGAGGGCATGAAAAGCTTCATATTCTCAAATGACAGCTTTAGAAGCAGCTTTTACCTGTTTAAAAAAGAAAAAAACAATCCAACCTTTTTTTTTTCTTTTTCCTCTAAGGAAAAGGCCCAAGTTTGATATTGTGTTTTTAGCTTTTGGCAAAGTTTGCTCTATTGGGAGGACTTTACACAACCACAGATCTATCTATGAATGTGAGAGCGCTTGCATTCCTGCTCTTCATTTGCCAATTTTAAGGCATCCATGTCCATTAATAATTTAAAGAACATTTCAAGTATGGAGATTCACATCTAGACTTTCAGGCTTATGCTTGATTCCCATCAATACAAGGAGATATCTTTTATGGTTTTTTCTGCATATTTTTAGTTATGTGGGGCTCAGACAAGCTGAGCCTGTCTCAACAGTAGGTCAAAGGCAGCTGCAGACTCTCACATGTCTTGAAGCCCTCACTGTTGATCTCCTAGTCAAGGACCTTGCTGGGGTCCCCTTGCTGGGGACCTTGCTCTGTGATTCCCATCTAGTCTATATATTCAGATTTCTTTTACAAATTAAAACACAAAGGGAAGAAGAAGGGGGAAAAAGTGCAAAAGTTAATTTTCTTCTCTGAAGTTGAGGCTTCATCAGACACATCCACTCAGGGAATAATGGAAATCTAAAGTAGAAATACCCCAGGTTTATATTCCCATATACCAGTGGGATTCTGTTTCTGAACATCAGATTCAAAGTCAGTTAAGAAATGCCATAATCTTCTGTATGGGCTCTCTGAAATCTGAATCCTTTACATAGCATATTTCTTGCAGAGAGGGGCCCTGGTTGAACTTCCCTCTGCATTCGCACAGTAGGACAGCAAGTGACTAAAAGAACTCCAAGAGAGAACAAAAGAGAACAAAACCAAAGCAAACTAAAAAAATGTTGCTTAGCAATGCATCCTGTAACACTCCAGGGGGATGGTCTTTGTCACAGATATTTACGTGTTGTGAGTAGAATTTATTGAAAAGCAGAGAAACATTTGCATAAAGCCAAAAACATAAATAGACAGTGAATTGCATTTTTTTCAGCACTGAAAAGATCAAACTAGAAGAAAAGAGACGAGGAAAAAATGCATATATACATGCATTTTTAAAAGTTACTAATTTGGAAATAGGTGGGTTTTGTTTAGGTTTTTTTTTAGATTTTCCTTACTTGTCCTTTCTATTCCTACCTTATTTGTGCCATTTGGTTCAGTGCATGGAGTGATAGTTCTGTTAGGGTTTATTTTTATATTTGTGACTTCGGGACTACAAAAGCTTCAGAATGATGAAAGAAGAAATATTTAACTTTAAAAAATTAATGTGGGAAAAGGGCTGACTAGAAAAATTACAGGGCTTAATATTTCTTTTAGTGCTTTCATGACTTCAGAATTTTAAGAAACTGAGGAACTGGAAGATTGGAAAAGGTGGAAAAAATCCATCACCATTGCTCATATTACTGAATTTAATTGCAAGGAACAGGAAAATAAAAATATGTAAACTGAGGACTTTTCAACTTTTACATTAATTACTGTCTCAAAATCTTTTAAGGACTATAGTTGAAAAAAGCTGTAGGGGAAAAAAAAAATCTCTATCAATCGTCTGCATTCTTCCAGGTGTTTTGTTTTAGTTTCTTTTTTTCTAGAAAGGCATGCCTATTTAGACATCTCCTTTTCCTTCAATTATGGTTGGTTCCTTTGCAGCAGACTGCTACAGACCTCAATCCAAATTGGTGGCAGTGTACTTTTTATACTTCCCCTTCTGGGAAAACACATTCAAATAATAAAAAGTCTTATCATGTCAATGTGCTCACTGAGTACACAAAACCCAGGCATCATGCATATTAGTTTTTCTTATGGATTGATTGGTGCCATGCTTTAGGTTACAGGTTTCGCAGTTTCTTCTGAGGTACATTTCCTAGTGCTGCATCACACAGCATCGAAGGTATATTTCACAGCTTTTTTTAATTCCATTTTATTTTAGCATTTTATCAGGTATAATGCATACCATTTTTTATAGCAAACTCTTGCTATGAACATTTTAGAGCATAAACTTGCATATGTATGAAAATATATAGAGATGGCAGGGCATAGATGAGGCAGGAGGTAGAGAATATTTTTAACCTCTAACATTCTCAACACTTGGTGCAAAACTCCATTTATTTTATAGTGGAATTTGTACATGTCTTCCAAGGATAAAAAATTGAATTTAAGGCACAGAAAGTGTCATATTTCGACTCTAATATTACAAGGGAGAGACACCTTGCTGTTTGTGCCAGTATAGATAACTATGATCTTTTATCACCTCAGAAGGAATCCTTCTGAGGAATAGAAATCCTCAGTACCTTACTGATCTGCTCTTCTTAAACAAGCAAGTCCTCTGCTTCATGGCTGCACAAGTGAATGACATTTTACAATGTAAGAAATGTAAGAGAAATACACACAGGATTAGTTGCTTGTCCCCCAATAATCCCTTAAATTCTTTTAGCCTTTCCTCCCGCTCACCACCGTGTCACAGTGACATGTTAAACAGCCTGAGTTACTTGTTTGTTCACAGTTTCCATGAGCAGTGTGTTTTTCTAAAAGGCTGTGCTGGACAGCAAGGTCAAAAGCTGCTGCTTTGTTTTGTCCTGGATTTTGCACCCTCTGAAGGGAGACAGAGATGGTGTTATCTCTGAGAGTACGTTTAGAGGCTTTGCAGGACAACCTTTGGCAAGTGCAGGGTGGAGCAGGCAGGGAGCCTGCAGCTGGCGTGCAAATCAGTGAGAAAACAGAGAACACAGACACAGAGGTGACAGAAAGGAAACTTTCAGAGACAGTCAGAGGGAGTCTGCTGCAATCCACTGTGAAAACTGCAGGATGGAGAACAAGGTCAGAAGGAAGGACGGGCACAGTGGATAGGGGAGAGATTTGTTCTCAAACAGTTTAAGCTGTGTTCCCCAGAAATTTTCCTTTTATCTATTGTAATGGTTACTTCATCCTATCCTGGGTCCTAATGAGTTATGTTTTTTTAACACTAAAAGCCCTGTTTTGTGGTTTGACATAGGGAACAATATTGGCACACCTACCTCATGACTCTGGCTGACTCAGCGTCACATCGACTTGCAATTTTCACAATGAACCTCTCGGACACAGGACAAGAGGAGAGACTTAGCACACTGCCAATCTATAGCCAGAAAAACTGAAGTGGAAGAGGACTTACAGTTTCCCAAAACAGGGAAGGGGATATGAAGGTAACATTTCTGAACTGGATGTAGCATAGAATATTTCTCCTCTAGCGCCAAGTCAGCTGCTGCTGGGAGCTTATTAACCTCTGTGTATGGCCATTGAGGAATGAATTCCTATCAGTTTACAAGGCATAGAAAATGTTATAAGGCAGAAGATGGAAAAAGACATGATAGGACAAACTGAGAGCAGTCTGAAGGGCACATCTATTTATTAAGCCTGCTGAACATTGCCTCCTGTAATAAATAGCAGGCTGGAGATCTCTCCAGGTTTTGTAAATAACTTGGTGTTTCTTTCCTCCGTTACAGTTAATATACAGCATATGTTTAAGACTGGGCCTTAGACTTTCTTTAGCCGACATCCCCTGTTTTCCCATAGTTGCCTGTTCTCTGGCACAAACAACATTACTAATTACATACTAATAGTCTGATATTGATGTAAATTTTATCCAACCATTCCTAACAGCCCTTGGAAAGCTGGAAATGCAAATAAAAGGGCAAATATACTCATAAAACCAAGAGAGACAGTCAGCTGCCAATCACAAAAATGAGGCTGATATGGGAAAGAAAAGTACTACCTTTCAGTAAATTTGCCCCTGCCAAAGTTAAGTATCACCAGTTAGATAATGACTGTGCTATTATTCTAAATTGAATGTGGATTTTTTGGTAAATGTTGGAGGAAACCACATGGGAAATAACTGCAGAAACTTAGACAAAAAACACTCAGTTCCCTGGTGCTGCATCCTTCTGAAATGTCCACAAATGGCTTCAGACAAAATATCTATGCATCTTCTTATTGTGTTTATCTAGTAAAGCTTTCTTCTTTCTTGACTTCATTTTTTCTTTTCTTCCCTGTCCCCCTCTTTGCCACTGCTTGGTTGGAGATGTGTAGGTTTGTAAAGGATTTTTCAAGGAAACAAGTCAGATGATTAGTCAAAGCATGAAGCATGTCTTCCACTTGAGCACAATATGCTCAGAAGGACTTTTCTGCTGCCTGCCAGGGGGCTGAACAGACTTGTACCATGATTTCAGGGGCTGCAGAGAATAGGTAGATGCAATCAGCACAGGTTTATCCTTCCAATGAGTGTGACAAAAAATAAAAGTTTATTGTAACAAAGTTTTGGACCTTGATTTCAAGGGGGAACATAATGCAAAGTCCCAATGGCCTATGGGTTTCCAGAAAGGAAGTTAGGCAGAAAGTCCATAGGTTGATTGGACTGTAAACTGAACTTGTGTGCCTGTGTGCACTTTGGTGACTTGTGTGCATCCCATTCATCATAACTTTACTTCTTTTTTGCATGTGTATTTTTCTCAGGCAATTTTTATTTTTTAATTCAAATTATTATAAACTTTTGGGGCTATTGCAGTTTAGAAGAACCATCTTTAGGAACTATTTTTGTGATACATTAAAAATAAATCACTTTTCACATGGTGTTGTTACGTAAAACTGAAGTAAAGCAGTGCAAATTCAGTTGGAAAAAAATGAAGACAAAAAGCCAAAAGAATCAAGCTCTTTTCTTCAGTACTAAAAAACAAGATAGCCTTTGTGATTGTTTCTCAGTGTTTTGGAGTTGTCTCTCACCTCTGTCAACTGAGCTGTGGTGATGCTTTCACAGATAACATGAAAACATGTTATCACTGAGTAATTTCTGACCTTATTCAAAGATATCTCTTTCTTTACTTTGTTCATCAAAAAGCTCTGTGCACTGTTGTGCAGCACCCTTGGTGCTTGCTGTACTTTGTTGCTGGTAAGCTGAATCTCCAGCACAACAGTAGGTAGCTACTGATCAATAGCAACCAAAGGTGACACATTTCCAGAAGATGCTGGCTGTGAGCTTCTGAGCCCTCTGGAGAATAAAGTTTGGCATGACACACGCACAGAATCTTAAACAGCCTGTTTTATCCCCATTCTGTAGTCATTACTGACCATGCATCTCTGAATGCACTCTTTTTCCACAAAGCCATGCTTACTTTATGAACGTCAAAATGGCAGTTTCAAAAGTGAATGGGATCCAAGCAGCAATCACATTCTTCTTCACAGAACTCGATGCTTCTTGCCAAAACTATTGTTTCTATCATTAGCTTTATTACCAGTCTAACTTAATTAGCTAAATGGCATATTTAGTGGCAAGTTCTCCAGTACATCTCCTCTAACCGTTGCATATTTAAAGTAGATTTTATTCATGTAAATATTCTGGCAAGTGGGCAAAAATGAGATGGACAGAGGACAGAAAAGGAAGCTGAACAGAGTGGCCCTTCCTACTCACTTTGACTGATGTGGAAATCTTTTTCATAAAGGAAATTAGGTGGCTCCAGAGGGGTAAATGCATTCTCCTAAGGATAGCACAGCATGCATAGTAGCACTTAGCATGAGGCTGCTAACATACAATGGTAAATGACCACTACAGGATTGCATTTACTGTCAGTGCTGTTCAGTAACATCCAATGCTTGAAAGCTATCAAAGGGTGGTTTATATACTTTGCTACACTACTTTGATGGATATCATCCCATGGCTTTCATTTCGCTTCTTTTTATATAACTTGTAATCCCGTGACATCGACTCAGATCAGCTTTATGTAAAAGTGTCTTCAAGTTCCTTTACTGTGTATTTTGCTGTTGCTTCCTTACACAGAGGGTAACTTTCATAGGTATTTCTATCTGGATGTGCCTCAAAAACCAGGGTAATGACCCTGTTATATTTAACTCAGAAAGAAATCTTACCCTCTTGCTGCTATAAGATATGGGCAATTTTTCCAAATCCTGTTAAACATAAATTGTGTGCAGATCATCCCTGGTGTATTTGTAGGGGTGTGACCAGATGTATATTTTCCACTGAGTTGTCTATCTACTTGTCTATAGTATGTAAAAGTTCACACTGAAAACAGTTTCACATCTGTAGAGGAAATGGAAGAGTAACAGCGAATTTCAGAAAATTGAATGAAAATTTAGAAGTGTAGAACAAAGCAGGTCTTGATATGGACCACCTGGAAATGTCACAGAGGTCACAGCCCACTTTCTCATAGCTGTGTCATGTGCAGAAAAGAGGGGTTTGGAACCCACAACTCAGGCGAATTATTTGAAACATCTGTGGTTTGTGTGCTGGTCTTCCTGTGAAAGGACTTTCTATTTCACTGAATCAAACTTTCCCTGGACAATATCCAGTCAAGGCCTCTCACACACCAAACACCCATCCACTGTGCTAAAGCAATCAACTGAAGGACTAACAGCATGGGAAACTGTAATGCAAGACAGGGACTGAGCAGGAAAGACTGAGAACATTTAAAGTTCTTTCAGTAGTACTCTGATGGACTCAGATGCTATTTTAGTAGAAAACCCCTAATGGTCAGATTTTAAATGTTCTATTGTTTTGTCTCCACACTTTGTGCCTCATAAACTGTAGCAGAATTCTTCAGTTTTGCAGCTGGTATTGTAATTAGCAAACTAAATGTCTTTTGCTTATAAACCCATGAATCGCAGTTAACTGCTAAATGCCACTGCCATAAATATGTGCTTTATTGACGTCTTAAGCCTTGTCATTGTGTGAACACCTTTTCTTCTCTCAAACATTCCTCTGCTAGTAACAGTCACTTATCCCTACCCAAATAAGTTGCTCATCAAGCAGCTCTCAACCTAGCTGAGATGGCTAGTGATCAGTGGGTTAGTAAGCAACTTTCCTCAAACCTGTGTTTATGTGTTAAGGGTCTAATTTAGCCTTCCTCTTTTTTGAAACTGTGACTGTGGTTGACCCTGAAACTTCACAATATGTTTTGCTGTGTTCAGGAAATTAAAAAAAAAAAAAAAATCAGTGCAGACAATTTATCTCATCTCTGAGATTCTTTTCTACTACCAGTGCCAAACTGTTAAGTAAATTTAAAATTAAAATAAAAAAAACAGAAGAGAAAATCTGCTGCATGTCGCCTGTGGTGATTGCATTTCATTGGTATCTGAACTCACCCCTCCGCTTATAAAGGCGATTGGATCCTTTGATATGAATGAAATGCAGATAAAAGTTGTTGCTACCAAATCATGTACATATCTGGTGAAACTCCACTGGTTTTATCACATTCCAAGAGGGTGAATTTATTATAATACTTTGAAAGCCATTATTAACTTGAGAAGGATTTGAAATAAAATGCTTTAGTATTTACAAATACTGTACATTGGTGATAAAGAGGAAGCATATTCTGCAGAGCTATGACATTTCACCTGCCTCTCCATGTGGATGTGAGGCCATCAGAAATGGATACCTTGAATCTGCATCTCTATGTGCCTAACGATAATTACATTATAGTAATGTGTTGAAATTCAGATGCTGTGCTGGATATAAATGCAGTACAATTTTGTTCTTTTTCAGGTCATTGGGGAGATTGATAAGGATCCAGAGAAGAATTTATGTTCTGCAATACCTAATTTCTGAGAGTTCTGCAGAAAAACTGTATTTTCTCCTTCTTTCAATGCATTGGTAAAGGGAGGTGTCCCAGAAACTTGCAAGCCAGTCAGAGAGTCATTTGAAATAGTAAAGCTCTTTGAAAATACTGAGGGTAGAGAAAAGAATTAAACCCTTACTCAATAAGTCATACTTATTTCTCTGACACAAGAATTCTTTTATGCTAGAGCCTGAGACACCACTTTTACACACTGCTACGCAAAACCTGACAAATAAAAACTGAACAATAAGAAAGTCTACAGAAAAGTCCCAGCCACTCTTAATACAGTAATAGAGTATTCATCTCAAAGGATGCCAAGGTTAGAGGTGAAGATTCAGTTCTCAGAGTCTCTGTCCTAGGAGACTACTGAGATACTGGATAAAAGTGTTTTGTGTGATACTGTTCAAACACACAGGAGAGTTGGCCACACTGGAAGTTCCTGATGAGACCAGACATTTAACAGCCTTACCAGGGTATAAGCACAAAGCAGTACAGTAGGATGAGAACTTCTATTATGGAGATTGCTGGACAGGGAATAAAGGTGGCCTATAGATGTAGGTGGCAGTCCAGCAAAATGTTTCTGAGTAACACAGTAAAGCCACAGTGTCAGTGCTTGGTTTGCAAGTCCTTTTGCAGATGTATCCTAATATGACAATAACACAGTTACAGCACTTCTCACACCAAAATATGTTTAGAGCAGATTTCTAGCATAGAGTCTAAATTTGTTGTGAATCCTCAGCACTGCAGGCTGCATTTTTTCTTAAAGTTGCCAGATTCCACAAACCTCCAGTGTAAGCTGTTGTCCTGTTAATGTTACATATAAAGGTATGGACAACCCTTTTTTTTTCTAAAAAGATGAAAAGGTTGTGCTTGTCACAACTGTAAGTAGCTCTTTGTGATCCAAGCAGGACTAAAAAGAATATTTTCTTTTTCTCCCTGGTTTATCTGTATTTAAGCAGACTAAAGAAGAAATATAAAGAATATAAGAGGCTGTCAGAAGTCCATGTAGCTTGTTCAAAGATCATGAAGAAATATGTAGCAATATTTAGGAAATGACTAATATCTTCTGGAACAGAGCTTTCCCTTTCACTAAAAGGCATTTCTGTTTTCCTATTGGATTCCATGAGATGCCAGAAACATGAATTAAAAATATGGAAATATTCCAGAATAAAAGTAAGGCTTATCTAAGGCTTCTTGGATCCATCTGTCCTCTCAAAGAAGTTTAGTTTCTTTCTTCACTTGAGAAATACCAGGATGAGCAACAACAACAAATGATAACAAGAATGAAACAAATATCTAGGAAAATGTGAGCAAGAAAGGATTGCAATGCCTCTGCAGAGTCAAGTATTTAGATTAATTTTTGAAATTCTGGAATTTGTGAAATAAAGAATTATTGCTGCTGTAAGTTTTAAAAGAATTTCTAAATGCCTAAAAAAATAAAAATGGGGATTTTATTAAAGAAAAAAACTGTTTAAATGTTCAATTTGGACAAATTGTCCTAGCTCATTCTTTTAGTGATTCAGCTATATTTAGAGGAAACATCAGAACTGAAGGTGTCATGGAATCTACACTTATGCAGATATTCTATTTACTGCTAATCAAATATTCAGAAATTTAAATGACAAAGAGCTATAGGAAACAATGTACCAAATCTGTACATCATAAAATGGTGGTGTTGAGCTCAGTGAAACTTTTAGGTGTAAAAAGTGTCAGAATTTAATTGCATACTTTTGTCTTCAGATATCACCAGCAGGGAAATTAATTATTTTTTTTTAATTCTTGGAGGACCTGTCTAACCATTAGGCAGAACAACTAAATGGATCAACAAGAAGCTGTAAATGGGATTTTTCTGTAGCTTTGGTATTACTGGAAATGGGATATAACTGCCAAAGCTATTGCTTGTGTTTTAGAACAAATTCTCTCCTGATGTAAAATGATACAATTCCATTGACTGCAATGACGTTACACCCAATTTATGTCAGAAAAATATGTAGCTCTTTATCCATTTATCTATAAGCTGGTTGCTGTGGCTTAATTTCAAATGAATTATGTTACTGTTCTTGGTCTGTGCCCTTGCAGCACTTTATTACATAGAAGGCTAGTTCAGCAGAAATAAATAAATATGTGATTTGCAGTCTCAGCAAATGTCCTAGCCAGGAACAATGGCCTCTCCGCAGTGTTCCAGACTAATTGCCCCCAATTTTCTGCTCTAACCTTCATATGCAATACTATTCTCCTCATTCTTTTTCCACCCGGTTCTCATGTTCAGATTTTGTCCAGTGTCAGCATGACTTTAACCATCAGCCTTTACGTATTCAAATTCCTTTAGAGTATAGCTTTCTCTATGTGATCCTCAGTGATCATAAGAAACATGTGTTACATTTAAGAAAGTGCATTACTTAAGAAAAGGATATGCTTTAAATCTTTCCTTCTTAAGCTCTTGCTCTGAATTTTCGTGTTTGATAGTATACTCTAACATTTATGGTAACAAATGCTGTCATTATAATTGTGTCTTATGCTCACTAGTATATCATCATCCAATATTTTTCTAATTTCACAGTCAAAACCTGCCATCAAATATCATAAGCAGTTTAACTGATATTAATACAAGTAGGAAGATTTTTGAGCTTATTTTAAGGCTGATTGGCAGCAACTTTCTGTCCAAAAACTGAATGCAGTAGCACTAAGTTAACGATAAGCATTAATAAACCATGCTCGAGGTCATTTCTTAGGTACTAAGGACCTTTTGATGATTAGTGAACATGTCTGAAAATTGTTCTGGTCACCTACTTAACAGCCTGTGGCTTTGGAAGGCATTAATCCAGAACACTGACTTCATTTTATCATTAAGTCTTCTACATTATAGGAAGCTGTTTGTGAGGCCTATTGGATTCAGTACTGTACAGGAAAGATGTAATTAAAGAATCTGTAAGTAGTTAGTTTCAGTTAGAAATAAGTAGTTTGTTCCCAGCTACTTACTTTGGGAAGCACCTGCTGAATTTAACAGAATTAGTTCCCACAGTCCAGCTGCATTTCTGCTGAACAATTCAACCAGGTGTGGAGCCATATGACCTTTGTGTGCTTATCCACTATGAGAGACCATGGACCATTCTGTTGAATACAATATATGGGTAAAAATTAAAATAAATGTCCACAAAACCCCTGATATCTGTGAAATGGAACTGTGTTGTTGCTGAAATCTTTTATTAAGTCTCATATTAGAAAAAAAGCATATTTTTATGCACATACAGGTTTTAGGTAAATATTCCTGATGGGACTTGCCTCTATGTGCTCTATGTTGAAAGTCAAATTGTAAGTTATCTACTGTTGATATGTTTTCAAACATATTTAACCTTCTTTTCCTTTATGTTTCCCCATCTTTCTCAGTTCACCTGCTGAGCAAGAAATATTCTTGGAATTCTGTTCTCAGTTCCTACCTTTTGGATCATAACTCTGTCTTCTTTTCTGCACCATTAAAATGACTATAATGTATTTGCATGGTGGCTTATCTGACCTGGTGTTCTCCTTCTTGTGTCCCCTGTGGACACTTAAAAAAGAACCATTATGAAATAAGATTATCACTATGGAAAATTTTACTCCTAGTCTCATTTAGTTAACATTGATATAACTTTTGATAAACTCAAGAGGAACAAAATAGAGTCTTGCATCATCTTTCTCATATTGTATGCAGTTCCTGTGTCTCTGGGGTGCTCCCAAACACAGAAGCACAGTATAATGTTGTATTTCCTTTAGTCTTGTGTTCAAGGTCTTGATAAGTCTTTTCCTTCTGTCCTTTGTCAGTGCATCAGGCCATATGTTATGGGTAACCTTTTGTAGGCATATCTGGGTTCACCAGAGCTGAAAAAACATTCCTATTTCTTTTCTGGGAGGGGAAATTTTGTAGATGTTTTTTATCTTTAAAACAGTTTTTAAAAAGATGATTCTATGATGTTTCTGATAAATTCTTAAGAGTATTACATTTCTTTCAGAGAAACATATTTGTAAAATCAAAAAATCTATTTTTTTCATTGTAGATTGTTGATATTGCATTTATATAATTCTAAATGTGGTCAAATGTATTTTACAGTGAAATTATTTTGAAGTTTTAGACATGTCAAAGTATTCATGATACTACTCTTGTACTTCAATTGATGTAACTCGCACATCAAACATCTGTCTTTGGCTCTACCCTAATGCTCTCCTTCTCCCTAGTGCTCACTAATGCATGTGTCCCTTCTTTCCTGCCTGTGCCCCACACCTGACTGCAGCAAATCCTGTCTCTTTTCAGTAAAACACTGGATACATTATTTTTGCTGTAATGCAAAAATATGCATACATTAATGCTGATACATTATTTTTCTGGTCAGTGTCCTGACCAGAATGAGTGAGGGACAAGAATACCTGTAGTGCAATAACCTGTGTAAAAAAACAGAGTCCCAGTACACCCAGAACCATTTGAAAGTTTGACATTAAACAATTTTTGTAATGCTGCTACTGACTTCAGGACAGCTATTCAATATGTTTGCTCTGCAGGAAATCATGCACATGAAAATATTAATTTATAGAATCATAGAATCACAGAACAGTTTGGGCAGGAAGGATCCTTTAGAGGCCATTTAGTCCAAGCCCCTGCAATGAGCCTGGACATCTTCAAATAGATCAGTTTGATCAGAGCCCCATCCAACGTGACCTTATGCAATATTCATCTGAAGAATGTGCATAATATTCCTTTTTTCCCCCTCTGTACATTATTCTTTATTAGTGTCATGGTTTCACACTGGCACAATGCCAGTGCCCCCATGAAGATACCCTCTCCCTGGTAGCTGCTGTGAGATGTGACCAGGAATAAGCAAAGCAGGCTCCTGCTTAGGAAAGAAAGAAAACAGAACTTTATTAACTACACTACAACTACAAATAAAAAGGAACACACACACAGGGAAAATGAAAACCTTACAAATACATTTCCTCCTCCCCTCACCAAATTTCCAACACAATACATCTATTCCTCAAATCACCAACTCTTAGTCCAGCACCACCCTTCAGACAATCAATCCTCAGTTCATCAAGAGGAGAGGAGTCCTTCTTGTACCATGGGCTTCCCCTGGAAACACAGCTGAAGCCTCGTGTGTTTCCGTGTCAGGCTTTTAACCCCGTGTTCTCAGAGGCGTGTCCATGTCTTAATGGCCAGGTTAAATGCCAATATTACAGCCTGAATATCCATTGGCCCAAAACACAGCATCCCAAAAAAACCCACATTTCCTGTCAAACCACCACAATTAGAGATTTAAATATCACTATATGAAAAGTTTATTTTTGCTATTATGGTAAAAAAAAGTTTAAGAATGCTTTTATTTCATTGCACTTTTTATAAAGGTGTGATATTTATACTTTAAGCTAATATTGCCAAAATAACCCAACCAGTTCAACCAGTTCTAACTAGTAAGTTAGAACTATGGAAATTCTGGATGGAACAAAATAAATTTCCCTACTTTACAAGAAATTTTCTTGTTTTAGAACAATTTAAATTACAAGTTTTAAATATTTGTTTCAATGATACAGGATGGTTCTTGTAAATTAATTTGGCAAGAAAATGTTATTCCCCTTATATTCCAGGCAGTTTCTTCCAAACCTACCATTTCTGTCCACCCAGCCCTGACTAGCTTTCAAATATACACTCACTGTAGGTCAAGTTCTGCATTTGGCTTTAAGCCTGGGACTCTCTTGACAGCCTCCTACTTAGAAGGAGATTGTTGACCTTAATTTTTTCTGTAGGTATGACACCAATATCAAGAGGGTTAATTTGTTACTCTAAAAGTGTGTGTGAACTTAGTCTGTCAAGTTTTTTCTAAGTCTGAACTCCTATAAATATTCTTAACATTAAGTATGAAATATGTGGCTGCCTTGGAACAGATACTTCATTTCTGTATTCAATCAGAAAGTCCTTTTTGTTTACAGTTTTCCTGAGTTTTCTTGAGTGGCCAATTATACAGAATATATAGTGAGAACATGTTTAAAAATCCACCAAATTCTGTGCTGTTGCTCTATTTTCAACACAGCTTAATTTGGCCCCTTGGCTCATGTATTCTTACAGGCTTTCTGTACAAAGTAGCCAAACTCTTTTCTTCCTAGTGTAAGATTTATCTGCCCTAGTTTTGGCATTTTTAAAAGAAAAAAAAATTCTCTAACCTTCCCTATTCTTTCTTTACAATCAATGAAGAGAAATGGATACCTCAAGGGAATGATTCCTCTCATCCCAAGATTGGTATCTAGGATAGGTCAGATGGATTGCTCTTTGGAGGTGCCAATTTCTTTCTAGTTACTATCAAGGGAACTTGGAGTGACTGACTCCGTCTTATGTCTGTAACTTTTAGATGTCTGAAGTAATGTGACATAAATTGTTCTTTCTTATCATAACATTGTCTGAGGATGTGAATAATTAATTATCTTCAGAAAATATTACCTTGAAGACAATAGTGTTTTGACTGAGACACAAAATGTTGAAGATAATTCAGTGTATGTATATTTGAAAGTTTTGTGCTGCTCTGGCAGAATCTTGGGAGAATTAATGAAACAAGCAGAGTGAGCACTGGGGCATTACCTGTACTTCTGGACACATGTAACCAGGATTTTATACAGAAAAGTAAAGATTTCAATTATATTAATAGAATTAACCTCATTTAATGCTAGAAATTTACCATGGAAACCTCTATATGTGTTTTAGCTTTTTTAGGCTCCTTTTCTAATCAAGAGATAAAAATAAGACCTTTCAAGGTACAATACTTCTGACCTATTTTAAATGCTCACTTTAAAATGAGTTGAACAATGGTTCAAAAGTTTCTGGTTTTCTCCACTGATTTTAAAGCAAGACTGGTGAGTCTTGCTGGGATGAATTCAAGCGCAGAGATCAAACTTATTCCTCTGTTATTCATAAATGGATCACAAGGAGAAAATAGGTTCAAACAGCTTCAAGGGGACAAAAAGCTGTGCTGTGAAATCTCAAAACTGTTTAGTGGCCCTCAGCTTTTTAGTGTTACATAATGCTAATTGTTGTTGTGACATTGGACAAATATTTATGGCTCAAATGTGACACTGATTGATAATAAAGTCAACTTCAGCTGTATAAAGACAATTATTCCACACACTGTTACCCATTACATTTTTTTTTTTTAGAAAAGAGCTCTAGAACTAATTTACAGTGCTGGCAGAAAATTAATAATAAAATGCTGAGATTATTTTGTTAATATCTCAAGATTTGAATATAGATGCACATCATCATAAATACTTCTATTTATAAAATTATTTTTGCAGATTTTGCATCTTGGATACTGGAAATGTTCTCTCTATGAAAGCTTTTTCCTTTTTCAGTGCTATGGGCATCTTCTTATTCTGTATGAGCTGTTCTATTTCTTCTTCCTAAAATTGTGGAATTTATTGCTTTTATTGTTCTAAAATCCTTCATCAGCTTGAAATGGGTGAGAACATTGGCATGTTATTGTTTTTTGTTCTTTATTTGAAGTTCATATAGATATATAAATATACTTAGGAATAAAATATTTTCCTTTTTTATCTCTTGCAAGAATATTGCTATGTGATCCTTTAAGTAATTTTACCTTCTATTTCCAGATATCTATCCTTTTACTTTCGTATACTGTTCCCACA
Organism: Agelaius tricolor; assembly: GCF_023055355.1. Taxonomy (NCBI): domain Eukaryota; kingdom Metazoa; phylum Chordata; class Aves; order Passeriformes; family Icteridae; genus Agelaius; species Agelaius tricolor. The sequence continues at coordinate 49,025,149 of NW_027269267.1, read as the reverse complement.
ACCAATTGCTCAGCCTCTTCAAGTCAGCTTATAGACTTCTCCCTCACAATGTCTTCATTTCTATTTTTTAAGTCATCAACAATTTTAATCATGTCTGTATTTATATATGTGCTAAGAAAATCCTGTCAAGACAGAATAACAGTATGTGAAAAATAAATAAAGTGGTGACTTTATTCTTTTTACAGTGGGACTTGTATATATTTCTTTTGTGTTTGATACTAATTTATGAACAGGATATTATTTTGTTTTGAGGAGTGCAAAGCAACCTTGCTTTTCATAGTCTACAAATTGATGCATCTATCTCTAGTGATACAATAAATAACAATAATGTGACATTAAGAGAGAATATGGTCTAGGGTCACTTCTGAGGTCCAGTGTCACTCACTAAATGAAAGTGATTGAGAGTCTGTTAAACAGGGAGACATATGACAGCCCAACATTTCTCCAGTTTACTAATTTTCTGGAAAAAAAGATGCCAAGAGACAAGAAAAGATTTTTCCACAATACAGAACAATGTGGAGAGGATTATACAAACCACTGAGTGATTTTTATTTTAATCCCTCTCTGCTATTTCTATCACTCCACTGGAGCCTTAAAGACAAGTTACAAAAAATTACATGACCAGCAATCTGTGGAAAATGCAATAAAATATTTTCTTATTTTTGCTTGGAAGAACATTAGGCCACCAGGAAGAATGAAACTGAAGGATAGGAGAGTAATTTTTATCCATTTGTATATATTACTTTTTTTTTTTTTTTTATACCTGGAGATTAAGAAACGACTGATGTGGTGCAAATTAGGAAAAGCGAGCATGGCAAAAACTGCCACCATATGTGGATATGCATCCCCAAAGCACATGGTTCATCACTTGTTTACTCTAGTTTAAATTTGCCTTAAATTTGAGTTGAAAAATTTCATAGATAGGCACACATGCACAGGAGAAGTGGCCCTAGAGAGTGAGGTGAGCAGCACTCACCTCTGCTACACTGTGACTTGGGCTGGTGACACAGGCACCTCGACCAAGTCTGAGGCCAGACTTGGTTGAGGTGCCTGTGTCACCAGCCCAAGTCACAGTGTATCAGAGCATGCACAGCATTCCTGAAGTGCACACAGGGCATGGACCTTCTCTGGAGAGTAGCAGCTGTGGGCACTTCCACTGAAATGCAGGGCCAGAGGAAAGTTGTCCCTTTCCTTTTTACTCAGCCAAGCAGCTTCCAGCTCAGACAATTTGCAGTCTAGGTAGGAAATGAGAAACTTATTGTAAGTCTTGTTCCCTGCTTAGTATTTATATATACCTGTGTATTTCTCCTGTTCCAGTTTTCTGGTGAGGGAAGAGCCCCAGCAGTTTGCCTTTTCATGGATTGTTTCCTGCTATTGCATCCTAACCAAAGTACAAAGAGATGTGGGATACCTGGAATCAAATGGAGGCAATTTAGAAACCTGGACTGTAAGATGAGTGAATGGTCGCTGGTAAAAACAGATCAACTTTCAAATCCTTATGCCTTGAGTTGTTTATGCATTTCACACCACGTGGTGATTAGAAAATCAGAAGCAAGCTGGTGAGCACCAGAACCTGATTTCCTCCACACCCAAGCAGAAGACATTCAGAACCTGAACATCAAGTGATCTTTCTCTCCTGCTCTGACTTGCCACAAGTCTTGCATTCCTTTTCATGTACTCAAACAGCCACACATGAAAGTCAAACTTTGCACTCAAGCAGACTAAAATGTGTATGAATTTCTTCCAGGTGAGTTTCAAACCAGCACAGATCCCTTACTGGGCAAGTGCATGTAGCTACTAGTCAAGTGCATGTACCCTACTAGCATGTAGGATAGTGTATCTAGAGACCACCACTGACATCTACTCATTAACAAATACAAGCCTGCTCAGCTAAGCCTCCAAACTGTCAGGAATGGACCTAAACTGTGATTCTAGATTGAAAGAGGCTTCTTCTCCCTGAGAAATGACTTCTGCATACAGAGGTAGGCATGGAGTATTACCTATTGACTAGCTTTATGCAGCTCCTTAATGATTGCAAAATAGTTTGGTAGATCATCTTTCTCAGGCTGTATTTAGTCATTTCAGAAGAGTCTGAGAAGGTGCTTGAGTCAGAATCTGTGAGCCACTCAGTTTATGCAAGCTGTCTGTATCTGGCATGAGGTAAGGTCAGTAGGGTCAGGTCATCACGTCCACAGAATCACAGAATATTCTGAATTGGAAGGGATCTATTCCTCAGTAATCCTCAGGAATTGAGTCCAACTTTTAGCCCTGCACAAGACATCCAAAGACTCACACCATGTTCCTGAGAGCACTGTCCAAACGTCTTGAATTCTGTCAGGCTTGGTGCTGTGATTGCTTCCCTGGGAAGCCTCTTCCAATGCCCAACCACCCTCTGGGTAAAAAATCTTTCCTGATATCCAACATAAACCTTCTCTGATAGAGCTTCAGGCCATTCAATGTGGTCCTGTCACTGGTCACCAGAAAGAGATCAGCATCTACCTCTTCTCTTCCCCTCATGACGAAGTTGTAACTGCAATGAGGTGTCCCCTCAATCTCCTCCAGGCTGAACAGACCAAATGACCTCAGCTGCTCCTCATACAGCTTCCCCTCAAGCTACAGCTTCCCCTCACCATCTTTGTTTCCCTCCTTAGGACACCCTCTAACAGCTTTATATCTTTCTGACATTGTAACACCCAAAACTGCCCCCAGCACTCGAGGTGAGGCTGCTCTAATGCAGAGCAGAGCAGGACAATCCCTTCCCTTGCCCAGCTGGCCGTGCTGTGCCTGATTGACCCCAGCACGTGGCTGACCCTCCTGGATCCAGGGCACTGCTGACTCAGGTCCTCAGGTTCAACTTGCCATTGACAAGGACCTTGCTGGTCATAGATGTTGTATAGGTACTAACCAGCATTGCACTGGTGCTTTACATTCCTCTGAACAACTCTGTCTCCCTCTTTCTATCTTTGCAGCACTGACACCTCAAGGGATACAAGCACAAATTTCCTGAAGGGGGCAAACACTCAAATAATACTGGGATTCATGTCAACCATAATTACTTCATGTATATGTGTTTATATATACATATATATATATAGTGTGTGTGTGTGTGTGTGTGTGTGTGTGTGTGTGTGTCCAGTGACTCCTCAATCTACTAATTCTGATTGCAGTAGAGTTCTAGGACTCAGTATAGTCTGCTGCACCATCCATAACTGAGTTAAAGGAAAATAAAAATTTTTTTTTTACTTTATCAGCTTGATAATAATGCAAGGTTTAATTGACCTCACTGCAGCAGAATTAGTAATTCTGAAATAAAAAGTGAAAAGTCAGGGATCTTAAATTTTCTGTGAAATAGATCTTAATGAATCACCCTGAAATAGCTGGCTCAAACAAGTCAGAACACTGTCAGCCAGCTCAGTTTGCCAAAAATCCATTTCTCTTCTAAGAGATAAATGAGGTTCCTCAGTGTGGAGAATGCAGAGTGCTAGTGTTATGCCCTTTTATTTTAGAGTTGATTTATTCCAGTTGTAATGAAAGGTCACAAATTTCAGTGTTCCTTTTTTGCTTCCTTCAATTCTTTCAAATGAAATTTTCTTGAGTAAGGGTAATACGACATCTGAGAGTACACTTTGTGTCAGTCAGTTCTCCTACCATTATCTTTGTGATTCAAATGACCATTATTAAGATATATTTTAATTTTTGTCATTAATAATATCTATATTCTAAAGTCTAGTGAGTTAATACAAAACTTCTGGATCACTTTGGGGTATTTTGAATCAATCCCTGTGTTACCTATTGCCCCTGATATTTTTGAACATGCCCCTTGTATGTTGACCTTATCATGTCAATGAATTCCTAGGGAAAAAGAGTCAGTAAGTGTCTATCTACCAGCCAGGTGACATTGGCTGGTATGACATTGCATTCTGCAAATGCCACTTGTTCTTAACTTTGGAACAAAATCAAATTCAAATGCTAGTTGATAATTAAAACTTTCAATGTTGGAATGCCACATAAGGAAGAACTTATTAGGAATACATAATCAAGTTGTATTCTTTATCCTGAAGAATGGAATTATAGATTGTGATAATGAATGTGATAGGAGATAGATATAAAGCCCGCTTCAGAGCTATCAGAAGGATCATGTAAAATTATTCTACATTATGTTCTTATTTAACTTAATAGTGACAAGCAGAAGAAAGGGCTGGGGGTAGGAAATCCCAGAAGTAAAGGACGGATAGAATTTCAAAAAACTGTTTATTATAATTTAAAAAATCTGGACTAAGGGTTAGTGTTAGATAAACAAGACACAATATTTGTTCAAAACTATGGGGCAAAAGAAAGTGCTATAGGAAAGACTTAAGGTGGAAAATTTCCACTTGCACCTTAAATAAATGTTAAGGTTTGCCTAAAGTACATAATCCCCTGATAGGACATTGTCTTCAGGATACCTAGATTCATTCTTATCTGTGATTCTAGATATCTTGAGATGAGTCATTCCTGAGCTGTTTTTTTTTTTGAAGTCTATAGAAGAGTGATAATGAAAATTCCAATTACAATGTTTTTAAGCATTGTTTGGTCAAGATATGAGAAGAAAACAATAAAAATTAGCAGCCACAGAGCTGAAACTGGGAAACTGTGACTTTTCTGCACAGGTTGCAGATCCAGTGAATAAGGGAAGAAATAATCAAATGGCACAGATATCTTAAGTACAGTGATAGTACATCAGAGAACAATTTTCCTAAATTAATTTTGAATATTTGAAATTACCTGTTGCTGGGTTTGCTATGTATATCATTAGAAACACATTCTAAAGCTTCACTTCAACATTTCTTTGTTCAGTTAAAGACTGTTCTTTTTGTTCAGTTCACTGACTTTACTCAATTCAGTTCTTCCTCAGTTTTACTTAACTTCTGACTTGGAGACTGTCTTGTTCCTCCTCAGCTTTTTTTTTCTTTGGGCTAAAACAGAGAACAAAGAATTTTTTTGTCATAAGATACCATTTGAATATTTGACGATCCTTGATTTTCCTCTTTCAGACTACCACCAATTAGTTCACCTTTTTGAGGTCTGGCACAGAAATCTTATTGTTCCTAACCAGGGTTGTGTTTGTCGATGTCGATGTGTTTGTTCAATATCAATGTGGTTCTTGTTACTATACCAAACAAAGGACAAGTAATAAGACAATTTTCTAAGGTCACTTTGTTAGTGAAACTTGTGCAGCTCTTGCTAAAATCTTTCCCTTTCTCAAATCTTTCTAATAACCCTAAAGGGTACACATAACCTTATTTATTTCTTTAAATTTTATGCTGTTCATAGTTCATTTATGCATTGTCTGAAATAAGGCCCAAACTCTGAAATTGAGTCATCTTCTATTAGAACAAGGAAACCCTTCCAACTTCTTTTGTTCACAATATGCAGAAATCCAAAATCCGTTTCATGCAAGTGAAGTCAAAATCCAGCATTTTAACTGTAAATGTGCCCTTTACTATACTATTCATAGCTTTTTATTATTTTTAATAGAATTCCTTCTGTTAGAATTTGGCTTAAAAATGTAAGTTATTTAACAGATATAATTAGGTTGCTAAGCATTAACAGTTAATTATCATATTAATAAACAGTTATTACTCCTGTTCTATACTGAACCATGCCAAAGCAGCATTATTATGTATGCATTGCTCTTAGGCAACGTAATTGTCCTTAAAGGAAATCATTACAATTTAAATGAAATTGGGAGCTACTGGTTAGGGATGGCTGTAGGGCATGCACACTACATACTAAGCAAGGAACTGTAATTTCCCCAAATCATATCTCTTCAGTAATTTCACATCACAGGGTTATCTGTGTTTAGTTAAGAGGAAAACAGTTTATTTTTGTCTTGCAATTTTACAAGGGCAGTATTTAACCAAGGACAAGCCAGTCCCTAAAAGGAAGGTAATGCAGAGTCACTGCATCTTAGATTTTAATATGGGTTAGTAAACTATTACCATGACCACTCTGACCACGATTTAAAACTTGTATTTCAGACTATATTTCTAAGGAATGGCGCTAGCAGATGCTGCCCAAGCAATGTGAAGCATAGAATGAAGGCTAGAAGCACCCCAAATAACATCCAATGTAAAATATATCTCTGTACAGAAATAACTGTCTCTTTTTGCTGACTAGATTTTTGCTTGCTTTTGCATGTTCTTTGTGTCTAAAAGGTACACTAAGTATGTGTTCTCCTCTATGACATTTTTTTGTCAAAAGAAGGTTAATTGTTTGACTTAATCTCTTTGACATCTGTTAAAATACAAGGAATTTGAACATTAGTTCCTGGTATTTTCTTAGACTGATAACTAATTAATGTTTTACACTGCCATAAACATTTCCTTAGTTTAAGTAAATGACTCACATTTACAAAAAGGTTATATCATTCATGGGTGCTAAGGATTTTTCAGATGAATTAGTCAAAAACTCAATATTACTTTATTAATAAGCATTATTTGATAAATGTGACACATAGCAAATGATGTGGCTCATAAAGTACTACAACAGAAAACAATCCCTAGCCTATCAGAAGCAAGGAATTAAAACTTTTTTTTTTGCAAAATGAATGCCAAAATAGCTAAGACAATTCTTCTAACCCATATTAGCAGCAAAAGTATGATTTATGTATGATTTTTCATACAGTTTGAACCCTTTTCCTTTCAAATATATTAGGCTAAATTAGAAGTGACTCATCAGTACCCAGCTGAATTGTGTCAATATAAAAATAGAGCAGTGATAACGATCAAGACCAATACACACAAATTGAAACCAAGCATCTTTGAAAAAGAAGCTCTTTGTCCTGTCTTTAATATGAGCTTTTAAGGGTGAAATTCTTCCTTGTCCCTGGTGTCAACCAGGAATACTGCATTGAGTCCTTGACATAAACAAGAACAGAGTCTGACCTCCTTTCTGCAGAGGCTGCTACTACCTGCATCACACTAATAAGCTCATGTGACTTTCTGAATCCATACTTACATTGCTTTTAAGAAACATTAAAAATAACTTTTATAATATTGAGAGCTTCTATCAGTGGCCTTCATTATTTTCAGCTTTGTTGACATTTGAAGCCTATAATTTACCGCTGGAATGGGAACGTGTGACCTTACACAACAGTCTCACCATTCCTGGGTTTAACCTTGTGCAATTGGATTGCTTGTAAAGGAAGGTCACCAAGGCTGTCAGGGAGGGGTTATGGCATTGCCATAGTTGGCATGAAGTAGGGAGTAAGAACTTGTGATTAGACTTGTGCCATTGCCAAAAAAGCCAGCTGAAGTGGGTTCAGCTCACTGCTCTGAAATAGACAATAGGCTCCTGGCTGTAGAGTTGCAATCACTCCGATACTCATTGTGCTACCAAAATGCTTTAGAGACTTAGAGAGAATATGTGGAGTTCACAGCACATGTTCTGAGGCCTTTTGGCCACCACATCCCCATTTAATTACAAAAATCCAGGCTTGGAGATAAATTCCAGATTTTTTTGCCTCAGATCTGAAGATAAACCAAAGAGCTGGGCAGTAAAATCTAGTCAGGGAACTAAATACTGCTAGAGCTACTTGATGGGATTTGATCCAAGATTTTATTCCAGAAGGAATACCACATTTTAATCTCATTCCTTAGGAGCATGTATGGCTCATGTACATCTGTTTATGGTCTCCCACTTGATGTTACAATAATGTCTTTAGACTGAATGAGATGGCAGTACTATAAGACAATGTTCAGATAAGTTGGGAATGCTTCATTTGAAGCCAGAAAACTCTATATAGGGAACCTTGGCAAATAAGAAGCATAATTTTGCTTGATCCTCTGGAAGGACAAGAGGTCATCTTGTGAAAAATGCAGGCTGTGAATACTGTCCAATGAGCTATAGGAGATACAAGGAAGGATGGGTGATGAATAATGGCTGAATAGGAAAAGCTTTTCATGATAATGAGAGAATATCTGTTGTCAAAACATCCTGAGGTGGAAATGTTAACAAATAACATTGGTCTATTATTTGCCATTATGGATCAATCTTCCCCTCCCATTATTTTAACTGCCAGGTCAGTTTTTTGCATTTGATATTTCCTGTTATTTCTAAAGTGGGAATTATTACCAAAGATACAGTATTTATTGCTTATCAGACCTAGTCAGTCAAGATAATTTCCCCCAGTTTTCCAGATAGAGCTTGACCTAACAGTTCTATTTGATTTACAGGAAATACATCTAACTAAATAACCCTACAAGAAGTATTTTACAAACAACAGTTGACAAAAGGTAGCATTAGTAGAAGGGAAGTATTTGTGTGGAGCAGCATATTCCTTTTTCTCTGGGGGAATGTTGCAGCACTTCTTGTTTCCTGTAATGGTGCATCACAGTCATATTCGGGACAGTATTACCAGTCTTTCATAGGAGCACCTGCATGAAGATTGTACATTATCAATTATCCTTGGTTTGGGTATTACTAATATGGAGGTTTTTTCTTCTCTACAAAAATATGAGTCAAAGGATCACCTCAGTAATCACTAATGACTGTTACTAGACAATTTCCAGAAATCTGAGTGTGAATACAGTTATTAACTGTTTTTAGTGAATGTAAGTTTAGACTAAGTTGTACCAATCAGCAAACTACAGATATATTTCTTTTAACCCCAAAGAAAAATACTACCAACAATAAAACTAATTAACATTCAATCAGATGAATGCTATGGGACACTGTATGCACAAATCAAAATCTGTGACTTTTCTGACGAGGTATAAAAGGTAGCGTATGATATTAACTCTGAATCCTAGTGATGATTGACTGCAAATATAATGGATTTTCTTCCTTTAAATGTCATCAGGAACACTTAATTTCTTTGAGAAGTAGACATCCTTAATCTAAGTCTAAGCAATACTTCTCTTAAGGCTTCTTTTTTTTCTGCACTTGTATTTGCATAATTTTCCTATAAGACATTAAAATTATAATATTGATAATATTTCTTTAATACTAATTGAATTTTAGAATGCTTTTATTTTGCAGTCTAATAATTTCTTGTACATTTAAGGTTTTTGTGCAGCTAATACTATAATACTTTGTAGCTTATTCTGCAAAAAAATTCCATGCAAAAGCCTGATTTTTCTAGGTCTTTAATTTTAGAATATTAAAAACTATTCTTCTTTTTAGATAGTTGAATTTCTACTGTATCTGATGGGAGCTAAGTAGCAGGTATTTGTGTCAATCCTAAACATCAAAGCTCTTAGTAGACTTCTAAAAAAAGTCTTTCAATTTTTCTTTCTAAAAGGTGAGAAAGCAGGAAAAGAGGAGAGAGAAACTTTGTATGCCAATGTAGCTGAGACCCATCCACAGGATCAGAAAGCAGTTGATTGAAATCTAGTTTCAAACTCCACTAGGACTTAATTGTGAGAGACAGAACTATGCACCTGCTGTGAGCAAGGATTGATGGGGCAGGGGGAGGTCTCACACCTGTTACCTGGTAGAAACTGTCCTCAGACAAAACCTGTTGCCAATGGGGCTTTTCTGTGGAAAACTGAATATATATAATAATCATTTGTGCTGTAGAACTGATCATATACAATGCTGCAACATATTAACTACATCACACTCTGAATGAAAACAGTAGAACATTTTGAATTTGAAAATTGCATTACTTAGTTTAGTTAATACTCAGAGACTTATTTGTTAGCCAGTGAATAGCATACACTTTTAACTCCTATATTGCTCCTAGTGTTTTGCCACACTTGGAGGAGCGGGGTAATGTGCTAGTAAAAAGCACATGCCATGGAAGCAGTGGAGAATAAGCAAGGAGAATGCATCAAAGGGGAGGAGACAGGATTACAAAAACAAATTCTGCATGGTATAGAAACTAAGGAAACATGGAAACTAAGTTAACCTGAGAAACCAGAACAAGAAAGGGCATTCCAACACATCCCTGTTACAAGAAACATAAGAAAAAAACCTTCAAAATTAAATTATGCATTTATGATTTCCTTCCTTCCTTCCTTCCTTCCTTCCTTCCTTCCTTCCTTCCTTCCTTCCTTCCTTCCTTCCTTCCTTCCAACTTTTCAGAGCAGCTGGAGGAAATCAACCCACTGTATGCTTGAATGACTCCCTGGGCAATACAAATGAGTCATCAATGAGTTTAGTGTGCAGCAGGAGAAAGATGATACTGGAACAAAATGTTCCGGTGTGTATTTGTGTAGTGTCTAGCATAATGCTCCTGACTGAGGCCTCTGGGCATTCCAGTGATGTAAATATTAACTAATAATAATAAAAGGACAAGCACTTTATTTGCATCCATGTTGCCATCTGTGTGTAGACTGAATCAATATCAAGTATATGTTCAGCTTCATTTACTTTTCTCTAAGCGGTACACTTCATTTGCTGAAAAAATCCTGACAGTTTCAAAAGCTCCTGGTAAATTTTTAACATTGAAAGACATTGTCGCTGTTTTTTAAATCTTCTTGCTAATCAGTGGTAACTGTAGGCTGGAATTAGAAATAACATATTGATTTAGGGCAACAAAGATGGTTGGGGAACAGGAGCATGTCTGTAATGAGGAAAGGCCGAGGGAGCTGGGCCTGTTCAGCCTCAAGAAGAGATGACTGAGACCGGACCTCATCACTGTCTATCAGTATCTGAAGGGAGGGTGTCCAGAGGATGGAGCCAGGCTCCGCCCAGTGTTGCCAAGCAATAGGACAAGAAGCAATGGGCAGAAACTGTTGCACAGGAAGTTCCACCTGAATACAAAGAAGAATTTTTTTCACTGTGTACGTGACCATGGAGTGGAACAGGTTGTTCAGAGAAGTGGTAGAGTCTCCCTAACTGGAGATATTCAAGAACCATGTGGGCACAGTTCTGTGTGATGTGCTCTAGGATGACCCTGCTTGAGCAGGGAGGTTGGACCAGATGATCCACTGTGGTGCCTTCCACCATTCTGAAGCATTCTGTGATACAGTTGCTGTGTGCTGCAATTGAAAATATAAATAATGATAATTTTCACAGATGTTCTTTGCAAAGAAGATGCGAGACTACTTACACAGCAAATAAAAGCATTTTTCATAGATGATGTGCCATAAGTAATGTAGATTTTGCTTTCTTATTTTTGCAATAATAAAGTTCAGTGCTCAATAATTAGTAGTATGTTTGGAAAGAGAGAGGAGACCGTCAAACTGGCTGTGGCTGTTTGCTAAGCCATTGCCCTTCACAAACAAGTGTCCAAAACAATTCTCACATTTCTTCAGGTCCATGACCTGAATTTTTCCTCAAAATAATAAAGATGCTGATGCTTTGGGGTCAGAGGAGCATGAAAGACTGTGAATACAGCCAATGTGCAGGAGGCTATATTTAAACAGTCTTGGCATTAAACTTGGCTCAGAGAATAGAGATCTACCCCTGGCCACCTAATGTGTAGATATGAGTCACAGAATCAAAGAATGGTTTGGTTGCAAGAGATCTTAAAATCATCTATTTCCAATTCCTCTGCCATAGCTGGAACACCTTCCACCAAACCAGGTTGCTCTGAGCCCCATCCAACCTTGCCTTGAACACTTACAGGGATGATGTATCCACAACTTCTCTGGGCAATCTGTTCCAATACCTCATTGCCCTCTTGAGTATAGAATTCCTTCCTAACATCTAATCTAAATCTCTCCTCTATTAGTTTAAAACAATTCTCTTGTCCTGGATTAAAACATGACTGATGAAGACTGGAAAATATTAAATGATGGAAAGAATAATATGTTGCTAGGAAGTTATATGGATGCATCTAAACTTGAAACAAGCAAAGAAACTTGTGTTTTAGTATGCCCAAATGTGTGGTCACAGACTGAATAAACTGGAAAGTAATAATAATATTCCAGGACTATGTGACTGGGGAAATATAAATTGAATTAACAGAGTATTCATCAGGTATATGTAAACTCCCTTTAAGACATGTGAACTGAAAGTACTGGTATGAATATTACATACACAAGCAGAAAAACACTGAGTTGGTGTTGGAACCTCATTCAGCAATGCTGGAGTAGCCAGTAAAGTTCTGTCTCTTCAAAGTGTTCACTTTTCAGAGGAGAGTTGATCACAGTGACTATTACTTTATATGATACCATGTTCTAAAATATTGTAAAAGCAGAAAGATCTTTGTAATATTCTGTAAATGAAATCACTGTTGGCTCCAGGTAAGAAAGAAAGTTAGAAATGGGTGGAAATTGTTGAATTTTGTGCGCAATCTCCATTATGAATGGCATATTAAAAATAGACATATTAGAAGGAGTTCTATATCTATGTATATTTTATTTCTTAATGGGAAAGTCAAATTTCTTTTGACTTGTATGTCTAATTTATCTGCTATAGATTTTCCCTCCTATGTGTGTGGTCAGAAATTTTTCTCAAATCATTGGCCAAGTAGGTGCTTTCTAGGAGAGCTTCTCATTACTTTCTCATTTAAGGTAGACTCACGTTAGGGGAGAGTAGATTTATTGTACTGTAGGGGATGAAATAGGTGAATTAATAGACATTTCATATTATTAATTTGTATGAGGGAAGTACAAAAATTATTCATAATGCCCTGTAAATTAGAGCCTTTTCCATGAAACTCACTTGGAATACTTTTTACTTGCTTTCATTCTGCTAATGTCTAAAGAAACTGTAAATTGGTGAACTTATTAAGTCAGGAGGCAAGAACATCTAAGTTGTAGTAAGTTTGGATCCTAACTGTATTGTCCTCAGGGTCCCTGGTGTGCAAACTCATGCAAATCATCTTTCTCCTGCCTGCTTTAAAGGAAATTCACAATTGTGTATCTTTACAAATTATGATCTTTTCTTTTGATACAAGGTTTAAACTGGCATAACTTTCTAACATATGACAGGTAAGAAATTTCAGAGGTTCATACTTCTTAGTCATCTTACCAAACTTAATACAGGCCATGAGACTCTTTGAACTAATTTGTGATTCAGATGGAATAGAAGCAAATGAAGGATTTAAGTGACAGTAATTTTTGGTTATTTTCAGCCCCTTGAACCCTTTCACAATGAAAATGCAATGTCCAGAGTTAAACTCTGACAACACAGCTTTCTTCCCTTAGCTAGCTCTCCTGAATTTGCAAGTGTCTGTAAACAATGTACTGGAAAATAGGTTCTAAAAGAAAAAATATGCAGTTACATTTTAAAATTTCCACTGAGAAAAGAAAGCATAAAAATAAGGCCTGGGAAAAATTAATAATTAAAACAGTACTGGTTTCCATCCAACAGAACTTAAGGACAAGTCAGTGAGAGTAGGTGTAAGAGAATTTGATTTATCTTCACACAACTTTTTAAATCTTGACCTGTAATTACCATGTAAATTCTCTTGAATTTCTCTGGTAAAGGATGAAAAATAGCTATTATCATGCTAGAGGATTTTTTTTTTCTTTTTTTCAGTTCACAGTCAAAACAATTCTAGGATGAATGAAAGAAAGAAAATTAGCTCAAAACTAAAAGGGTAGATTTGGCTTTCTACTGTTCTTTTGCATTGGTATGGGTACGAATCGTACCCACTGGCAACACGAATGATTGCATTTAATTGGAGCATAATTTATTAAATGAATTCTTTTGCCAGAATTTTAAGTGTTCTGGGAAGGTTGTTTTTCTAAACCCAGAGAAAAGGCAAAAGAATTGGAATTATATTCACATCTCCTGCCAGAGCAGTTAGCACTGAAAAGCACCTACAGCCCAGACTTTGGAATGGGGTATTTTATGTTTGTTTGCTGCCAAGGTGGCCTATTCTGATGTCACATCTTGACAGCTATCATTTAAGATGGACAAGGGGCAAGGAGCATCTGTTGTTTATAAAATACAGTAACTGCAGTAGGAAATTACTTTGGGGACAGCATGAATAGCAAATATCACTACAGAGATAGCAGAAGGGGAGACCTTGTTTTAGAATAGGTATTCAGCAGAATAATACTGAAGATACTTAGGGAAAAGGCTGCAGAATATGGCTATGAATCATACAAAACACAAATCCAAAACAAATGCAATATCATGCTGCTAGCAGGGAGACAGGCATGCAGTATTTGCCTTGTGAATAAGAATATGTTATGAAAAAAAATCAGTGGTTTTGGGAAAGTTAACACTTTTCTTTCTCATTGTAGCCATCACAGGGTATGTCTAAATTTATGATAAGAAAGAAAAGAGGTCTTCTACCAGGTCAAACTGTTTGGATTTCCCACTTGATTAGTATAGATGCTGGTGATTACAATTTGAATAAAGCTCATTAAACAAAAGCTTTAGTGAAACTAGGATAAATACAGGGAATTGTAGGCTTGACTTTCTGGCTTGACCTCAGACCTGCCTCATCACTGTAGACCTGCACAGAAATTCTTGGGCTATGTTTGACACTTCTTGTTGTATGTGGACCTGATCCTAACCTGAGCTTGCTGATGATTTCCCTTGGAATTGACCTTGGATGTTCCCCATCCCTATAAACTTGTCTGGGGATCTGGACTCTGCATTAACTATGACTATCACCCCCATTTCTGCTGGTCTAAAACCAGGCATTTCTAAATTTGGAGAGTATGGGTATGATTAAAAAAGAAAGAAAAAGGAAAAGATGTTAAGAATTCTACTGCAGTGATAACCTGCCTGCAAGTCTCTCAAGAGAAGATATTGAAGTGATAAGGATAAAATAAAAGTCATTAAAGGAAAGGGGAACCAAGTGTCAGCACTTCAAAGTTGTGAGTAGAGCTACAAAAAGGAAACTGAGCAACAGTTAGAGCCCTTGTCAGCACATCACGTGGCAGCAGCAGCAGCAGCTGCCTTCTGTCCACACAATGGAGGCTTTCCAATGAAAGCCTCAGTCCCTTGCCCTTTTACTAACCTTGTGTCCATCAGTTGCACATATTCATACTTAGATTTACAGTGAATCTGTCACTGAATTTGGAATTTGAGGAAAATAAATTTTGAGTCCTCTGTACAGATGCTATTAAAGAAAAATTATGCCTAAGGCATCAGCTTTAACAAAACGGAGGGCTATGCATGAGCCATTTCTCCTTTATTGTCAAGCACAGTTGTAACAGTTGGCTAAATTAAACCTTGTTTATGCTTGAATGAATCCATGTGCAAGACAAATGAGTGATCAATGGGTTCAGCATGATGCAAAAGAATCATAGGATTGAAAAGTAGTAGATTCTGGTAAACACTGTGACATCTCAATAGTCTTCTATGGAGAGCCTCATCACAATCATAAAATATTGTAGGGAAGGGATTTAATGGCTGTTTTGATCATTCCTGCTGAAACTTTTGGAGAAAGAATATGCAAAAATGCAGTAAAGCACTTTGAAATGAGAGGAGGGAGAGCTTAGGAGAGCTCTGCCAAAGGCCTGTCACATTTGCTAGTAAAAATACAGGCCACATTATGCCTCTTAAACTACTGTTGCAAGGACTTCTGGCCAAGGGGTGAGGCCGACCTCTATGCTGCTATAGATAGCTTTTTACAAGTAAGGTTGCTCAGTGTGTATCTATCTGAGTGCATTAGAGAAAAAGAAGGAAAATAAAGAGACATCAGAACTTATGCCAACACATTAAACAACTTTCCAGTGGGAGCTGGCTCAGAAATTATTATCAGACCTGTTTCTTTTAATATTGGTATGAAGGAGGGTTTTTTTGATGTATGGGCAGACTTAGGTTAAATTTTTTTGTTGATTCAATTTCCCATTCTAGAAGACTACCCTACCAAACAGAATATAGCTATTAAATATCTTCTACTTGTACTTACAATACTTGCAGACATTCCAGTGAAAACTTCCTATTAAAAATCTGTTTATTGCTCAGACAGCAAATATATGAGAGAGTAAATTATGAATTTTTAATCTAAGGTACTTGAACCAGATACATGAATTCATTTACATTTATCAATTCATTGAATTAAAATTTTGTCAAAAAAATATTACTGCTTTTGAATAAACAGTTCAAATGAAGCATTTAAAATCCATGCAATTGAGAGAAAATATGTGGTGAACAGTCACAGGGAATGAATATAGCTGAGAAAGTATTAAGTTACTTGTGAGCATTTGTTAAATGGTAAAGAGGCTAATTGTTATTAAATTGTTCACTGTTAATAATTTGTTCTTCTACACTTCCCCAATCACTCTTATTTTGATCTGATTATGTAGTGCCAACTACAATTATTTAATTTTAGTGAGAAGCATTGAAATAACAGTGATGTCAACTTACAAATAGGAATTTTATGTTGTTTTGGGCATGGCCAGGAAGAAGAGACCATCTCCATTTAGCACAAAGATGCAGAGATCATACAGCATTAAAAAAACCAAACAAAACCAAACAAACAGAAACAAAAAAAAACGAGATATTTTTTTCATTGTGAAGGTAATTTTCTACCTAAATTCTTAGAGAATAGATGGAAAGAAAGTTTTAATATACATTGGCAAGGCAAGTAGAAAAAATATAGTTATAACATCATGAAATATTAGAAGGTTAAAAAACAAATCCAGAAAGCTCTCTTACATTGGTATAAAACATTGTAAGTGATAATAATCACTATTTTCTTGCATTCTTATTCCCTTCTCAACTTTGATACTCTCTCTGAAAGGATAAAACTTTGCCTTGTGTTATCACGGAGAAGAAATCACTTAGTATTTAAGTAAGACTGAACCAAGATGAAATGGATACACATTGAAAGGATAATAAGCTATTACCTATGCCAAATACATTTTCCCCAGATACACAGGGGAATACATGCTCCTAAACTTCTCTTAGCTTGAATGCTCCTCTCTGCCCACTGTGAGTGCATCTCTGGTGTTAATCAGTTTCAATTCCAAGATCCCCCTGGTGAAGTTGGAACCCTGAAGCTCTCTGCCACTGCAGCTTGCATGAATGGTAATTCATGCTAAAACTCACAATGCTTCAAGCAGCTAACCTGCAAACATATACAGATCTTTTCTTTTTTTAACGCTGTGGCAGACAAGAGTCAAGCAGGTTTGTTTCCTCCCTTCAATATTATCCCAACCTCATACATGCCTTAACTATACACCTCTGGGCATGCAATCCATGGCCTTGATTTCATGCCATCAGAAGATCATTTTGCTGAGCTGCAGAAGAGCCCTCACATTATTGAATTTGCTCTGTGGGGAAAGAAATACAAAAAGGAACCAAATCAACAACTGTCTTTACACCTTGCCCATATGAGTTTCAGTAGTGAGTAGTCCATCACTGATTTCTATGTATTTTGGATGTAGCCATTCTGCTATATGTGAACTGAATAACCCAGGAGAGATTCTCACATTCAGGATGGGTGCATGCCCTTGTATCACTGGATTTTTCATCCTGTTGTGGATGAAGATAAGTCAATGGTTAGAAAAGCTTCTGTGATCTTCATTAGGTCCTCTCTCATGGATAACTCTGGACAAGGATTATGACTTTTATTACAGACTTCACCTATTCTGGATAGAAGAGTTTGTGCAAACCTTTCTGTTATAATTGTCAACCAAATTTTTCAGTAGCTGAAGCCTTTTCAAGGTAATCAGTTACCAAGTAATGCTATCTTTCACACACAAACTTTAAAGAAAGTTATTCTGGATTTCATGTATCTCTTTGTTGAACATTATTCCATTTAAGTCATCAAATTTTAATGACTCTTGTTGTCTTCTCTGTGATAAAAGCAAGAATTTCTCGTAACACCATCTGTGGGATTTAGCTCAGTGCCGAGCTGAAAGTCAGAAGAAGACATGCAAGGCCCAGGTTCAAAGTGATGCCTGTAACCTGACACTGAATATGAAACATGGCCCATAAACTGTAAATAGGCTGATTTCTTAACATCCTCATATATTTAATATCCACATAATGCTTTATGCTGGAGGATATACAATTTTATTTTGAAGATCAGCTGTATAAAATTAACATTTAAAACTCAGGAGTGGGTCATTCACTTGTGACCATTTTGAATTTTCTGAACACTTGTATAATTTTTTTCTTTATGATTTTTATCTAATAGTTGAAGTTTGCGGTTCAATCTGTCACCTGTTGAAGTAGGCAAGTATGTCTGGGGCAACAACAGGCATCTCATTAAGGAGATTAAATGAAAATTAGAAATAACCTTTAAAGAAAGAAAGGCAAGTTTAACATCTTTCTTTCCCTCTGCTCCCCATGACTATAATTCATACTCATTTCCTTAAGGTACCAGTCAGTATTTTATGAGAAGTGCTTTGACAGAAAGGTATCATGTATCAGGTCACCTTTGTTTTCTTCCCATTGCACTTCCTTTTCACCCACTCTGCTCTCTATGGCTCAATTAAAATTTATGAGACTCAGCTGTATTGAGAGAAGGCAAACTAGAATCAACTTTCATTTGTAATTTCTGTAGGATGTTATGTATTCTGAAAACTGTAAGTGGAAGTGTGTGCTGCTGTGAAGGTTTGCCCCTTATTTAAAGAGTATGACAAGCTTCCTGTCAAAAGCTTAGTCCAACAATCACTGAAATAAACGAGAATGTTATTTTTTATTTAACCAAGTGCATGTTCAGACTTCAGAAATGAAATGTAGAGCACCACTGTTCTGTGCCTGATCATAGAAATGCTTTTTAATCAGCACTGATCTCCAGCTAGCTTCTCATCCTTCTTCAGACGTAGAATTTCACATTGCTCAGAGTATCACTGTCAGATTCTTTCCTCAGATTCAGCTCTAGTTCAAGCACTTCATCAAAGCTTCAAACCTTTGAATTTAGAGTTTTCTTCAGAAGCATGGTGCAGTTGCAGTGATAGGACTGAAAACTTGGGCAAAGGTATTTTCTGGGTATTAGAGATGAAATGTGTAACCTGTCTAACCTGCTATCCTCTGCAGGTCAAAGAGTAGGGTCATAGGATGGAAGAGGCCTGGAAATAATCTAGGTCAAATCCTACAAACTGTAAGTGTTCTGTACAGGGTCTATAGAACATCTATTTTATATGACCTTGTATATCACAGACCACATAAAACTTTCTACCATCCTGTGGCAAACTAAAGATTTATGGTAAAGGATCAAAACTCAAAACTCTCCACCATACTTCAGAAAGAAAGCAGAATGTCTATCCTTTTCCAGGATTCCTGCAGTCACAGGATATCTGAGAGACAAAATCTTCACCATGCCCTTTTACCCATATATAACCTACACATAGCATTTCTAATACACAAGTTCCTCAGTTAACATTTGTCTGGAAGTGGCTTGTTATTTAGACAGTGTACGAGGAATGCACTACCTTTGGATAGGGAAAGAAGTTTCCTTCACAGGAAAAATTACTTAATGCCTCCCAAATGTGTAAGAAAAGTGAAAAACAGCAGCCCATTTGAGGCAGGGCTTATGTATTAGTGGCTTATTAGAACTCTGAATGGAGAGCTGCCTGTTCTGCATTTCTTCACTTTCACACAATGTACAGACACAAAAACTCCATTACATTGAAATGAAACTTATTAAACTTCTCATGCCAAACAAGATAAAGTAAAGGATTTAATAATGTTTTTAATGTCTATCAAATATACACTATTATAAAGAATCACAGTTTCTATTTTTAACATTCAGTGCCATTTGAATGTTTTTGCAGGAGGGATTTTAAAAGAACAGTAGGGCTATTTTTCTCTGTAAGCTTAAAAAATAAAATCTGTGTACTGCACATCTCAGTTATTAAGTGAATCTGTCATTCTAAATTGATTTGAGATGGATTCGGATTCTTTTTGCTAGTCCTTTGACAGGAGACAGTAATAATGCAGTAATTGTTTGAAGAAATATGAGTAATATATGTCATATTGATTTAGGAAACCGTTAAAGAACACAGAAACTTTTTTTAAGTGTTTTTCACACTTGTATGTAGGGCAAGCCCTTAGCTGAAAATATGATTGACAGCTGATTACAAGGAATATCACTACCTTGATGTTAAAATGGCTAAGATACAAGAGTCAGAAACTTATTGAATTAGAAAAATAATTTTAAATAGACTTCAAATCTCTGCACAAAATTATTTCATGCTACAAGAAACTTGCAGACTAAATTAGCTGGTTAATACTGATTCCTCCAGTAGTCTATTAAGTGTAGACAGCTATAACTATGTTCAAATGTTGATATGCCATCATTTGCACATGAAGAAGAGTAGGTTGGCAAAATTTATCCAAAGCACCTCTAACTTACAAAAATCTGTAATTATATGGGCATGTCTAGACCTCAAGATTTTTGTCCTAACAAGAAAAATAGCATCTTAAATTCATTTAAGAGCTCCTTCTCTATGATATATAAAATACGCAAGTTTGGGTTGGAATACAACTATGGGATTAATTCTGCTAAAAAAGAAAGCAATTGACACTCTAATGCTTCCTTACTTAATCTTCATATATCATTTATTCATCATACACTGCCATACAGTGCTAAATCATTTAAGAATAAATTTTCATTGTAAGAGGAACATCACTGTAGTTAGATCATTATGTATTTCCAAGAAAATATAATACTCTAGAAAGAAGGAAATATTTTTAGCTTTCATATCTTCAATTTATTTGAGCTATCTTGTTTTCTCTCTCTTTTGTCAAACCTTCAACTTTTAAGCTCTCATTCAGAAGAAAGCCTCTGAATTGCTAAGTTTAAGCATACATGTAAAGATTATGAGACTTAAAGTTGTATTTTTTGAACATGGTTAATTATTTTACTAAACAGAAATTATTTTTACAAGTTAAGAACATACAGAACTTTCTATGCTTGCTGTCCTTGGCATAAAAGTCACTCATTATACCTCTTTTTAATCTCTGTGACAGTAAAAGTCTTCTGCAACATAGATGGTCAGACCTATATCAACTGTTCTCCAGGAAGCAGAATTTCAAAAAAGTCACGCAAATAACAAACTCACGTGTTAGACTCTCCGTGTTTTAGTTTCTGCCTCTGAGTGTGGGTGGCAATACTCTTACCTAATTTAAATCACTAAGAAATTGTGTATTTGGTTTAAACATGGCAGCTGTGTGGAATCCAATTCCCAAAGCATGAAGTCTAGTGACATTTTAAGCATTTTGGTATGTCCTGTGGTATGCTTTCAGCAACAGCTCCAAAGGGGTCTCCTTAGTTGTGCTTGCCAACCCAATCTTCATGTCTCATGTCCTACAACACTTGAAACAGAGAATGCCTATTTTGAGGAAACTGAAGTTTGTCTTGGCATCTTCAAAGAGGATAATTCGCTTTCTGGAGGTGTTCTCTGTTGTCATGGGATAATTAGAGTTTGAGACTACTGCTTTGGAAATGGTGACTAAATTTTAGGTGGCTAAAATTAGGGGAAATAATTTTCCTTCCATGCCTTGCATACACCTGGGTTAATGATCAATCTCTACTCTGAGACATAATTATATGTTCTATATAATTATATATTCTAATATAACTGAAAATTGTATGAAATACAATATGCTAAAACCTTTAGTAAGGTATATAAAATATTAATGTGAAGAACTGTGTGCATAATACTATAATCTTTTATTTGAATGCAAGCTGGAGGTAAATTTTAGTCTTCAACATCTAATGGCTATGTTTTGTTGCCCAGTTTACAGGCTTATAGATATGGCACTTGCTCTATGTTTCTCAGCCTCCCTTAAGTAAAATGTGAAAAATTAAAGTGAAAGATTTATATCAGAAATTATATCAAATACCTGTGATAATAATGTAATTTTTATATATGTATGTTCTAAGAACTATAGAGAGAATATTTCATAAGAGAGAATATTTCATAATACCTTTATATTGTTCTATTCTTCTTTCTAGGGAAAGAAGAATAGAACAATATAAAGTTATATTTTTCTTTTTGCTTAAACTTGCTGTATTTTTCCAGTACTTTATGGTACCTATATTTTAATATTATTTTTTTGTAGTAATACAGCATGGTGGTTTATCACTTACTACATGATCATGACCTAAAATTCAAGGTCAATACATGGCGTTTCAGATACACCTGAAAGCTTCCTGACCAAGAGTAAAAAAAGGAATAATGGAGGTGCTGATACTTTGCATAGGAATGTTAGAGTTTCTGATTTCTAGATTTTTAAATTTTATTTTAAAATGCTACACTTTCCTGACTTTCAATTTTCTTATTCCTTGCAGAATGTTCTAATGAAATATTTTTTCTAAAGTAATAGAGAGACATATCTGAAAATTTGTATCAATGAATTTTAAGGGATTTTGCTTCTTTTATTTTATTTTTTTTTAGTAAGGGAAAACTTAATCTGATATCTCTGTTTATTCCCAATTCCATCTCCAACCCATCTACCAGCAGGTAAATGCAGAGACAGCCTGCTTTTGTTGAGTACCTGGTAAACAAAAAGCTCTCACAGCAGCCCAACTTCTGAGAACTTTTTAAGCTTTTGATTCTTCCCTAGCATTGGTAAATCTGTCTAGTCCTGTAAAAATCATAAATTCCTCAGTCCTCTGTGAAGACAGAAGAATAAACCACATTTGCTTTTTCTACAACATGCTGTTGGGGATATGCTGTTCTGAAATACATTAGGATAATGTAAAATGCAAATTACTACTGATTTTCCAGCATTTTCACAAATGCCTTGTCCAATTACCCTCAAACTTTCTAGGGGAAAAGAAAAGAAGTCATCTTCTTTTAGCATACCACACAAGAGAAATTTCTAATAGAACAGTCTGAAGTTAAAATTAGATGTAAGGGCTTAATTGAGTTTTTAATGGAAGGTATTACAACCTTAACCATGGAATGACTACCACAGCTCCATAATACCATCTATTTCAGAAAATCAAAAAGCTTTAGAGACAGACTGCCTGACAGATTTTTTGGGAATGGAGAGCAAAACAACTAGCCAAGAAAGATCTGTGTTTATTGCCATGTTGATATTGCCATATATTGTATATTAGGGAAAAAACCTCATGTGACTAACTAAATATTGCCCCCATTCATGTTGAAAATCTAGAAAACCAAGTATTTTGGGGACTGTGTTTACTGAAGTCAGATGAGCAATTCTAGGGTTTTCATATACATAACATATGACAAAATGTTATAAGAATCTAGCCTTAATTCACATATTAGCACAGTAATTTTTCAGCTTTTGGCTAAGGTGCCACAACTTTTCTTACCTGGGTCAGCTCCATATCAATCACACTTATGGTTTGTAACACATCTGAATGTCTTGGACAAAAATTTACCTGTGGGAGTAAATAGCTTTCCTCCTACACTTTTATGGGGCAAGTTTGGCCTTAAGAGACCATTTTTATGCAGTTAATCAGACCTGCATTAATTTCACCTAAATTTAGGCATTTAACTTAAGTGGCAAAATTGTGATTGGCACTGCTATAGGTCATTCAGGTCTCCACTGCCTGTGTGAGGAACTGACAGGAATAGTTCTTGGTTCAGTACCTAAAACCATCTGGGATAAATATTATTCAGTGTGCTCAGTCCTCCCAAGTCAGGCGACACATGAATAGGAGGAAAGCGATGTTGACTTCAGGCTCTAGTGTGATATCCAAGACAGATCTGTCTTATAAATAGAATTACCTTTTGCTGCTGGATTAAACCAGCCTAGATTTACCAGATTTATCCCACTAATGAGCTGAGTTGCACAGGTATGTTTCTGAAAGCATCTATTTCTCTTATCATCTCTCAGTTACTGACCAATGGACACTGTGCTTCTTTCTTAGTTTTAAACTAAATCTTTAGTTATATGCAATTTTGATTTTGTTTTCTCTTCCACATTTTTAAGACGGGTGGAACTGAGGACAGAGGCAGTCTGTGGAATTTTAGGAAATTGTGGAGTAGCAATCAGCAGATATACATCCAAGTGGAGACCAGTGATGAATGGGTTCCTCAGGGGTGAGTGGCAGGGACAGTGGGATTGAGTGTACCCTCAGCAAGTTTGGTGATGACACCAAACGGTGTGGTGCAGTTAACGTGCTGGAGGGAAGGGATGACGTCCACAGGGACCTGGACAAGCTTGGACTATGCAAACTTCATGAAATTAAACAAGACCAAGAACAAAGTCATTAACCTGAGTAGAGGCAATCCCAAGCACAAAGACAAGTTGAGTGGAAAATGCATCAAAATCATCATGACTAGCAGGTCAAGGGACATGATTCTTGTCCTCTGCTGCACTCTCATTAGAGGGACATGCCTCCTCATTGGACAAATGCCTTTAAACTGAAAAAGAGTAGACTTAGTTTAGTTATAAGGAAGAAATTCTTTACTGTGAGGGTAGTGAAACGTTGGAACAGGTTGCCCAGAGAAGTTGTGGATGTCCCATCCTTGGAGGTGTTCAAGGCCAGGTTGAATGGGGCTCTGGGTAACCTGGTCTAGAGGAAGATTAGTCTCTCTCCATGGTAGCAAGTTGGAACTAGGTGATCCTTATGGTCCTTTCCAATGCAAACCATTTAATTTTTCTAAGATATGTTAGAGGCTATACATTTTGCTCTTTAAATAGCTACACAGTGGCACCTGTGATGGTGTCTCTGTTGTAGCTGAGCACTGATAGTCAGTACTTGTACTGCTTGTGGATGACTGAACAAAATGAGGTTTTTGTTTGTTTTTTTTATTGAGGCCCTGTACTCTTCCTAGAGTAGTACAGATTTAGCAGTCCTTGGATTTCATTAATTTTCTGATTTATATGTCAATACTTTTTACTTTTATTTTTAACCACTCATGAGGTTTTCATCTTATTTTCACACCTATAATGGCATTGATATATAAATTTTCAGTCTATAAAATTGTAGATCTTTATGTTTTCTTCAATGCCAACAGGGATCCTTCTGTTCAAAAATACAGTAGATTCCCAGTTATTATAAGATGTTATAGATCTTTATGTCATGGAAATAATTTTTGGTAATTTCTGTCTATACAGACATCATCTCAAGTTGCATCAAATTTGAGGTGGCAAAGACGGATGTGTAAAAGTGTTTTTTCTTAAATATAGTGCATTTATTATTTATTAGTGGATTTCTCTTCTTCTAAGGATTCAAAACACATATCTATTGCACTTAATGGAACAAAAAGAATGCTAGAATTCGAGATAATTTTAGTAACAACAGATACTTAAACGTGCCAGAAAATTAAAAAAAAAAAGTTTGGAAATTTTAGGAGGCCATTTTAATTTATATTTTGAGAACAGAAATTTTGGAATCTCTTTGGCTGGAAGTACGGCAATTATTTTTTGTTATTCTAATTATATTATACATCTATGCATGCCACAGCACTCTCAGCATGAGTCTTTTCTCAGCCTTGTTGTTCTGCTCTTAGGTAATCCATTCTTTCTTTAATTTTGCTGACTCCCCTTTCTGAACCCACCAGACTAATTTATCTCTGGATATGGCACTACTTGTTTTGTTATGACAAAAAAAGAGGAATTACTGATGGTCACAGCTGGAAGTTTTCTGTTGCAGGAAGATTGAGAGACTAATTCAAATCTTGAAGCAGCAAATACTGCTTTGAAATGTATTGAAGGTCATGGAACTGTACTAAATAAATGACACTACATACATTACTCATGCCTTTTCCATTTAGAACTTAACATTAAAGAGTTAAAATTAAGGCCAATCTATGTAGTGTTCAATAAAGCTTTACTATATTTTTTGCATATAAAAACTATCTGTGCAGATAGATTTTTAAGTAATTTTTACTTCTCCCTGGTTCTCTCATATATGTTATTTCAGTTTTTTCTGTACTACATAGATCTCCACCACCAAGTGGTGCTTTTGAGAATGCCATACCTTGACTATGTGAATAATCTAAATGAAAATCATATTTTGTTTCCAAGACTTGCAATTTACAATCAATGAAAAGTGGTATGGGTTGCCAAAATGTTGACTTTTTAATGATTTGTATCAAGATCATAGTTTTTTAACATAAAATAATAATAATTGTATAATCTATATGATACATACTTTTATATATGTTTATATGAATAGATCATGCTGCCCGGTAGGAAATATTCAAAGGCATTATGAAACTGAATTGTGGATTAGCTACAATCATCCTGAATAAGAAGGGACATGAGATTGGATTCTGTTAGTATCTGCAGCATCCACCTTTTCTCTCCATCAGCTAGGCTTAACTAGAATGACTCAGAGTAGCTCAACAGCCTATTCAGATAATTTACCTGCACTCTGACACACTTAAGAAAGACATGCAATTGTCAGTAATTTACATGCCATGGTAATTAGTTTGCTCTATTAGCTACGAATATGGCTCACTGTGTATCACTGCAGCACATTGGGCATTTAACTCTTCCATGGTCAGCTATTCTTTTGGTCCTGACCCGAAGTTAACTGCTGATCTTAAACACCTGTCTTAAAATAGATGCCTGTTTCTCTCTATCAACCAGATTCCTGGTTATAATGTTAATAATACATTTTCAAGTTACTCTCTCTGCCACTGGCTTAAGATTTGAGATTTTCAGGTTGTAGTAGGCTGCAGTGATTCTTAATGATGATAAAAAAAAAATATACAGTATAATAGATAAAAAGTGTGCTGTGATAATACTTTACTCTTCTTCATCTGTTTTTTATAACTAGTCTTGTAAGTTGTGGAACCTCAGAAGCCTACAACTAGTGCTTCAATCCCCCAGCCATGGAGGGCTGGCTTTAAGTGTAATCATGAACCCCTGATTTAGGGTGAGAAAGATGCCTCTCCCCCAGTTCATTGCAAACATACATAGATTTATATAAGATAATGATATTCTATTGGCCTGGTGGTTTGATTACCCTAGTTCAGCCCCTATCTCCCATATATGGTTAACCCCTGGAATGTTCTCTTCTACCCGTGCTTCCATTGGGCCCATTTTGACGCTTTCCTCTGCCTTTGTTGCTCTGTTGGCTAGCCCTACCCCTAGTCCCACCTCCACACCATTTTCTCCTGTATCCATTGGACCCTGCCCTTCAGCTCCTCCCCTGTCACCCCATACAAAAACCCTGTGCCCTCAGATTGCTCTTGTCTTTGTCCCCGAACTCATTTTGGCTTGTATAGAATTCCTGTGTCTCAATAAACTTGGTTGCTGCCAATCACACAAAGAACCATCCTTGCCTCTTTCTGTCAGCATCATTATTGTTAGCAGCCTCCGGGCTTGGAAGCACAGGACAGGGACACTCCAGGAACCTTGGTAGCACCCATGCTGCTACAGTAAGTTACTGCTAAAACTCTTGTCTGCACCAGAATCATGCCTGAGAATTTATATTTTCTCTGTGCCTCCTTGTAAAAGATGACCTTTCTTCTTCCAATTTTTGCCAAAGCCAAATGCACAGTGCCTATCTACTTCCATACAAAGGTGTCCATGGAGGAGCCAACATCCTCATACCTCCAGGATGCCAGGCAGTAACACCTGAAGGAATTTGTCCAGGAATTTGAACACTGAACTCATAGTCTTGTGTTTGTCGTCTGCAATCACCAGTTCTCTCTGCATGAATGAATTTAAACACACACATATAAATATCAGACTAGTAACAAATGGACTAAGGAGCTCCTATAATTTTAATAATTAAATCTCAGAAATTTTAGTATCACAAAGAAATAAAAGTTTTTTAGTTCTTTTCTTTTCATCCCTCTTATATCAGTGAAGAATCTTTTCAATATGTTAAAGATGACATTTCAGTTTTCAAAATTTGGACCTTTGTTAGCATTGTGATTATTTAATGATTTATACTCAGTATGCATTCAGTCACAGACATGAGAAAGAAAACACCTTAGAAAGTCTTGGGTACATTACACAATAATTGTATCATCAAGGACTTTGAAGCACAGACAAAATACATGAAACAGAAGAACGTTCACTATTCACTGAAGAAGGTGCAAAGGAAAAATATCTATACTTGCGCAGTGAATAAGGTCAAAATAGGCAGAAGGTAGAGGGAATTCACTGTCAAGTCTGGTGAGCAGAAAATGGAAATTGTTTTTCTAAAATGCTAGTTGTTATTTAAAAAAAAAATAGATTCTTTTACAGATGCATTTTGCAGAATGTTGATACTTAATAAACAGATGGCTACATAACAGATTTCAGCTGGAGAGTACCCATCAAGGGACAGAGAGTGGAGATATGACCTTGTGTTTCGAGGCAGGAGTGAGAGAAAAAAAAAACGTGTGCATCCATTCTAAGTACCTGTCTGGAAGCCTGCAAAGTCAACATGATTCAGTGAGCTTTAGGGAAGCAAGAAGAGGTTAAAGGAGTCACCAGGTGACTAAATATAGAAGGTATCTTAATACAAACCAAGAAATTATCTTCTTGAATATAATTTTTGTCCTTGTTTTAAACTCTCAAATAAATAAATAAAGATCTTTGCTTCATTTGCAGCAGGCTGTGTTGTTATATCTCACAGCTGTGCTGAGACTGACAGTAATATCACAGGAAAAATGAATATGGGTTTGATTTGGGAATGCAGATACTTAAACCATTTTAATGAGGCTTCAGAAAGGAAAATAGTGGTAGCTGTTTGCAACAGTGCTGTGCCAGGGTTGTGCCTTTCTGAATCAAACAGGGTCAGATGAAAAAATCTTTTATTACTTTTAAAATGCTGATTTAAGAGTCTGTCAACATCTTGAAACACTTTTCAGTACGTATGTTCCATTATGAAGACAGCATTCACTGAAAGAATATGACAAAATATTTTTTATTCAATATAGGTGGTAGCAAGAATGACTGACCAATGCCATCCTTATAGAATAATACTGTATATTGCATTAGAGAAAATAATTTACTCTATAAAACATTCTTCTACATTTTAACAATAAAGAGGAAGTTTTATTCTCCACTCACTGTTTCAGAAAGCCCTGTGTTTTTATCTCATGAGAACATAAAAGCATGGCATTTTAAAAGGTAAAGATGTTGACACTTGGTCAGATACAGAAAGATTTCTCTTCAACAACACTAGTTTTCACACTTTTCAAAGCTTTTCCTGGGGAACTTCAGAGAAAATCCTCTCTGTAGCATAACCAAGTAGAAATTTAAACAATTTGATCTTCAGTGTTTGTCATGTTTCTGGAGTTGCACTGAAAGATTTACTATGTTTTTTCACAACTTAGTAGTTCCAAGAAAAAAAAAGAAACAGTTTTGTAGTGATGGTTTAGGTGTTGATGATAAAAAAAGGCTGATTTAGGCCATTAAAGCAGGAGTGTTTGCCATCTGGAAGAGCTATATACTATATAACATCTGTTGATTTCAGTCTCCAAAGCATCACTAACATACAATTAAGAAAAGCAGTGACTATGTATAAACATAGGTGACCATTACTGGAAGAAACAGTCTACAATAGATGTAATTTTGATACCATGTAATTCAACAATGCTCCATGCAATATTAATGGCCCTTTGCAACTTATTCTAATTTTAAAATTCATTACTAAATTATTCAGCAGTATATAAAACAGATGTATGGCCCTGAAGCACCCAAATTGCTGTATCTGGTATAAATTTATGTTTTTACAGTCTGCGTGCAATTTGTCCTTTAAGTCTCATACAGAATCAACGGATCTTTCCAGGTGCTATGACTCACCTTCAGTTTCCTTATTCCCCTGAAAGGTTTCACTTGTGCTCCCTTATTATCTGTTTCAACACTAAATGTCAAGATTTTATGTTTTGTTTAATTGGAACTGTTGCTCAAACCTTGATAGGCATATATTACAGAAAAAACAGAACACAGAGAAAATGTTTTATTTTTCTTGCAATACCTATTTGCATTTGCTGGAGGTTAGAACTGACTTCTTTATCCAAGCATCCTGGGTCTTTTTCTCAGAAAAGATATGAACAAGGAAAAAGCCTTACACTTTTGAAAGACTAATTCAGATTTCTCCTATAAGTGACAATACGCGCTTGGATGCTTTTTGCACCTTCATCTCCCATGAATGTTGTGGAAAATGTTTTGGGGGAAATTATGTGACCTGGTTTATAATTCTGTATGACAGTTTTGGTAGCAATAGAGAAGCAGAGGTGTTTTTTTCCCCCTCTGTTGTGTGTGAATTGATGACAGGATGACATGACAGGGAGTTTGGTTGAGCTGTTTGTCTTAATATATGGAATAACAAAAGGTGGAGAGATATTTGTCCAATTATAGTACCTGAAACGTGTAAGCTGATGAGGTAAAACAGGCAAAGCATAAGGTCACAGGATAAGGCTGTCCAAAGTACAACATGGTATACCAGCAAAGAAGGAAATGATACATCCATGTCACTTCCTTTAAAGTCTAAGCTATGCATGACATCCAAATGCAAAAAAATTTGAAAAAACCCATGAACATTATATATATATATATATATATATATATATATATATATATATATATATATATATATATATATATGAGACTGGTTCACTCCCAGCATCCCCTGTGCTTGTATATTGATCACCTGCAGAAAGTTCTCTGTAAGATTATTGGTTTGAAAGGGCTGCAAAATTCTACATATTCCTAATCCCTCTTTCCTATTGAACTCTCACCCTCAAACTCCCCCTCTATTCTGTCTTACATAAGTTGTGTTTACCCTGGCCCTTCGCCCTTTGTACCATGTTCGCCTTCATCCAGTTTGTTATTTTCATATTAATAAATCTTCCTTTGTGGGTCACCAATCTGTTCCTGTCCCTCATTTTTAATTGCCAAGTTTGAAGACCTCTCACAGATCTCCCAGGCAGTCCAGAAGTCTGTCCATCTGGACCAGACCACAAGCAGCTGCAGGTTTGATCTTTAGATTTACTACTAAAATGGAAATCTTACTGGGCTAGTCTCGTGTATAGTTACCCTGTTGTGCGTGTGATCAAGAGACAGTTCCAAGTTAACTCCTTGGGACTGAGTCTGGCTTAAACAGCTTTGCATAGTTTAAAGACTGTACAGGCACAATACCTTTTAAAATTGTGTTAGAATGCTTTTATGTGTTCACGTAAACATTCCTATTGTTATGCTCTAGACTTGAAGCAAGACTTCTTCAGCATGGTAATTAGCTGGAGTGCATTGTGATACACAGAAGCTGAGCACTAACTATGCCACAGCACAGGTTTAACCCAGTTGGCAGTCTGCACCTAGAGTAAAAATATGCCCGATGCAGGATTCATTCTGTATAATTTCGAGAACCATCAGTTCTGTGTTTGAAGCTGAATGAATTATCTTAACTCTCCCCATTGTCATTAGACAAAAATTAGAACCCTCAGGAGGCTTTTTTTTTTTCTGATTTATCTTAGATGTCATTGGGTGAGATGAGTTTCTTCTTGGAGCTGTTTGCAAAGAACTTGAGGATGACTAGGACAGACATAGAGTGAAGATGACTAAGTTAGTGCTAATAAATTATATTCCTGTTGCAACCCCTCACTACCCAATTCCCATCCCCCATAATCAGAATGATTCAAATATTTAAACTTCCTCCAGTGAGTCTATATGAAGCTTGATATACTTCTTCCATGTAGGCATTAATTTTGAAATGCCTTGAGAAATGATACCTTGCTTTTCTAAATTGTTACTATTCTTATAGAAGCCCTCTGGTTCCTGTGAGTGGCATAGCATTAGAAATAACATCAAATAACTTACTTACTTTTTCTTTTCCCACCTAGTACATTGGAAGTGAGAAAGATTTCCCTGAAAAAAAAAAAGTAAAGAAACCTGTCCAAAATATTGAAAGGTGAGAAGAATATTACATAACAGCTACAGAATCTGCTTTTCCTTTTTCCTTGAATAGGCAATATAGGGAAAATTGCTCAGCTATAGAGTTAAATAGGAGTAATCCCAAGTGGTGGGTAGAAGAGCACTTCATAGTCATGTAATCAACTGAAAGAGCATTTAGAAAGAACAGACAGCTGGCCCAGTCCAAACATCAGCAGCCAAGTGGGAGAGTTTGTCATTCTGTAAATGGCAAAATAACAAACACCTGACCTGAAGATAATAGGTTAATTGCTTTAATATTACATTTTGCATTGATGTTTGTTTTAATGTTGTGATGGATGAAAAAAGGTCATTTTTTTTAAAATTCAGGCCTTCCAGAACTGAAAATGCCTGCTCAGTGGCCTGATGTAAAAAATCTCTTAGGTGACAAAATGAGTTGCATGCAAATGACAAGTAGGCTTGATGTGTCCTGAAAGCATTCAGCTTGGAGTGACCTGTGATCATAAATTACTGGCATGCTGCATCAGATCCTAGACTTGTAATTTCATCAAGATCAACAAGATGCAATCTTGAAAACTGTTTGCATGATGTGAGGACGAATTGATGCCCTTGTCCTTCCAGACTGCTGGATCTGATGCTCAGGAGCCTGACTACTTTGTGTCTCTAAGTAGCAGTATAAGGCCATTGTAAATAATTAAGTAGAAATTTGTTACCCTTTTGTCAAATGTATTTGTGATGTTACTCTTCATTCGCCTCCATTAAGAAATCCCTTGATTAAATTTTAAAGTCTTAAACAATTTAAAGGGCTGAGAGCACAGGACACAAACTATAATCTGAATGTTTTGCACAGGAAAGTCATATTCTCTCTGGGAGAAAAGAAAATAATGTCAAGTATTTAATATGCAATCCCATAATTCTCTTTCAAGACTTTCAAAATTTGATTACCAACTCAGTGACTGGTGCTTGTAGGTCATTTATTTTCTCATTTATTTGCTTTTAGAGATGCAGAATTTCCTATTCAATATACTTACAAATGTTTCTGTACAAATAGAATGTATGTCTGAGAACTTAATCCGATGCAGTTGTATCAAGAGGATGCATATAGAGTAGTCCATAAAAATGTGGATTCTTTGGAATATATATTCCTGTTCCTAATTTAAGAGCCTGAATGCTATCAATAAATATTTGCTAAATTTTCTGAAAAGTTTAGGAAAGAGACACAGTATTTTTAATAACAAATAGAAAAATTAAATACCATTGTCTTATTTTCTGCATCTGGAGAAGTGATTGGTGGTCCTTTTTTTAATGATGTACCTCTTCAAAAATATATATACATGTATGAACACACATTATCATACATATCTTGAAGTAGGCATATAACATTAATAGTGGCAAAAGTCACTGTGCCTTGAATGAAAATACAATCTACACTCCAGGAAAAAGAAACTTTATCAGGGATTAGCAGGTATTCCCACAGCAGAGAGTTTAATTTTGGAACAGAGCACACATCATTGATGTTGACCTAATGAACAAAATATATTGCTGTGCAGACCTAAGTGCTCTTAGAAAAAATTAGTTGTTTAGAGGTCATGATTAAGAGGGATAAAATGATTAGCTGGGATGGAGTACCCCTAATATGAGGAAAGACTAAGAGAATTTAGATTCTTCAGATGGGAGAAGAGAAGGTTTCAGGGTGACTGAAATGTGGCATTCCTGAAGGGAGCCCATGGGAAAGATGAAGAGAGACTTTTTACAGGGGCGTGTAGTGACAGGACAAGGGGGAATGGCTTCATGCTGAAAGAGAATAGGTTTAGATTAGATATTAGGAAGAAATTCTTTACTTAGGAGATAGTAAAGCACTGGAGCAGGTTACCCAGAGAAGTTGTGGATGCCCCACCACTGGGCAAGGTTGAATGGGGCTCCGGGCAACCCACTCTAGTAAAAAGTGTTCCTACCCATGGCAGGGAGTTGGATCTAGATTATCTATTATCTCTTCCAACCCAAACCACTTTATTCTATGATTCTATGAAATAGATAATTGTTCTATTTTGTTTCCTTAAGTTTATACACTCAGTTACAAATAATGACATTCCTTAAAGATACATATAATTTTTTACCTCAGTCCAGTGAAGCAGTAAAAAGTAAAAGTATTCTAGTAGAGTACATTTAAAAAACACTCCCGTGAATAGCAGCTCCTCAGTCATTATACCACATTTGCACTCCCTAACTAAAATGCTGTGAAAAATGACAACTCCCTTTCATAGAATTGTTTAGTCCCCAACTAATATCTGAACACCCATTTAGAAGATTTGTGTCATTAATATATATTGCAGACAGTGTATGCACTCTTTAGACCTTATATTTGAAATACATGTACACTAAGTATTTGCATACAGGAAATGATTACTCATCCAGTTTTCACATCAAACAGATCTAATTACATCTCATAGAATCATTTTCCTAATTGCATGCTCTCATTTCAATATTTTATGATGTTGGGTTAGATACTTTCCCCCAGTTCAACTTTATAAAACTCTCTGTAAAACAAGTTTCTCTGCCTGTCCTCTGCCAAATCTCATTTTTTCCCTAAGCTTGATCCACACAGTCCCTCCAGCTAAGTGAATATAGTTTATTCTGAAATAGATAGGCTGTTTCTAAGAAAACCTACATATGTAGCACTCTAGGTATATCTACATCTTCTAAATAAATGAGCTGACTCCACAGACAACATTTTCAATGTCTGTCAGAGAGCAAGCCAGGCTTCTATACTGAGCTTCAAAAGCATGTTCAGCAACTGTTAGTGACTGCAGGCTGTGTAATGACTACCACAGAGAACATTATAAACCACAAGCTGAGCAAACCTACAGGCACGATGGACTACATTATGTTGTCCAAAGTATGGTAGACATAATAGCTCAGTAACAGAAAAAAATCCCCTTGTATGTACTTGTCAGAGTTGTGGTCCAGCAGCAGATTTTATCTTTTTAGTTCCTTCATGGGGAAGTCTACAGTTCTTCAGAATTGCAATTGCAGGAAAATACTGGTTTTACAAAAAATTCCAACAAACTTATGATATCTGAGGTCCAGTTTCTGCTCTGGACACTGCTGATCTAAATTTGGCAAGCTCCATTGAAGTCAGTGATTATTTTTGACAGAAAGTGGGCCTGTGTTATGCAATAGTTCACTAGTTGTCCAAAGAACTTAAAAAAAATAAAGGAGAGTTATGCCTCTTGAACAGGATGACATAGGAAAATGAATTATTTTGGGGCATTTGCTATTCTCTTTGTTTAGAATCTTTAACTCACTTACAGTAATTTATATTGCAATGTTGAACATACAAATAAACATTTCCCAGAAGAACTTTTAAAATAATCTTTTTGATCCACTTTCATAAAATTTTAATGCACAGACCTTCAAGTCTGCAGTGTATGTACTGAAACTTGCTTTGCAGTTTCAGTATTGGAATAGTCTATAAAGTACCCACAAAAATTGCAAGCAGATACCATAATCCCAGTGCAGCTCTGTGAATTGTAAGTTTGTCTGTTTGTGGCCACAAAGATCTATACCACAACAGTCACGTAACCAGGGTGTGGCTGGGCCAAATTCCAGGTCAAGTAACTGCTTTCTGCCCCCTGAAGTACATCTGCTAATTTTAACTGAATAAAATAATAGTCTTCCTTTTCTCTCCAAACAGCTAGTTTGCTAAGTGCCTTCAATTATGTCCTGGGATCCTTGTCAGAGGTGGCTGGACCTTGCTTGTTTTGATTTGTTTATGCAAGTATTCTTCTACCATGGCTAATTATTTCCAATGTAATACTGCCTCTGACTTTATTTGAGCCTCTGCTGTTATTCACTTATTTATAAAGCAAAGCCCTTACTATTTGGCAGTTATTAGCAAGCTGTGGTATGTGCACTACTGAGAGATAAGAAAGAAACCTTGATGTCATAGGCACTGATTACTGGCAAAATATGACATAATTGATCACTGTTCTACCTCTGTTGCCTAGTTACTGAAATAGAAGTTCTTTTGGGCAGAATGTGTTGTCCAGTGCTCATTTAAAAGAGAAAAAAGAAAAAAAACCAGATATATGAACATGATTTGTTAGCATACACTGTTGTGGAATATCCTTTGTTAAGTACAAAGGGTCACAGAGGAATATGTGCATGAATATGAATATGAATATGTATACACACACACATGTATATATGCACACACATACATATTTTTCATACCTACTTGTACGTACATATATATATATATATGTATATACATGAGAAATGTGTATGCAATCACAGGCATGTTGGCCTGTGACTGTGCCACTGGTTCTTGGAAACTTCTCTTGGTGGAACCATTAATTGAGGGTGATATTGAGAATATTTTAGATGAGCTTGTCCCAGCAGCCCAACTTCAGCTGATACTATGCTGTGAAAGCTTTCTTACTGTGCACTCAATTCAAATTTCAGGGGGAGTTTCTCACACCCTGGCATAGGCATTCTCTGCTTATAAGCATTTCTTTATATAAGCAAGTAACAGATATATTTTCTTCACTGTTTCTGGCTGGCTGCAACACTTGCAAATGCATTATCATAAATCTCTGCATGTATATGTAAATACTATCTTAAAAAAAGGAGAAGAAAAATTCTACTGGGGACTCAGCTCCTTTAGAATCTGAGCAAGGATAGGTCTCAGTGAAATTGACAATGTTTAAGTCACTAGGTTGTATATTTTTTTCCTATTTATAATTATACCTTTGTAAAAACCTTGCTGTTTTTAACTGTATAGTTATTATTATTTTAAGTTTACTTGGTTTCATCTCAGAATGCACCCATTAAATTACATAGCGTAGATTGGAGTCCTGTTTCCAGTCTGAATGGAAGAGATTTTTTTGCCTTTAGAAAAGCAAAACCAGAAAAAAAATGTTTAGAAAGGTAGAATAAAATAAGAATGTCTTGCTGTTTGGTAGGTGATTTAACATTTGAGCCTCCGTTATTTGCATATCAAAATAAGACATAAAAGCAGCTTGAAAACAACAACTGCAAAGCTACCAAAAATCATATTTAACTCAGACTGGGATAGACTGATCTATTGTATATATTTATGTTATTTTTGGAAACACAGAAAAAAACCCCCATGTACAGAAACACCTGAGACTGCAGCTCATTGTAACTGCATTTGCTCATTACTGAAATTCTTTTTGCATCGAATTTTCTGCTCTCAAGTTTTATTTCCTCTAGAGTTTCCTGGGCTCTTCTCTGCAACCTTTTTTTTCTTTTTTTGTCTTTACTTCTTTTTGCTCACCTTTTTAACTCACTTGAAAACTGTTCTTCCTACTCCTGGGGATGTAACTGTTTTTTCTGGATATTGTTTGGAAATGCAACTCTTTTAACAAATATAAAGGCAACATTAGGCTGTACATTTTACTTCTAAACTAAAACAACATATGCAGCTAACTCTATTTTGCTATCATTAAAGAAGAATCAAGTAAGTGGAACAAAGAACTCTATATACAAATCATAGAAATTCACTTTCACCCAGACATGTAGTCACATAGACCAGCTGGTATAAATTGACATTTCCTTCAATAGACCTCTACCAGGTGACAACAGCTGAGCATCTGGCATCTATTTAGTGGATA
The DNA here is from genome assembly GCF_023055355.1 of Agelaius tricolor. Taxonomy (NCBI): domain Eukaryota; kingdom Metazoa; phylum Chordata; class Aves; order Passeriformes; family Icteridae; genus Agelaius; species Agelaius tricolor. Next base: position 48,987,953 of record NW_027269267.1, on the reverse strand, counting down.
AAATATGAAATCCATTTGCTGTTTCAATATACATCCATGCTTTCAATGGATAGAGGGGCTGTTTGAGTGTGAATATCAATCTTCATGTTATTAGTCAACAGATTAAAGCTAATCTGAGAAGCACTGTTGATTACATACATATTTGGATTTTAACAGGCTCATGGTTTTGCAAAACTGTGATTAATTATATGCCTGGCTGAGTGAAATGGGATTAAATAAGTCAATAATTTATTATGGGAATTTTCATCGATTTAGTGTGCAAATCATCAGTAATAGCACGCACTGTGCCAAAGAGTGAGTCAAACTGAGCTCATTGAAAAGTCTCATATAAAACTCAACTCTTTAGGGTAGTTCAGACACATGATTGACAACACTTGAGATTCATATAGCTCATCATTTTGGTCTGGCCTAGTAAGAGTTTGGCCTTTTTTGCTATGAAGTCAGAGAATTATTACCCATGCACTTTCTCAGAGATGACTTCTCTGTTCCATACTCACTCTTGTGATATTCTTTCAAACTCTGCTTTTTTTCATTTCCTTCATTAGATTAGAGTCTTAATTGCTGGAAAAGAGTAATTGGCATTCTTTTAACTCAAAACAGAAGTAGTGATGTTTTGGGGTTATATCGTTGTCAATGTGTAGTTCCCATTTGTGTTTTGTGAATAGGCGGTTGTGTTTTACACTTCATTTTGAAGGTAAGTGCAGCTCAAAGCATTCAGTGCAGCTATTAAGTGCAGCTTAAAGCATTCATTTTAAAGCAGGAAGTTGGCACGTAGGGGAGAGACTGTAGCTGGGAAGCTTTGACAGAGCAATCAAGGGCCATCAACACTTAATGGCTCTACACCAGTGGATCAATGTGCTTGCTAGCAGCAGGGCCATTGACTTTGAACAACTCTGCCCAGAAGCGGAAACGGTGCATGTTCATGTCAGAGCTGGGAAATTTGCAGCATAAGCTCAGGGGGTTGAAAGAGTCACAGACTGTTTAAAAAGGGGGAAGCTTTTGGTGCGAACTGGGAAGTTTCTCCTTCAGTAGCCAGGTACACAGGTCAGCCAGGCCAGGGGGTTGTGGGTCTTGAAGACGTACCCTAAATCCTGAGTTCACTCTCTTGTGAAAGGAATAGGAATGGTAAATGCTCTCTGGGATGTTGAATTTTAGGTACATTTGTGCTTTAGTACTGAAATATGAAAGTGTATATGCATATTTGAGAAATTGCACAGCTGAGTCAGTGGTTCTTCCTTTCCCTGTGCATTGTGCCTGGATGTTGCCATGAGGAATCCGACTACACTGCAGCGCAGAAAATTTTTTCAAAAATTTCCAAGTCAAATTTTTCTAGCCAGCTGTGTCTCAAGGAGGCTCATGCACAGGTTTTACAGTGTTATCAGAAGCACCATATGGTGTTCCATTACATAAAGAGGATCTGTCTTGATTGTGCACTAAAAAAGTTTATCCAAGAAAGTTGCCTGGAATTTATGATCAGCCATTAGCTAGTGTTAGATGTGGAAAGGTATGGGATCCCGATTAAATCCAGACCTGACAGAGGGCAGGTGAAATCTCGACATGTCTGTGTATCAGAAGAGGGCATTTGAGTTTTATTTACATGACAAAACAAACAAACAAAGTTGTGCACAGGTGTGTTCATTTTCTTCTGACTAGCAAAATTCAGTGATGTGACAGTGGCTTAGGTGATTGAATATTTTGTTTGAGAGCTGAAGAAACACCTGGTAAATGGAGTAAGAGGGTGAAATTCACTACTTTGTGCAAAATGTCTGTGAAATTGGATGTCTGAAGGCATGTAATGGGTAAAAGGTACACTAGATTCACAGACAGAACATGCTTGGGAAAAAAGGTTGTTAATGTAATGCGGTCATTAGAGTGGGACTGTTTCAGGGGATAAGTATGTTTTCAACAGTGGATTTCAAATGATATAGCACTGAGAAGTACAGAGATTGACTGGTTTTAAAAAAGAAACATTTATATAATACAGGCAAACCCTACAGCTTGTGGGCACTGATATCCCATCAACACATCACAAGCTTTTTATTTAATTGAGTGTGATTTAGGAAAAAGCATTTAGAACACAGTCTGCTCCATCACATCAAATCAATTTAAATTAACAGACCAATGTTTCAGCTGTAAGCTGATGCTAATTGAGGACAAGATGCTAGAAAGTTACAAGGCATCTCTTGCAAGCTTTAAAGAACTTCGATTTCTGTTTACTTCAGAGGGAGCAGAGTCATGATCCACATCTTTCACAAAGAATTGGGATCTTTGTAGGATTTTTTCAGGTCTTATGTAGTTACTCTCACTCTAAGGTCTGTGTTTGCTGCAATTGTAAGTAAATGTTTAACCAACTCTTAGGCAACAATCTGAATAGGAGTTGATTAGGCATGTGATGAAATCAAGTGTGTTCTTCAATGGATGGTAATTTTTGGTGTTATTATCCAGTGACATTATTTAAAAGATTTTTTTTCCTTTGAGACAAATATAGCTCCAGCAGAAGTGGTTATTATTGAAATCCTTTTGTAATATTTAATTCTCTAATGCTGCTTGAATAATTAACAATAACAACAAGAAGGAAATTCCCAAATGATGAGTTAATCTCATTTTCTTATTTTTCTTTTTCTTTTTTTTTTCCTTCCCTCCAACAAAAATCCAGAGGAACAAGCTGTTTGTAGGGTCAGATTTAACAAATGACTGTGCAGTCCCTGTTACCAGGGTTACAAATTATGGCCATCTTCTTTCAAAATCATAGAAACAAGACTACAACAAACATAAATTACCTATAATTTTCTTATTCCAATAATTCAAATTCACATTTCCATTACTGGGGATGCATAAAGGAAAGTATGATTCATGTTGCAGTGAAAAGCTATTAAGGTCTAAGATTACTTAGGCTTTGAGGGAAAGGTGCCTGTTACTATAACTGTGGAAAGCTAAAATAAAATACTTGGCTAGATTAGAAGATTTGCTTAAGATCTTTGCAGCTATTGGACTGATAATGTGTGTAACTATTTGACATTTTACTATCCCCCTAAATTTTCTAGTTATTTGAACATTGAAATCAGTCTTATTTTCAATCAGGTCTAAGTATTATAGGTGATATTCCCCCCCCCCCAAAAAAAAAAAAAAATTGAAATAATTCTTATCTACCCTTCACTGACTTCCTAGTACTGAGCTAGAAATTACCTTAAACATGAGGCAAGCTGTTCACAAATTAGAGTGTATTCATTCCATAGAGAAATAAGAGCCAGGCTTTTCTAACCTGGTCTCTCTAGAAGCAGAGGGGAGCAGTGTATAAAAGACATACTTTCTGCAGCATTTATACAGCTGTGTACTTTAGTGCATGGTGTGTCTGTAGCCAGTGCTCTAAAACTCTAGGAATTTATCTTCACCTTGATATTTTAGAAAATAGAAATCTGTCTGTCTTTATAGTAGAGGAAATGTATTTGAATATGTGTATAGAGGCTTTGCCCCAGAAGTCCCGGTTGCCCTCGATGGGCTGCAGCTGCGATGTCCTTAACTGGGCTGCAGCTGTAACCGATGAAGATGGGTGGGATAAAAGGGGGTGGGTTAGGCAGTCAGGGAGAGCTTTGGAGGAGCTCTGACCTGAGAGAGAACAACATGCAGAAGAAAGAGTCAGTGAAGGTCTGCAGCCATGAGAATACACAGAAGAGGTATGGACTTTAGAAATCTAATAACAAGATGTCTTCAGAGCTTAACGATATTCAAGGCAGGGTATTTCCTGCTGTGCTGCACTGCACTGCTTCACCACTTCACACATGGGTCATGAGTGTGAAGGTCATTGCCCTTTCTAATGAGGTAACGAAGGCCCATGGCTTTGGTACAACATTGGTCGTTTTGATATCTTGAATAAAGGAAGGTGTATTGAAGCTATGATTCCTCTGGGCCAGGAGAGTTCTTCTTTAATGTCTGCACATCTGCATCTGAAATATCAGTGGACTTTAGGCAAAGAAACTTAGAGTTTGAGTCCTTAGGAAGAAATCACCTTTCAAGTCACATCATTGGGCTCACACGAATCACAGTCTGAAGTTTTTTGGGGATTTTTTTCTGTTAAGTATGAAGAGAGTCTGGAGTAACCAACTCAAACCAAGTAGCTGAGTTTGATTTGACAGAACCAGTTGAGAAGACATCCCATTGTGTGATGGCACCCTTCACTGAGTCACGGGAAATATCCTAGTCTTGGGTCAGGCCCAGATTCAAGGCTAGCTCCTTGCAACATACTGTTTAATTTTTTTTCAAATAAATCTGGCCTAAATGTTCCAAAATTGAAGGGTCTTAAGTTTAAATGCATTATGAATAAAAATTATTTCATAGTGCCTAATTGCTAATGATAAAACAGAAAAAGCAGTGATTTAAGAGTAGATAGTATGTTAATATAAATTTATATACTTAAATGTATTTGCTGGTATGTGCATTCATAAATGCAAGAAATAACAACATTTAAAAAAATCAAGTACTTGAAACACTTTTTTATGGTCTGGAATGTTCATTTCAAACATTTATTTTTCAGTTCAGATTTACCTCTTTTATCTGCAGTGAAATATTAGAAAATGGGAGGAAGGAAGGAAATCAGTTTCTAAACAGTCCTAAATACTAGTTTTCCAGTACTATTCTACTGTTTCTTTGTGAAAGAGATCAGATTAATTAGTTAAAATGTACTTAAATAAACAGAATACTGTTTTATTTATCCCACCATGAATTAAACAAGAAATGTGAGAATTTGTGTTTTTTATTCTAACGACTGAAGTAGTGTGGGATGATGAGCATTAATCATTTCAGGACACTAAATAAAGGGAAGAGATATATTTCAGTGGTTGTTGCAATTTCATCTGTTTATTTTATGTCCCTTCCAGATGCTCACAGCATGAAAGAACAAGAGAATATTTGTAGCTTCATGTCCTCATTCTGATTTGAAATGTATTAAACATGTATGAATACATTTAGAAAATTTCTGTTTTCCAGTAAGAGAGTCTACAAATAGTAAACACGGAGATTTAATTTCATAAATAAGTTTCTCAATTTTTTTTATTTTTGCCGTACGTGGGCTTTTTATTAAAGCACTTTCCATCATAAGTAAGTTAAAAATTAACTGTCATTGGATAAATGTTTTCAGCTCCTGAATGCCAATGAAAAGAACTTCAGCAAGCTGAAGCTTAAGAATTCTAGTTTGCAACATGAAATTCAGCTTCATTATAGTTGATGAAAAGCTCTGCTATTGATTTCTGTACTGCCCAGATTTTTCCTTAACACCGTTTGCTAACAGGCACTTCCATAGCCAGGGGAATGTTTGCTGCCATCAGCAGAGTAAGCAGAGCAGCAGTCTTGTCACTGCAGAGGCCACAGGTGAGTGGAAGGAGCCTGAGGTATGGTTGAAGCTGAAAAGGGCCCAGACACTTCATGTGCACCTTCTGAATGCAGTAAGATGAAGCAAAATGAGGTTTGGATTTTCATTTTCTCACTCTGACAATCACTATTTTACAACTCAGCCTCTGAATCTGCTGTTGAAAGCTGCACACCTTGTGCTGACCTTGGTTTTCAAAGCACTGAGTTTCTGTGTTCATGTACATTTTTGTATCAGGTACTATAAAGCAGTGTCTTGGAGCACCTGACCTGTGGCTTTATTATTATTACCTTGCAGCCCTTGGCGGAGGACTTGAAAATCTTTTGTTTTCTTAGCTTGCATTTATAGAATGAATATAAGCAGAACTAGCTCCAGATGCAATTGTGCATAGCCTACAACCCAAAATTGTCAAGTTATGCTCTGTTTTGTTTAAGCAGCTTAATGGTCTTTTTTTTTTTTTTTGGAAAATAAAAGCTTTTCTATAGTGGGATAAGGGAGAAGACATTGTTAATTACTCATTTTAATTTTCAATATTATTTTTTTCAAAAGAGCAGAGCCAGAACAACCCATGTTTACAAAAGAAACAAAAGACATTTATTTTTAGCTTAAATTAACTGTAGCATGGACACCTTTTAAAAGTTCCCTTTTCAGGTACGAACAAACCTTTTAGACTGTCTTATGGGGACGTGAGAAAACTTGAATTACAAATAAAACTTTGTTAACTAAATATTTCAAGATTGCAGTTCATTACTAGTTTGGAAAACATTTCTACAGATACTTAACTTTAGTGGAAGTCTTTGGGTTTTCTCAAAATACTGGCAGGTTTCCATTCCTAATTTCATCTTTCTGATGATATAGGAATCACTGTGTTATGAGTATTTTTCTCTGCTTTGCTTTTCACTATATTATGCTGATGGAATTCACATCTAGTGCAAGCCCTACAATTTTATTCCCAAACTTTCAGGCTGGGCCCGATCAAAGCTACTTTGTGCCCTCCATGTGCCTGAGTCTTGGATGTAATCAAGAAAATGAGAAAGAGGAGAATGAAGAACTGAGGAATTAAAAAATTATTGACTTCCTCTGTCTTTGTGCAAGGAGGCATTGGTTCAGAGGGCTTCTCCCAAGCCCTCACTTAAAGCAGCTATTGATGCTGTTTAAATAAATGAATAAGCTTGATCTGCTGGCAAAGAGCTTTGGCAGGAAATGACAGATCTGTGCTATATATTAAAAATGTGTAAAAACTTTGGTTGAAATATAACTTAAATTTATTTATTTTTCTGTCTGGCAACTCAGGTAGTTCAACTGAAATGATGAAGTAATTAAAATAACTGATCAACACAGTAGCTTCAGAAATCTGCATCCAAGGTCTCAAAATTTATTAAATGCAAGTGTAGTGACAACTACATTCCAGCCACAGTGATATTTTCCCAGTGATTGAAAACACCTTTTTGAACACTAAAGATACAAGAACTATATTTTCTTCAACAGGTATAACAAGATACAACAAGTATCTTGAAATGTTATACCAAGCATTTGCTATTTTTAAATGTTAGGGAGAATATCTGAGGCAACATAGAGCTCCATGAACTCCAAGATACATGAGATATTTTTTCTTTTTTTCTAAAGAAGTTTGGATTAGTTATTTACAAATTATCCAATTTCAAGCACATTCTTTAATACTAAAACTGAAATTATTTTGTGGGGTAAAAGCCTTAAAAATAGATATATATTTAAATTTTCAAATAAGTTCAGTTAGACTTCAAAGATAGATAAAAAGAAAAGTATTACTTCCAAATAAATATCTAACTTATTGAATAACTAGTCACCAGCTTTATAGAACTTACAAAAATTTTAAACAATTTAAGAAGTTGAATAATATCAAAGTTATTTAAGAGTATCACCTTAGAGACTGCCATTCTAAACTCAATAATGACCAGTTGATTTATGTTAATAAGAATCTTTAAAATATGTAACTTTTTCCCTGCTCTTTACAGAGTATGTGGGGGGGAAAAAAAGCAGTCCAAACGTTATGAACCTTTGACTTCTGTCAGTAAGACAGCTTCAGAGCTTTCTTATGCTGAAAAAGTATAAAAGAAAGACAAAGAACTGAAGTTGATATGGGCAGAAATCCAGTTTTCAAGAAAACAGTGTCCTAATCAATCTGAAAGTGAAATATTGGGCAATTAACACTGAAAGCCTATTTAATTAGGGTGAGTAATGTAAAAGGAAACGTTGGGTAGTCTTATTTATGCAATCATATTTCCTCTTTTGCTAGAGTTGCAATTCATAATACATAAGTAGTAAAGTTGTCTTATTTTCCATAAACATTATTAGTTGTTCTGCAAGTTAATTCTCAGTTCAATATGAGCAGTGTTTGTTAGTTAATAGGAGTCTAAATGCAGGACTAATTATAAAAAATCATTATATACAATAAGGCACATACACAACACCTATGCGAACAGCTAATACCTAGGGTGTCATAATGTGAAAAAAATAATTGGAAAAAGTTTGTTGTTTTTTGTTTGTTTTTTATCATACAATCGAACTCCAAACAATTGTTAACTAAATTCTTAGAGAGCCATAGTATATTTTCTTAAGAGACTAAAATACTAACAAGTAGTTGCTTGTTAGAAAATGAAAAATCTGTACACATTTTATTCAATACATATTTAATAAAGTGTTTGCCTGTAAAAATATCTTAACTCAATATTCAGAGTCTTTAGAAGAACACATTTCCTCCAATATGACACTTTAGATGGTATGATTTTGCCAGTGTATGGCTCTTGAAAGCTGATCAACAACTGACATGGAAAAGGCTGCTGGAGACATCTAATTTTTAACCATTCTACCTTTCTTTACTTGAAGGTGAGCAAATATTGGCTAACTGTTTTATATATAATTTATGGTGACCAGATGTATACCTCCTACCTAAGGAGAATATTCATAATACTTTGTACATATGAAGGCACAATAGCAAGAGACACACAGTTTTAGCTTTGGTTTCTTTGCCTGTATTTTATAATTCTATAAAAAAGCATAGAAAAGTTTGAAAAAAGAGTATTTGGAAGGCAAATAAAAATAAATAAATTAATACAGAGTTCCACTATGTAATGCTGTTTGCTAACTGCAGCTGTCATTTCAGGGCAAGCAGTGAGCAGGCTTGTGGCAGACCCATGCAGAGTTTGGACTTTACAGACAGGGACAAGGACTTTTCCTCTGCTGAAGAACTGTATTATCCACCATAAAGAAAAGTGTGCTGGTGTGAGATATCCTCATTAGCCTGCTCTGCTTAGCAGGTGTGCTGCTGCCAGCTGTGCCAGCTGCAGCTTGGTGGTGGCCCTCAGAGTCAAGTGCACACACAGTCAAGGTAAAGCGCAGCAGCAATCAGCTCTTTTGTGATAGGACCACGGACTTTCAGATAATCACCTGCAAAGTTTACTGTATGTAGATGTTGTGAATGTTTGGGTTTTTTCACTGCTATGCAACACCCAAGAATGACAGAAATGTAGCTGGAAACAGTAATTCAATAAGAAGTTTTAAGTAGTAACAAAAATTCCAGGAAAATTATGCTGGATAATTAGCAGCAAAAGACAGCATATAGCATCACTAGCTGTCAAAGATGTAGAAATTGTACTTCAGAAGTTTTTATACTGCCAAAAAAGTGTAGCTGAAGAAATGAAAGTGCAGCTGATCTAAAATCACATTTGCAAGAACTCAAGAGGGAATCTTCTTAGTGGCTTATTGCTATTTATGTTGTTCCATCAGTCACTTTAGATTATTCCTCCTGTCAAGGTGTTAGTGTCAGAAATTGCCTTTTACTCATGCATCCTTTTAGAAGGTAAGAAAGCTGATTAACTTATTTAGGAGGTAATTACCTATACAAGAATTAAGAGTTAGACTGCTGCTGGATCATTCACATATGCTCAAAGGGAGAGAAAAAAAATGAACAACCATTCTCGTTCAGTTGGCACATATTTTTAGTTTATAGGCACATATCCTTATTTCTTCTATTAAAACCAAAATTTTCTTCCACAAAATGTGCAATCTGAGTATCAACACACAGCATCCATTACCATATTCTTAGAACAACAGATATAAGACTTCTGCAGGTAGAAGTAGTGCCTAAAATTTCCCTTCCCTCTTCTCTCCTTTCACTTATAAAATGGCCATTTTTCTGGACCCATGACTTTTTCTCATTTATGTCTTACTGATTCTTTCCCCATCCCACCGAGGGGAGGTTGAATGAATGACAGAGTGGGGGCTTAGTTGCTGGACAGGGTCAACTCACCACATTTACTTACTGGTTAATGTTATGTTGCCAAGCACAGCATAAATGGGGAATGAGAGGTAATAAACCTAAAAGGGGCACAGCCCATGGAATTAAATACTGGTGGCTATCTGGGCTTATGTTTCTGACTCAGCTGAGGTTCTGCATTTTCTGTGAGACATGAAAATCTGATAGGAACTCTAAGTTTCTAGCGGATACAGAAGTTACTAGAAGACTGCAGGCTGTGAAGTTCAGCTGTATTTGGGATTTTTCAGAACACAGGGAGTTTGAGCACTGGTGCACTTATGACTAGATGAAGTAAGTGCTCTCAATGTCTAAATCTGGAGGGTAAAAGTACTCATTGCACAATGGGTAAAGTGATGTACAACCAGATATGGAAGTCATATTGATTTCCTTAGGCAGGATTGTAGCTCCTATGGAACTTATAAGGACAAGTCTTGTTTACTTTGTTTCTGATGATTCTGTATTGAATAATCAGAGCAGAGAATCAAGCTGACTTCAATGAGACTTGGATCGGGTCCTGAAAGACTGAATAAGAAAGTTCCTTTTATTGAAAGTACACAATGAGTCCTTCCTCCTGAATTCATCAGTTATTCTTTACACCACACCTGCTTCTCTAACAAAGATTGTCCTTGGTACATAGTTAAAACAAGGAGAGAACAACAAACAAGCAACATCTTCATTCTTGGCATAGAAAGATGCTGTTTTGGGAAGTAAAAATAGCACCAAAGGAGATAGTGCTGCCTTTCTTACTGCTTACATTTATATTCACAGAAATACATAAGTAAAATGTTGAGTTTACTGGAATCTTTTTTTAATGCAATGAAATTCATGTTTTGTATGAAATATCTATTCAGACACATTTTTGCTAAATTTGGTGTAGGGAGTAGGAGCTTAAAATCTTTTTTTTTTCTCCCCTTAAATCATATTGATGAAATTGTGTTGATATAGCTTTATGTTGTCAGCTGTCTGCTGACACCTTCATCAGGGAGAACCATGAAGATGCAACCAATTAAAAAAATGCCTGGTTAACTTCATCATGGTCTGCTCTTTTTTGCAGTGAGGTTCTCCTCTTTTTTTGCAGGTGACTACCTGTATGTAATTGTTCCATGATGGATTGAAGGCTGCAATGGATATTTCTGTTGCAATCTGTCTCACATCTTGATTTCTCCAGGAGAAACTGGTGTAAAGATAAATGGTTAATTTGATTTTCTAGGGCATAAAATTAACTTTGAGGCCAGGCTCAATGTATAGGCTACAAGTTTTGGATGTGAAATTTGTATTTGTTATGTAATTGTGGGTACGTTGAGCAACCTAAATCCCAAGAAACACTCAAGTATGTAACTTATTAAAATCAGTAGTTGTCTTGTGTCTAGATTTTAACAGTGATCTAGGTCTCAGTCTCCCTGACTTAGATATAATTCATGCTTGATGAGTGAATTTTGGCTTTGAGATAGAATGGCTGAGAGAACATTTCTTTACCCCACTGAGACATTCTTAAATATCTTGCACTCATTAGTAGTTTCTGTTTTTCTTACTGTTCACTGCTGGGTAGGTAAACAACAGACACCATACTAAATTCACTGCTTTGCTAAGAAATAAATAATTAAGACCCTTCACAGAAAATGTTCAATACATTTTTGCACAGCACTAACAGTTGTACAGAATATTTTCTTTTAGCAGAAGGAAAACCAGTAGGCGGCATAATCCATGATAGAGCACAATAATTTTTTTTCATAACCTTGTCAAGATTGACTGTTAAACTTGTTAAGATAAAAGTCTAAATATTGAGGAATTCCTTATTTCCTTGTATCTCTTAGGAGCTTGCTAAGCTAGTTATCAATCACACTGATATCAATTATGGGCAATGTCTGTCTGAGAACAATCTAGGTCATGGAAGACAAGATGAGCTTATCCCTGGTATGCACTCTAATCATCAATACCTGGAGCTGCTCAAGCCTTTTTACCCTTGGAGACATCTAAATTCACTTTTTCAACTTGAAAGGTGCAAAAGTTCATCAGATCATTGGATCTCTCTGCCTTCATTATAAATACCAGCGAGACTTCTGGAAATCTCTGCCAAAGACAGGAAGCATTCCTTATTTTGCTGGAAAGTAATCTATAAAGTAACTAGACACTATACAGATACTAGACACTAAAACTACAATCTAGTGCTTGTGTACTTTGTTTTGTGTGTAGCTAAGCATGTGTGAATATCACATGCTGTGAAAGGCTCAGGGTGCATTGAAGTCCAGGGGGAGCCATAGGAAGGTGATTGATATTTACTGAACTCTGAGGGCTCTTAATAAAGATTTGGGGGCATGCATAACTGGCAGTCTGTTCTCAGTCCTTCCCCAAGGCAAAGGAAAAGATTGAGCTTTTTTTTTTTTTCTGTGATGGGGGAAAAAAGGGCCACCCTATCCCTTGTTGGAAGTTACTGATACCTACCCATTTCTTTCAGTTAATGATTTTTTTGGTCTCTCTCTAATACATTTCAGGAAAATAAATATCCCTCTAGTTAGCTTAAAATACCAGAACCTATTTTATCTGCTAACTAATTAAGAAAGTTAACAAAGGTTAGAGGCAGAGAGAGTAAACTCCTGAGTTGAATACTCATATAAGTAGATATTATTTGCTTCTGCATTTTGTCTTCGAGATTCTGATTAGTTCTGAACAGAGGTTTATCCTGGGTTCTGGATTCCAGAAGCAGTATGGAATTCCTGTTTTAATCCTGAGGTGGGGTGCCTAGCAGCTGCAGGGAATTACATGATCAGATGTATACTCTGATATTTATGTTTTCTCAGTCTCTGTCTCCAACAGCCTCATGAAACAGATCATTAAGATTGCCTTTATAACTTTAATACTTCTTTGGACCCAATGTCCCTTTAGCAAGGAATATGATTCTGGAATATATGTATTTAAAATACAAGCTTTATAGTCCCAGATATGAAAATCAGTAATTAGTTTTATCTGGCTAGATGCATTTTTAGCCCAACAACATTTTTTTTAACTAAGCTTATAAAAGCTTTCCTAATTTTTATCTTCTTCATATATAAATTTAGTGGTAATAAGCACACCATTCGAAGTTTGGAATTTTTGCATTTTACTTTTCATTACTTGTATTTTATTGTTAATTTTGCTTCAGCTATAAAAATAGTAGTGCACCTTTGTTTCATTTTGAATAAGGAAATGTTACAGTTGCCTTAGTGTGATAGTTCACTTATATTCAATTTTCCACTGCTTTGACAAAACATTCATCTGAGCTAGGGGTGCTGCAGTTATTCTTTTATCTTCCTAGGGCTCACTGTAGCTACCTGCAAACAGATCCAATTGACTGTTTCAATTTTTAACTTTTTTTAAATGCAAATTTTCTTAGCCTGTATGCATTTGGATAAAATTGATATACTGTTGGTATTCCTGAGCTCTGAACTTTGCATTCAGTTGATATTGAGTGCTTTTTCTTGTATTACATTAGGATTTTCAGTCAGAGTATCTCTATACTTTCTATACATTGAATTGTTGATTATAATGTAATTCCACTTGAATAATTTCTAGGGTTTTTTTTAAGGGCTAATTTTAATTCAAGAATCTCTCAGACCCTTTTCTACTACTTGATCAATTCTTAGAACTTTTCAGAGAAAAATGTTTTTTTCATCTCTCAAGAGTTATGACATCAGAAATTTTGCAACACTGTTTTTATTTCACAGTTTGAAACCCTGTCTCCCACATGCTTAATTATATGGAGAATGCCAGAGTTCTAAAATTTCTTGCTTACTAAAGAAGCCCTTATCTAATTTAATGAGAAAAAGAAAAAAAGGCAACAAATGCAATGGGGGCTGTGATGATAAGACATAAGATTTCTTCCTTTTGTCCTGCACTGGGTTGAAGCACTAATTCACCTGGGTATCTTCTCCATTTTCATGGATTTTTCAGCACAGAGAGTTTTCAGCCTCTTACTTCTCTACTTCAGGTCACTTTGAAGTTGGTAATTTATTAGGAACTCTCATTTCGTCTTCAATTTTTACCCCATTCAACTGAAAATATTTAAAGGAACAATTTTGAACACTATAAAAGTGATAAGTAGCTCTTAGAATTGATAATCTGGATTTGCACAATAGAGGAAAATATGGGAAAGGAATCAAATTCAGCATATTCACCAAAATACAGGCTTCTTTGGGAATGGACTTCTTAATGAGGCCTGCTGCAATAGGACATGGGATAGCATTTTTAAGCTTATAGAGGGCAGATTCAGAAGAGATACAGGGAAGACACTTCTTATTCAGGAAAAGGATTGTTACAAGCGCTGCTGAGTGTATGCGTGCGTGTTTCATCAAATGTAGGAACTACATTTTCCTTCTTAATTACACTCAAAGTAACAGCACTAAAACAGTTCAGCTATTATGGTACCTAAGTAGTTGATAGCAGAAGCAGAAAAGATGAAATTTCAGTTGAAACTGGATTAAAGCTTTCTGTGTTACTCAACTCATACTGCCCAACTCATACACATAGAAAAATACACAAAGCTGTGTCTGCAGTCATAGTTCCTAGTTCCTGGGGCCCTATAATAATAAAAGCAAATAAGTCAGCTCTTCACAGACTACTCTGTGTTTAAATGCTAACAACAGTGTTTTTCCTCTTTCCTGCCTCTTATGCTCGTGTCATTTTCATAGAGAATCACTTTTCAGGCCAAGATGTAAAACAATTCTTGCCTCCAGCTGTCACAGGTAGGGGAAAGTCCATCCTTTGATGGATTCTTATTACTTATTAAATATTTAATAAGCTCTGAGACGAGTTCAAGGCTGTATTTCAGTCTTGCCCAGTAATTTTGGTGCTGCCTGTCAAGGAAATAATGCAGGCTGAATGAAGGGCACACAGCACTAGTTAGCAGCTTGCATACATGTCAGTAACAATAACTTACCCATGTATAATCAGGTGAGGTTTTTCCATTTTAGCTTACAACAAGTTGCATTTTAAAGTATTACCCTGAGGGAAAAAAGTAAAATCTTGAGAATAGATGCAGGAAACAAAATCCAATAATATCCAACTACTGTGCTGAAAAATTGAATTTTAAAGGACTTTTTTTTTCCTCTATTTTTCTGTGATTGGCACAATTTTAGCATAATAAGAGCAGCAAATAAGGTCACTAGGCTCAACAAGCAACCTCCTGTTGTTTCCCTTATCTTTATTTTCTTGATTTTCCTCTCTTTTCTGTCAGCTCTTTGCCTAATAAGCATTGACTTTCTTATTTCAGAGTCTCTCTAATACTGCAAACCAAGGATTGTAATCTTGAAGATTTTCTTTATCACCATGGCAAAGTGATAAAAAAAATCTCTGAAAGTGCATCCATTTTTGAAAGCATAGTGTAAAGCTGTTGAAATAGTATTATAGGTGATTTAGAAAATATGAAGGATTATTTTACCTTGAAACTTTTTAAATTAACTTCAGTTTACACAACAAATATCAATCTACACTACCACTCTGGTACTCAAAATCATTGTCTAGCCACAGTAGGGAGTGTGACTTTAATTAATTCAGTTGGAATCATCATAGTTAGACTAAATTACTTTTGTGTCTTGAAGAGTAGTCATGTTCAATAAAAGGACATTAGCATAAAGATCATATAAAATAAAAGTATTGAATAAAACATATAATATTTGCTGTTCAAGTGCTGATTTTAAGGTTTTATAAATAAAATTTGTATTTTAGAATTCACACCTATTTAAACATGGACAATAAATGTTGCACTAAGTGTAACTAAGCAAAAGGACTCAACAATGGTAATAGATCTTAGAAACTTTCAGTAAATCCATTTATCATAGGATTTTTACACTTTTGAGGAACGAAATCAAGTAACAAAAAGTATTAATATCAGGAAATAGAATCTAGCAGTCAATTTTGGAAGATCTATTTGAAAATCTATGGGATATTATTGGCAAAAGTTCTTTTAATTCTCTATTAACAGGTTAAAATTTCCCATTAAAAATGTTGGGCTAGCAGAGTCAACTAGAGAAAAAAAATGTTGAAATTGGAAGTGTCAATATATTATTTAATCACTGTCAAAACAGTTCCATATTTTTCGTTCAGACAAAGTACTTTACTATTTCTGTGAGAAAGTATGTTTTTGCTCAATGTGAAATTGGATCAGAAGTTCCTGTATCACAAATGTGTAGCATTGTAAGCCAGTAAGAATATTATTGCTATTGCCTGTGACAGGCTGCAAACCTAGAACAGGAGAGCAAATGGAGACACAGGGTGATCACAGGGGTCTGGAAAATGCAGGCACCAGGTGTCAGCAGACCCCAGCATCCTTAAGCCACTCACCAGCATTCAGCTACTGGTCCTCAAAGGAGCACAGAGGGGACATGTGAGGGGAAAAATAACCAGTTATAGGGGTGACAAAAACCAAAAAGTATCCATTAAGTATAAATCACAGCATATACAGCAAATTCAGATCTATGGTGCACTGGCGGGCGGAAGGAAGATGTGGGATGTGACAATATGTGTATAAAAATGAACCTGGGTGGATCCTAGAGTGAGGAGGAAGAAACCAATAATACATAGTACCATACATCCTTCATCACTGGTATACTGATGATTTAATACCTAAAACCCCCAAGAACTGAAGCCGTTGACAACAGGGTGCAGAGGAGAAGTAGAAGGCTGAGCATAGCAAAGGAGAAGTAGATTCTGCAGAGCTGGTGTATACATTGTTATACCTGCATCTGATTTGACCTAGAATCAGATGTTAGAATCAATGCACCTGGAGTAACAGTTCTTTGATTGCACTGTTAATTTAAAGAGACTGAGAATCAATTCTCAGCTTTGCATATACAATGCATTCTTTTTGCCCATAGCAAGGCTTTTTCTGTTATTGGTGGGAATTCAAGTATTCTATAACCTGAAAGTAACAAATTCATAAGGGAAGAATGTAACCAGAATTAAGTCTTTTGTTTGTTTTGTTGTTGTTGTTGTTTCTTTTGTTTTGTTTGTTTGTTTGGGGTTTTTTAATACTTATCAAATACGTACTTTAAAAATATTCAGTCTGGGATATTTTCTTTTTCAAATATTTGTTACCATAATTATCTTTTAAAGGAAAAGAATTCCAGACTTGTGCTTCTCTTCTCAAAGCTATTACTTCTGTCATCTTGTTCTCAGCTTCATAAATTTCACTAAACTGAGACAAATTTTGAAAATGAACTCTGTTCTCTGCAGGTACACTTGGTACTCAGTGAGTCTGCCACCTCATTATATACCAGTAATTAGGCTGAATATGAAAAACAAAATAGCTTTTCCTCTGTATTTTTTCCCATCATCCATGACTCTCTGTGGGTTTGCATGTAGGAGCCTCTTTGCTGAAACAGACCAGTGAATAACGATTGTGCTGTGCTGTATCCATCATTAGCCTCAAAATTCTATAATTTGTGTAAAGGGAAATTGGGAAAGTATAAAAAAGGGAAGACTCAGTGTAATGTACTGCTAATGAACTCTGGTTTGTCAGCACAAAATACCTTGATCACAGTGGCCTAACCACATCTCCTGAAGTAAATGGACAGAACTGTTCCTTTGACGCTTTTCACAAATCTTCAATTTCAGGCATTATTTCTAGAACTATATCCATGAAAATATGTAATTTTGTGGTTGTTACTGGGCATATCTGATTTGTTCATGTACTGTTTCTTCCAAAAGCATGGGGCAAGCCCACAGAAAGTAACATTCCTGCACTCTGGATCACATGGAAATGTTTGGAGAATCTGGTACTTTCTGCCTGCTCCCAGTCCACTTAGGCACTTGCCCACCAGGGTGAGGCACCTGCAGCTTGGGACAGGGTGACAGAGGCCAAATAAAGAGACCAATACCTTTGATTTTTTAATTCTAATATTACCCCTTTTTACATGAGACATTGAAAGCTTTGAGATGTTGTAGGTTTGTATAGTTAGGAGGAAAACATGTTGAGAGGATGCAATGTTTTCTTTAGATAATGTCTATGGTTCCAAAAACCCATGCAAAATATGGACTTGATGAATAGTATGAGAATGAAATTACAAGAGAAAATTTCCTAGTTTACTGAAACATGCTTTCTTCACTCATTATGCCCCAAAATCTTTGTTGTCCTTCCTCAGAATTACATTTAATCTGATGTTTAAATTGCTTATTTTCTTCTCCCACCTCTATTTTCTTCTGTTTTCTTGGTTTTTAATCCTTCTCAATTCTTTCTGATTCCTGCAAGTTTAACAGGGGGATCTTCTGTCCAAAAAGCTGAGGTGGCTAGTGACTGCAATTATTTTTCTTCCCTTAGAAGTTTAATAATTTCTGCTGGGTTTGATAAAAAAAATACCGTTTATCCTACTGAGTAGGAGAGGTTTAATCAAATATCTCTACAATGTTCTCACAGAGTTTTTCTTTTGAAAAATTTCTTTCTCCAATTATTGTATGTGTACAAATAGAACAGTATTCTGTGGTCTGTGCTGTTAAGCATTCTTCAGGATTTGGTGTTTTGTTTTGTTTTTTTTTAAGCAGACTGGGCAACATCATCCATGTAATGAATGATAAAAATGCCTCAGGTTTGTGTGCAATATCATAAGCACAGGCTCTGGGTCTAAGTGAGCTAATTTTCATATTCTGTCTATTGCTGTTCCTTTAGTTTTAAGAGCATTGAGGACATTCATCATGTGGAAATTCTGAGGTGAAAGCATCCGCTCCATGATTAAAAGAAATCCAGATGAATATATTCTAAAATAATTTCTAAGAAAACATATATAAAGTAATTAACCTCAGTAGAATTGCAGATATTCTGTCTGAGAAACTGTAATATATCCCTTGCATAAAGAGCTAGTGTTGTACGGCAGAGAGAGATTTACCCAGAGGCATTTGAGAAATGCAGGGGAACAGTGCAGTTTTGGCTGATAATTAATTGAAAAGAACACATTCAAGAACAAAAAAGAAAAAGTACACTAAATTGTTAGGTATGATCAGTTTTCACAGGCAAGGACTGATAACTAGCAGTATTGAAAACTGATAGAATGAAAAGCAATGAATATAGAATTTTTCATCATATACAGAGGAAATTTTAGTTGGTGAATGAACATCACTATGACACAATGCCATTTGGATGAAAACAATGACAATTTGAATAAGCATGCAGAATAGGTGGGATTAAAAAATAAAATGTTTAAATATTCCCACTTTAATGAATAATCAAAATCATAAAAATCTGATGATAAGGAGAACTATCGGGTGTTCAGGAAGAGAAGCTGAATGCATTTTGACATGAAAAATTAAGGAGAGAAGGCTAGTATTTACTCTTATATCTACCTCTTATTCTGGTCCATGAAGTATCTGAGAATTTTACACATTCAAACCTTCACCCCATATCTCATGGGCAAAGTTCATCTTTACTTTACACACATTTATTGTACAAAGGGTATATGCATGCAATCAATGTAAAGCTTCACAATTATGTTGAATTACAATGCTTATGATGTACTTTGGACCTGATTAGCATAAGAGATCTGATCATTAGGGTGCCTTTGCAAGAACAAACAGAGCTTTGAGGATTGAATTAAGACTGGCTGACAGGAAGACTGAGTCAACTTCTGCAAGCAAGAGATGTTGCAAAATGTATGTTTGTTTATGCGATGATTAACCCAGTCATTGTAGTAAAAAATTACTAGCCTTCCTCAAATGGTATATAAGCATATGTAGTCCACAATAAATTCAGATTCTGACCACCACTCAGTCTCCCCATCTCTCTCATCATCACCAATATGCCTAGGTGTTCTACATTTGTAATGAATGAGCATAAGGTGAAGGTCTCCAGGTGCTGATTTCCTGGGGCTGCAGGGAGGCCCCTGTGAAGAGCACAGGTGGTTCCAGCTAGCTCCCAAAATGATCCACTGCTGAGCCCCACAGCCAAGGTGGTGGTACCCTAGGCAAAACATGTTTTAGAAAGGGCAGAACATAAAGGGGAATGAGGAAAAAGCTGAGGAAAAAGCTGTAGGCACCCACACGAGAGAAGCTGAGGGAGGTGCTTGAGAAGAGATTCCCCCACAGCCTGTGGTGAAGACCATGGTGAGACAGACTCCCCATTCTGCAGCCTCTGTTTTTGTGATTAGAGGACAGTTTACAGGATGCTTGGCCTGCTGGTAACAGATAGGGTAAACCTGTCTCAATGCGGGGAAGGATCTTTGCACAGGAGCTAGCAGGGTTAACCGAAAGATCTTGAAGCCACTGTGCAGCACAAAAATGATGATACAGTAGCCATCAATGAAACATGGTGGGACAACTTGCACAACAGGAGTGCTATAATGGATGGCTAAAAACTTGTCAGAATGGATAGGCAAGGAAGGAGAGGTGTTGGGACAGCCCTGTATGTTAGGGAGAATTTTGACTGTCTAGAGCTTAATGATGGTGACAATAGTGTGTATGGGTGAGAGTCAGGGAGAAGGCCAACAAGGAAATATCATGGTGGAATTCTGTTATACACCACACAATCGGGTAAAAGAGGTAGAAGGAATATTCTATTGAACCTAACCTTGCTACTCCTGTTAAGATACAATAAAAAACCCTTTTAATATTAGTAGCAAAAGGAGAGCTAAGGGAAATCTCCATATTTTGTTGGGTGCATGGGGAAACATCGTGTGAAAGGATAAGGCTGAAGTACTTAATGATTTCTTTGCCTCAGTCTTTAATACTAAAATCAGCTTTTCTCTGGATAACCAGGCCCCTGAGCTAGAAGATAGAGATGGGAAGCAGAATGAAGTCCCATAATCCACAAAAGAATGTTTAGAGACCTGCTGAATGCACAAGTCTGTGGGACTGGATGGGTGCAAAAGCTCTATAGAGGGATGTGGACAGGGTGGATTGATTCACCAATCCCAATTTTATGAGGTCCTGCACCTTGGTCACAACAACACCATGCAGCACTACAAGCTTGGGGTGCAGTGGCTGCAAATCTGCCTAGTGCAAAAATACATGGGGCTCCTGGTTAACAGCTGGCTGAACATGAGCCAGTCTGTGCCCAGGTAGCCAAGAAAGCCAGTGGCATCCTGGCCTGTATCAGCAACAGTGTGGCCAGCAGGACCAGGGCAGTGATTGTGCCCCTGTACTCAGCACTGGTGAGGCTGCACTTTGAATCCTGTCTTCTGCTCTGGGCCCCTCACTACAGAAAGTCATTGAGGTCCTGGATCATGTCCAGGGAAGGACAACAGAGTTTATGCAGGGCCTTATGAAGAGCAGCTGAGAAAGCTGGGGTTGTTTAGCAAGGAGGAGGCTCAGGGGAGACCTTAATGGTCCCTAACACTAGGTGAGAGGAGGTTGTAAATAAGTTGGGGTTGGTTGTTCGCACATGTAGCAAGCAACAGGAGAAGAGGAAATGGTCTTCACTTGCACCATGAAAGGTTTAGATTGGGTATTAGAAAAAAATGCTTCACTGAAAGGGTTGTCAAGCAATGGAATGGGCTGCCCGGGTAAGTGGTTGGGTCATCATCCCTGAAGGTACTTAAAAGATGTGCAGATGTGGTGTTTGAGGACATGGTTTAGTGGTGGACTTCACAGTGTTTGGTTTATGGTTAAACTCAATGATCTTAAATGTCTTTTCCAGCCTATTCTGTTATCTTCTGTTCTGTTCTATTTGTAACAGTTAATTTCAGGAAAGTAATGGAGGTTATTGGTCCTGCTATTGGAAAGAAAGTTTTCAGGAGTGTTGTAGGACAAAAAAAAATTATGAACATTCATTATACAGTGCACATATGAGATAAAGCATATTTAATATTTAATCTAAAGGCACATATTTAATCTAAAGCCACTTTTTGATTAGCACTTAAGCACATATATATTAGACTAGAATTATTTTCTTTCCTAAGAACTAGATACCCACAAATGAAATCAATTAATTCTAAACCTCTTTAAAATCAGTCTGCTTTTATTTATATTTCTACATTTGGATTTATCAAGTTAATAATTACATTGAAACTGCACAAAAAGGAGTAACTCAGAACTGTTTTATTTCTATAGAACAATAATAAACAACTTTAAAGAGTTGTAGACTTTGACATCATTTTTTTTCCTGTGCCATAAAGTAAAATATTTTATCCAGCTCACTGAAGGATATTCTCACAGTGAGAATTCAGTGATGTAATGTATACTTATCTCCCTCCTTACCACACAGCAGAGCATAGGGACACCACCAGTGGCCTTGTGAATGATGCAGCTCATGAGAACGGGAGCAGGAAAGCAAGTATTTTAAACACATAAGGGGATAATAGCTTTTCATAGAGGTAGAGTGGTGCTCAGTCAAAAACTGAGACTGCCCAATGTATTTACTGTCACCCCTGTGTGTAGCAGTGGGCCTGTGCCACCCAAATGATCCCTGAGAACAGGTGTCCATGCTCCCTGCAGAGGATGCACCCCAGCGCCCCTCACACCCTCCACCCCAGTGTGGGTTGTGCCATCCACCTCTCTGTTCACTCTGTGTCATCCTTACATTTACAGGCAGCTAGTTAGGTGTTGTTACTTACCTCACACTTTCTGCAAAGGTTAACACTTTAAGATATGAACACTGACCTACATTAAACCACTGTAAATTTTGGGGGTTTTTTCCCACCACACAATCACTAGTCTATTTTCTAGCTAGCTCTTTTTACTTTTCTGTGTCTTAATCTGGATCTCTGAAGCTTGTAGTTTTAAGCTGAGGCCTGTCGTGTAAAATTTGATCAAAGGCTTGCTACAAATCCAAATAAAATATATTATATGCACAGTCATTATCAACCTTGCCTGTAAAATGAAGATATAGGTACAAAAATCTTAGACTGTAGCAATGTATTTGCAAGCATTACAATGTGATCTGCTACAGAGGGCTATTCTTTTGATGTTTCATTTGTGGTATGTATTGTTCCACAAATAAGGTAATCCTTCATAATTTTTACTCTACAAAGTACAAAAAGAATGCCAGAGTAAGTAAAGTCTAGCATAAAGACAGGCAGTTTCACTTTAAAAAACAGTAGTGTTTTTTGGTTTGGATTTTATTGTTATTGTTTATGAGGTTTTATTTCTTTACTTGATTCTGTGTATTTAAGATAAATATTTTTTGTATTATTTGTTGACAAATACGGCAATTAGAACTCTTGTGTACACTTGTGTGTGTTTTAAATTGTCTTGTCATTGAGGAAAATAAAAATTTTTGTTAGAGGACAATACCATTGTTCTGTGTATCAGGAGGCTCATGTTCTTACTGGTGAAAGGGATTTCTTTTGTATCGAAGTCAGTTGGAGTCTTTGCATGACTTTGAAATTATCTGTGTATTTTTAAAATATGTGCATCATGTCAGAGAGACATGAAAAGAGTCAAAGAACAAGAGAAGAGGAAACAAGCGCAAGAAGAAACTCAGTTCCTCACTGTTGTTTTTAAGCTTCTTATTGCTGCTGATCTCCTAGGTCCATTGTTCAGCAAACTGGCTCAAGGCAGAGCTTTTTGTCAAGGACTGAAAAGTGGCATTTTGGCATTCGCTGTTCAGCACGGCAGGGACAAGTGTACTATTTGAGGTGGTACTAGAAAGGAAATTACCATTAGCACATTTCAGTTCTCCTACAGGTACAATTTTAGAGCTCCTATTAAGTGCCTTCTCCTTTAAGAAAGGGGTTTTTTTCCACTGGATTCCTGTCAGGATAGTGCTATACCATTCCAGAAATGGCAGGCTGGATCTTTGTACTGAGACGATATTTCCTAATCATACTAAAACTACTGGCATAGCAGATTTTGACATCTGTGAACTCCTTCACATTGATGTTAGTGGTTGATTGTGACTGACAAAAACTTCACCGTCCAAAAGAAAATCCTAATTACTGGTTCACCAAAAATGGAAGGAATATAAAAAAAAGGAAGAAGAAGAAAAAACCCCGATATTTAACATCTATGAATACTAAATATTTTTCCCATAATTTCTAAACTTTTCCCATACCAATTAACCCTACAACTATCTAGAAACAGGATTGCTAATTTTTTGCTCTGTATGTCCCTTTCCCAACATGTACTACAACTTACTGGCCCTCTTATTGGGTCAGCTACTGCAGGTGTCTGGAGATTTGATTTGTGATTGGGAAGAACAACTTTGGCTAATTTGTGATACTTTTCCCTATAAAATTGCACTTTATTGCCTCATAATAACCCTGGCTTTCTTCTCTTGTTAGCATTCTATATGACAGCACCATAACATATCATAATTATATTCTATTCAGTTTTTTTCTAATAGTCAAATTTGTAGTCAGATTAGTTCAGTATATGCAGGCAGATATGCAGAAGTTCTTGTTTTTATCGAGATTACTGCAAAAAATATTCCTGAGTTTTCACGTAGTGTGAACTGATACGCCTTGTGGGAAGAAACTAGGAACTTTGTTATCTAGAAATTAAAGAGCATATATCATGACATTTTTGAGTGTTAGGAGGATAATCTGAAGAACTGAAAAGGCATTTATGGGCACAGACTAGAGCATGCCCTGATCCTGGAAATTGCTGTTGCTTCTTCACCAGGATCCCAAATTAATATACAAATATTTCCCTAACTCAGGAAATATTAGTGAAGATTTAAAATTATTAAGATACCAAAAAATCTTAGATCAGCAGCAATATTGTTAAACCTACATTATCAGCGCATATTTATATAAAGTAAAAAAAAATGTAAACCTCACTTGGTTCACCTGTTTTTATTGTCTTATTGTAATCATATATTCATAGGTAAATTTTAATACTTGGTAAAACTATGTCCAGGAACTTATACTTGCAATAATGCTAATGGCTGACAATTATAATCATAGTCAGTTTAGAAATAATGTACTAAATTCATATGTAAATATGAGTCTCCTTTATATAAAGAAGTTCCAGTTTATAAACAAGAAGACAAAGAAACAGACTAATGACGTGACCTTAACATTCTGTGTATGATAACAGCCAGCCTGTGATATAGCTTTTCTTTCCTGACTCAAAACCCAGTGCTTTGTGCAGTGTATCATACTCCATGATATACTTGGAATTCTTGGTTCATTATTGTTAAAAAGAATTATTAAAACAAATACCTAACTTACTACATATGTCAGTTGTTAGCAGACTGAGTGTACCAAAAAAGATTATAAGTTAATTTACCTGTAGATTTAGAACTCCTGGTTTCTGGACTCTGTCTTGAAAAATATCTCACAGACGAAATGTCTTATAGTTTTCTGAAGATAGTTATCTCTCCAGAGGTAGGGTTCAGGGCAGATCTAGGAGATACAGAAATTAGATATTTCTAAGTAACATTGAATTGAACATAATCTATATTTACATTCAATAACAGAAAACATTACATTTGTACCTTTAAGTAGTAGATTTTGTACTTTATAAAATTCCAGAATTTGAAGTTCTGTGTGATGGGATTTGAGAGATCAAGCTCGAAAGCCTATGGATTTGGTGTTCCCAGATTATGAACCTGTATAAGGCAATGTAGAATCATAGTTATATAGTTTCTTCTGTGCAGGAAGACCACATAATAAACTGTCATCTTTTCCATGCTGTGTAAGAACTTGCAATGGAGCTTACAAGACTGAGCAGTGATGACTCAGGTGAAGCCAGGAATGAATTGGTTTCAGATCTATTGCTAATAAAAGTTGATGTCTTATTATTAGCCATTCTCATTTTTCAAAATTTCCTCAAAATAATTTAATCTGATCCTATGGTATAACATGAACAGTCTCATCCATGTTATCCAATGCTCTTTTCTTATGTTAGTTTCTTTACATCTTATTTTCAAATTAAGTGGCATATAAAAAAAAAGTGCTTAATCTTAGTGGTATTTTAACCTAAATGAGTTTAGAATTCCTTTGGGAATATAAAACAGCTCATCAGGTCTATTTTTTTTCAGGGAAGAAACTTGATTTATTTATAATATTCAAAACCAATTAAAGTTTCCTGTAATTGTTAGGAATTCTTTATTTTCTCTAAGGGAATAAAAAAAGAAAAAAGATATAATTATATAATAGCAGAGAAATTGAGTATTAAGAATAACTGTACTAAATGTAAGACATTATTGGAAAAAAACTGGGAAATTTATCCACAATTTTAATGTCTTCAGGTTCCTAAAATTATCTGTATTTTCTATTTGGAAATACATAGAAAGGAATGAAAAAAAAATGGTTATAAATTTTTCCCAAATGATACTGACTAGAGAATCTGGGAGAGAAAAAAATTGCATACTTTCTAGTTTATATTTATCTAAACTTTTTAAGAAGTACCACCTACACTGTAGCTACCGTACAGCATAGTTTAAAACTGTTATGTAAGAGTCAAGTTATTCAAATGAAAAATGAGTTGTTAGAAACTGTTTTTGTAATCTCTGCAATGTAATTACCCTCCCTGGATTATTAAAGTCTGGCATTATTTTAATGTACTCCTTTGGAATTAATTTATTAATTAAAAAATTAGGCCAGCTCCACTGACCTAATTAACTCTAATAAAACCAACTAGGTCGCAATTAAGATTCTCCTTTCATATAGGTATTTTCTGTCTCTTTAGTGCCATTTGTAATTTAAGTCTGGAGGGGTAGTATGATTAATTCTTTCATACTTTTTGTCTATTACCCTGTCACCTGAGCTGCTTATGTAAAATAACGTGAGTCCCACAGCTAGCAAAAACCAGGGGCAAAATACTTGAAATGCCAAATCTAGAATCTGTATTATTCATGGCATTTGTAGTCTCTATGGGAGAACAAAATCTGTGCTAAATAATGTGAAGAATCTTACAATCCTCATTGTACTGTCACTGCATTTTCCAGGGAAACAGAAAGGTTACTGGTTAACAAGAATTGAGCTTCCAGAATTTGTCAGCTGTCAGGTTGGGAAGTGGGGATTATACCTGTGCTATTACTGGGTGGGTTTACTGCACTGAACAGAGTCACTTTTAAAAAAAATCCAACCCTGTCTGCACAACAGAAAACAAATAGCGTGTTATTTTCTGATGAAATTAAAGCAGTATCTCCATCCAAGCATAATGGGTTCCAGAGCAAGACCAGGTTAATCTTTTGGTTTAAGTTTATAGTTACAAACAACTTGTTGTACTAGGATGCTGAAGTGTACAAATAGCGCTCCACAGAAAACTCCAGGGGGCTTACAGTAAGCTGGCTTTGTCTTGGGTTCCACTGCAGTTCATTAATGGGGGGAAGATAGGCCATGTAGGTGATCTTTTATCCAACTTAGGCATCTACTTTAAGAGGGGATGAGTCTCTTTATTTATATGTTTATTTACCTTTGCTTTCTAAGAGACCTAAAGTAGCCTAGATGAGAAGTCTAATCTTTCAGATAGTTATTATAAGAAGGCTATAGGAAGTTAATCATTACAGTAAATTAATCATGCTTGTTAGAGTCTGACCATTCCTTGTTCAGAAAAAATCTAAGATAAATAAAATAACACAATAACCTTGAAATAACTCCTGGTAAGAGTGACTTAAGGGAAAACAACAATTCAGAAAAACTTAGCTAGAAAGCCTTAGTTGTGGAAAGAAATTTTGAGAGAGAGGAAGAATCCTTTGGCTTCCAGAAGTCATGTCAAAAATCTTTCTGTCAAGTAGTTAGATGACTCAGGTAATTCAAAATTGCAAAATAGTGATCATCTGGTGATTAAATCTGGAATGACAGCAAAAATACCAGCTGAAATAACATCTCATATGACATTTTACATAGGCCCTAAACGTTGCTGTTTCCAAAAGTTTTACTAGAAGAAAATGAAAAGGTATAGGAGTAGATTACACTGAAAAGCCACTGTTAGTAACAATGTCAAAATTCCTCACTTGGCCAAATATGATTGCAACACTGGGGCAGTCATGATCACCTTTTTATATTATGTACTTTGTAAGTTATTTTCCTCCTCTAGCGTTCACAAAGAGGATTGTGGTGTAAATGCTACATTCTTCCAAGGACACTTCATATAATTAAAACCATCAATGTATGAATTGAACCTGTTTTTGGCAGACTCTGTTTCTAATTGTTCCACATTCTTATCTGTTTATTTACATTTTTACTTATTTCAGAAACATGTATTATAATTAAGTGCAAGATAATGCATGACTTAACAGCACTAATCCACCACATAGTAAATAATTATGAGCACAATTGGGAAAAAATAAAAAAGGAGCCTTCCTTTTTATACATCTAGTAAAATATCACAAATCAATAATTTCATCATGAATTTCACTTCTCTGAAGAGTACCTTACATGGTTTTCTTATCTTTTTCTGCCTAATAAAGGATAGGTAGAGAATGATCACTACTACTTAGATAGAAATTTCTGTTTAATATATGTGCATATCCTCTGACTCCTATTTGCCCATCAGTATTACTACATTACAATTCAGATACAGCAAGTCACAAGTGATTGCCCATAAATCATAATAAAATATGTCACTTAACATCTAGGTTTTAGTGTAATACCTGAGTTGTCTGGTGAGACCACCTGACATACAATTTGAATTGTATGTGGTTTTTCCATTATCTAAGAAACAACCACATTCTCCAGATAGCTATTGGGATATATGTACAAAATTAAAAATCATTGCAGAAGAAAGTTTTCTCTTTGTAAAATTGTAAAATTCCTTATTTCTTCATTAGAAATGGATGAAGAATATTTTCTGAGCATAATGCTTTTTAAAGGGTAGAAGAATAAGAAAAAATTGTGTAATCATCTTATGATGTAACAACACAAGTTTTATCAGCTACACAAGTCTATATGTCTGTCTCTAAAAATATTAGTCCTGTTAGTATGGAACTTAAATGACTCTTATTTTAATGCTTCTGTTTGTGATCTTCACTGTGTGAAATGATGATTTCTTATGATGGAGCAAGTCTAATATAAATTTACTAAATGTACCTAATAGCAAACAAAGTAAAGCAATGCATCAAGAGATGTTGTAAAACTTAGTGGAATTTTAGACAATAATCTGAACTTTAGTATTTTTTATTTACTATCTTTGGTACATTTTTATTGGTTTTCTGTATAACAGAAGAAACTGCTTTTTTCTTATGCTTTATAATAAAAATTATATTTGTATTTTACTTGGAGAAAGAACAAAACTTTTTCACAAAACCAGCCAGTACAGAGTGAGACTGGATTTTAGGTTTTTATTTAAACCAAATATTGGGAATCAGGTCAGCAGTCCTCCACAATCCACTTAAGAACTTGAAAAAAATTGGAAAACCTAGGCTACTCAAAACTTCTTCTGTGGACAGAGAATACAATAACCAATTGCTCACTTCAAGGGGAAACACAGCACATCTTGGAAATTTAATCAGTCTATAAATATTCCAGAAATTTTGCTTTTAATATGATGGATACACTTGCAAGCCTTTATGTGCTAAAAACCTCGGAGATTCTGGGCAGTTAACTCTTTTAGCGAAAAACTGCAGAGATTAGTAATTGCTTACCCAGATGACTAAGTACCTTAATTAAGGCATAAGGAGCTAGATATTTCCAGAATTTGTCATTTAAGTTGATAAAAAGTGACTTTGAAACATGTTCATTGTTTCCACTGCATGGGAACACTAACTGTAGCATAGAAATCATGACAACTGTGCCAACATGTTGTCAGTGTCACGCAGATTTAAAATGTAAGGACTGTCTCTGCTGAAGAAGGGAAGTGCTGTCTACCCATTACAAGCAAGGATCCATAAACCTGTCCCTCACTGCAAGATGTGCATATGGCTTGTGAACATGACAGTTCATGACAAGCTGAACATGAGCCAGCAGTGCCCTGGAGCCAGGAGGGCCAACCCTGTCCTGGGCTGCATCAGGCACAGCATGGCCAGGCAGGGGAGAGGATTGTCCTGCTCTGCTCTGAGCTGGGGCAGCCTCACCAAGACAAGTTCAAGAAGTGTTTGGACAATGGTCTCAGGCACATGGTGTAATTTTTGGGGTTATTCTGTGCAGGGCCAGGATGATCCCTGTGGATCCCTTCTAACTCAGTTCATTCTATTGTTGTATGGCCTCCAAGGAAAATATTGATTTAAAAACTGATAAAAATTGTCAATCCTTTAGAATGATCCTGTTGTATCAGATCAACAGAAACATTAGTTGTTGTACAGAAAATTCTGCTGTTCCTGCTGCTTCTTCAGATGTACAGAGTTTAAACTTTAACCTTTTTTTGTTTTCAAATCAGGGCAATGAATATCATAGCTGAATATTGCAATTAAGTAACTTACTCTGGTATAGTTGAGGAATAAAATCTCATTGGAACCTTATATCTGACATTTTCTGAATCCATAAACTTACCTTTACTAGACATTACTCTGAGTTAATCTGAGCAAGAATATTTGGGATTGGTGATTTAACTGGAGATTTTTTTTTTTGCTTAACATACTATTCTGGTTCTAGAGTAGATGCCATTGATTTCAGCTCTCCACATGTTAAAAAAAACCAAACACTTCATTTTGAGTTAAAGACTTACTGTTCCTCAGGAGGGCTACATGCAGATTGCCACAGTGAGGAGAACTATATCTGACAAAGTGAATGTATATTCTCCTTTTACATCAGTAAAAAGGAATAAGCAATTGAAGAACATAGCATCCTGACATATACAATCAGCAGAAATTAGATTGACTCTTAGAAAGTCTTTCTTCATTGGCCATAAGTGTAATTTTTCAATATTCTGAAATAACTAAAATATGATGCATAAAATTGCTGAGGAGGTTCAAGGGAGAAAGAGCAATACAAATGTACTGCATTAGGTAAGAGATTTACTTTTCTCTTACAAAATGCATATTCTAATGGTTTGGGAATTTTTTAGTTAAAAGTCATTTCTGCTTTCTAAGAAACTATAAACCTGATATAATATGTTTTTATGCAGACAGTGGTGCCCAAAGTTTTGAAAATTAAATTCACCTTTGCAGTGTCATGTGCCTTTGTGTGCTACCTTCTGCATATAAGTTCAAACTAATCACTTTTTCCTTCAAGACATTACTTTTTATTAACCAATCACTTAAATTTAAAATTAGTAATTTTTGTTTCTGTGAAAGATCTTGCATTCACTTGTCCACTTATGTAAAAGACTCAGTAACTGCTACCATTTTACCATTTCTCAGATGAGATGACAGCGGATAGGTTCCTGCAGATGAGTGAAGAAGACACCACATTGCATAAGAACATAAAATAAGAACCATTCAATGATTAAGAGCCATAAGAAGTAAGTTAAGCACCATGCAACTGATTACTTTCTTGATAGCAGATAATACATGCTATAAGAAAGAGTGTTGGAACACAAAGCTCTGGTGTAGGAAGCGCAAAATATCACTTCCTTAACAAATCTTGCAATTCATGCCTGTTTTTCTTTTTTGAACTTATCTGATGACTTTTGTAGTTCATATAAGATTTTGCCATCTGCTACATTCTATAAAAATCAGTTCCACAGTTTAACAATGCATGGAGTGGTACGAATATCCCTCTTTGTTGTGTTGACGAATTGTCTGCAATATGGTGAAGGGATGACTTAAGTTCCTTACAAAGACATTTATGCCTGGAAAGGGGAGAGAACACTGCTCCCCTTTTTGAAGCTCTTAGAAGAAAACAAAGTAGTAGCTCTACAAAACATTCTTGTTATAATTTTAGGGGTTTCTCCAAAACCAGAAAATGTTACAATAGACATTGGAAAGTAGGTATACTTGCATGACATTTCCTTGAAAACAAATTACTTTTCTTTTTTTATTTTTTAAGATCAGATAGTTAAAAATATCAAGAAGAAAACATTCTTAAAAATTAGAGAGGTCTTAATAAGTTTGTTCTCTTGTGCAGATAATAGAAAATGTTATAGGTAGTTGATGGAATAAAATGTAGAATGAAAGACTGATGAAACAAAATGCAGAAAATGCAGAAAGTACAGTACTTTCCTATGAGGAATACATTTAGAAATCACAACCACAGTAATCTGAAACCACCAATGTAAATGTGTAGAAGTAAATAATGCTGTTCAAGTTCATGAAAGGACTTTTTAATCCATGCAGTATATAAAGAATAGTTTTCTTATACCATTCCATTACTAATATTTTTTTTTTACAAAAAAATATTCATTTCAAGAATAATGTAAAATATGTGTAATTTAATAGTTGTGATATTCAGTGCCATAAAAGGAGAAAACATATGTTGTTATTTAAAAATGTATATGTATGGTGTGTTGCCACTTTGGCTGAAGCATTGGCAAAAAAGCTTTGCTCTAGCACTTTCTTTTAATAAATTACTGACATTATTATAGTGAAGTGAAAACAATGCTCATGCTTTTGCCCCTGTTCATCCACCTTACAATACAGAAGCTGTAATTTTTTTCTTCTTGTGTTGGGGGCAGTTTTCCAAGTAGAAGAGCTCTAAATCTTTGCTGTCCCATAAATACGCGAACATAAACAGTGATTTATTGCAATTTAGTTCCTGTTTTGGTGGAGGAGGTTTATGGTGCTGAGAAAACTCATTAATCTAATTCACAGCTCATAGTATAAACATAACCTTTACAATATATAACAGCAGAAATTATGTGTGCTTATGATTTACTGTTTGTGTTTTTGAAGGAGAAAGAAGTGCAAACTTGCTTTGCCACTTCCAGTTTTAGTACTCATTGATTAGGTTGAAGAATGAATATGAAACTGCTATAAATAACAATTTATGTGCATTTAGTTTCTTCTGGTTTCAATTTTAATATAAATACTAAAATTTAGAGGTTGTAAGAACAGCTTACTGGGAGCCAAACAAGCAACTTTAAAAAGCATATCACAGACAGAATTGCTATTAACCTGTTCATTTTTTGCAACACTAAATCTACTTAAAAGACAGATTTCTGAAGTTCTTTCCCGAAAATTTGCAAAACACAAAAAAAGCTAAGAGATTAAGTAACTGTATTGTAGTAGCGTGAAATTACCCTTTAGGACTTACATAGTTAGGTATGCATATTTTATTAGGTTTCATACACTCACTGAAGTGGAAAACCTCAATTTTGAATCTTGAGAGGCTGTTAATGTAATAATTGTAATATATTCATATCATGTAATGCTATTAGAAGTTTACCTATGCTTCCTCTGAATTTTAAGAGAAACCTGTGATGCTTGAAAAATCAGCATATTTTTTGTTAAGTGACCAAAAGGACTATCGAATTCTGTTTTTTCTATTTTCACTCACTGTGCAGAAAATCTTGAATAGGGATCACACCTATAATTATGAAATCACAACATTTTTTTATATATGTTCTGGGATATTGTTAATATGTTTCTTGTACTTATAATATTATAGAGAATATTTTGCAAAATGTGTATGTGATGTCATTGGAATGTGGCATGGTTAGATATATTTAGTTCAAGTCTTTTGAATATGTTACAATTTATATAAAGTTAAAAATATATTATCAAAAACTCTTAACCAATCAAAGCATAGTTCTTTTAAAGAGCCATGTTCCCTGTATAAGACAGTATTTTAATAAAGAATTCATGAAAGTAAAGTTTATATAATATATATGCTTTCATTAATAATTCTGATATACTGATATATTATTGCTACTAATAATCTTAAAAAAATGGATTTTACTATTCAGAAATTATGAGAAAGCTAGGAATCATTACAGTGATAAAATATAGTGTAAAAATGTGATTTTCATATTGTAAATGAAGCTTCAATTTAAATTCACTAAAATTACTATAGAAATTCCTCTTGGAAAGATTTTATTATTGAAATATTATATGAATTAAAGGTAATTCATAAACCCTGTAATTCCTTCAAACTGTAATCAAATATTGCTGACTAGAATCTATTTTATAAAGAATGTTGATCACTTATAGTTCATCTTTCATCTGAGATCACTGGTTATCTCCTTGTGACCAGAATTTATTTCTGAGTCACATCTTTGCATTTATAAGATGTATGGAAGGAAATGATATTTCTTTACATAATGCTTCAGAGTTTTTCCCAATTCCTTTCTTTTATATGGTGACACTTTCTGTATAATGCAAGAAACTAAACTATCTGCTAGAGTAGTACATATTGAAGCAATGTAGGTGTAATATGCTATTTTATTTTAAATATGTACATTAATTTCTAACTTAGCTTTTTATTGATTACTCAACTTTTGTTCCAAGCTGTGAAAAGAATAAATAAATGAGAGTTATCCCTTCAACAGTTGTTAGGAGGAAAATACTGTGGTGTCTCTAGTCACATGAGAAGAATGGTGATATTCTTCAAGAAAGTATTACTAAAAAAGGGGGGAAAATTAAGGACAAGGACACATTTTAATAAATTACTTTGTGACTTATACATTTAAAATACTATTTTTTAATGCCTAAATATTCATGTATTTTTGAGTACTGAGTAATATATTATTCCGAAAGTTAAGCAGACAAAGCTTGGATGACTGTGGGTAAAATTTCTACACCATACGAGGACACTGATGACGCATAATTTTAAAAATTAGAGTAACAAGTTGATTTAACCTGAAATTCAGTAGAATTTTTCAGATACTTTCCCTAGAACCTATTTTAATTTTCCTTATTAAAGCTGCATGGTGGAATACATAAACTCTTTTACTTGTATTAGTTAATTTTTTACAATATATTTAAGTATCATGAAGTGATGATCAAGGGAGGCCTTTAAGAATATCATTACAGATATTCTACAATCTATCTCTCTCTACAATCAGAGACAGATTGTAGAATATCTGTAATGATATTCTTAAAATAAAAATTTTTCATTTCTTCAAGCAACTGCAGAAGAGCCAATTACTAATTCTGGATAAAAAATATTGAGTTTTGATGGACTCAGGTAATAGAGAACAGTTGACCATATTACAGAAATGTGAATCATAACAGTGAAATGCTTGGCAATGTATGTTTGAGATTTTAAACATAAGGGCCTTATACTGACCCTAAATTGTATAATCAATAATAATGTATGAACAATGATGTAGTAATGCTAGGGAATTACAACACCCTAAGTGAAGCAGTCTAGCTAATAAGAAAATGTTTTCTTGAATGCTAAATCTACTGAGTGAAAAATCAAAACTGAACACTGGCACATTTCAAAGAAATGCTTTATATAAAGCAAGCCAGTCTAAATCTAACAACTCAATGAAGTATTCTAATATTATAATATTCATAAATCCATAAATCAACTCATATAGTGTTGTACAAGTCTGTAAGTAGGATTCCCCAGTGCATGAAAATCAGAAGAACACAATCCACTTCCAGCTTGGTAAATCAGGCCCAGGCCTAATCATGCAAACCTGAAGATAAGTTATTATGTTCAATGGAAGACATTTGTATGACAGGCAAGTACCATTTAATGTAATCCTACCCAAATCTATTCCCATAGTTCACTAATTCATTAGTGAAAATACTCAAGCTGAAGAAAATTTAGAGCATGTATGCCAATAATATGTTTCAATGTTATGTGCAGCAATGTCTCTCACATATATTGTCTCTCACAGTGTCCTCCTGGACAAAAATGTTCAGCATCCAGTCAGGCAAGTCCATCATACATTGGGTGAACATTTGACTGATGGGTTGGGCTCAAAGCATTCTAGTAAATGGGGTTATGCCAGGCTGGCAACCCATCACCAGTGGGGATGCCCAAAACCTAATTTTAGGGACCTTAATTTTTTCATAAATGACCTGGTGAAAGAATCATATGTATATTGAGTAAGTTTGCTGATGATAGCAAACTAGAAGGAGTTCGAGGGTGGAAAGGTCTTACAGAGAGGTCTGGATGGATGTGAGAACTGGGTAATCGCCAAATGTATGAAATTCAACAAGAGAGAGTGCTATGTTCACCACCTGGCATGGGGTAATTCTGGTGATATGTACAAATTGGGGGACAAGCGGCTGGAAAACAGCCTTTCAGAAAGAGACCTGGGCAGATTGGGTTGTTGGGAAGTTGAATACATGTCAACAGCTGTCTGAGCAGAAAAAAGGGCCCAGCTGTGTCCTGGGGGGCCTTAAGGACAGTATAACTGGCTGGTCAAAGAAGGCAATTGTTCTTCCCTACCATTCTTGCATTGCTAGCTCCAGTAATTTGTGTGGTTTTGACCACCTCAAGGCCTCTGAGAAGCTGCAAGGGATCTGGGGTTGTTTAGCCTGGAGAAAAGGAGGCTCAGGAGTGACTTTATCACTCTCTACAACTACTTACAAGGAGGTTGCAGCCAGGTGGGAATTGGCCTCTTCTGCCAGGTAATAAGTGGCAGGATGAGAGGAAATGGCTGCAAGTTGCAGCAGGGAAGGTTTGAAATTAAATACTATGAAACATTTTTTAATGAGAGGTTTACCAATCATTGGAAGAGACTCCCCAGAGAAGGGGTTTAAAAGATATTTAGATATGGCACTTAGGAACATGGTTTAGTTGTGGATTTCACATATTTAGGTTTACAATTGAAACTTGATGATTTTAGAGGTCTTTCCCAACCCAAAAGATTGATTAATATATGACAAACTCCACCCAAGTAGGCAGGACAAAGACAAACCTGTCTTGGCAAAGACAGGGGTTTTTTTAGGGAAAAAGAATACCTGAAATCAGTCTACTAGTGAAATTTTAATTCAAATGTCTCTGATGGTATAAGAACCAGAGGTAATAAAATGAAGACCATTTAGGGTAATAAAATGAAGATCAAACTTCTAAGAAATAAAAATACAACTATATTAATCTTTGTAAAGGGACCACATTTTGAGAACTTTCCTTTATGAATAAACCCCATTCACTTACCATAGATGATAATTTTCTCTTTTGTATCTTTTTTTTAAGTGAGTCCTGGTACCTCTTTCCAAAGAAGTGTTGAGAAAGGTTTTTTCCCTAGGTTATTTTCCTATGAGCAAACTAGAGCACAATGAACACTCATTCTGTCTAAAGTATGCTGATTTACTTTACTCTTTAACATTACACTGATTGTCACATAAAAATATTTTCTATTAAAAGAAACATGGGCGTGTGACACTTATGCTACATCCACCCCTTACAAAAATTAAAATACTTGACAGCAAGTTTTGATGGATTCAAAATTTCCATCAAAGAAACATATCACCAGCATTCTTTTTTGGATCATGATATTCATATATCCTAAGAAAGGCGTACTGTGGGTTTAATTGAACAGCATTTAAGAGTAATTCTAAAGGATCACCAACTGTGTCTTCACAACTCTAGTTCTAGGTGGGAACATCTTGTAGGAGTATAGATTTATCTTTTAAAGGTGCCTAAGTTGCTTCACTATATAAAGAGCCCAGATCCCTCTAGCTCTGAATATTCACTAGAAACTGATACTCTTGCAGTGTTACGTCACTCCTTTTATGCCAACATGGACTTGCAATAGGATATTCAGATAATTTAATTTAGAAACTCTTTGAAGTATTGAGATAATAATCAATGCTGGGTTTGTTTGGTCCCATTTCTGTCCTATCAGTATCTGAAGGCCACTTTTTTATGCATTTTTCCTCTCCTAGAGTTTTGGAATGCAAGCTTGACACTAGAGTTTAACTCTTATATCATCTTTCAACAATTTGCATGGAGGGAGATTAAGTTCATGTACTCCTAGAACATTGGTTTGAGCAAGTTGTATAAACATTCCCAAGAAGAGGGATAAAAGGACCATTCATTCTAACTGAAGGTAGATATATAAGCAGATGACTAGTTTTATTTCTGCATCTCCAGATCACAATCCTGACCTCTAATTATACACTTAATGCTGTTTCAGTGAGCAGCTTCTATATATTTTAAAATAAATACTTCAAATCTCCTGACCTCCCACATTAGTTTCTCATGATCTTTTAGATCTTTTCTACGCCACAGTGTTATCCTCCTAGATTTTCCAAGAAAAATTGGGAGGACGGAGTAGAAAACACCTTTTCAATTGTTTCTGGTTTTTTTTTTCTTTTTCTTTTTTTTTTTTTTTGTTTTGTTTTGTTCTTTTTCATTAAAACAAGCTGTCAGCTTCTCCTTCTTTTGTTAATCAGAGATTCAACAGTATTTCAGGCTGAGCTGAATTTTTCCTTCTCCCTCCTGCTAATAACTGCAATAGAAGATTTTGCAAAGGATTCATTCTGCTTGAGGTAGGCTCCTCTTCCTATGCCATGTACCCATGCTGAGAAGGCATAAATCCACCTGGCTACATCATACCTTGAAGGGAGACTATGGAAGGGACATTTTTGTCCAACTAATAACAGACCAGGAGTTGATAAGGCTCCAGTAAACCTCAGTTGCTCTTCCACATGATATGAAAGACTTTCTTTGAACAGATCAGAGTCATTATAGAATAAAGTACAGGAAGATACGTGTAGTCACTGTTTCAACACTTTGTCTGAAAGAGTTCACAATGTATGCATTTCTACACAATAGGCCTATCTGCAGTGCTGGGCAAGGATGATTCCATGTAAAGGCAGTTTTCCTAGAAGAAGGAATCTTCTTTATCTTCCCATCCTGCATCCAAAAGCAGATGCAGCCTTGATCTAGGATAATGGTTTGTACAGTAAGAGGAATGGCAATTTCATCTCATGATGTATCACCTCTGTGTCTGTAATTTGGTAGGGATGGTAATGACAATGTGTATAAACTTGGTTTTTTTCTATTCCTTTGAATTCCTGGATGCAAAGTACTCCTTTTCATACAGAAGTGCTGTTTTCTCGTAAAGAATCTGCTACCAACTGGAAAAGTTTCCAGACTGCTCAGCACCATCTCTAGACTGTAAGGATAGCTTTGCAGGTTGACTCCTGCTGCTGTTTCTTGATTAAGGTTACAGTGTATCAATACTTTCTTTTTGTTGGAGACCAAGAAGCTATAATGGGCAATTGTCTACCTATCTCCAGGATCCCTGCTGCTGTTCTTGAAGAGAAAGTTTGGCTTCAAAAATAAATTCCTAGTACTCTCAAAATAATTTTCTGTTTTGGAAGAAATGTGGTAGTATTACTGTAACTAGTTGTTTGCTCTTGACATTGTAGTCCTATGTATTGTTAATGGTAGAAAGCTGTGTATGGTAGGTCAGATAAGTTCTTTACCTGTCTACTTTGTTTTCTTTCTCATCCATTATCTTTGTTTCTCCTCTTTTCACCCTTGGATAGCTGATCTCCATGAAGAGAGAAGCCCATATAGCTCATTATTTCGCGTTTTCCGCCTCACAGATGGTAACCCCACCTGCAGATCTGCCCTTTTTATGCCATTACTAACTTCATGCTCTGTTTAAACTCTGTTATGTTTGCAACCAGGTCACCTGCTGAGGGAATGGCTACTTCTGACAAGACCCAATCTCCTATTGAGCAAATGGGCTACAGACGCAGAGGCCCAATTATTATTAAGTGTTAGGATAATTGTAATTATAAGTTGAGTGTTTCATTATAATACAGCTGTTGAGGCTTTAATGCATCCCTGTAATGTGCTTTATTAATAACTGCATAGAACTGCTGACTTTACAATTTTCTGGATCACATTTATGATAACAAAAGAGGATATGAAAATGAATTCACTACGGGAGACCTACTGTGTTAGTTACTATGATTCACAAGTTTATTATGGTAATAAAGCAACATGAGACAATAACATTTGGAACTGAAATACACTAATGATGCTTCATATTGTTCCAAAAACATTATGCAAAAGTGGTAAAAAGTGTTATGACTTGCAGATAGTCAAATTCAACAGATGTCAAACTACTGAATAAAAGTGAAGAAGACAGTAATGTTAGCCCCTGAATCATTTGATGCTTCCTTCCAAGTCTTCCAAAGTTAAGAGAATGTTTAAGTTGGTTGGTTGATTGATTGGTTGGTTGGCAGAAAAAGGGGATTTTTATTAACTTAACCAATTTCACTCAAATCAATATTTGAGTGACAGACTATGTGATCTTGTCTTCAGTAGAGGTTTTCGTATTACATATGTTAGTTCTAGTGCTATAACCAGTATACAGTGTACAGAGGAGTAGTAGCAAATAAGTCTTGCAGCAAAGCTGTGCTGTGACTTGTAAAATATGTCATATTAGTGAACACTGAAGAGTACAATATGCATTATGTGCGCTGAAGCACGATAAGCATGATGAGAATCACGGAAAAATCATAATTTAAAATAAGATTTAAAAAAATATAAACAGACACTATCTCAGAACACAAGATTTTAATGATAAAAGAGGTATCATGCAAAAGTGATTTAAAAATACTTTATCATAAACTGTATTGAACAGATTGTTGTAGGAAATTTGCAAAATCAAGAAAAGAAATTTAAGTGGAATATTTACCTGCAAATAGTGGTAGACATAGAATCTGGTGTCCCTATGTGCCACTTAAAATATGGTAGAAGCATAGTTCAACTATCTTGGGGAACTGCTTAAAACAGTAAGTTTTTTCATTCCTTGGACATCTACTCAAGTACCTAGTTTTCATTATTCTGAAAATGTTTTATCTACTTAATTTTGTTTGTCAACACGTTTGAGATGTGATTTTTTTCTGAGATGGGCATTTTTTCTCTAATTGTAAAATTTAATATCAAACTACAGTTAGATGGCTCTTTAAAAGAAAAAGGGGTTCTGCAAACATATTTGGAGCTATGAGTCCTGAATAATTAGGACTCTGCTGTATGTAGTATTAATCAGGCTCTCTCCTCTGGCCGGTCTTGTGGTTTATACACACTGGACTAAACTGTGGCCTGATGTTAACTAGAAACTAGAACAAAACTCTATGCAATTGTGGTTGCCCACTTTTGACTTTATAGAAATTACTAGGTCTTCTCACAAGAACCTCTATGAGTGAATGCATAATGTAGTAGATTATTAGGCAAAAAGTGTTTTTCTCCACTCTTATGTTGAAGAGTTCCAAGACTGAGTTCCAAGAAGCTTGTGGTGGAAATTTCGGGTAATTTTCCTGTAGTACAAATAGCTAGATAGTTGATCTAATTAACTTGAGTTTCTTTTTGAAAAAATATCATTTGAAGATTTCTTACACATTGTAATGGTTTAACCTCAGTTAGCAGCTCAACCCCACACACTCACTTACTAGCGGGATTGGGAAGAGGATCAGAAGACTGAAAGTGAGAAAAATCTTGGGTTCAGATAAAGACAGCTTAATAGATAAAATACAAGCCATGTGCTCAAGCAAAGCAAAGCAAGAAATTAATTCACTGTTTCCCATGGCCAGGCAGATGTTCAGCCATCTCCAGGAAAGCAGGGCTCTGAGCATTCTTTTCTTTCTTCTTCTTTCCCCATCTTTATCTGCTGAGTATGATGCCATAGGGTCTGGAATATCCCTTTGGTCAGTTGAGGTCTTTGTCTTCTCTACACTTCATGTGTACCTCCAGCCTCTTTCCTGATGGGGTGGTACAAGAAGCAGAAAAGGCCTTGGCTCTGTGTAAGCCTTGCTCAGTAATAACAAAAATGTCCGTTATCAGCAGTTTTCAGCACAAATCCAAAACACAACCCTATAACAAATACTCTGAAGAAAATTAACTACTCTTCCCCAGCCAAAACCAGCACATATATTAAATAAAAAAAGACAGCTGCCTTATCTGGATGGACTGTATGTCTGTCTGCTTATCTTCAAAGGAGTTCCTCCTTAGACTCAACAAAGAACTTTATGTTAGATAAGCTGATTTACCTCCATGGGGCCAATTACCTAAAATCTTGGTGAGGTGGGTGTTTAACAACATGCCTAAACTAGGATGCCATGGAAGAATATTTAGTCTTATACTAGTTGGGTTGGAAGGAGCCTTTGAAAGGCTCCTGCAATAAACACGGACATATTCAACTAGAACATGTTTTTCAAAGCCCTGTCCAAACTGACCTTAAATGTTTCCAGGAATGGGACAACTCTAATTATCTATATGATAATCTCTTCTAGTGTTTGACATTCATTGTAAAAAACATGTCTTCCTTACATCTTGTCTAAATCTGCCCTCTTTTAGTTTAAAACCATTACCCCTTATTGTTGTGTGATAGGATATGCAAAAAAGTTTGTCCCCATCTTCCTTGTAAGCCCCATTTAATCACCAGGTTATGCATAGGTCGCTCCAAAGCCTTGTCCACTGATGTGGGCACTCCATCATTTAAGGCCGCTGGGTTGGTCAGGCAGGGCTTGTCCTTGGTAAAGACATGCTGATTGTCTCGAATCACAACCTTGTGCCTTAACATAGACTCCAGGAGGTTCTGTTCCCAGCCACAAAGGTGAGGCTGTCAGGATGCTATTTCCCAAGCTCCTCCTTTCCACTCTTATTAAAAATGCATGTAGTCTTGAATTAATTGTCAAATAAACGTTATAAGATGCAATGGCCCATCCTTCACAGTGCTGATCAGTTTGAAATCTGGTGAGTCTCAAAGTACCCTACTATTCTTAGACACTTTTTCTGCATTGATTATAGAGAAATTCACAGCATCAAAAGATGAAATAAGAAGTGTAAAAGAAGACTGGAGTCTTGAAAAATTTCACTAGACTCAAAAGTATTTGGAAATGTGGAAGATTTAAAGTTCACTTGAAATGTGTAATAAATGGGTGGCAGCAGAAGACATTTAGAGGCAGTCATATTTCTAAAGCAGCTATTTCTGAAGCATTACCTGATTTTAATACTGTTCAGTTAATTCAAGCAGAGGAGGCTAGCTCTTTAACTATTAAAGATATAAGAGGTACTTAGCTTCATGTAAAATAGATGGAAAGGTGCTTTTAATAGAGTTTATTAAAAGAAAAGCAGAGTAAAATTTGTAATGCATCTCTGAATGAGATCTCTTGCAATTTGGGGGAGCAATTGGAATCCCCTATTATAAAATAGAAATAGAAGGAAAATTATAAAGTAGGACAAATGAACATTAAAAGAACCTGACTGAAAACAAATTTAAGATAACAAAATAAGCAGAATTTGGTAAGCAAAGAAATTACCTGAAAAAACCTGAATATGATGGAAAACAGACAGGATTTTTGAACTGTTGGAGAAGGTACTATGAAGAATGATATTAAAATAGAAAGATATGAGAAATTAAAAACTGGAGTCCATTCAGAACTATGCACAGCAGAGTACAAAGCCAATTCATCACATTTTGGAAAACACCCCAAGAAATTCTTATGACCGTGAGAGATTGCAAGTATCAAAACAGAATGTGCCTTATTTACAAAGAGAATAAACTATCATTGATTTAGAAGACCTATTCCTGAATTATTATAGCAATAAAAGAATGGATGAAAGCTGTATAGGAACTGTACTAATTTGAGTGAAAGAAAGGGACTGTGGTACATGAAATAATGAAATTAGTACTGTTAAAGAGATCCATAAGTAACAAAAATGAGACAGGATAATTATTTGGGTCTTAACCAGATTATTTTGTCCACAAACCTAATTATATGTTTGTATAAATATTTGTGCCAGTATATGGGAAAATTGTCTCTTTTTTTCATTTCTACAAGGAGTGTACCACTAATGATTAGGTTATACCTGGTCACTCATTTGACTTAAACATAAATGAAAAAAAATACTGAATATGCAGATAGCACAGAGGGAAATTCTGGAAAACTCACCATACTCTAAAATAGAGTTTAAAGAGGACATTTTGTTTTAATCTTGATATTAGAGATTGAAGAGGAAATGCATAATAACTTGTTTATTAATAAAACTTGTTTATAAATAATAACTTGTTGTAATTTATTGTATAATAACTGTATTATTGTATAATAATTGTATTTTATTATTGTTGAATCATAAGAAAAATGCAAAATCATGGAGAAAAGACTAAGAAAGCTAGGGACTTATGCTTATAGATAGGCTCAAGAAAGAAAATACCTAGAAATTCACTTTTTCATTTAACTGCAGTGGGAAACAGTGTTTGAGAGTTGGCTGATGCCAGGTAATGTGATTTACTATCCCAGTTCTGGCATATGACCATATAAAACTAGAGCTCATGTTTGTGCACACTGTATGGCTTCTTGGAAAGTGCCATTTCCTCAACTCGTGTTGCATATTACTGGGAAATGCAGCAGATTTATTTCATTGCATAGATACAGATAATTTTTGCGGAGATGATATTTTGTTGTGAAAAGTGTCAGTAAAGGAATGTGGCCAGGGATTCCAGCCAATCTTGGAGAGAATCATAGCTTCTGGACTTAATCTAAACAAAAAAAAACAAGGAAAAAATTAAGCTTTTGTTTTTCAAAATATACCTGGGAAGAAATTAAGATGTAAGAGAAGATCATTGGCATGCCTGCCATAGCAGAGAAGAAAGGATAACCCCAGAGTGCTACAGCACAAATTTGCACAATAAAGATGATATACAAATTCTAGTTAAAAATGTACAGGAATAAAATAAATTTTAAAATTATATTTATTTATACTATTTTATAGCATTTCATAATTGTTCAAAAATTAACTTTAGCCATTTAGAACTCTTCTGATGAACAAAAAACTGATATGTGCCTGTTGTATGCTAGTAAATGTATCTTTGCAGCTTTTCTGGTGGGAGGTTAATTGCCTGGGAATTTTTTACAATACACTTGAATTTCTGCTTTGACTGCACTGCCTTATTCATACATGCATGCTAAAAAAACTTGTGTTTCATGATGGCTGTTCTAAATGTCATGGATTATTTAAACAACTACATTTTATTGTGTTCATATAGAGAATGTAAATATGTT
Source organism: Agelaius tricolor (assembly GCF_023055355.1). Classification (NCBI taxonomy): domain Eukaryota; kingdom Metazoa; phylum Chordata; class Aves; order Passeriformes; family Icteridae; genus Agelaius; species Agelaius tricolor. The sequence continues at coordinate 48,943,709 of NW_027269267.1, read as the reverse complement.
CTTAGTGTTAGGTATGAAAATCTTTAATTCTAGGGGGAAATTGGTAGCTCAAATTGACTGTGAGCTACTTACTGACCCTTTCTGTGATTCATTCCTGAATTGTGTTGACAAATATCTTCCCTACAGATGTACAGATTTCCACCCTAAATGTACCCAGATCAGACAGATTCTGTACTTCTAGATCCCATATCTGGAACAATATTTTTTAAAAAAGCATGACAACCTAACCTTTCTGAAACACCTAGAAAACTCTTTATACAGTGCTTGTTTTTGGTCACAGGCACACAAAAATACTGTCAGGTTCCATTTAAAATACTAATTTGTAATCTTTGTTCCATCTTTCATGTAAATAGTTGCATATTTTTCAGGGTGTTTTTCAGATCACCTTTATATATCTTATTGCCTGAAAAGGTAGAATTAATTTATTAGGAGAAAGTCAAGATATTAAGCAAAATCACCAACAGGTCATTGATCATTTCCCCTTTGATTATGGGAGCTTCGTTGTCCTCATTTTCCTGTTTTTCTGCTCAGGAAGCGGGGTAGCTGGAGAACAACTGGTGTTACTAAGACCAAGTCAAAGAAAGCATTTTCCTCATCCCTTATCACTACCTTTTCCCTCACTCCCAATAAAGGATGAAGGGTCTGCTTTGCCCTCCTTTTGCTACTAATCTATTTGTAGAAATTTTAATAGTCTTTTATAGAAGTTGCCAGATTAATTCTTATTTGAGCTTTGGCCCTTTCAATTTTCTCCCTGCAAAACCTCATAATATCCTTGTAATCTTGAGCTGCCTACCTCTTCTTCCAAAGGTTATAAATGTTCCTTTTTTTCCTTGAGTTCCAGCCAGCTTGGTCTTCTCCACTGGCTCATCTTTTGGCACAAGGTGATGGCCTACTCCTGCCCCTTTAATATTTCCTTCTTGAAGAATGTCCAACCTTCCTGGACTTCTTTGCTCTTCAGCATTGCCTCCCAAAGGACTCTCTCAACTAGTCTCCTAAGCAGTCCAAAACCTGCCCACCTGGACGTGGAACACTTTTATTGTCCTTTCTGACAATAAAATATCAGTCAGATCCTTAATAATGGTGGTACAGCATTCAGTCTTTTTGATCTACGTGTTTTGTAAAAGAAAATACTTTTAAAATTTTAATGTTGTTGGTTACTGGTTAATATTTTATACCTTAAAAGCTTGTTGTGAGAAATCATAACTGGTCCAGCATAGCTGGACCATATTTTTCTTTCTGCTGAGACTCATGTTGGGTACCAACAGCCAAAGCTCATATACTAAGTAAAGCAGTCTGCTGAGAAACTGAGTTATTTTTCTGAGAAACTTAGCTTCTAGTGATTTGTAAACAAAAATTTCAGCATTTTCAAGGCTAAATAAATGTAACTATGAAGTTTATAGGGTTTATCTTTAAAGATATTTAGGATTCAGTCTTGAGTTACAAAACTCATTACTCTAAATAATTTCTTCCTGTGAAACTAGAAGACCCAGGACGTTTAAGAAAGCTTAGCAAAATCATTTTGTCAATGTTTAAACAGCTGCATTGAAGTAAGAAGTTAGCTGCATGCAGGCTATGAGTGATGAAGTGTCTTCTTCTGCCTGAGAAAAAAGAAATACTGAGACTTGTCAGAGTTTTTGTTATAACAAAGGGTGCAATGATAAACTAACTGGCAGTTCGTGAATAACTTTGTTGGAATCAAACTGCCTAGAAAAACAAAATAAATTTAAAAAAACCCTTACCATGTCCCCTGTGCTTCTTGAAGAGCAATTGTGATCTTTGATTCCTGTTTTATGTATCAGATCCCTGACTTATGAGTCATGCAAGTGTGTCACAATATCCTACCATATGTTGAGCTATGTTGGAACTATAAGAGTGTGAATGATCAAGCATTCACTTGGGATGACTGTAGAAGACATGTTATAGTGGCAATATCTGTCAACTTGGTTTTCATTTCGGTCTGTAAAATAAAAAAAAAAAAGAAATAGCTTTGACATTTTTAAGGGAAAGATACTAAAGCGCTGCTGGGTTTCAAGGGTTTTTTGAAATTTCTTTTTTTTTTTTTTCTTGGTTGTATAAGTGAAAAATCACTGGAAAGTGAAAGAGAAGAATTCAGGTTTTTCAATTTTTAAATGCCATGGCATGATTATTTTAGTTGCAGGAACTATCTATAAATGTCAAATGACAGAAAATATCCTTCTGCTTTATACATAAAAATTCAAAACTTTCAATTTACTTTCAATACAGATGGGTTTTATATTTGATTAAGAAAAACAAAAAAAATCTATTTCAAAGACCTCTCAGTTGGAAATTCTTGCCAGAAAAGCTCTTCAGTGGAAGTATTTAATGGTATTGCCTCAAAAAAATAGCCAAACTGAATTCCCAGTTTTTTTTGTATGAAATGTATAGCTAATACTTTCCTCATTTGAAGAAAATAGAATATATTAGTATATGTAAATACTATATCATACCAGACAATAACAGAATAAATTAAAAATACTTTTTTTTTAGTTGTTGACCTATAGTTACATTTTTTTTCAAGATAAACATTTTCATTTTACAAGAACTTTTTCTGCAGTAGGTGATTTCCCAGGTAGTAAAACACACATATATTTAATTTCTGATCTCCAAAATGAGCAACTGTTATCATATGGAGAACAGCCGCTCTACATAAACATAATGATTCCAGATGAAAAGTGTCTTCGTCTAACATACATTTCTGTGCAGGATAAAATTGCACACAATGGCAGTAGCTAAGATGAAATTGCTGCTTAATTATGAACATTCTTTGTGTGTTATAATTTAAACATGAGAGTTAATAAAGCTGAGTACAGCAACACTGTGACCAGTATGAGAAAATCCTTGTTTATTTTAAATAAACTCTTGTTTATTTGAATAAACTACTAAAAGGGGCTAGGTAGTGATATTGGGATTCAGGTAATTTGGAACATCTCAAAATCATTTATCTCCTCAGATTTTTGAGAACCACTTTTATCAGCTTTGTTTTGTTGCACAGACTTTTTTTTGAGCACCAGCCAGGTTCCAGAAGTACAGTTTTAAACCTTATAGATGGGTGATTTTATTCATCACTTCAGCCAGTGGTATCAAAATTTCATACTGAGAAGAGTCAGGTCAATAATTACTGTGATTCTTTGAGGATGTCTGTTAACTGTCCCAATCAAAGCCATAAATTATTAACTGCTTGTCTAGTTTCTCTCTTCTATGCAACCATACAGTTTAGAAAGGGCAGGGATATAATACCTGGAATATCGGATCCTCAAAAGACAATCTCTCCAAGACTGGACCCTCAATTATTTATGGCTTATGTACTAAGCATATCAAATGGTTTAATTTAAGGTTATTTTCAGCTGAATAAAGAGGTGTGAAAAGAGAATAAGGAGTTGTCTTTTGCTCTTGTTCTGTCACAAGGCTTTTTCCTATAATGTATCTATTAGCTATCTCATAGAGTTTGAAGAGAGGCAAGAGGTCATTATTACACCTTTACTGCTCAGTTGTAGAGCACTCAGAACTTGTTTGTAAAACACATGTGTATATGGAAAATAAGATACATATCTCCCTTTGGTGTATCACATTCTCTTTGCCTTAATTTCTTCTAAACCAGCCTGATTTAGAAAGTAATAGACCTATCTTTAAAATGTATTTGCATATAAATGGCAATATGGAAATATAAATTTTTTCAAGAATCAAGGAGAGTCAGATTCAAACCATTAATCAAAAATAATAATACACATGTAATTTTATTTATTCCATTAAATATTCATTGGATTGTAACAGTTTATTGCTATTACTTAGCCAAATTAGATTCAAATGGATGGCCAAGAGGTCATTGCCTTAAAACCCATAATAATCCTTTCAGGCATTCATTCCCCTAGGAGCACTTGAAAGTGAGCTTTAGTTTATTACTGTGATAAGATAATTTTAAGTTTTAGAGAACTAACATGGGAAAGGGACTGTAATAACCTTCTGGCATGTTTAAAGACCATGAGCTAAGAATATTCTACAGCAGAGTACTGAAGAATTTTCTATAACTTAGCGTAACATTGAAAATCTGTTGAATATCTGGTTCTGAGACAAAATATTTTCAATCTTCTCCTCTTTACATTGTAGCTTTTTATTTGCTTAAAACACTGCCAGATTTCTTGGTTTTATTTTTTTTCCAGCTTTTACTTCTGTATTTTAATTGTAATGTATTCATTATTAGTACATGGGCAAGTATACTACAGCTTTCATTTTGGTTAAGGACTCACACTGTGTAAAAGAAAGGTTGAAAAACTGCTATTTTCTGTCTCTACCAATACAATGAATAAACTACTAAGTGTCCCCTGAATGGCACCTTTTTCTTTTTTTTTTCTTTTTTTCTTTTGTAAGAATGAGCTAAGAAAGCAATCCCATCCTAATGGGAAGAATACAAAATCAGATAATTGTGAATTTGTGATTTACTGCTCTATTGACCCATAACATACTCACTAACATTAACTGGGCCAAGTGTCATACAAAGCAGTCTCAAGCTTTCTGGATTCTATGCTCCTTTTTCACTTGTTAACCACCTTTGAGACTCAGAGCTCCCTTTGGAGGAGAGTGCTTGACTGTTGAAAGTATCCTCCTCATGAATCAGAAGCTATTCAAAATGTGGATGTTTAATATTCTGAGATCATCTCAAGCTGCCTCAATTGGTCTCAAGAGGGCCATTAGTGTTTAAGATATCAGTGTCATAATGCCAAACTTGATCTAGGGAGGCACAGGGCAGAACACTAGAGCAGTGGCATGAGTCATTACTGAAATGATGCCTACATGGCTGCTATGGTTAATGTCCCACTTTTTGTGGATGTACAATGACTATTGACAGTGCAAAATCCTACTTACACAGTAGAACATAACTAATAAGCAGTGGTGCTGCTAATTTTTAAATAAGTGATTTAGGATTACTAGGTTAGATTAAGAAGTTGTTCTTTCCACACCCTTGAGAACGTAATGGAGATAAAACTCTAATGTGGGAAACGAGGTTATGTAGATGCATTGAGGGCTGGAAATGAGATATGAGATCTTAACTTGGTCTGTATTTTATGCTGTGTAGGTGGTTTTGTCATGGATGTCTTGTATCTGAATTTTTCAAGTATTATGGATTTTCTCTTTCATGCTCCAGCAGTAGAAATATTTATGAATACTATGTTATATTCACACTTATTTCTAGAAAAACATTCAGAGTTCTGTATATTTCTGTTAGAGAAAACAAAGATGTTACCTGCATCTTGCACTTTGAGGAGACATGGGAATTTTTCAGTTCCTGGGAGAGATGATTGTGCAGCCATTCAACCTTCAGAAGAGTTACAAATTTTCTCATCAATTAGCCAAGGTAACTGAAACTTCTTTAGACCCATCAGATTTCTCATTCTAATTTGGTCACTGACTTTGCTTATATTGGTGTCTTAAAGATTGTCCTAAATTCCAGGTTAGTGGATATGGCATGATGACAAGGTATTAAAAAATTTGCCTGTTCATATGGTCAATTTCTTCCCTAGTTTCTCTCCAGGACATTGGTCCATTTACTGTACAAATTACACTCATGCTCTCTTACTCCTGGGCTTTCTGTGTTCTGAGAGATCTAGTTGTCTCTGGAGTAAAATTTGAGCATGGTTTAAATGAAAGCTTTCAATAGTGACTCATAGACATCATCTGTGTACTTGACAGATGTTAGACATGCTGGTATATACCATGTTCTTCTTTTTGGCCTGGAAAAACCTCTACAATTATTCAAAAACTGTCTACACATCCACTAGCTCTTCAATTTACATCGTAACTGGAATGAAAACAAGATTCTTTACCCCAGCTTTTTGTTTTCAGATAAAGTAAAAGAGCAAATTAAAAGTTAATATTATTAATCTTATATTGTTGTGCCTGAGATGAGATGAGATGAGATGAGATGAGATGAGATGAGATGAGCTGAGATGGATTGTGAAGAATACTGAAGTGCATACCATTGAAACCAAGAAGACAAGTGTTTTGGTTGTATGAGCAGCCATTTTAATATGGTGTACTCCGGGAAGCACTTTGAATACTGCGTTCAAACACCTTATTATGGATTTACAGCATGTGAAAGATGAAACCTGATTAATTCAAATAAAAATAAGAATATGCATGAATAGCACTTTGGCAATTCAAGACATTTAGGAGATGACAAACTATATCTGGATTTGATAGGGTTTTTCTTTTTTCCTATTTCTGCTACAGGGTTATTTGTAAGAGAAAAGAGCTGAAAAGATAAATTTAATAGTGAATTTTTTCAAGACCATTTATTCTGTATTAATGTGACCCCATGCTGCTGTCATGGCCAGTGAGACCTATTATCACATGCTGGATATTATTTATAAAAGTTACAACTACCTGGGGGCAGCATTAATTATAGCAAGCAATTTAACCTCAGAAAAGATAAAAATCAATTGGTGGAGCCTGAATGGAAGCCACATGGCTGCTCTTTAATTCATATTAGAAAAACAGAATTTGTCTTCCTAGAACTGGGTACTAACTGTATGCTTTTAAAAGAAATTGGTATGCTTTAAAAAACTCTTTCTCTATTTCTGAAATACTAAACAATGGCCAGAATCATTTATGAAGGATTAGGCACAAAAAGAATCCCTGCCTTTGTAATTCCCACCCTGAGGGATGAGACACAGCCTTTGTAGGTATCTTACTACAATTCAGAGTTAACTGTACTGCAACTGTAACTGTAGTTCCACTTCAATAATAAACTAATTGATTGTTTAACTGATTTAGGGAGTTAAGCTAAGGAGTGAAAGATAAGAAATAAATTTTTTTGCATTGGAATATAGTCTGTGTGCGCATGTTGAAAGACGAATCACTTCAAAGGACATAAAAACATTTGTGGATAACAAGAATGGTTGATGCACTCTCTGAAGGTACGCAGAATTTTTAGTAGGGGTCTTCAGTTACCACAGAGTCCAGTCAATCTTGTTGTAATTATAAAAATAACTCTTTACCAGAGAAAAGCTAATTTGAAACATGGACTACTGCATCATTTCTCCCAGGTTTTAGAAGCTGCTATGACTATATTGGCTATATTGAGCTGGGAAGTGGTGCAAACTTGCCAACGCTTGTTACTCATTTAGAGCAGTTTTTTCAACTGAATGAGCACTATTCTAGTGAGGGTTAAAGCATAAGTGTAATATGAACACATGTTTTCAGGTGAAATGAAGTAATTTGTTTATTGTTAGCTTGTGCATTTGTCTTTAACTGACCTCTAGCATGTCTCATATAGGTTAAAATTAATATTCATGTAATTTTGAGCCATGAAATACTAAAATCTTTTTCAAAGGAGCAAGCAAGCATATGTTGTCTCCCAGTTGGTTTAGAATTGCAGACCTTGAAAAAAAAGTAATTTAATCTATTCTATAGCATGACTCAGAATTTAATAAAAAATTACACAAAAATATCTTTGGGATTTGGGAAAGTAGTAAAAAGGAGAAGGAAAAAACCTATGCAAGATATACTCCTTCTAAATATGTTTTAATATGTTTTAGGTGATTGGCCTAATTCTAACTTTATATTGTTTTTAAATTGCTCTAAATGTAATAGTCTTGATCAAGTTATTTTTAATTAACTCAGGTCTAATGAGATTTGAATAAGACCCAGATGTGCACCCATGATTGCGGCTGTATTTGGCAGTAAGCTTTTGTTATTTCTTGCCCAAGTTTAAGCAATGAAGCCATCAGATTTTGAGACTGTGGAACATCTTTTGTGTTATTGTTCCTTCCAGCAGCTGTAGCAATAGCTTATGACCTGCCCTAATTGAGCAGATTAGAATTTTCCTGAAATATTGCACTTTCTGTATGTCACAATTGTTAGCTCTGGTAGAAAATCTTTCTTCAGTTCTTGGGCTCTGAACTGCAATCAGGATCAAGAATCAGACAGCTAGAGTTATCTTATTCTCCTTTATATAAAGATCACAGAAATATGAAGACTAGAGACAAATAATACAACAGTATAATTCTGTGCTTCTTTTTATGTTTGTTTAGTGCTTGGAACCAGTAATTTCAAGACAAGATATATTCCTGTGAAAATGCCTTCCTATTAATTTGGCTAGCATTTCAGATGTTTTTAAATAAATCTGAAAATAACATAAAAAAATCACCCATTCTTTCATCTTGATACCCATAAACCCTCATCTAACTATGGAGAGTGAAAGCATTGGAAGCTATCTGCTTACAATGAAGAGATACCTAACATAAAATCCATTTTGGATGGTGATTATAAAGGATATTCAAACTGCTGGTTGTTGATCGGTTAAAGTCCAATCATTGTATGAAAATAGGCATTGACACTTCTAGGCAAAGGTTTTAATAATAAGAGATTTCTTCAAATCCTTCAAAATTGTTTTACTTCTAAGTGTAAAAAGATTCATATAATTCTGGTTTAGAAATAGCCTAGGATATTCAATCTACCTTTATTGCAATAGGTGGTGAATCGATACTTCTCTTCCATATACTTTCTTCAAAGGTATCATGCTTTCAGATTGTTGGTACCCTAATTGATGTTAACTGATTAAAGATACAAGTAGACTGTATGTTCTAGGCTTTCATAAAATATAATAATGATTTTTCCATATTGATATAATGTTATGAAAAAGAAATAATCTGTAGAACCCTTTGCCATTCCCAAGACTAAAAATGTTTGTTTTCAGTAAGCTATGACTTTATTTGCTATGTACTCCTACAGTTGGTGAGGAATGGCATCACAGTTCTCAAATACCTTTCATGTAGTTCCTGTTATATTAAGCTTCACAGGGATAACATATCACTTATTACAATTAACTGATTATTCCCCTATATTATCTCCTTTCTCTTGAGGGGTTACTGTAATTATTTCAAGTGTAAGACACACAGCAATTTGTCTTCCTGGTTGAAATGAAACATTACTTCACTGATACCTATTTCCAACAGCAATGAACTTTCCCTCAATTAGTCTAGACAGAATAGTCTCTGATAACCCTACTGTGAAATTACTGAAAGAGCAGACAGATATCCAGCTTGATTTTGAACCTCATCTCTTCTAGTTGCAGAGAAATCCAAACAGCATGCTATTTATCATATCCTAAATTAAACAGATGGAGAGCTGCTGTAATTTTTCAGTGGACTGCATTGTCATTTGCAAGGTTACTCAGAAATCCTTTGGTAAATGAACCACGTGTATATGCTGCAACTTTGTTTCCCTACAAAAGCACACATGGTCCAAGTTCTACTTCCTAGCTGGCCTACCCTTTTTATATTGTATCACAAAATGAAGCACAGGAGGCTCCCTCTGAACATCAACAAACAGTTTTTAACTGTGAGGGTTTGTCCTGGTTCTTGGCAGGACAGAGTTCATTTTTTCACAGCAGCTGTGAGGGGGCAGAGCCTAGTGTGGGCATTTATAGATTGCTATTCTCAACTGCCATGGGGTGGAATAAGGGATTCTCACTTCTGAGGAGAAGGGGGTGTGGATTATGGTCAGGAAGGAAAAGGTGGCCTGGAAAGGACCTGCTGCCATTTTGTTGTTATCTTGAGTGCCGCATGATACCAGGTTGGTTGGTGAGCATCTTTGCATGGAAATCACCCTAGTTTTGTAGATTTTTGTCATTAATAATGATGCTGTTACTGTTTGTTTTCTTATCTCACTGCTGTTTGCCATATATTGTTCTTACCTCTGCCTTTTGTCTGTCTTACCAGGGGGAGTGGGGGGAAGGGAGCAGCTTATGTTTTCATTTTAGTGGAAGCTCCAATTAGAATGAGCTGGAATTATTGGAAAGAAGGACAGAGCTGACAAGAGAGTAATTATATGAAAAGTGAAGGCACTGGATCCATAGGATGCAGCATGTATATTCACTGCAGTTTAGAAACAGCTGAAAACTTCTGATCTGCAGTCAGCTGTATTCTAGAAAATTTAGCTCTTTATGTCAGTGTAAGGTAGTGTCAGTATTTAGTGTGCTAATGAGAAGTATATCAGTATATGAAATCCAGCTTCCATTAAAGTCATCTATATCCGTGCTCCCCTGAAGCATGTTTGAGTAGTCTTGGATTTAATTGCAGACATTTAAGAAGAATATAGAAAAAAAATTAAATGTAGCTTTTTTAGGCTTTGGTAGTTGAAGCATTGGGATAATAGAAATATTTGGTATTTCAAGAATAGTTTGCAACAGGCGAGCAAAATCTTTTGTATATGTTAGTGCAGATAATATAAAAGATCCATACATCCAAAGACATAATTGTGTCAAATAATACAATAAAACCAATATAGTAAATGTAACACAACATAGCATAACGTATTGTTTCTAGAACTAAAGTATTCGTTTTTCAGTCAATAATAATCAGTGAAAATTAAATAATAATAAATGAAAATGACCAGTCAAGGCATCAACATTCTAATGTTCACGTGATAAATCTTCTACACATGTAATAAAGAATTTGTGGGGTTTTGGAATGTTTAGAGCTGGAAAATATTAGTTTATATTCTGGGTTTTTTTTCCAGTAAACTCCTGGGGGATATATTTAGATTTGCTTGTACTTGATTCAGCTGCACCACTAATAACTTTGGTTCACTCACCCCCTTTGATCACAGATTTGAGTCGTGTCAGAGCTGATTCATTCTGCAGATGAACTGAGGATAAACAGCTTGCTATTCTGTTTTCGTAGGAGGTATTGGAAGTCCTGTTCACCTTGCCTTGACACTCAGGATTCTGTGCCAGTGAGTCTGAGAGTATCCTTTTTGCATTACTGCATTTTGGAGCCTAGAAAACAGTAGCCTCTATGTGATAGTGATGCTAATGCACATTTCTGGGTTATTTTTTATTTTCTCCTATTTACTCCATCTTTCTTGGGAGTCTACTTCCAACTCCTTGCTACAGTGTTTCTTTGGTCACAGGCACAAACAACCCCACAAATTTATTAATTTTATTTTCTGTTCATCCAGTTGCTAAAGGATCAAAAACGGCTCTTGATCCTGGATATATCTGCAATCTACCAGTATTTCAAATCATCCTCTCCTTCAATTGCTGTGCAAATTGTTGTTCTTTAATGTGGAAACTTTCAGCTTCAGCATGGCAGTCTTTCAGTTATGAAGTCTGTGTATTTTGAAAATGTCTTTCTTATTGTTTGGGAAAGAAACAGTCTCTTATACTTAAATTTTTTTCTATTTTAGGCAAGAACACTGAACATCAAAAATTTTGTAGTGATAGGAGTTGTACAGGAGAGACATTTCATGGTTGCTATGCCAGAAAAATTGGAAAGATAAACATAGTGTTTCAGAGGCTTGATTTATCAGGAAAATTTAGAAATTCATTTTTTTAATAATTGCCTTAGATACAAGTAATTTTCCTGTCCTGCTAAAGAACCTCGTCAGAAGTCTTTCAGAGTTTCTTTCTCATTTATATTCTGTTGCATCCCCTTATTTACAGTTCCATTATTTTAATTCACCTTTCAAGCAGAAGTTCAGTTGCAAATATGTGTTCCAAATGCATCTTGTTGACCTTTCCAAGACTCATGAATAGATGGTGCTGTCAGTCAGATATACTTTAATGACAAAGCTAGCCAATTGGTTCTAGAGAACTCTACCAGGACAGGGGATCTTGACCGTTATGGAGCAGCATGGTGCAAAATCTTCCTAGGGAGTTTTTGGGTCTAACTGTTAGAAATGGGAATTTCAGTATGGAAGTCATGCATCTGTCAGCACACATAATGGGAGTCCAATTTGTAGGAATTTGTTTGATTGGGTTTTTTTTAATTAGTGTTTTGTAGGGGCCTAGTTGCAAATAACTTGTACAATAATGAGTTCTGAAATATAAGCTTTTTATTTAATCATCAACCTCAGTACCAGATAGATATTGACTCTTTAAAACTCATATCCTTGGAAACACCGCACTAAAGCATGACAACTTACATTTGAATAAGAGTTTGCAACAAAGAGTTCTCTCATGATGTCTAAACCTAGAAAAATGTATTAAAGAAGAGGTTTCTGAGCTTGCAAGGACTATTCTTTAAGAAACTACACAGTATTTAGACAAGAGTTATTGAAACTTTGGTAGAAATGACAGCTCAACATCCGCTTCAAAGTAAGTTCAATTAAAACAGCATTCCATCACAGGATATTAGTTTCATGGTGCAGAGAGAAATTATAGGCTGATGTTTGCATATATGGAAATATATAAGAGGAATGAAGCACATAGAAAGAGGAGCAAGCAGCAGTAATTATAAAATGATTTTGTTGTTATAGCTATCTGGCAAGATAAAATAATTTTATAAGTGGCTTAAGAGAAAAATATGTCAACTCACTACTGAAAGGTCAAAAATTGCCTTGTTATACTATCCTCTTTTCCTCTGTCTAGGTTTTCTTAGGTTATTAATTTCCTGGTAAAAATGTAATTAATGTAATTAATTTCCTGGTAAAAAACCCCCCAACCCCTCACCTTCAAACAGAAATACAGCAAAAAGCCCCTAGAAGATACAAAGATATAAAGTTTTCAAGAAAACAAGAGAAATTTTACAATTACTTTCATTAATTTTTTTTTAGAAAAAAGGAATGAAGCTAAAAAGTGTTTGATGTCTTGCACAACATTTTCCAAGTGTTTAGGTAGGATTTGTTTCACTAGGTATAGAGTTTAGATGTGTCTATCCGAGCTTTTTATGTGGGTCTTTCTTCAAAGTCAATAAAATCTGGTTGATATAGTGAATGGAGATTAGGACATGATTAATTTCATTGTAAAACAGGCATTAAAATTGTTCAGCATATCTGCTTCTTTTTATTCACTCCTAAGAGACATTGCAAGATTTATTTTTTTTAACACATATAAGGTTTCTTTTCTTGGATGGAACTTGGACATCTGGATTTATCCCATTAATTAGTATTGCTTGTTTCCTTTGTTTTTATGCCTTGATTTCTTTCTTGTCAAAAGTATTTCTCATATTTGTCCCATTAATTAGTATTGCATGTTTCCTCTTTTTTGTGCCTTGATTTCTTTCTTGTCAAAAGTACTTCTCATATTTATGTTTTTATACTATCTAGGACAGATGGATGCAAAGTGCTAAGAATAGTAAAAATTTACCTTAGTTTGGGAGTCATCAAAGTATATGTAGTCTTTAAATTGATCTGTGATATTAGGACCAGACTCTCCATTCCCGGAGTAGCTCCACAGTATATTCTAAGACATGATCTCTAAACCAGCTTCCATTTTAAAAATATATGAAGACTGAATGGTCTACATCATGAACTAGTCAAATACAGAATTTTTACAGGGAAATGAAACAGGCAACTGCTGATACATTTTGGGAATGTGCAACATGATATGACAACCTAATAAAGCTAAGTATTCTCAGACTATCTCAAATATATGCAATAAAGTTTGTCATGGTGTGAAAATGTTTCAGCTCTCATTTCTATTTCCTCCTTGCAATTATTGAAAATCTTGAGCTAATTTTAATCATCCAGGAAAAGATTAATCCTATTTATGTGCTGAAAAATTGAGCTGACCAATAACAGAGACCTTATTCCTTTCCTTCACCTTATTTGCATAACATTTAACCTAAGGATGAGAGAATTGCAGGGACAAATAGGATGTAAGATATTAAGACTAAAACTGTGGAAACACTCAAGGTCAGGTTGGGCAGAGTTTTGAAAAACTTGATCTAGTTGAAGATGTCCCAGAGTATTGCAGGGGAAGTTGGACTAGATGACATTTAATGTTTCCTTACAACCAAAAGCATTCCATGATTCTATGAAAAACTAATAATTCAGCATAAAATGAATATGAAGTCACAAACCACTTTACTAAATTAATGCTAAGAATATAACATGTGGATATGACAAAAACTATGGCATAAAAATATGGTATAAGGGTATATCCTGAACTGTAAGAGGAACAGTGATCATTTACTCATGTCTAAAATCATCACTTGAGTCCCTAAGCTCCTGAAGGAATTTTAAATTTTAGATCCCTGTCTGAGATGAATAAAAATGTATCCTTTGCTGAGCTGGGGAAGTTGATGTGAGAAGGGTCTGACAAATCCATTTTTATGTTTTATTACCATTTTATTACAAGGTTGACTGCTGTGAATTTCAGATCTCATTCAATAGAAGTAGAAAGGAAAGACATAATTCAATGTTTGAATATATTTCACTACTCATCAGACACATAACTTTTTAGGCCTTTTGTTTTTGAGTGACTTAGTGTTTATACAGCCTTTTTAGTGAGGTCCAGGCCTGTGTAACAATCTAAGAGCTCACATTCAAGGCTTCCAGTGACATCATGTTGCATCTTTGGTGCTCAGTTCCAACAAAAACTAAGGGCATTTATTTATATATATGTCTGTTTATTTTTCTGTTCAGAAAAACAGAAGAAAATTATTCTGCTTTGAAGTAACATGGTGTATTATATGAGTTTGGTATGAGTTTGATAGCAGTGGGAATTACAGGTGTGACTTCTTTTAGAATATTCCAGAAGCTTCCTCTATGACCAGTAGAACTGCTGGCCAAAACTGAGCCAATCAGCCACAGCAGTAGCATGATAACATAGATAAGAAGGGGAAGAAAATCTTGTTCACAGCTCCAGGCAAAGGTGAGGAGTGAGAGTATGTGAGAGAAACTGTCCTGACACCAAGGTCAGTGAAGAAGCAGGTGCTTCAGGCACCAGAGCAGAGTTTGCCCCGCTCATGGTGAAGACCATGGAGAGGCAGACTGCCCCCCTCCAGCTCATGAAAGGCTCCACACTGGAGCAGGTGGATACACCCAGTGCAGACCTCATGGAGCAGGCTGCTGGCAGGGTCTGTGCAGAGAGAGGAGCCCATATTGGAGCAGCTTTGCTGGTGGGACTCATCCCTACTGCAGATTCACACTGAAGCAGTTTGTTTCTGAAGAAACGACACCACATGGAAGGGACCCACACTAGAGCAGTTCACAGAAAACTGCAGTCCATGAGAATGACTCACGCCGGAGAAATTCATAGAGAACCGTCTCCCATGGGAGAGACATGGCAGAGACATGTGGTGAACTGACCACAACCCCCAGTCCCTGTCCCCTTGTGCCTCTGTGGTGGGAAGGAAGTAGAGAAATCCTGAGTTAAGTTGGGCACACATGAATAAGAGAAGGGTGGAAAGAAGGTATTGTATGATTTGGTTTGATTTCTGATTGCCCTACTCTGACTTTTGATTAGTAATAAATTAAATTAATTTCCCCACTTTGAGTCTGCTTTGCTCATGATAATTGCTGAGTGATCCCTCTCTGTCCTAAGCTTGACCAACAAGACTCTTGTATTTTTCTGCTTGTCCACATGAGGAGTGGGAGTGATGGAAGCAGCTTGAGGGACACCAAGCATCCAGCCAAGGTCAACCCATCACATGTGGCTTAGCTGCTACATCCTAACTCTAAAGCTGTGATCAAATTCTTAAAAAACTGTCTACATGATTTCTTTTAAAATGCTTCCACTGTCCTAGATAATTACATTACATAAGTAGATGTCTTTTCTAAACCTTATTATTAAGTTTCAGGATGAACTCTGTCTCGCTGAAATGGAAATTGATAGAATTCTGACCTACATATATATGTATTATTTTATATATATTAATTTCCATGCATATGTAATCACAAGACAAGGGGGAATGGCTTCAAACTGGAAGAGAGTAACATTAGATTAGATAGGAAGAAAGTCTGTACTGTGAGGTGGTGAGGCAAAGGAACAGGTTTCCCAGAGAAGCTGTGGATGAAACTCCATTCACATTCCTGTAAGAATTCAAAAGCAGGTTGGCTGGGGGCTCTGAGAAAACTGGTCTAGTGAAAGGTGTCCCTGTCCATGGCAGGGGGTTTGGAACTAGATGGTCTTTGAGGTCCCTTCCAACCCAACCCATTCTGTGATTCTGTGTATCTAAATAAAGGAAACAAAAAAAATTCTGAGTGGATCCCAATCTCTTACTGAGCACGTCTGATATCCATCACTGTAATTTCAATTTCAGCATCAGTCTGTTTAGATCAGTAGACAGGTAAAAGGCAGCTGGTAAAGGCATAATGTACTAGCTTTAATAGTGGCACAGAAATAGTGGCAATGAACTAGGGAAATTACTTCAGATGATCACCAATAATTTTAATTGATGAAGAAAACTCATCCAGTGGAAAAAGCTAATTGGCAAACTAGCAAGTAAAAGTGATTTAATGTGTTCTATGGATCAGAAAATAGGACCTGGCATGGAGTATTGACTATTAGTGCAGCTGTTGTGAAGATGATCTGCATTGGAAAATTGAACTGAAAAAACCACCAGAGAGTAAAACTTTTGGGACAAGCATCCTGTATTTTCTGCAAGAAGTTTAGGATTTTTGTCCTCCTGAAGTTACCACTACTCACATAGCAAATAATTGCAAAGGCAGTGTAAGATTCAATAAGAACATACAGGGATTTGTGAGAATTCAAAATATCAAACGACCTGCAAAAATATGAAAGTAAGACCCTGTCTGATACTCATTTAAAGTGTCTCTGTTCTCCTTTTGTTAAGACACTAACAAGACACAGGAATTGAAAAGGAGTAACCATACAGATGAATGAAAATAAATTCATTGAAAATGATCTTTATAATTTGTTTTATAGAAATCAGCATCCAGCTGGGAAAAATGAAAAGGTCCATGTCAAAAAACTTTCATGTTTTCTAGACCCATAAAACACAGAGGAGACTCTAAAGCAAAACTTTGAGATGTGACTGGAGGTGTTACCTTCCAGTGAGACAGCTGTAAATGTTTCCTAAATATATTAACATCAGTAGCAGATAAAAATATTTATCCTCTTAACATTGCACGGTGAGGAGTGGGACTCTTACCCACAGTCTGATATGCTAAAGTCATATATCTAATACCTCTTTCTTCCTTGCTCTAGGAAGATACTGAGCATACAGTGGATGTCTATCTAGCTCAAAGTTTGATGCCTCCATTTTATGCTAATAAAGCTAAATGAGATGTATCCCACATTTGGTGCTACATTTTTGTGTAACTAAAGACATTCAGATATTTTTAATTGCTTGGCAGTTTTTAAGAAGTCTGGTGAATTCACTGGGTACATTTGACTAATATTTAGTAGTGAAATGTGGCCTTAGCTCTCCTTTTCCTTTTTCTGAACATGATTATTTAAAATATTAGACTAGTACAAGATGAATCATAAACTATGAACTACTATCAAAAAGTTGGATCTTTATACTTTTTTGCTATGAGCTAGCTACCTGCTAATAATACTGGAGGTTGCTTAGAAAGAAACTTCATTTTTCAACTATGATTATCACTTTATATTTTATGATTGAACTGATAAGTCAGATGTGCTACTTTATGCAAAACTAGCCAGGCTTACCTGGCAACTGAAACAATAAACTGAGACTGTGCATGTATGCAGAATATCAGCACAGTTTCTAATGTGTCAGGTTCTACACTGTGCAGAGCACTTGGATGAAAGGGAAATGGATGGCTGATGACTAGCTTGGCATTTTAGCTGAGATTTAGAGAGCCCAGAGCAAAAACCAGTTTATAAATGCCAAAATCACTTACAGTATAAGAACAAATGTATACGTTCAAGTCAAATATTTTTTCCTTCTACTGCTGACGATGTGCTATAAACCTTTCACCCCACCAGGACTGAAAAATAAATACGGTGTTTAATGAGACATAGTATTCTAAAAATCTATCTAGCATGTGTTTTGTGCAAAAGGAAGTAATTAAGGCTTGCATATTTTGAAACAGCTTACTGAATTTCAATTTAGACATTCTAATAATTAATTGATATCTCCAATATGTTTATTGACTTTCAGTACTTCACAGTTACTTGAAATGATATAGCTGATTGATGATAAAAGTCAATTTCCGCCATCTTATATAAAATACCATGTAATTTTAGCTCTGCCCTACTGAAAGACATCCTGTGGAACAGATACTTGCCAATAACAGTGTCAGGACCTAGCTCAATGTCTTTTTATTTGTTTGTAACATGAGATTGGAGAGGATACAAGCATTTACTACTGGCTTTATTTTCATGTGATTGGTTGTGCCTGTGGTTGGCTATCAGGTAAGCCAAGTCACTGTTTGGCTTTAAAATCCTCTGTTAAACTGGCTTGATTTGATTTAATCTTGATTTATTTGAAAGATCATTGATTTTTCTTTACCGTGGAACTTTTGCTTTGTCTCCAAACTCTGCAGTGCTTTGATCTGGGTTTGTTGTTAAAAAGCCTTTTTGTGAAATAAAGTTATGGTTAAAAAAACATTGCATGGAGGTTACCTGGACACTTTACAACATGACATTTTCTCTGTAAAAGTACTGTGTGAGAAGTAAACAGCAATACAAGAAGAAAAATGTCCTTTTAAAAAGCACAAGCCTGCTACACAAGATAAGCAGTGGGGATAATGAATGTTATAAACCCTGAAAATTACTGCTTATTTTAGAAAAGTTTTTTATGTCAGAGAGGAAAAAAACACAGATTAAAAGAACAGAGTGATTTGTGTACAGTAAACTGTAGTCCTTTCCTCAGTTAAAAGAAAAACTAACTTGAATTTTACCAATTAACTTGTGTTTCTCTACAAAGAGGAACATTCTGGTACTTCTGTTCAGGCTACCAAGTATCAGGTATCATCACCTTATTAGGGATGTTACTTTATTACAGCACAAATTTGTTGGGGTCTTCAGCTAGCCAGTAAGTAATACTGAGTGAATAGGTTTGAATTAGATGATCAGACTTCACTCTGTGGTATAAAGGAATAGTGGTATAAATTTAACTGGAGCAAAAATATAGCTGTGAATGTCCAGAAGACGTGACTTATAGGATAAGAATGTTTGTTCAACTGCTTTTTGAAATCAGTCCTTAACACCTTTCTTGTCAGTGTCAAGGGTTTTCAGTGGTATGGCACTTGGCCTCTAAGGCAAGTAATCCCAAACCCATGTCAAACACCAATGAATCAAGTTTTCCAGTCCTTCATCAAGCAACACTCCTTAGATTTCTTCCAGAGTTTTTCCAGTCAATGGTTATGGAATTTGATTTCATAGACTAAAGTACTGGTTAAGGCAGTCAGCTGCTTTGTTTTGTTTTTATTTTGGTTTTCATTAAATAATCTCCCCTGTGTTAATGGGACACAGCTTATGCTGAACTGTGATCCTACTTAGGTGGGTCCAGTCTCTGTACACATGTATATATAATTTCAAAGGCTCACAAACTGAAAACTTATAATTTTGTAAGTTCAAACAAAGGAAATCATACATCTACGCTTTCATGTCCCCAGAAAGGCTATAATTGCACACAGAAGAAGCATTGTGAAGAAACAAACTTTCGTAGACCTTGAATTCTTATCTCAACAGTGACTTCTAAAAAAACTTGTCCTGGAATTCTCCTCCCTTCTTGTCTTTGAATTCTTCTGTCTACTGTCAGAGAGAGAGAGGTTGCTGCTCTTTATCCTCAGTACAGAAATGGAGATAGATCTTTATGCAGACATTCTTTTGCCTCATCTTTGATTAG
Organism: Agelaius tricolor; assembly: GCF_023055355.1. Taxonomy (NCBI): domain Eukaryota; kingdom Metazoa; phylum Chordata; class Aves; order Passeriformes; family Icteridae; genus Agelaius; species Agelaius tricolor. The sequence continues at coordinate 48,924,186 of NW_027269267.1, read as the reverse complement.
GTACTAGAATACCCAGAAAAAGTTATGAGTGCCAGTTCTGCTCCGATGACTATACAGACTATAAAAAGTTAGGCTGGATATTTAATCTTGAGGAAGATAAAATCATGATTCATTTTAGCCAGATGATTTTAATCAAACTATAATCAAATATATGTATCAAAGGGAAAGCAATATGAAACTCCCCTTGTTTATTTATTTTTTCATTTAAAAGACAAAGATTTTAAGAGTAAATCCGTTATTCAGTGTTCAAATATTTTCCTCAGGCAGATGTCTGTGAACCTAGATTAAAGCAAAATAAAGCACACAGACCTGTTTTGCACCTGTGGCAGAAGCGTCAGACCTGACTGAAAACTAAACTTCTACAAAAAAAGAAGGATGAAATAAGCAGATGAACCCAACAACAGGGCAGATTAACAAGACATATGATAGGCAGCTGTGGTACTTAAAGGTCATCCCTAAACATGAAGCACATTTACCCTTTTAGCTACAGTGCTGTGGTCTTGTTCAGGCAACAAGCCCTGGAGATTTCACAGTTATCCGTCTACGCTGAGTTACATTGCTAATTTAAATGCCTAGTGATTATGCTGTGTTATGATATCAATTGAAAGGTCAATGAATTCAGGAAATTGCTTTCTTATATCTTATATGACAGTCTTTTTGCGATTTTCAACAAAAATTGGATAGTTGATTACTTTCCATATCACATAAGATAACAATCAGAGAATGTAATAATAATATTCAGAGAGATATGATGTATTTGCTACAGGTTTTAAAAACACAATATTAATGAATGAAAACAAAACTAATTGAGACTCCCTTATTAACTCTATTTCATATATAGAATAAGGCAAATAAAAAATATAAAATTCATTTAAAAGTTCCCTGGTTCCCACATTTTACTTTTGTGAGCATTTTAGAAAGCATAAAGGGAAAGCTGTGTATGTAATGAAATATGGAGAAATGTATAAATACAGTGTTTACAAATATTTGTCTAAATCCAGATGGGTGTTTACTAACTGTTTCCAACCTGCCTTTTTTTTTTTTTTTTTGCACACATTAAATATTTACAGAAACAAATTTTTCTTGTAATGATGCTTGGGGAATACAATTTTTTTCTGTAGATACCTGCTCATATGAAAAAAAGGCATTCACACATGGACATATGTATTTGTTATTTGCTGTTTGTTATTCTCTACTGCTCTTTTTACAGTCAGATATATCAAAAGCAGAAAAAATAGCATGTGATGACTAGACATATACAGAAAATTTTAAGTAGCTATGGGAAGCAATCTGCAGGTTGCAATTTTTCATATTTATTGTCCAATGAGCAATTAAAAATAAGAAATTTAGAGAAAAATAGTGAATAAAAAATATTACTAATCAATGGCAAAATGGGCTATTGTCTGCCCTGATGATTTATTGATGTTAAAGAGCTTTTTGCCAACCAATTTATTTCTTCCATATAGATTTTTTCTGATTTTGTTCTTTTAGAGCTCTGGGTTTGGCAACTGCCATAAAAAATTGTGATATTGTGAGTTCACATCATGCATTATATGAAGGTCTAGTGTGGAAATAATTTTATGTGAAAAGTGAACAATCTGTGATTTATTCTTCTAGTTCACTTTTAGAGGTTAAAATTTATTTAATCATGAAGTGATCCATTCTTTAGTTACAGTTCCTTTCTCAGAATTCTCATATAAAACAATTTGTGTCATTTAAAAACTCAGACTTAGAAGAATCTTGGCTTTTAAGATCAAATCTAACTGAACATTTAAATTATGTCCTTAATTTAAACACGAATAATCACTGATTATCACTTTGCTGCATGCAGCTTTGAAATATTTTTCTTTCTTTCTCTCATTTTTAAATTTTTCTTCCACCAAAATACAATTCTAAATTTGCCATGTTTTTTTTATGTAATATTAAGTTTATGATTCTGCCTTTTGACCACTGCTTTCAAGATGGCCTTCTTAATGGTTTGTGCTGCTATTGTTCTTTATAATCTGTATGTTACTGCACAGAAATTAAGCTAAGAAAGCCTTTTTTTATGGGTTGTTTTGTTTTTTTATCTTGGTGTTTTTGTTCCCCATGCAATATCCATTAATCAGAAAGTGGAAGTAAGCATAAAAACAAATGTCCTCCCACAGGGCCCAAGCAAACATATACTGAAACAAGGAAGCAGTGAAAAATAAGTAGCATGAAACTATGACACAAGCAGATCTCTTTGTTGATTTGGTTTGTCTCAGATTTAAGCTTATTTTGTTTGATCTGATCCATTCACTTATGTACTTATGAGCTGAGTTCTATTCCAATCTGCAATGGTGAAGATGCCCCTCAAAGCTGAAGGTATTTGGCAAAGCTGACTCTGTCATCCAGTGTTTTTCACCTCCTAATTCTTAAATCCAAAGCCATAAAATTTGAAGAGAAAGAGGAACAAGAAAACAAATAATTTTAAAATATTTTGTCAACAATTAGATCATGAAAATTGCAATGTAAAATGTATCTCTTGATAGCAAGAATGAGTCATAAATGATGCATTTATGTAATTGAGTAAATGAAGACTCCAACATAAAGATCTGTCTTGAAATATTTCTCTCTCATTATCCACTCTCACTGTAGAATTTACTTTCTCAGTAGGTTAATAAAGTGTTCTGAGAAGAAAAAAAAATTTCCAGAGGGGCTATACACATTCATGCAACCAGCATATATATCCAAGAGCTAATATAAGTCATAGAATGATAGATAGAAATGTACTGCTACATGAACTAGCAACTCTGACTGATAAACAATAAACAGTTCTAAACTAATTTTATCCGGCCTATGGTAGTAATAATCAACAATTCATTATAATAATTCACTAAAAAATGCCCATGATTTGAAAGTGTGAAATATTTGTGGCACATGTTTAAAAACTCAAAATCAATTTGTTTTACAGTGGTAATTAATTTCAATTTTAATCTAGTTCAGGTAAACTACCTGTTGAAAAGTGAAATTTGAGTTGCAAAAACATGCTGCAACAGCACAACTTGTATTATTTTCTGTAAAGAGGTGTTGCTAGTATCTAACAGGTGCTTTCATCCCCTCACTGAAAATTACCAGATCTCTGCATTACCAATGCTGAATATTTAGATCATAGAACTATGAACCTGACAATATATTTGTGACTAATGAAACAAGCATACTGAATTCTCAGGTTATTCAAGGTATAGAATATAGAAAAAAAAAGTGATTTCCCTGAACTTTCCTGGTGTTTGGCTGGAGGTTTGAAGTGACCTTGCAACTAAAATTGTCCTAGTCATTTCCAGTACATGATCACGAGACGGAGAAATCACATCCAGTTCTGTGCTGAACAATACAAATTCTCCATTAGCTGTCCCCAAAACATTAAAAGCCAGCCAGAGAGATGACTGTCTGTCTCAGAGACATTATGATGACTCAATACACAAAAGTCTATTTGACCTGCACTGAGCCTCATCAGACAAATTAACCACCCATCTGTAAGCTCTCTGCAGCCCTCGTTTTCAGCATTGCTTTCATGAAGTACCAGCGTTTTCTGCAGGCAGGATTTTTCACCCTCAGACCAATAAGCCATATCATGCCTTGTGCTTTCAGAGGTCTTGGCTTTCACAGTATTTGGGGTGCTAGAATGTGTCAAAATAAAAGTTTAGAAACATCTTAAAAGACAAAGTTATGCTGCTTTCTGTCTGGAACATGGAACGGTTCCATAGAACAATTTCTAGTAACATAGAATCTCATAAAATTCAATTTTTTGTGTAATATTTTGTAATGTCTAGTAAATATGTCATGATGGCACCTAAATTTATTTATAGGTGTTAAGATGACATTCGTTTTATCACAAACCATTCCTTTATAACCCTTGAATCTGAGCACATGATCTTGGTTATACCTTTTAGTATAGGGAATTCTTCATGATTATTGTTAGAATAGTGCCCTGAAGGGCTCTTTTGAAAAGGTTAAGAACTTCAGACCAAGTTATAACCTCAGTCTTGACTTCCAGATATAACCATTTCTTTGAAATTATTAATATTAACTTATTATAAAATATTAACTTCTTTATATTTAATTTTTGTTTTTAATTTCTATGCATTTTAAATTATAATTGCTGCTTTGATTAGTAAATTTTTATTTGGTGATTAAATACTGAAATGAGTTAATGCCTTTCACCTTGATAAATTAACTTGTTACAAGTATATAGCTACTTCATCTGGCATAGGCAAAAAAGTGATTGCAAACAATATGAATACTCAAAAAGTACTTGCATAGTGAAATCCAGTTTTTAGAAAATCATATCTATTTTTCCAGAGGCAGCATTGCAGAGGCAGAGAAAAAATTCATAAAAAGAAAAATTCTGGAATTAGAGGAATCATCTGTGAATATTGGCATTTCTTTGACATTTGTTTAAAATATATTATGATCTGAAATGTTGATAACCATAGTAATTTTTACAAAGTCATATTTCTTGTGAAAAAACAGCTTAAAATGTGAGTGCTAACATGGTAGATAACTGGGTGAATATGTGTCTGAAAATACTGATGAAACTTGAACTGAACAAAAGCAGCATGCCCTGAATCTTCCAGTTGACAAGTGGCATAAGACAGAACTGCAAATCAGGAAGATGACCATGTGTTGCGCCTCTGCACACTGACTATTGAGATTTAGGAAGAAGTATTCCCTCAAAATGGGTAAATATCTTGATTGAAGGAAAAATCTTGGACATGGATGAAGACCATGGAAATCCAAATACTGTGTACAGACAAATGCCAAGGGATGTCCTGCGACTGTGTGAGGTAATACACAAGGCTGCTCACTGTGAGCAGCAGCATGGCAAGGACCAACACGAATTTCTGCCCAACATTCCTGGACCAGTAGGGATGCCCCTGCAGGTAAAACATGTCAAGGACTATTGAACATATGGCTGGAGTGGAGTGACTAAGTGAGGGAGTGAAGGAGTAAGAGTGGAGGAAAAGCTCTAATCTTCTTGCTTCTTAAATAAACCCGAGGATCTTTAGCCAGTGGGGGTTGCCATTTGCTCTCTCCTGGTCCATGACAGATTCTTAATTCACCTTAGCTTACTAGACACCTACCTCATCCTTACTTTCAGTAGGTCAGACTGCTGTGCTCAAATGTCCCTGTTTTAACAACTCAAAACAACAGATTCAGATATGTGTGATGCAAGACAGACTGGTTACACCCTTGGTGATATCATTACTCATTCAAATAGATGAAATGCATGAGCTTTGTACCGTCAAAACTGCTCACAGCCTGAAAGAGGAGACATTTACCTCTTGCTGTAATTTATTAATTTCCATCTGAAATAAAAATTAAGAACTTTTCAGATATTTAATTCAGATAAGAATTTGCTGAAAAATCTGTACCTGCCCAAAACCCAAAACAATATTATTGTAATTTGAAATATGGTCAGATATACAAAATCTGAACATGGGTGTGCTGGTAGAAAACAAATTGACCATGACTTGGTAATATATATATGGCAACATTTTATTCATTCAGAGCTTTCACTGGAGCTCAGGAACCGGCTGCTGCATGAAGAGCTGCTTATTTGTAAGAGGGAAATTATGCTTCTTGGATCTGGTTCAAAAATGGTCTTGAAAGGAATAGTAATTTTTCCATTTATTTTGGTGAATTAGCATTAGACTCTTAAGCAGTGCAGATTTTAATTCAGTGTCCTGTTTAATTCTGTGTCCAACGAAGCATCTAAATGGGAATTCAGCCTTGGTTTTGGGTTTTAAAGAAGCAGTGTTGACCTCTCAAGGCTCACAGCTTTAACACTTCTCTTGTCTTGTTTCATTCCAGTCAGTTATGTAGATTACCAACATTAAAATTGCTCACTACTAGAATGTTCTTGCAAAACTCAAAGAGGAAAAAAAGCCAACATGTTGGCAATAAATGATGCTGTTGACACAGTAAGTGGTACTCAAATCACCGGGTGAGCACTAATTCAGAGAATATACATTTCTTTGGGGATATTTGCCATTTATAGCAATGAAACAAGACTCTAATCATTGTTATTATCTTAAATGTATAAAGAAGGGTTAATTAAGGGCTTGATTTTAATTATACATCAGGTGCTTCAGAGAGCAACCCTTTAAATACTGGATAAGTGAGAGTAAATTGCGAATGTTATTGCTTCGCTCTAACTTCTACAATGATTCCACTTGACCAGTTGGGCTCAGAGTCTAGAATAAGGCCCTTGGTTTTATCACAGAGCCAGTTTTGTTCTCAAGGAACTAGGACACCAACTTACTTATGACCCAAAGTAAGCTGCTTATTGTTCTCTGAAATAAATCTCACCACTGTTTTCTTACTCATGGTGACGCTGTACACTGGGAAAGTCCCTTCACACTACCTCAGGTAGGGTACAATTCAGTGAAATTTGATATGAAATAATGCCATATTTCAGTAAATACACAGATTATGCATAGTATACCTACTCCATACACTTCTACTTTTGATTATTTTTGAAGAGTGTTTGCCATCTTCATGTATAGAAATAGAAAATATTTTATTTTTCATAAAGTGGCATTTTTGGGGGATTAGTGATAACTACAAATGTGCTGTATGTTATCTTTCCATTTATGGATAAAAAGGTCACTAGGGTATTTTAAATTTTATTAAAGGAAGTCAGAGATTTAAATTGTATTTTTGTTCTAAGCTGAGGGTATGCACAGCAACATATAGCTTGATAATTGAAAACTGCACATGCTAAAGATTAAAATTAACATAGTAATACTTCTGTTTATTGAATGTATGTGGTCAGCTCCATGCTCTAGTGACAAAATCTCCTTGGTGCAGTTGAATGATTTCAATGACAGATCTCAGATTTGGAACATGGCACAAACACTTTTCTTAAATTAATCAAATGTATTTGATTTCTTGTTTTAATTACTAGATCTGTCATGCATCAGTTTCATCAGTTTGGAGAACCTTTGAAACAGATCACAAATACCTTTGACATATTACTATAATGAGAAACTCCCTTCTAAAGCTGATGAGATTAATATGCCATACTTCCTGTGTTCCAGTGGGATCCTTACAACTCTTCTGCATGTCAGGAGTCCTAACTGATTGTTAGTGAACACTGAGTGAATCCACATTTTCCTGAACTCTAATTTTGTTTATCAGTTGCTGCAGGTTCTGTGTAGGCCCAATATATACCTTTGGATACAGTGGAAAAATTTACAAGGAAACAGGATATTTGTTTCACAGCTCCTGCCATACATATAGACATGAAAGAGGTTACACATGTATTTTTCAGAAATAGTAGCATATGTTCACTTATTGCAGAAAATTAAAAGGGAGAAAAAAGAAGTATGTTCTCTCAGGCACATGGTGTGATTCTTGTAGTTGTCCTGTGCAGGTTCAGGAGTTGACTTGATAACCCTCGCAGAGCCCTTCCCAATCAGGAGAGTCTATGATGCTATGGAATTTGCACTTAGCTATGCTGATACAGGTTGAATCTTCTTCTCTGAGCTACAGCTTCCTTCTACTAACTTTAGAGAGACTTTGTTTTACTGTGCTGCTGATTATTCTTTTTCTCTACCACCATCTCAGAAGAGAGGAAGAATACAGCAAAAAGTTATAACTGCTCTAATATTTTTTAAGTTCTCCTACTATCTGATTATAAAGGATTCCTTCATGTTTCTTGTAACCGAGTTCTGTAGACCCACCCATATAGTATAAAGCATCATTCCTATTTTCTCTTTTCATGAGCATTCATTATGCATATCTACTATGTTTGATTCTTTTGTAATTTGAGACAGTTTTCCTTTACTATTTTGAAAAGGGTTACATGCTCTATAAGGGTCAAGTGTTAAATTTGCATTATTGTTGTTAGGGTCATTGCTTTGCTCTTTCTGTATGATGTAAATGGAGCCAGATTGCAGAGATTTTGAAACTTAGAATGGAAACTTTAAGTTGAATAACACCTCTGTGACCTCGTTCTATGCCTACTGTAAGTTTTATGGAAGATCCATCAGGGAAATATATTACAATCAGGCATCCCTTCAAATAATTTCTAACTGATAAATCATCCCAGAGCCCCAGACATGCAATTTGATCAGAACACAGCAATGAGTTTTAGGGCTGAGATTCTAAAAGGTCAATGGAGTATAAGTGCAGTAATAGTTGCAGTTGCTAATATCATCAGTAAGTGAAGGCTTTTCAAATAACCTAATTTTAATATTTATCTAAACCAAACAGTAGAAAGTTGCATGGAGAAGTACAAATCATATTGTCTGGTTACCACTTTCTTACAAAAGGAAATACAGGAAGCTTATGATTCCATTAAAGTTTTCTAAAGAAAAGTAGACCTGTTTTTATCCACCTCCATTAACAAGCATGGGGGGGAAAAAGATAAAGAAAGCAGGTTTTTTTATAAAAATGAAAATTTCTTATGTATCACTTTGCCTCAGGAAAAATTTTAACAGCTTCTGTTACAAAATGGTGCTAGAAATTGACCACAATATATAACTAGTATGAAAGGATCAGAAATTTGCTTTTTTGAATCCCTTCTAAGGCCAACATATGTCCGTTAATTTAGATGAGAACTCTGTTGAGTAAATTCATGTAGATCCAAGGCAGACTTAACAACAGTGTTTTAGTCAAAATTGCAGGCAAATAGGGTTGTGTGATAACAGCTTCAGAGCCTTCAGCTATAGTTTTTTGCAAACTATGCTCCTCTGGGGTAGCTTTGGCCCCAGACCTTCCCAAACGCAAGCACTTTGAGAGACACTGATTACAGGTTGACATCCTCTCAGTGGACACCAGATTACACAGGAGCTCATACAGAGAGGTTACATGAACAGCTGAATAGGTAACCAGCATATGAAGTTATATTGGGTTTATGTGGCAAGGTTTTGGCAGCAGGCTGCAGGGGTAGCTCCTGTGAGGTGATACCAGAACCTTTCCCTGTGTCTGATAGAGCCCATGCCAAATGACTCTAAAACAGACCTGCTGTCCAAGGCCAAGCCCATCAGTGACTGTGATAGTGCCTCTGGGAAAACAGAGCTGAGAAGGAAGAAAAACTGTTGTGTTACTAAATAGCAACTACAAGAGAGGAGTGAGGATATGTGAGAGGAACAACTCTGCAGACACCTGGGTCAGTGAAGGAGTGGGAGGCGTTCCAGCACCAGGCAGAGATTTCCCTGCAGCCCATGGTGCAGACCATGGTGAGTCAGCTGTGCCTCTGCAGCCCACAGAGGTCCACAGAGCAGCAGAGATCCACTCACAGCCTGTGTTAAAGATCCCATACTGGAGCCATTGGATGTCTGAAGAAAGCTGTGACTCTATACAGCAACTCTGGAGCAGGCTCCTGGAGAGACCTGTGTACCCCTAGGGAAACAGGAGCCCATGGTGGGGAGGAGCATAAGGACGACTCTCCCTGAAGAGGAAGGAGCAGCAGAGACAACATGTGATGAACTGACTGGAACCCATTTCCTGCCCCCCAGAGTGGCTGGGGGAGGTGGAGAGAAAATTAGAAAGAAGGAAGGGGTGGGTTAGAGTGTTTTAAAATGTGGTTTTATTTCTCATTACACTCCTCTAATTTGATTGGTAATTAATCAAATTAATTTCCCCAAGCAGAGTCTGTTTTGCTTGTGGTCATAAATGCTGAATATTCTCCCTGTCCTTATCTCAGCCCACTGAGCATTTTGTCATATTTTTCTCCCCTGTCAGATTGAGGAGGCGGAACAATAGAACCAGGGTCTCACCACATAATAAAGGAGGTATGTCGTCTTTTGCGACAGAAGCCAGAGTCAGTCTTTCCACAGAGCCAACATTTACCTTCTTTTCTGTCCTCTAACTACTGAAAAATTGTTCCCTCATGGAACTGAGTTGTTTAAAATAGTCTTCTCTCTTTCCCAAAATTCAAAATTGTGTTAGATAGAGCAATCAAGTCTATACAAATTCTATGAGTAAAATGATTTCCATCAAGCTTACAGACCTCTCACAAATAGTTTGGTGTAATACAAATCCCAAAACTTTTAAAATGAATAAAAGAATTCTTTGCAAGAGACAAAAATTACTGATCAACTCAGAATGAGCATCACATATTTTAAGACTGATCAAAGAGACAGTGGCAAGTATAATATCCGCTCTTTAAAAGATTAAACTCTTCCATGCAAAGATATTTTAATTAGAAAGTTTCTGGGATTGCTTTTTAAAATATCACTGCATAACTTGAAAATTTACAAAATAAATTAGGAATGTGATTAGGAAGCAAAGTAACTTGAAAGAAAAGTAATAAATTTTGAGTTTTATAAAAGAAAATGAGCAGGAACAATGTCAGAAGTTAGTGAATATGTAATATAACTCACCGTAGAGGCAAAAGGGAAAAAATAGGAATCCAAAGTGGAATGCATATAAAATAACTTAAGACATTTGTGTTGCAGTATCTACATTTGCATTACTCATCTTACCTGTTTTTAGTAGTCATTACTGAAAAATAGGTATTCTAGACTGCCATTAAACTCAACTCAGCATATCTGTTTAGCGATTCATTGGAGTTGGTGAGATGTCTCCAGGAACATATGATATAATTCTCTTGAGTAAGGCAAAGATCTTGTATTCAGTGTGTAGAAAATCAATTGCAAATGCTTAAAAACTATATTTACATGAGTGGAGATTTAGTCTTCTTAAATCAGGCATCCATCTATACTGACTGATGAAGTAGGGAGCAAAAATAAAGTGATGGATGCCTACGTAGCCTCAGGTCAGCTTAGTGTAAACTTATTTTGAAGTCTGGTACTAAAGAGAACAAGCTGATTTTCAAAAAGGTGATGATAGGATTATGTTATACCTTTGCACTTAGAAAGAGGTTTTTATGTATAAGGGCAGGATTTGGTTCCACAAAAAATGACTCATAGCTAAGAGGATCCAAATCTGCAAGGAAGCGAAAGGAGATGCCCTGCTCTAGCTGTGTCAGTTGCTAGTTGCTATAGCACAGTTAATCTAAAGCAGTATTGGATACCTTTATTTACACAGTTCAATTCTTTGTGTGAGTAACTACCCATGGGTAGAAAGCTGAAAGTTTTGGTTGACTCCTATAGGCATATAATGTCATTTTAGCACTGCTGAGTATCTTATCTAGAATACAGATGATGATACAAATGGTTGAAGGTTTTCTAGGTTTTCTCTATGTTCCTTCTGGTCTCTACCTGAACCAGATGAATGTGTTGCATGACATCCAATACCCGTATTTGCCAACTGAATCCCACTATAGATGTTTAGGCTCCCATTGACAGGATTGCAAATGTAGGGATCAATTCATTAGTCCATTCATAGTTTCTAGGGCAAATGGACACATCCTTGGGCATCTTACCTTGCCTCTATCTACTATACTAGAAGGGTATTGATTTTTTCAAGCTGTATGTTGAATCTACCAAAAACCTGGCTGCCTTGGATGCAGTCAGCCCTGAGGATGACTCAAATGCTCTGTGTCAGTACCTAGGGCTGCTGAGTTTGAGTAGCTGAATCAAGTTGCATTAATGATAAGAAAATGGATGTATGTACAGACTCGGGAATGAGACACTGGAGACCAGCACTGAGGAGAGGGAGCTGGGGATCCTAGTCGAGAGCATGTTGAACATGAGTCAGCAGTGCCCTGGCAGCCAGGAGGGCCAACCATGCCATGGGGTACATCAGGCACAGCATGGCCAGCTGGCAAAGGAAGGGGATTGTCCTGCTCTGCTCTGCTCTGGGGCAGCCTCACCTTGAGTGCTGGGGGCAATTTTGGGCACCACAATATAAAAATATACAAAGCTATCAGAGAGTGTCCAAAGGAGGGCTACAAAGATGGTAAAGGGTCTAGACGAGAGGCCAGACTGAGATAATTTGGTCTGTTCAGCTTGGAGAAGAGTAGGCTGAGGGGAGATCCCGTACCTATCCACAACATCCTCACAAGAGAAAGCAAAATATCAGGCACCCATGTCTTCTTTTCTGGTGACCAGTGGCAGGAAATTTTCCCACAGGAATGGCATGAAGCTGTGTCAAGAAGGTTTAGATTGGCTATCAGAAAAGGACTTTCCAGAGGGTGGCTGGCCAGTGAAACAGGTTCCCCAGTAAAGTGGTTACAGCTCCAAGCCCGAGTTCAAGAGGCATTTAGACACTGCTCTCAAGCCCACTGGGGGTTTTTGGTTTTTTTTGGGTTGTTACTATTCTTGTATGAAAGCTTGGATTCCCAATTAGAAGTGTAGTTTACCTGGCACAGAATCCTGTCTGTGACTCACTTGTCCAGACACAGGCATGTTGGTTGCACCTGAGAGCATGCCAAACACATGAGACAGCTCCATGGAGCTAACAGATACAGCAGAGTACCTGTGAGAGATTCATAATCCACTGAAGTGGCAGACAGAGGCTAGACAAGTTTTTTGAGGAAATCTCAAACTGAAAATCTTCTATAAGTAAGCAACCACATTAATGCTAAGAGCTCTACTATGTACCTAATTTTTCATGTTTCTATCGGCCTTTTTTAATAGTATCACATTAAAAGCTAATATAATTGTGAAGCTAAAAATAATTGTGAAATGAAATACTGCTGAGTACAGACAATAATGAAAAGCTCTGTTGCATCAGGAGTGGGAGAAAGATTGTGCCAGCTCCCTTTAGAAAATTTCTGTGAATGGCTCTCCTATGAAAGAAACTATATGCCTAACATTAACACATTTCCTTAAAACAAAGAAAAATATAGTGACACCTTAATTTTATGGGTTTCATCTTAATTTATTGAGTGACATATAGGATTTTGCCATCGACTTCAGCAGGTCCAGAAATCAGCAAGGGAACATTGATATACATTTCCCTTTCTTCTCATTGGCAAGACTCTGCTGTACAGAAATTCTAAATGGAAAAAAAATTTAAAAACTCCAACAAAACAAACTAACAGTGGTACTTCAGTATTATGAGGTCAAAATTATGGTTTCTACAATGCAATGCTTTTAAGATTTTTACTTTAAATTAACTGAATTAACAATGAAATAAAATGCCTCAAAAGACAACCTTTTTTAAAAATGTGTTTCTGTAGTGTGTCTCTTTAGTGTCCATCAAGAGAACCCTCAAGAGAAAAAATATTCTGAATGCCAAAGAAGGGGCTAGTAATAAAAGTGTCACTATTGTGATCATCTGCACTGCTGCTGTTGCTGCTGCTGAAGAGTTTGTGCATGAATATGAGTATTCCTTGCAATGAATGGGTACATGTCATAGAAAAAGTATAAAGTGAATGTTCTTAGTACACTAGAGTGTCTATCCTTAAGGTGGTGCATGACTCTTGGTCTGGTGGTTCAAGAGTTTGCACAGTTTTTACAATGCAAAGAATCATTTAAATTTGGCTTGGTTTTGTTCTTATTTTGGTGCCATATATAGTTGATCAGTTGATCAGTTTCAAGGGTAAAGACTTTAACTTCCACAATCCCCAATGATTTTATGTTCTTGACTTGGCATAATCAGATGCAAGTTGAAGGGTAGTGACAAAAGAGACAAAATTTACAATACGGAATCATGGAATTTTTTCTAAAGCAAATGTGTCTTAAATATGATGTATGCTATGACTATGTACATAGTTTTTGTATCTTCCTTACTTCTAGCTTTATATTCCTTTAGTGGACGTATTGATGACATCTAAACTGACAAAGAGAAGTCAGTTCTCAGCAAAGATTGTAAGAAGAGGATAATTTTCATTTTGAGGCTGAGCAGAAAAATCTTCAGCTGGGCTACTTGGAAAAAAAGAATAGGCATGCACAACAGTTTGCATATTCACTGAAAATGCTTTGTGAGACATTTACAGAAATGGAAGTGAGGAAGAGGAGATTGACTGGGTTCAGTTCCTTTCAGTTACGGAGGCCACTGCTTCTGGAGAGTTTGTGGAGGCCAGAAGCCTGGCTGTCAGCAAGTGCTGCAGAAGGCCACTGGTTTCCTGTAGCTGGTAGAATCACAGAGTTATAAAATGGTTTTGGTTGGAAGAGATCTCAAAGATCATGTAGTTCCAACCCCTCTGCCATGGGCAGAGATGCCACCCACTAGATCAGGTTGCTCAAAGCCTCATCCAAAATGGCCTTCATTTATTTCCACTAATGAGTCATGTGCAAATTCTAAGGGCAAATTGTGCCAGATCCTGTGACACAGAGGGCCTGTGTCTATGTTGATTTCCATGTATCTGTGTGTCTCAAATGAAGGTTGGTTATGGTACCAGATCATCTTGGACAGAGGAAAAAGACAAGGCAATGTTTTTAAATGCATGAAGATAGCTACACTGTAGGCATCTACATCTGTGTGAGATGCAGTTTAAAATAGGTGGAGACGGAAAGCATCTGTAGATGTGAAGGATCTTTTGTAGTAATGGAGTGCTGAAAGACGATGGGTGAATAGGTCTTATATGTGATTATTTCTTCATTTTCAGAAAAACAAGCTCAGGCTGAAAGGTAGAGATCAGCACTTACAAAGTCAGGACTCTTTTGAAACATCAGGTTCAGGATTGAGTGTCAGACATTTCTAGGGCTGTGAGCAGGAAATTGACACATCACTTTGAGTGTCTAGAGAGAGAGAATTGACAAGATGAATTAATTTTAATTCAGCAGAAGTGGAAAGAATAGATTTAGAGGAGGCAATGAAGAAGAAAGTGTTTATAAGAAAACATGGGGCAGACATTTCAATCCCATAACATTAGTCACTCATTAAAAAAGGCATTATTTTTGGACCGAAAACAAGAGTTGTCATGCTATATCTGCCATTAGTTTAGTGATTGGCAATGTCTGTTTTAGGTAGTGGTACCTTAGTTTCCTCTGATCAAAACAGGAAATTATAATGCTTTAAATAATTTTACAACACAATCATGTAAAATATTAAAGAAAATTTTAAATTCCAGACTGATTTTTGGCATATATATGCTAGTTACATTCTGGAAGAGGCCAAACTGAACAGTACATATAAAATTACTAAAAATTTCAATTTGAAATACTAAGAGGAGTAACAAGTAATAATCAAAACTAAAAGAAAAGAAAATCCTAAACAAACAACCAAACAACCAGTTAAAATAACTGACTAAGCCTGTTTTAAATTGATTTAAAATTCAGTTTGAGGAACTAATCACCCACAGACAGCCTGCGGTTGTGGCTTTTTAATCCAGTAGGTGTAAAATTGAAATCTTCATATTACTATGGGAGGACTATTTTAGGTAATTAGGGCAAGGCCTGTGTAAGATGTTCTAAACATAAAACATTCAGGGTAAAGAACTGTGATCAAAATAGGATGTTATAAACTTTGCAGAGTAGAAGATCATTTTAAGTGAACTACATTAGTTTTGGGCAGTTTTATATTGTGATTTATGTTATTTTTCTTTAGCACTAATAGAGCAACACTTTCAGTCTCCAGTTTTTACTTTTTCTGATTCCTTATCACTATAAACACCATCAACAAAAATCCTCAGCACTGACTGTGGAGGCAACTTTGAATCTTGGTTTGATCTTTACTTCCATGTAGAATCTGAACTTTACTTGACAAAAATTGACAAGTTTTTGAGCTGCTAGCTTACCCTATACATCTAAACATTGAAAGGGTTGAATTGCATTCTTAAGGAACTTTTCCTTGCACTTGGTTATTGAGTTCAGCTTCCAAATTATAGATTGTAGATGTTGATTGCAGTTAATTAAATTTAGTTGTCTCAGGCACAATTTTGCATCCATTTATGTGTTTATCTCATCATTACAGTCAGTGATGATCTAGCAATAACTAGTGAAAGCAGTTTAGAAAGCAATTCATTTCACCAGAAAACAGACAGTTATTTTTGTTTATCTGTGGTTTTCTAGTATCCATTAACTAAAACCCACCCAGATGTATAAATTTTGATGTCTAAATATAATTATACAGTATCTTCCTCTGTGGTATTCAGATGTAGCTTCTTTTTCATCTCTCTATGTGGAAAAGTACCTTTCTATAGGAAAGATGGTATTTTCTATAATAAAAAATGTATTCAAAATGTGGGGAACTAAATGAGACAGATTTCACCCCATGTGAGACCTGTATTGGAGACCTGATACTGCAGGACTGTGGGATAACTGTCCACAAAGCACTTACATAAAGACATATAGCAGGGGTACTACAGATGGGTAAAAAATTCTATTGCCATGGCAAAAAACACTTTGCACACATTAGGGTTATTACATTTAATAGATCTTAAATGACAGTTATGTAGTTAAAAGATGGTAGAAGATGTTATTTTCCAACATCAGAGAAGACTGTAGAAGGTTATTCTGGCCTAAAACTGCTGATTATTTGCTTTTGAGATGTTATATCCCTTTAAGACTTCATGCATCCAACCCATTGGGAAAAGGAGAACTTAAGTAACTCTCTATGAACACAAAGCTCAAAAGTACAAGTATAATTTGTAGTTAGATTAAGCTTCTGTTTTGATTTATTTTTTAGTAATGCAGAAGCAAGCTGACCCCATCTTTATGATGTATTCTGAGAACATATTCAGGAAGCTCAGCAGTCATAAAGGTTTATGAGCAAAAAGATGCAATTTAGGGAGAAGTAGTACAGAAACAATTTAGTGACAGTAAAGAGGTCAGTAGATAGAGGACAATTGTTGCCTAGCACTAGAAAGGATAATGCAAGCTTCTCCAACACCACTGAACCAGATATTCAGGCCTGGCTTTTCATATAAGAAGTGGTTCAGGAATTCAAGGAGAGATGTATGTAGACATCTCTGAGTACTTGACCTTTCCTACTAGGAAAATTTCAAAGTGGCTGAAGTTTGAGTTTGCTAATGTAAAAATTCACAGTGATGATATTGAATAGACAGTGGCCATCAAAGTTCATTCAGTATGAAATCAGAAATATCTTCTCAATTGCTTTTTTGAAGGAATTTTGTTCTTACAAAGCATACCTTAAAACACTTTTAGTGAAGCTATAACACATATTACAAATTCTTGTTTCTTATGTATGTTTTGTTTCAAAACTAATTTAAACTATAGGAAACACTCAATTTGTAACTTGTGCAATCATAAGGCTGAAGAATATTTAGTGCTACCTTAAGTTGTAGGTCATGACAAGCCATTTCACAGACAGTTGCTTTGTAAAACATTTTATAACTGATCCTCAAAATTATCTGTCATACAAAAACTTACAGTACTGAAAGGTCAGTCTGGTAATTTTTTTTCCATACATGATTCCTTCATGGCCTACCAAAATTAGTAATTAATTCTATGTTAATTTCCATTGATTTCTCTGGACTCAGAGAAGTGAGGTACTTCTTGTCATGAGATCACTATGAGATATTTAGCTCATGAAGAGATAAAACTTCTTTTTATAATCTATCTCCATTTTAAAGATTAAGGAGCCTCTAGTCCATTGTTTATTGAAGTATAGAAAAATCTGTAGATGTTAATGACTGAATAGTGTAGAAATGTTTGTATGAACACAAAGAGTCTTGGGCTTTCAATATGTTTAGTTAACTGAGAAGTAATCATATATCAGTTTGGTTGGAAGGGACCTCAAAGATCATTGAGTTCCATCTAGCAGAAAATTTACAGTTGAAATGAAAAAAAAAATCATTGCAAAATGAACATTTTCCCTGAAGAACTTGTTACAAAGATGCAGGAATAGCAACTTTCAGACTTCGAGTTTATGGGGTTCTTTTCCAGGGGCACCTTGAGCAGAATCTGTATGAGTAGTTTGTTTTACTTATGCTGATCTTTCTACAGATATGTCCAGAGAGTGTAAAAGCAAACCTTTCTTTCAAGAATGTGGAAAGGCTGGTTTTCTTTGAAGTAGAATCATAGAGTGGTTTGGGTTGGAAGGGATCTTTAAGGTTGTCTAGTTTCCATTCCCTCTGCCATTTAAAGGGTCAACTTTCACTAGACCAGAGCTCCATCCAGCCTGGCCTTGAGCCCTTCCAGGGGTGGGGCATCCACAATTTCTCTGGGCAACCTGTTTCAGCATCCCACCACCTTGACAGTAAAGAATGTCTTCCTAATATATTACCTAAACCTACTCACTTTCAGTTTAAAGCCATTCCCTTAGAGCCTGTCACTAAATGTTCCTGTAAAAAGTCCCTCTACATCTTTCTTGAGCACCATTGTCAAGGCACTGCAATAATTCACTCTTATGGAAATGTTAAAGGAAAGGTTCCATTCTGTTTGCAACCTTACTGCCAAATTATAGTAGCAATAATAATATATGCAAATACATATATGCACACATACATGGTGTGACATCTCCTGAACTGAACTGTATCTCACTGCATAGAAAAAGGAAATTTATGTAATGAGGATTATCATACCACCAAGGCCAGGAGCTTGACAGGATTCAGAAAGTAATTTGTCACCAATGAGAACATCTATAGGATCAAAAATAAAATCTAGTAATATAGACAGAATTGAAACTTGTATTCCTTAGGCCTCTTGTAAGAGAGTTAAGAGACACTGCTAAGAGCAAAGAATTGAAGAATTTCCCAATTCATTGCTCAAGAATTTGCATAAAGAAGTAATGAGCACTGGAGAAGTTCCTACTAGAAGGGATGCTAAAAAAGTGGAAATTTAAATCTTCTGTTCTGTTGTTCTCATGCTCGTGGTTTTAGTTTCAGACTCAAGTCCCATCTCAGCCCACATAAGAAAATAATTGTGTAAGACTTGCAGATCTCTTAATAATCTAGAAGTGTTGTACCCTCTTGACATTAAATACACCAGAAGATGAAGACAACATAAATGACACCTTCTATACAAGTACTTACGTTTGTTTTATATTGGAGAACAAATGGAACAAATGTCTCCTCTCTAAGAGAAGTTCCATCAATCCCTGCATCATTATAAGGTTACAATATGAATAATAAAAGGGATAGAGTCATGTGAGTGAATTTGGTTCTTTCAAGCACAAATAGATTTGCACAGCACTATAAAGGAAAAAAAACTCAACAACCTAAACCCAACCCACCTCCCCCACCCCAGCTGATCTAATACCTGAAGCCTGTCTTTCTAGACTCTGACACAAACTGAAATGAGAACAGGAATATCAAATATAGAAAACAAGAAGGTGAGTTTTGGAGTTTGAATCTAACATGTTATTGTCCTCAATAGTGAGTCACACACATTGCTGCTTTATTTTTCACAACCTTTTTGTTTGGAAATGCAAAACTTAACTAAAAGATTAAGAGTGTGTGAATACGGTGACCTCAGCTTTTCCACACTACTTTAATAATTATGCAGCTCTAGGGGGCCTTTAGGCACTAACTGCTCACATACCAGTGATCATTGGCAAAGCCCAACGTAGTATTAGTCCTTAAACTACTTTTTCAGTCACTATGATCAGTGACATCATTCCTCATGCATAAATGGAGAAAAAAAATTGAAAATAGGTATATAAATATTTCAAAGCTTGCCAAAGAAGCAAAACCTCTCAAAATTCTGAGATTTTCTAAAAAGACTGAAACATGAAAGCATTAAAAATTGTAGGCATGGTCTAAATGATAGTGGAAGGACAATAAAAGTAGCAGGACCTGGGTTTCAAATTTGCAATACAAACCTTTGTTTCAGCTAGCTTTTCTGCTCTGATTAACAGAATTTCTTTAAGATTCAGACCTACATTTTCCAAGGGTAAAAATTCCAATTTTTATTGCTATCAAGAAAATAAGGTTTTGAGCTGAGATCAGGAAAAGAGAGACCTGGAGAAATAATAACTTTAGATATTGGAAAGTAGGATATAGGTCATTCCAACTTTCTGATATCAGTTTAAGGCATTTGCTACTGACTGCAAGTATTTGTCATTGGATGGCTATTTCCTTCCTTTATGTGAAATAAAGTGATGACTCTGTTTCAATGTCAGATTTTTCTTTATAGATGTTCACATCACAAAGAACTTATTTTTGGCAGTGCTCTCAGAGGGAGCTTTCTCTCCTACAAGGACACATAATTCACTCATGGTCAGCTTGGTGTCCTCCAGGACACTCAGATCCTTTCCTCGGAAGGAGGTTTTTCATCTTTTTCCCCCCAGCATGTACTGGTGCGTGAAGCTTTTCCTCCCAGGGAGAAGGAATTTTTTGCCTTTGTTGAACTTCATAAAATTCTTTTCAACCAGCTTGTCCACGTCCCTCTGAATGACAGCAAAACCATCTGTTGTATTAATAATCCTCCCAGTTTTGTATTGTCCATAAAATTGCCATGGGTTCACTCTGTCTCATCTTCCCCATTATTAATGAAGTAATATCAACTTAAGCAATATCAGCTCAGCATTGACCCCTGAGTAGACCATTAGTGAGTCCCTTCAGTCTGGACTTCACATGTCTATTCACAACCCCTTGGGCCCAGCACCTCTGACAGTTTCCAATCCACCTCACTCTTTGTGTATCTAGCCCATACTTTGCCACCTTGTCTGCTAGGCTGTTATGAGTAAGGGTCAAGAGCTCAAATAAAATAGAGATAAGCACCAGTGCTCTCGTCATATCCATCAAACCATTCATCTGATCATAAGAAATCTATCAGATTTGGTTACATTATTTTGACTATGTCAATACATGCTGACTCCTCCCAGTCATCTTAACCTTCATGTGCCTGAAAACTGTTTCCAGGATTGTTTTCTCTATCTCTTTCTAAGGGAACAGTGTGAGGCTGATTGGCCTGTTGTACTCTAGACTCTAGGCAAGATTTTGCTCCTGCCTTTCTTGAAGATAGATGTGGCATTTTCTTTTCTCCCATCCTTAGGATCCTTTTCATTTGCCATAACCTTTTAAAGATAATCAAGGCTGACCTTGCAATGGCATAAAACAGCTCCCTTGGCACTCATGAGTGCAGCCCATCAGATCCTATTGACTTGTGCATGTTCATTTTGTTTTAAAATGTTCCCTAACCTCTTCCCTTGAGGGTCTTTTTACCTTTATACTTTCCCACAGGCCTCATGGACCTGAGAATCCTGAACCCTTATATTACCAGAAAAGACTGAGGTACAGCGATAATAAATACGTCATTTTTTTTCTTTATGCTTTATCACTAGGTTCTTCACACAATCGTAGTATCACATTTTCCCTAGTCTTCCTTTTGCTAGTAATAGACATTTAGAAAGCCTTCTTGTTGCCCCTTACCAGATTCAACTTCAAGCAGGTTAGGCCTTTCCCAGCTTCATCCCTGTTTGACCCAGATGTGAACCCTCTGCCATTGGCAGGGATGCCATTCATTAGGTGATGTAGCTCAGAGCCCCACCTAACCTGGCCTTGAACACTTCCAGGGATGGGGCAACCACAGCTTCTCTGGGCCACAGGTTACAGTGCTTTGCCATCTTTATCCTGATACCTAATCTAAACCGAGTCTCAGTTTAAAGCTATCTCTTCTTGTCCTGTCACTACACAGGGTTTAAATGGTGTCTCTCCATCTTTCATGTATGTCCCTTCAGGTTCTGGAAGGCTTCAATTATGTCACCATAAACCACTTCACTCCATGCTGAACACCCCCATGTCTCTCTACCTCTTTTTGTAGGAGAGCTGTTCCATTCCTCTGATTACCTTTGTAGCCCTTCTCTGAACTCCCTGTAACAGATCCACATCATTCTTGTGTTGATACAATCACCTCTACTCTGTCCTCATGAGACTCACCTCCCTTGACCTGACAGATAGACTTCTTTTGCTGCAGCCCAGGATGCAGCTGGCCTTCAAGGCTGTGAGCACACACTGCTGCACTATTGATCTATCTTCCTGGTAGTTCTTTAATTCTCTGCTTACTTGGTTGTATTTTAGGAGCCCTCTGACTTTGTTCCATGTTTTTGTGATTCCTTATATTTGTAAGGCTTGTATACTGCTGAAAAAAATCAGTGCACCATAAATACTTTATCAACTTCTGATTTCTCCATGAGCTTTCCCCTCTTATGAGACTGTTGCCTTCTTTTCCAGCTGATGCTCCTTGATCACAGAGTTGCCTGTTTTACGTAACTGTGGCTCTGAATGTTGTGTCCTATTCCTGTCTTTCTAATGGTTTCAGTCTTTTTTTTTTCTTTTCTTTTTTTTTTTCAAATGTCCTGAAGTTGGAAAGTTGGAATTAACAAGAGATTCCACTTGAGAAGGTTCTATGTCAATGAAGATGGAGTTGGAAAAATACAGGTTTTCTACTGGGAATATTAATTACAAGTGCCCTTAACCTGGTGCATTTTCATATACTTCTGCATAGTGTGTTGCATAAGTAATACAATGTGTCCAAAACTGTATCCTGCTAGAACTGTGCTGCTTCTAAAAAATTAGGTCAGAGATCAGAAGTCAGGCAGTGCAAATCATAATGAACATGTTATTAAATAATAAGTTCATAAAACAGGTTAATTAATGTTAAACACTTATTTTGGCCTCATTTTAATCAGTTTTTCCTGTAACAAATCATCAGATGATATCTTTCCCTGTGAAACAACTCAAGGTTTGTTTTGCTGAAAATGTTGGTGTTTGAAAGAAGCATAGTCAAGACTATTTATTTTAATTAAACATTTTTCTTTAAATGTCACACTTATTCAGATATATTTTAAATAAACACATATTAAATTAGAGAAATTAAATTCAAAAAGCTTTAATTATGTACTAATAGTCTTTTAAAAATTGATTAAAAAATTCATTGTCTGTCTTAATGTTAGCTCAAGTTTACAAGTTTAACTTCCCAGGAAAAATGTTCAAGTGTCTTAAATTTCATATCATTCTTATTAATGATTCATTTATTTTAGAAGAAACATAATATAGGATTACATAATCTGGTAATACAGTATGCATACCATTCTAGGAAGTTGCCCTATGTAATACAGTAAACTAGAGTTTCTAAATAATCGAATGAATCCATGAAATAAATTACATCTCAATAACATTAGGAATTATTTCCATTAAAGAAATATTAAGGTAATTATCCAGGACATTTCATTTGTAAGTAGCTTTCAGAGAATCCAAAACATTTTAGAGGTCAACTAGACAAGGTAAACCATAATTTTTTCCTTCCTCTCCTCTGGGTTCTAGATGATTGTATTTCCTCCCTTCAAACTTATAAATTGATGGGACACTGATTTTTCTCCCTCTGCATATGTCCAAAATGGCTGTGGAAACAGTAATGGATCTATCTGTTAGCCTGAACCTCAGTTTTATTTATAAACTAGACAAACTATATGTGCATTATAGGAGCACAAAGACATAAATGGATAGATGACCTGGCATCGTGCCTACTAAATCTTAATGGAATTGAGCCTTTCATGAAAGGGAGTTGTAGATGCAATATGTAAGAAATGTGTAATAAACACTCACAGAAAGATCTTTTCAGTTTCAAAAGAATTATACTATAAATGGGCCTGAAGGCTGAACTAGAATAAGATTCTCCCTGCCCACAGATCTCCCAGTTATGCAGTGATGAATTTCATAGCTCTATGATGAGAATGAAAGCCGTGGTCTCATTCATCAGCATACTTAGGCTACTCTGCTTGGAAAGGGTAACTATGCACTGCAGGCACAGTCCTTGCTTTATATTATACAGTCACTGGATGAAAACCAGAGCTAAACCTGATTCACAGGTCTGCAATTCAGATTCTAGACAGTAGAGCACTTCTTAAGTGAAAGACAGTAAGCTCATAGAAGTATTTTATAAAGGCTAAGTAACTTATTTCCTTTACACTTAACTTTGTGCCATTGGAAAAACACTCTAATATTATATATTTATATGTTATACATATATATTATATATTTCAGAAAAATGTGGTTAATATCTTCTATTTTGCATAATAATTTTCACTTGTTCTTGCACAGTTGTCTAGAAACTACGGGGCCAAACACTCTTCAAAGTATATAACTTCCCCATTATTCTGAATAGAGGAGTGCAAAAATTTGGAAAGGGGGGTGGGGGGTTAGAAGGAAGTACTTTTCTTATGCCAGGAAATTTTTTCAGGACTTAAAATGTGCTTTAGAAATGTCATTTTCAGAACATGACTGGAAGTTAGATTGCAGTGCCAGATATCACTAAGCATAAAAGCATATTATATAACTTTTATAGCTCTCTTTTGTGCAATGCCTTTCTATGCTGATTAACTGGAAAATTCTGTCATTGTCATTTTGTGGCCCAGAGTGCAATGTGATGTTATTTAATAAGATGTATAACCTTCCTGACTGCCTAATCTGGTCAGTGCTGTTAAATGGGGTGTACATACATCATCATGACTGTGGCAATGTTTTTTTGATGATCTAGTTATGCTTTCTAAAACATTTCAATGCTAGACATGTTGATGTTATTAAAAAGAAAAGGAAAAAATTTGAAAGAGAAAGAAGACAAATTTGTTTAACATTAGTTTCATAACCTCTCTTTCCATAAATTTATAGTATATCTACTGAGTCAGAAAATACAAGGATAGCTTTTAAAACTGCCTGGGAATTAAAATCAGAGAAGCCAGTCACAAGCTATAGCATTCTTCAATTAAATTTTGGGGAAACGTAACAGAATCATAATCATTGTCAGAGCTTGGGAGGATTGATGTCTCAAGACATTCTGAGATGCCTCCATGTGCGGGAGGGGGCAGGTCAGGCCTTGTTCACTGAACTTCCCCACACCCCCTGTCTCCCAGTCCTGCAGAGCTGCCAATCACTGAATCCTTGGCAGGCACACCTGAGGCAGAGCTCCAATTTGGCCTAACCCTGCTCCTGAGTGGCCGAATGACTGGAAGTCCCTCCTGGGGGGAGGGCCCAGGAAGGCCCAGAGGTATTTAGGCTGAGCATGAGGCAAGAATATGTCTTGATTCTACCTCTTCTTGGAATTTTTGTGTGAACACTGCTGGAACCCAGGAGTTAGTAGGCATATGTGTGCTTTTCTGTAAATTTTGACCTTTTAAAATATGTAGTAGGTATTTCTCTTGTGTGCCTTTCCCAGAGTAGAGGACCCTCTGTAAGCTCCTTTCAGGGAGTTGTCGGGGGGGGGGGGCTTTACAATCCCAGAATGGCGGCTGGGATTGGGAGAGATGTTTGGAGAATATCTAGTGTAGGTTGTTTCAAAGTATCTTTAGAGAAGGAAACTCTCCAACACATCTGGGCAGCCTGATCCAGTGCTCTGTTGCTCTCACAATAAAGAGGCTTTCCTTCATATTCAGAGGTAATTTCCTGTGACTGAGTTTGTGCCCATTGACTTTTGTCTTGGCACTGGGAAGAACCATTGAGAAGAGTCTGGCCCCAGCCTCTTAACACACCCACCCTTAAGACATTTGTATGCATTGATAAGGTCCCCTCTCAATCATATCTTCTCCAGGCTAAACAAGCCAAGCTGTTTCAGCCTTTCCTTACAAGACAGGTGCTCCAGTCCCCTAATCATCTTTGCAGCCCTCTGTTGGACCTTCTTCACTAGTTTCTTGTCTTTCCTGAGCTGGGGATAGAACTGAACACAGTACTAAAGATGCAGTGTCACCAGGGATGAGTAGAGGGCAGCCTCGACCTGCTGGCAATGCTCTTCCTAATGCATGACAGCATTCTGTTGGCCTTCATGGCCACAAGGGAACACTGCTGGCTCATGAACTTCTTGTTGTTCATTAGGCTCTCAAGGTCCTTCTCCGTGGAACTGCTTTCCAGAAGGTTGGTCCTCAGTTTACACTGGTCCAGGGGGTTATTCTTCCCCAGATGCAGGATCTTGCACTTGCTGTTGATGTACTTCATTAAGTTTCTCTCTGCTTAACTTTCCTACCTGTCTAAACATGATGATATACCCTGTCCCTTGGTCCACCTTACTGACAAGTTGATTATTGATTCAACTTATTGATAAGCTGAACAAGACTGACCCCTTGGAAGCACTGTTTCTACATGTCTCCAACTAGACTCTGTCACTGATCATGCCACTCTGAACTCTTCCATTCAACCAGTTTTCAATCCATCTCACTGTTCACCTAACCCACACTTCCTGAGTTTGCTCATCAGGATATTATGGATGACAATGTCTAAAGCCTTGCTAAAGTACAGGTAGACAATATCCATCTCTCATTTACCCAGTCAGTCATAGAAGACTATCAGATTGGTCATGCATGACTTTTCCTTGGTGAATCCATGTTGGCTACTCCTAATAACACTTTTTTCCTGCACTTACATCATGATGACATGCAGGTTGAGCTGTTTCTATCACCTTTCCAGGGATGGAGGTGAGGCTGACTGGCCTGTAGATTCCTGAATCCCCCTTCTTGCCCTTTTTGATGGCTGGAATGACATTGGCTTTCATCCAATCCTCAAACACCTCACTTGTTCTCTGTGACCTTTCAAAAATGATGGAGACTGGCTTAACAATAACACCTGCCAGCTCCCTCAGCACTGGTAGGGGCATCCCACCAGGGTCCTTGGATTTGTGGGTGTCAGGTTTTCCTATTCATTTTCTAACCTGATCTTCCTCAACAAAGGGAAAGGCTTCCTTTCTACCTAACTTTCTTTCTTGCCTCCAGGATCTCAGATTCCTGAGGGCTGGCCTTAGCAGTTAGGACCAAAGCAAAGAAGACATTCAGTAACTCTTCTTTCTCTGTATCCTTCATCACCTTATTTAGTAGCAGGCCCACATTTTCCCTAGTCTTCCTTTTGCTACTGACATGCTTGAAGAAGCTCTTCTTGTTGTCCTTGCCATCCTTTGCTGTAGTTAATTTCAGGTGGACCTTAGCCTTCCTTGTTGCATCCCTGCACACTCTGACAACATTCCTGTATTTATCTTAAGTGTCTGTTCCCTTTTTCCACATTCCATAAACCTTTTTCTGTTAAAGAAGGCAAAAATAATGTTTTTGCCAGTACTTCCCTGCTCATCCATGCAGGACTCCTGTCCCTTTTGCTTGATTTGTTACTCATGGGAATGCACAAATACTGACCTTGGAGGAAGGGATGTTTGAATATTAACCAACTCTCTTGGACATGCTTACATTCTAGAGTCCTAATTCATGAGATACCACCATAAAGGTCTTTGACAAGGTCAAAAATTTCACTCCTGAAATTTTCCCTACTTCCTCCAACCATGATCCTGAACTCCACCATCTCATGGTCCTGGCAGACAAGGCTGCTCCCAGTCTTCATATCCCAAACCAGTCTGTCTTTATTAGTACCACATGGCTTTCCCCATTGGCTTCTCCACCAGCTGTGTTAAAAGTTATGGTCAGTGCTCTGGACAAACCTCCTGGGCTGTGTGTGCTTGGCTCTGTTTGTCTTTCCAGCAGTTACCAAGGTAAAGTTCCCCATGAGAGCCAGTGCCTGGGAGCATGAGGCTGCTTCCAGAAGTCTTTAGGCAGCCTCATTAACTTCCTCTTCCTGATCAGGTGGCCTGTACTACACACCCACAACAGTGTCACCATGTTAGGCTGGACCTTAATTCTTATCTATAAGCTTTTGACTCATTCTTCATCTTCATTTTATGTCTTCTACTTACTGCTTCATTGCTCATTTGTAAAAACAAACATTTGCCATGAAGACATAACTGCCAATTTAGACTAACTAAGACAAATGAGATAATGAGGCCGTGGCAGCTTAGAGTTGACAGATCCAGCTGAGTGCCCAGCTCCAACTAGAAAGCTTTCTTTTCCTGCCAGAAGGTCTATATGCTAATTCTAACTAATTTGCTAACCTTGGCCCTACAGTGTTTGACAACAGGGGAGCAAACCATTTTGTTACAGATGTGACATTAATTTGGATGTAAACTAAAGCTGGAACAGATAATCTATGCAATCTTCTATCTGAGGAAGCAGCCACCAAAAATATAAATCCGTGCCTAGTATACATAAATACAAAAAATATTTAATTGTGAAGGACAGATTATTTAAATGTAAGTGATAATGAACGAATGACAAAGCCTACAGTAAATAATGGAAGAAGTAAAGCCACAATATTCTGCATCTTCTTATACCCCTTTGGTTGGATGTTCTTACTTTGGTATTAGAAGAAGAAAGGACTTGCCCACATTTCAGATCCAACACAGAAGACTAGTTTGACCTGATACTCATTTAAAGGACTCTGCAAAGACAAAACTTCAGATTATTTTAAAACACCTTTTCTAATCAATTTCTGTGACTATTATTTCCAATGGAGTTTTTCCTAAAGAATTTTTTTTTCTCTTATCCCTTTTTCAAATTTCATAAAGAAAACAAGTGACAGGAATATTATTGGGGATTCCAATTAGGAATAATGTTTGGGGTTTCTAAAAAAATTTTTAATAAATGTTTTAATGTCAGAAACTGCATTTATAATTTCATTCCAGATACAAGGATGAGAACAACTGATGAGAAATGGATTTTGTAAGCATCATGTACATCATAGTATAAGAAATAACACCAGCCTCCTCATGAATTTATTTGTTTTGGAGGTGTTGATTGATAGTTGACTGAACACGAGCCAGCAGTGCCCAGGTGGCCAAGAAGGCCAGTGGCATCTTGACCTGGATCAGCAATTATGTGACCAGCAGGACCAGGGAAGGGATTGTCCCTCTGTACTTGACACTGATGAGGCCACACCTCAAGTCCTGTGCTCAATTTTGGGTCTCTAACTACAAGAAAGACATTGAGGGGCTGGAGCGAGTCCAGAGAAAGACAACATTGCTGCCTAAGGGTCTGGAGCACAAGTCAGATGAGGGAGCTGGGGTTGTTTAGCCTGGAGAAAAGGAGTTTCAGGAAATATTACCTTCCAAAACAACCTGGGAGGAGATTGTAGTGAGGTGGATGTCAGTCACTTCTCCCAGGTAGCAAGTGACAAGATGAGAGGAAATGGCCCCCAACTGTGTTAGGGGAGGTTTAGATTAGGTATCAGGAAAATTTTGCAGAAAGGGTTGTAAAACTTTTGGGCCAGACTGCTCAGGGGAGTGGTGGAGTCACAATCTCTGGAAGTGTTTATAAATATGTGGATACAGAGCTTGATGACATGGTTTCATGATGAAACTTGGTGGTGGTGCTAGGTTGATGGTTGGAGCTGATGACCTTAAAGGTCTTTTGAAAAGTAAGAATTTTACTTTTCCAGGCTATCAGAAGCATTCAAGAGGCATATTATCAACATTTTTCATCTCCTGTGAATTACAACATAGCTGATGTGCAACATTACTTATAATGTTACAGACAAAGCTATCTATTGCTCCTAGTCACAGTGGAGCTGATAGTAAGCAGTTGTGTATATTAACAAAAGACATTATCAGGCCTTAAACTAGGGGACCTCATAAAGTACTACTTACATCATCGTTCAGACTTTTTTTCAAAGAATTATCAATACAGATAATTGAAATATCTTGAAGTGTAATGTCATTTGGCTTTTACTTTTAATGTTGCCATTACGAAACTCTTCCAATGTAGACCAGTAGAATTAGTCATTATCTGTAACTAATGCACTTGAAACATATGTGTGGGTTTATGCTGTTTTGCTAAATGAACCACAAAAAAATATGGGTTTTCTTTAATGAAAAAAACCCCCAAATATTAGATCAGGCAATTATACATCTTTCCTGTTATTTAAAGAGAACTTCTTTATATTTTAGAATTTAGCAGTTTTGATTAATTTTCTATAATTTTGCCCTAACCTACTGTATTTTGAAAGTTATGTAAACTCAATAATGAAAGAAAGTATTGATGCTCATCCCAGTGTGCAGCAAAAAGAAGAATGTGTTCTAAATTTTAAATAATCAAGTTCACTAATGCAATGTGGTTTCTGAAGTATTTCCTGCAACATCCTCTCTTCTGAGAAGTTAAAATGATTATTTAATGTTATAGAATGAAAATCAGTATCCCTTATTCAGATTTCTAAATTAGATGAATACAATATTCTTTTACAAACCTTTCAGTACTCTTGCCCTCTTGCTTGACAAACACAGAAAATTCAGTCACTTACTGTCGAAGAACAGGTTTCCTAGGTGTCCACAATTTATATGAATATTTGATTCCAATGCTAGCCATTGAGGGAATAATTGTGAACTCCACTGATTTTTGTTTTGTTTCTTGTGGGACTGCAGCTGGTTGGAATGGATAATGGAGTGACCTCAAATACCTATGCAGACAGCATCAATTTAAGGCCATGGAAAACCAGATGTTAAAAGGGAGAACACCAGGATAAGTTAGGATAAGAAGAATTGGATCATGGGAGATGTTATGTAGATAAGATTGTTACAAATAAGGTTGTGCTTTGAGCTCTCATTGATGATTGGTTGGTAGTGTTTTACATATTTGGTTGTGTTTGTGGTTCTCCCTGTTCATTGATCCCCTGCCCTCAGATTGTTCCCTATATACTGTTGTATTTGCCTGACCTCAATGTCTTTTGAGACCACCCCATACCACGTGGAGTATGGGGTGATCTGTTTGTTAAAGTTCTTTTGATTATTTTGTCTCCATTTGTTAAAGTTCTTTTTTGGCTCCGTTTGTTAAAGTTCTTTTTTGGCTCCGTTTGTTAAAGTTCATTTTGGCTATCTCAGTCATTCCTGTCACTATTTCATTTTGCCACACAACTCCCAGCTGGTCTGGTTCTGAGGTTGCGACACTGACACCACAGTCGCGGTTGTTGTGGAAGTGGCTAAACCTTTACAGTTCTAAACAATTGCATTAATAGTTTGTAATAATTACATGCATGCTGTTACCATCGCTATAGCCCATATCAGAAACTTTGCTGTCAGATACTGGTTATTGAATACTGAAACAAGCATAGTTCTCTGAGAAGAACTCCAACTATCTTTTAAGGACAAGGAAGCCTCTCATTACAATGGGAAGGACTGAACGGAAGATGCTTATCAACAAGCATTTCATGTTGTGCAGTGACTTATCTCAAAGAACAAGATTAATCTGGTATAGCTGTTGCCTAGTCACTTGAGAAGAAGTTATATGTATAAATATTTATGTATATAAGAATTTGCTAACTCCAGAAGTCACACTACTCAAGGTGTATATATGATGTATCTTTATGTATCAAATAAGAAAAACTTCAAGAAAACAATCATCCAAATACTTACAAGTTTTGAAATGAAATGGTACAATGATTCTTGTAGTGATCAGAAATGAGCACATCACAAAGCAAATATTACAACTGCTTTGAAAGAGGTGACCATTGATGTCATGTTGTGTTTGGCATGGTAAAGAATAGCAGATTATTCAAGAGTGGCTACACAGCATAGTACAATGAGATAGGCAGTTTAATTTGTAATTCAGCATGATGATTTGGAAGATGGTATACTCCAACTTTGAAAAGGTAGGTGGGATTTTATCAGTGTAACTTTGTGGTTTATATTTCCTGCTCTTTAGATTCTATGGATACTTTTGTCAATCTTACATGTCTCTTGCAATACTTCTGGTCATTTCTTTTCTCAATACAATTCAAAAAGAGTAGACTACCATTGGGAAAAGCACAGATTACTACATCATTCCAGGGAAAACAGTTGATTAGTTGATAATTTTCTATTTAGTTGTGGTTAAAGTTCTAACAGTTAGAAAATTTTGATGCATTTAAAGTATACTACATGAATTGTGTGTATAGTTTAATTGTAATAACATGATCACTTATGTTGGGCACTATCATAGTTCAAGTAAATTATATCAGTGTATTGGATGACAATTTACTCATATGGTGTAAAAAGAGATGAGGCATATCTCACATTTCTGATTTGTTGGGTTTTTTTAGTATCCTGTTGATCACCAATAATTACAGAGATCACAATAAAATCTTTAATGAAGAATTAGTCTGCTGGGTTTGTTTTATGCTCTGCTTGTGGACAAAGCAGTACTATTTTAAATCTTTTTGTTTCTTCCAGGAAACAAAATTGCAATAAAAACTCTTGAAATGCTGACACATTCCTAATTTCTACTTTTTAAAGTCCCAAAAACTTTGGATTCCCCTAAATGCAAGCTGAAAAGAGCCTCTTATATTGTCAAACATCCAAGTAATGCCTTGTGACAGATACCTGTCGTTCCTATTTTTTTGAAAGAAATACATTAGAGAGAAGATAGAAAGTATCTTTTACCTTCCCTGTAGCAGTGCTATTTTGTACAGGGAAGGAACTGAAGAGGTAATAGTCATGAAATCCTAAGGTATTTCTGTCTCAATTAAAGGAGAGATTAGCATACAGTTAAGAGTAATTTGTATATTGGCTGCTTTTTGTGGCAAAGATAAATAGATAGTTTAGAAACTAGAAAGTAGTATAAAAGTTCAGAAAATATCTTACTAAATTAAGATCAGCTGATCTGGATGATTAGCTAGCAAACTGCTGGCTGTGTTAAATTTCTGCATTTGTATGAACAAACAACTGTAAATTCGTCTTTCATTCTGAATTAACTTGAAGAAACAAAATAAATATTGTGTGAAGTGATGAAAAAATTAAGATCAACTCCCTTAAGAAAGAAAAGCACAAGCTAGTAATATATGACCTGAAAAATTAAGGTGGGAAAGATTGATAAAATCATAGAATGGCTTGGGTTGGAAGGGGCCTTTACAGATCATTCTAATCCCTTTGCCAGGGTTTAGGGATACTTTCCACCACATCAGGTTGCTCAGAGCCCCATTAAACCTGGCCTTGAACAATTCCAAGGATAGGGCATTCCATCCTCTGGAATGTGCCAGTGCCTCACTACACTCACAGAAAATAATTTTTTTCCTAATATCTGATGTAGACCTACTCCTGTCCACTCTGGAGCTATCCCCCCTTCTCCTGTCACTACCTGAGCATATAAAAAGGTCCTTCTCCATCTTTCTTGTAGGCTCCCTTAAGGTACTGGAAGGCTTAAATTAGGTCAGCCTGAAGCCTTCTCTTGTCCAGGCCGAACAATCCAAATTCTCTCAGCCTTTCCTTGTAAGAGAGCTGTTCCATCCCTCTGATTGTCTTTGGACACATTCCAATGGGTTGATGTCTAAAATTACATATTGCCTTTTAAATGAGTAGTATTTTATTAAAATAAAAAGCAGTGGAAAGTATGTTTGGAGACTTCTAGCTAAGAGAAAGAGAAGAGCTGTGGCTCTTTGTAGATTGAAGGATGACTTGTTATTTTACTAATGGGAGAAAATAAAACAATCCAAATTTAGAGCATGATTTACCACAAATTATTTTATAAACCTTTTATACAGGTCGTGTCATTAGTGCAGATGAACCAAGGTCTCTTTATCATTTGTGAAGAGAAACAAAATTCTCCAGGGGTCAGTTCAAAGGAGTAATTTTATATGCCTATTTTAAAATTAATTTTGTTACTGCCTCTAACTGCACCTTTCTCATTATTGTCAATAATTGAAATCTGGGCAATAAGCTCAGATGTAGACATCAAATACAGATGTCAAGTAAAGTCTAGCTGTCTGAAGACAGAATGTACCCCTGCCTGGTTCATATTACTCATTTGGAGTATTAGATAATATATGCTTCTGGAATCAACAGACTTATTGAAAAAGAGAAACTGATTCTAATTACAAACCCCTATTTGCTTTGGATAGTTTACTTCACTTGTTCCACATATGCATATTCAGAACTGAGCAGAAATGGCAGAATCAAAAGAAATGAAATTAAATTTCTGGTTTTCAATGTGGATAGATAGATAGATAGATAGATAGATAGATAGATAGATAGATAGATACTTTGTTAGGAAAACATGGCATAAAATTTTATAAAACAAAAGAGTTTGGATGTATCAATGCCTGTGATCATTTGGGTCATATGTGAGGATGATAGTACTGCCCGTTTTTTAGGATGTCTACTCTTACTTTTGGTAGAGCTTGTAACTGTACCAAATTTTTGTTGTTCAGTTGGGTGTTTCAAGCTGAATGAAAGACTAGGAGATATTGGTGGCCTCTGTATAAGGGTACCTCTGATGAATTGCCAGAAAACATCTGTGCAAGAATCCATAGGGGTTATCACCATCTGCATGTTGCTGGTAGGGTGTGATTTAAGCTCCTGCTGCTCTTATGATTGCATGATTACTGTTTGATGGCTTCTGACCAGGGGATATACCATGCCAGACATGTAGTTTTGTGTTCTCTCTGCCTTACTGGTTGACCATGTCTACAAAGACTCAATCCCCTGCTTGTACTCATTGATGTTAACCAACTAACTTGAAAAAAACATGGCCTTTTTCTTATTTTACTGTATTTACTTATTGTACCTTCATACTTGTAATAACAGTAATGTTAACTGATGCAGAATTCTGCACATTGTTTTCTTTTCTCTTTTTTTAAATTTTCATAATAGGGCAATGTCATTACCCAGTACTCAGTTTCATAAGCAACTAACTCTAGCATTTGGTGAGTACTGAGCATGAACAAAGGTGTGTGAAAATGGGTGAAAAGAAATTATCTGAGATTGATACCTACAGAATAGTTTTTCTAATAGCTAAGACAGACTTAAATTAACAACCCTTGTTGTTCTGAAACTGTTTTTATCAAAGCTTTATATTTAATCTTGAAAAATCATCTTGCAACAATTTTTTTCTTGGCATTTCAAAATGAAATAAGGTATGCTATCTCACATAACACTCTAGGGTTTCATGCTGGAGTGAAGGTGTAGACAAACTAAAGCTGTACCATTTACATTTTGGCCAGGCTGCCTTTAATAACATCAAACTTGTAACTTTACATTTGCTTTAAGTGAAAACTGTTACTGTCTGGAATGCACTAATCACATAGATGGATTATGGTTATTTCCTGTGTAAAGGAAATAACCATAATCCATCTATGTGATTAGTGTATTCTAATCAACTGTGGCCATTGTAAATGGATGCATAAAATTTTAAAGAAATTATTGGCTTGTTTGACAAGAGCAAGGCAATTTAATAATCTGGTTATGATTTTAGTGTACATATTTCTTTGCTATACATATTTCCTTTCCTTTTTCTATAAGCGATGCTTAATTTTTTTGTTTTGAGATTTGTTTTTCTTACGTGAAGGAAGTGTTCAGGACCAAGTGCAAAATGAGTATTTGACATACATATTCTTAGTACAGCTATGTCACTGCTGTCCTGCTCATGAAGATTGAGCTTATTTTGCTTATGTTCACACATTTGCTCATGCTTGAACTATTTCATGGAATTATGAAAAAGCAGAATTTCTCAACACTTATAATACTAAACAATTTAGAAAAGCACAACTTTTTTTTTTTTTAAGAGCTTTAAAGAGGTCCCTGATGCTTCAAGTTCATGACTCATAAGATTCAGCTATGCATGTATTTCTCTTAAAACTTAGAAAAAATTGTTTGTATTGGTGGTTATTCAACAATCATGGTTTTGCTATAAGAAAGAATGTTTGGTTAGTTTTATTTGAAACTTTCTTAGTGAAATAGGTATAATAACATATTCTTTTTATGTTGTTTGTTTATTTTTTATTTGGTTGGGGTTTTTATAATTATTAATTTAACAATACGCTGTTCAGAGCAAATATTGACTTTCAGAAATGTTTATTACAATTTTTGTCCGTCAAATTGTCATCACTACTGTAGTGCTTTAATAAATATAGTACTCATACCAAATTGCCTCTGTACTTCCCAGAGACCATCAAAGTTTCACTGTTTGCAGTGTTACAATATTTAGTATCATTCAGTTATAAACTTTCTTTTGAAATTTGCATCTAACAAAGAAAACACCTATCTTTTGGCATTTTGCACCCTCTAGCGTGAGGTGTTTCTTTCTTCCCCAGTCCCACCCACTATATATAAACATGCAATTCATAGAAATTACACAGAATAACAGTTTGCCTCTTTGTTACAAATCACCAGATGCATTTCTTCATTGAAACATGACATATCTCTGTGAAAGTAAAAATTCAAAGTATTCAAAATAATGGTTTGGTACTTGTGCTGATACTGTTCAACATCTCTGTTGGTGGCATGGACAGTGGGTTTGAATGCACCCTCAGCAACTTTGCTGACAACAACCTGTGTGTGCAGTTGACATGCTGGAGGGAAGGGATGCCGTGACGTGCTTGAGAGGTGGGCCCATGTGAACGTCCTGAAGTTCAGCAAAGCTAAGTGCAAAGTTCTACACCTGGATCACAGCAATCCAAGGCACACCTACAGTTTAGGAGGAGAATTGGTTGAGAGCAGCCCAACCTGTGGGAAAGGACTTGGGGGTAATGGTTGAAAATATGGAGAGGAGCCAGCAGCGTGTGCTCACAGCCCATAGAGACAGCTGAATCCTGGGCTGCATCATAAGGAGAGTAGCCAGCCAGTGGAAGGAGGTGATTCTTCCCCCTCTACTGTGCTCTTGTGAGACACTACCTGGACGACTGCATAAAGTTCTGCTGCTGCCAACATGAGAAGGACATGTAGCTTTTGGAGCAAGTTCAGAGGATGGCCACAAGTTTGAGAGGGTTGGGTCACTTCCTCTGTGAAGACAGGCTGAGGAAGCTGGAGCTATTCAGCCTTGAGAAGGTATCATGGAGACCTCATATCAATGCTTCAGTATCGTCAGGGGACCTACAAGGAAGACAACAAAGGGGGATTCTTTATCAGGAACTATAGTGATAGGAGAAGGAAGAATGGATGCAAACTAAAAGAGGGGAAATCTAGGTTAGATATGAGGAAGGAGTTCTTTCATGTGAAAGTAGTAAGTCACTGGAACAAATTGCCCAGGGAGAATCTGGGTGTCCGAACTCTGCCAGTGTTCAGGGGCAGGCTGACAGGGGTATTGAGCACCCTACTCTAGTGGGAGATGTCCCTGCCCATGGCAGGGGGGCTGAGATTAGATGATTGAAGTCCCATCCAAGCCTTAACATTCTATGATTCTATGACTCTATGAAAACACTTTAGCAAATAATTAGACTGCTACTTTATTTACAAATCTTTTTGAAGCATACTGAGCCATTATTCAGCATTTTGCCACCAACCCAGGGTTCTTCATAGAATACTAGAAATCTGATTTAAAACAATGAGAATGCCAGAGATAGGGCATTTCTATCTACTACGTATTGTATACTTTTTATAAATACTATATTTGGTATAATTTCTGTTTGTATAGCAACCAATTAGCTATTTCTATACAGAAGCACTAGTTAACTATTCTTGTGGATCAGTACTGAGTGTAGACCTTGAGCTGTATTATGAATTCTTCAGCCTCGTGAGAAAACTCACATGGAAGTTAGAACTAGTCTCAGAACCAGGGGAAATGACAGTGGGCCATATTGTTATGCAACCATATATCTCCCAAAATAAAATTTATAATTTCTCATCTGTTAAACTTCCATGTACATTTTAGGGAAAAAAAATTCAACACTAGGAAACATTATTTCCATTATCCAACAGAGTAAGCAGGGAAACACATAAATTACCTGATATTAAAACAGCAGAAGGAACTCAGGCATTTGCTTCACTGCCCAAAATTCACTTATTATTTAAGATGGCAATTAACAGGGTGAAATTTTCTCCTTTTAGGCTGACAGTGTTTCTTTGGAAAACTAGATTTTTTTCCCCCTCTGTCTCCTGTTAAATGTGTCTGGAAGTGTTAAAGTTGTCCACCTTTCATATGATAGCCTAGAGCACACATTCAAGATGTAACAGATCTCATTTCTGTGGCTTCCTCAGCCTGAGGCAGTTCAAACCTGTATTTCCCAGGAGAGTGACTTAACCAGTGGAAACAGAGGGAGATTTCTCCTCAGCTCTTCTGACAGAGCTTTGACACTACAGCTAAGAATTGAAGATTTATGGGATGAGAGAGATAAGTTTCTAGACTCTTAACATGGTGATGGGACCATTAATCAAAGAGAATGACTTTCTATTTGTACTTTGTTTGTATATTAAGAAATGGGAAAGACACAAGCAGAAGCCAGATTTAATGACCTTCTTGTTCCCAAATTAGAAGTTTGGTTATATGGTTACTACGCTGTGATCCCTCTTCAGCCTTTCATATGATTCTGAAAGATTTCATATCTGTCTGTGGGATTCTACAGATTTAGCAAATGTGGAGAACACACATTCCTTCTTTCCCAGACAGGTGATTAAATTCTTCTCTTGGGAAAGGAAAAAATAAGATTTGAATCCAGGGGAAGTATTTAGAGACTTAGGAGGACACAAAACCTAGGGTTTTTCCACCTTGAACATAAGCTTTAATCCCTAATCAGTTATGTAAAATTGAGCACAAAAATTAACTACATACTCATTACTGCATCTATATATTACCAGGTGTTATCCCACCAGAGACTTTAAAGAAAAATTTATGTGACTGGTTTTCTGAGCATAATTAGCTCTTATAGCATGAGTTAGCCGTGGTTGAAAAACTGGTTTAAACACTTGTCAAGACTGCAAACTACTTTGTGTGAAGTAGTCATAAGCAGAAGAGATCCTTGGAAATTCTAGTCCTAACCAGGTGCACAACTGGGCATGTAGCACATTTTATGTCTCTACCTGTTTTCCAAGTACCTACCCAATTAGGAAGGGTTTTTCTGGATCCCATTCTGATTACAACATTTGTGGCCATCAGATAGCAGTTGCAGAATAATGTCAACTATAAATTTAATAAAAAAAGAAAAATAGTGCAGTTAATGCCTGTACATTAACTATTTCTTCAAAATTAATTCATGTTTCTAACAATATACATTTAGAAAGTTGTTTCAGAGCCAAGCAGGCTGAAACCAAGAATATACTAATTAAGGTATACAATTGAAATATTAGTCAGATACATCAAGGAGAAGTGGATGGAAAAAGAGTGTTCCTTAAATCTTTTAAGGAAGCTGTGTTATATTTCTTTCTTACAGTAAAATTATATAAAGTTCTACAGTTCACTTACTAAGGCTCTCTCAGAGACAAAACTTGGAGCCAAAAAATGTGCAACTTAAAAAGAGTGCAACAGAAAGATGAATTAAATCTTTATGGTGAGGGAAATAGAAGGTGAAGTGACATCCTTCAGTATCATGAATCCATCTATGGGAAGATAATGTTCTAAAGGAGAACACGAGCAAGATCTGTAGTGTTTCCAAAAGGAAGCCATCAGATATGATACCCAGATTAACAATGTCCATCTTTTGTGTTTTTAATGGCAGAGTGATCACACTGTGCTTACTTCCCAGAAGTCTTTATCTCTTTATTCCAAATAATCAGATGTTCTGAGGAGGGGATGTTACAAGTCACACTGAGTGCTTGATTTTGATTGTTGAGGTGAACTGTGGGAGCTGTCTTCCAAGGCAAAATACAGTGTGGCAAAACCTTGCTTAGAATGTGAAAGCTAACTGCTCCAAGTGATGCAATGAATAATGTGAACTACAGAAAATCTAACTGAGCTTTATATAAAAATCATACTCTATGAAGATATCTTTTAATATTCTTTTAAAACTTCCTTAGTTTATCACTACAAATATAAATAATAGAGAGTATTTTCTATAAATGAGAATATATGGGTTGCAATTTATTACAGTTGGTCTGCTTTGTCTGTATTATCGATAAGTTAATTATATTCTCTCATTCAAGTACTTAAACTTGTCTAGAAGAAACTAGTGTCTGCTTTCTAGAATCAATTAATTATTTAGATTTTATATATTGACATATCAGAGTCCCAGCAATATCAAAAACATCCTAAGGCAGTCTAACTGTTAAGCTACCTACATGGTGTAAAAAGATAAGAAGAAAATTGCTTAAATGAAATATCAACATTGTCTTTTTAAATTATATTTCTTGAGGGACTATATTACAAGCAGATTCTGCATGACTCCTTCCTTACACATAAATATAAAATAAAAATTGATGCATAAGCTTTATCCAAAAATAAAAATTAATATTTTAAGACAGCTTATATTGTGCACATTTTTTCTGATTGACCATTCATATTCTAAAAGCATAAAT
Source organism: Agelaius tricolor (assembly GCF_023055355.1). NCBI lineage: Eukaryota > Metazoa > Chordata > Aves > Passeriformes > Icteridae > Agelaius > Agelaius tricolor. Next base: position 48,884,476 of record NW_027269267.1, on the reverse strand, counting down.
TAATTTCAGTAAATATCTCCCCTAAAGCTCTCTAAACTGCCAGCTCATGGTGATCCAAGTTATTTGCTCTGAATAATTTATCTCCACATAAAGCTAACATAAAATTTGGTCTAGCAATTAGCATGACAGGGTTGTTGTTGTCAGAGACTCCTGCTGTACACTGAGACTGATATACTCGCTGAGGACGTGATGGACTGTTTAACAAGTCTATCTGCCACTGACAGAAGTCTGCTCTGGTACCATTCTGTGAATTATATAGGTCAATGACTTGTACAGCTTTCTTAATACCTCGAAAACTGTCTTTATGTACTTGCTTAAATAAGCGATGGAAGTATGCTTAAGCTGAGTTTGCATCCCCTTTGTGCTAGATGTCTGTAAATATTTCATTGAATAAGCTTATTGGCAGGATGTTCCTGAAAGCAAGTTTTAAGCCTGCATTAAGGAATATGAAATTTGGACCTTAAAATATGAGTATTTGTCCCCTGCATTCAGTTCTTAGAATTATACACCTAATTGGGAAATAGATGTCACCAGACTAAAGTAGACATAAAAATTAGGAAGTTACTTTATGAGAATTGTCTATATTTTACCATTTTCACTATTTCTCTGAGTTTCTGTACTTTTCAGCACTCTCAGTCAAGTCAGAAAAAGTAAGAAAAGGCAATACCAATAAAATCAGAATGAAAACAATATTAACAAGCATGTTAAAGACACTTCACTTTAATTTGAGTCTGGTATAATTTATCCTATAATTTTAAATACAGAAAGTCAAAACATGTGAATTTTCTTCTAACTCCTGCGTGTTAGGAAACTGAATCACCGAAAATATCTAGACTTTACTATGAAGCAGAAAAGAGAACATATTTCCTTGAAAACAAGATACAGCCTACTGAAACAAAAGTTTGAGGTCACCCTTGCATGTATCACATGACAAAACAAAAGCACTAGAGACTTTGAATATTTTTTTCTGGGGAGGAATTTGTGTGGGTATGTGTGTGTGTAGTTGCATGGGTCAGTTGTAGCTGCATATTACTAATGCCTTGGCATATGTTTTAACTAGATAAAGCACCACTACTTTTAAGATCAGAAGACACAATTGTAGCAAGTTAGGAAGGAGGCTTATGTGCCGTTGAACTTTTAGACATTAACTCAGCTCCAAAAAATGCTGAAAAAGGATTAGCACCTAGCAGAGAAGAAATACAGAAAAGGATGTCTTTTGCAAGAAGATCATCCTTGAATGTTCCAGGACTTGATTCCACGCACAATTTCTTCAATCTCAAATGACAAATGGGCAAAAAGTGATGCAATATATTACTATTTGTGTTTTATTTAAAGTATTGTTTTATTCTAAGTATAAGAAACTATGTTCATTGCTGTTCAGGTGTGCTGTTTGTGAACAGTGTTTTGTGAACACAGAAGTGCATATAAGAATTTCACGGCCTACTAGAAGAATTCCAAGTGCAGCCAGAAAAGAAAGAATATAATTAATAGATGCCTATACCATTCCTTAACAGCTGGCTTTGCATATTTCCCTGAATACAGCAGGGGATTTCCAGGAGGTAAGCTGTGCAGAATGGACTTGAAATTTTTTGTTTGAAGGCAACACATCTCCACTATGACTCAAACTTCTTTTATTACCATGTCTGGAACTTGTCATTAGAGCTTTGATTAGGTTCCCATTTCTAGGAGAATGAGAAGAGTCTGGAATTACAGTAATTTAAGATTTTTAGAATCCTTAGCCTTTTTTTCACTTCAGCTGGTGCGGTTGCGTGCCAAGAGGTGAAGTACAGAATGCACTGACTGCAATTATTAATGACATTTTCCAGAAAAAATGCAAACCAAAACGAAACCAGAAGCCCTCTTGCTATATAACTTCACTAATCAAAGAACCAGTAAACAGTATGTAACCCATTCTTTACATCTGTTGATAAGGATTCATACTCTAATTTGCAAGCTCAAGATGTTTCTGTAGTTAGGTGATAATATATGACTTCTTTTCTTGCAAGATTGTTCTTCCTTTTCAAAAACAATGGAAGAAGATAGTTTAGAAATTTCAAGAAAGATTATCTCTATTCTGATATCTAGTATACTGAATTTAAACTAATTTTGATCCTTTGGACTCAGTAGAATTATCAGTGATTTATTTTTCTGAAAAAGAGATCTAAATGTGAGTCCAAATTTCAGTCAGTTTCAACTCATGAAAGCCTATTAATCAAAAGATTACAGTTATTCCATAAAGATAATTATGGTTTTCAGTTAGGTCATGACATGTCATAAAACAGCATTGAGGGAGATATTAGCCTTTATACAAATTACCCTTTTGTTCCTTCCAAAAGGATCAGTGATGACATTTAAGAGTTGCAAGTGAATTTGATATTGTTCTGCTACATGTAAATATGTAAAAGTTGGTAACAGTGTACTTGCAAATGGAAAAGGATGAAAAATATAAATAATGCATGGCAAGCCCAGTGCAAGTGTAGAGTTATGTCATCTTTTAAATGGAATCTATTCAGATTTAAATATCTGCAATGGATGATAAATGTATTTTGTAGTCAACTAACTTTGACAATATCCTGGGACCGAATGTTTAACTAGCCTTATATTTGTAGCTTATTTCTTTCCTGTGAATAAAGCAGTCATCCTGTGTATGACTGTTGAGAATTAAAACTGCAATTAAAGTCTATTCTCAGTGTTACATGTGGCTATAGTCCTTGTCACATCAATAACACTTCAGAGAACTTTCTGCTAGCTTCTGATGTAAGAACTACTCTAGCAAAAGTGGGGGAACCTCATTTACTTATTGAATTTGCCTTCATTTTTGATACCATTAATGTCAATATAGTGACTTCTTATCTGCAAATTTACTGCATGAAAGAATCAGTAATATTTTGAAGGAATCAGTAATATTTATTTCACCTCTTGATATTCCAAGATGAAAGATGCCATAAAAATGAAAGGTATTATTGCTATCATCCTCTAATTTAAGAACATTGAGTCCTTCATGCTTTAACTGACTTATATCTGAATTCCACATTTTTTTGTCATTTAGCAATTATGCTATAAAAATTAAAGGCTTGGAACTAATTTTTTCATTAGCATAAGTGTTTTGATATGAATATTTTGCCAATACAGTTAAGCTTAATACAAGAAATTAGAAACTAGAAATTATTAAGCCATTTTGACTATCCATACTTTGTGTAATTTGAAATAGAGTTTGCTTGACACGTAATTGCTTTCTTGCAAGCATTATATGAGTTTAAAGGAAGGTCATGAATAGTTTTGGGCTATTACTGTTCTTAAAAATGTTACTGTTCAAAATCTTTTGGGAAGTGGATGGATGTATCCTTTAAGGTGTAAAAAAAAAAAAAAAAAGAAAAGAAGTAAACAAAAAACAAAACAAAACCTAAACCCAAAACAAAACCATCCAAAAACCCCAAACAAACAAACAAACAAACAAAAAATCCAAACACTAAACCAAAAGGAAAATAAGTGAAATCTAGACACAAAATAACCCAAAAATACACTGAAAAACTCAGTTGCCTCAAGTTCTGTGTTTCTGAATAACCTTGATAAGTGTGAGTAGCTCAGTGTTCTTGTGGTACTTAAATGCAAAGAGAATTTTGGAGTAGATTTTTCATCCTCACTTCCACCAGGCCTGGAATTAGCAAGAGCATTTTCTTCTGTGGCCTTGACAATGTTTGAGACAGGCAAGTATGCTCTTGAAGTCCTTACAATTTGCTAAGACGGCAGAGTCATGGCAATAACAGTTTTGCTGTTTATATGGATAAAAGCCCAGTCAAGAATTTTTAACAACATGGTCATCCATGCTGTCTGAACCAAGATATATGCAGTTCAAGACTGATTTTACTAACTTCAAATAAATGTAAGCAGATTTCTATTAGAAACATTTATAGCAAAACATGAGTCTTAAAATGATCCGGTGAACACGATCTTTAGAGAGCCTGTTTATCTGAGATATATAAATTATGCAGACTGCCACTTCATGTACAAGCATTGAAAATAGTAGACATAAGTTAAGCCCTCCTACTCTGCAGGGGAGATTTCAGTTTCAGGGTATTTCAGAAACTGAAAAATGTGTCTTACTGAGAGATTTGAGAATCACTAAATCATAGAAGGCTTGGAATTGAAGGGACCTTAAAGATTATTTAGTTCCAACCTCTCAGCCATGGGCAGAGACACCTTTTGCTAGACTAGAGTTATTCAAAGCTCTACCCAGCATGGCCATAAACTCTTCCAGGGATGGGGCATCCACAGCTTCTCTGGTCAGCCTGTTCCAGTGTCTCACCACCTTCACAGTAAAGAATGTCTTCCTAACCTCTAATCTAAACCTGCCCTCTTTCAGTTTCCCATTTTCCCCTGTCCTGTCCCTACATGCTCTCATAAATAATCCCTGTAAATAACATCTTTATTATAGACTCTGTATCTTATTCATCTTATTAAAGAGAGGTCAGGAAGTAATCCAATGCACCTTCTAAAGTCACCTAAATAAAGGATTTAATTTATTAAAGATTTCCATAGAATACAGAAGCAGATCAAGGGCCACTACTTGTAAGCTGAATTCATGCTGCAATTAATTATAGTAGTATCTTTGGGTGCATCCTCTTCATCCTTGAAGACTTGCAGTTGAATGTAAGAAAACCCACTGTAACACAGAGAATAAGAATCTCTGTAAACTGTATTGAATGCAAGGTCAGTTGATGCTAGAAGTCCATTTTAATTATTAAAACCTATAAATATGTAATTAGCATTATTTGTTACATGGCCATGGCTGGGGAGTAATCCCTTGGACTATACTTGTTACTTGTTTCTGTAATTATATCCATTAAGCAGTCCTCATAGTTTCTGTACTTTCTAATCTGACAGGTTGTCAAGCCTTAAAAACTATGTCATGGTTTTGTTTATTTAATCCATCTTACAAACATAGTGTTTTATTACTATTAATAAAACCCAAAATACCTTAATGGTGTTTTATATGATATTGACCAAATAATTTTATCTGAAGAATTTGCTTGGTTTCTTTGTCTTAGTCACTGATAACATAAAAGGAGACAGATGTTTCACAGACGTGGAGGAATAAAGGCTCATTAATAATTAAGATGTTCAGTTTCATAATTGCATAAACTACATAGATATGTACCTCATAAGGAATTTTTTCTATCACATAGGACTGTAGAGAAACAAGACACTAAAAACAATTTTTTTCCTCTGTTACATTTTGCATATGCAAATTCTAACTGCAGACCTCTGTGTGTCTGTGCATATTTTTCTTTTCTGTTTATTTTCTTTTAACAGAAGTCGCTGAAATCTCTGGCTACTTTGATCATGTAATTTTGACAAGTAGCTGTTGTTTGTTCCCCCACTCCTCCAGGCCCACATTCTCTGCTGTCAGGTGTCACTACTGGTTGTGTCAATCACACATCTCCACAAGTGCCGTTAGAGAAGAGCAGAGAGTGATAGTTAAAATGTCTAACCAATTCAAAAACATATGTTATTACACTATAACAGTAAAACCCACGTAACTGTTACAGCATTATAGATATGTTTAAGACCAGCACGTGCATTCTAATCAAATTGCATACATAATGGAGATTTACAAAAATCACATATATTCTAAAACTTTTTGCAAAGGCTGTGTCTATTCCTTTCTTGATAAGTTGAAATTAGAATGTGGCCATCTTCTAAAGCTCAAGAGTTTTCAGTAATGTCTGGTGAATGGAAAGGAAGTGAGAAGAAAAGTAATATTCTAAGACAAATAGAGAAGAATGAAGGACATTGTGCTCACAAAGAAAATGCAATCATGGATTGGTTTATATTATGCTGCTGTAAAAAAGTTCTACTAAGATTAGAAATTTTAGATGAAGAAAGAAATGTGCCATATTACCCCCTATGAATTAAGAAAAAACTGGTTATCCAGCTCTTTTGCAAACTGGATGTACTGGTTTTCGCTGCGATAGAGTTAATTTTCTTCAGAGTACCTGGTATGGGACTCTGTTTTGGATTTGTATACTGAAAACAGAGGGATGTTTTAGGTATTGCTGGGCAGTACTTAGAGCCAATGCCTTTTCTGCTCCTTATTTCACACAACCAAAAAGTAGACTGGGGTGCACAAGAAGCTGACAGGAGACCCAGCCAGGAGAGACAGACACAGACCCCAACTGACCAAAGGGATATTCATGGTATCATGTTCAGCATATAAAGCTGGGGGAGGAAGAGGAAAGTGGGAAGGGGAGTGATGGCACTTCTTATTCCCAAGTCATTACTATACATGATGGAGCCCTGTTTTCCTGGAGATGACTGAACACCTATCTTCCCATGGGGAGTGGTGAATAAATTCCTTGTTTTGCTTTGCTTGCATGTGCTTCTTTTGTTTTTCCCTATTAAACTGTCTTTATCTCAACCCACAAGTTTTCTAACTTTTACCCTTCTGGTTCTTTCCCCCATCCCACCACGGAGAAATGAGTGAGTAGCTGCATGGAGCTGAGTTTCTGGTTGGGGTTAAACCACAACCCTAGCAAACCTTCACAACTCCCCACAAAATCCTAATATTGGCACTAGAAACTCATATTACACTGATTTGCAGTAAAGCACAGCAAGGTAGCACTAAACTTTTGAGTGGTCTCTGCAGTATATTTTCTTGTTTTGGGTGAATGGAACGTACACGGCGGCTGTTGTAGTACATCACTAGAATTAGTTTCTTGGGATTAGCATAATGCTATTCTATGAATCCTCCTTTCCATTTTACGGCTTCTGCGTGGCTGTTTGTTTATAAAAAATCCTATCAATCACCTGGATTCATTAGAAGTCTGCCTGAACAGCACAGTTCTGTATAATTTTCTTTACCGTTATTTTTAAAACTGTGTATGGGAAAACAGAGTCTATGCAATTTTTTATTCAGTATAACACTGTCCTTTGAGAGGTAGGCTGGATTTACATCAAGGCTGATTACGCCAAGATACAATCTAACTGCTAAAAAAAGTATGTAAAAATATCCACAGTTTCCATTGAAAAGGATCATTTTGATATAAGAAAGTTGTTTAGTCTGGGATAGCAGGGAAAAGAGTTTGCTAATGCTATTCCAGAATAATGACATTCAGGCACGACCTAACAACCCATTTCAACATAAAGATTTGGAAACTCTAGAGACACCTACTTCTGAAAATACAGATTTAAAACAGCTTTGAAACTTTTTCCCAGTAAAGTCAGGTCTACTGTGGGGAAAACTTTCATTTCCTCACCTTCTTTTCTTTCCTCTGCTCCTCACTCAAGTGATATTAGGAATGTAATTAGCTAAAGAAAGCTTCTATATGCAATATTACATAAATCTTTTAGCTACTTACACTGAAAGTTACATGGTTGTAGGAATTCAAATGATGTAAAAGAGTTTTTTAATACTGAATACATAATTAACTCTTTTCACATTGAAACAGGAAGGATGTTGTTCTTATGACTTTTTGGGGGAATTATTCCAAGTTTTTAGTTTCTTTTTTAGTGTGCATGAGGGAGTGAAGCTGTGAGTTCATTATATCCAATGGAAAAAAACTGTTAAAAGGGGCCAAAATGGCATTTTAAAATCATCATTGGATCATGGATTGGTTCCTTGGAATAATCTTTCTCAAAGCTTTTTCATTTTCACAGCTCATTATGAATTAGCTGTTTACCTTGGTATAATAGTTACTTGTTTTGCACATATCTTCCAAGCCTTTCTCACTTTATCAACCTTTGTATGTGAATTGAGTTACATTCTCCTACATATTATAAAATAAAAAGGCACTAAAGATAAATAGCATGTATTCCTTCTGCACTGTGGAAATACTTAAATCCTTTGACATAACTAAAGCCTCTATAAAATTTCAACCCCATGGACAAAATTCAGAAGTCTCCCCTCATTCAAAACCAACTCCAAGCCATATTTGAAGTAACCTTTCTAGTAGAAATGAAAAGTAGAAGAGGGTAATTAACCATGTGGATTGACTTCAGAGGATCAATATGAAGGTATGAATTGAATACTTGTAAATTCTTTCTTTCTCTAAGATTTAGTGGAGAAAAAACTGTCACTTATGGAGTCTGAATAGAAAAGCTAAGTTTCTTTTTGTGTATTAGTGTTTTAGTCAGCTTAATATATTTTAGTTTGTTTTTTTTTTTTTTTCATGTATTTAATGAAGCCTCACTTCAGGTAAGTTAGTATGTCAAAGTTCTTTCATGTTGAAGTCTTTTGGTATATCTGTATTTAACCTGTAGATGGAAAAAAATATTACACAAATTGATCTGTTCAAAACAGGGGTTATACCTACTGAAAAGAGGTTGCTTAAAACTCTTCAATACTGATCCTAATGGATGAAATATACTATACACTGTTATTTGCCCCAGTATTTCAGTGGCTTTTAGGTCATTCTGTGCGTATTCTGTGAGCCATATGCTGAAACATCTTTTGGAGTAATTTAGTTAGAGGAAGGACATGATGTTAGATATAACACATAATGCTTAGTTTTCTTCATGCTTGAGTATGCTGCCCCAGTTTCATTGCCTTTCTTATCATTCATTACTCATATTGAGATAGCATCTCTGAGGCATAGGTGCCCTTCCATATGTTGTGTAAAAATAGGAAAGAGGTGTTTCCTGCCTTGAGAAGGAAGAGAAGCTGCCTTGATATTATTATTTGGAAGTTACTGAAGGGGAGTCTGAGTAAGCAAGTGATGAAGGGGTATAACCCTTTCTGCCCATTTTCTGAGTGTTCGCAGTTAAGGGTGATGCTGTCTTTGTGCCTCAGTTTCCAAAGCTCACATGTAGTTCACGTTGAAATCTTTGCACCTGATGCTTGGTTTCCAAACTGTATAATCAAACCAACCCATTGGAATTGAAGGGAAATACGCACTGGATCTTAAGACCCAAGGTCTTTCCTAATTATAATTACATCATGGAGCAGTGCAAATAGTGTTGGGTGGAACTTTGATAAGAACAGGAGAGTAACAGCAACAGTTCTACCAGAGTCTCAGCAGAATACATGGCTTCTGTCAACCCCTCTAATATATATTTTAGGGTAGAATTTGTGATCGACAGCTTTCAAACATTTCCCATATTCACTGCATCAATCTTCTTACCTTGCATGCAAGAACAGCAGCTAAAAGGGCCTGTGTTAATAAAACCTCTTTGAGATTTCATCAGTAACTCCTGCCATGATTTTTTGAGTTTCTATCAATCAAATTTATATAAATTTAAGTGAAATTTATTAAAATTTTAAATAGCTCCGTGATATTGTTCTTTGCTACTGTGATTAATAGAAGTGTCTGCTCAGGGTCGAGTATCTAGTCAACACACTATTGCAAATATAACTGAAATTTCTTTATTGTTTTGAAAAGTTTTATTTGACTTTGGATAAGGAGAAAGTAAATACAGAAAGAAAAAAAAATAGTATTCTTTAATACCAGTTACACACTGATTTTGTTTGAATTTGATGCACAGGAAGGAAATTTTATATGAATTATTGCAGTTCCCCTTTCCCTTCTTCTTCCCTTCCCTTCCCCATTTATTCTGCAAACTCATTGCTTCTTTGGTATTTGTTCAAAACAGTTATTGCTGGTGAATCTGAGCTCTATTTCCCATTTTATTGATTGTAAAGAAATGTTCAAATGGTCAGTCAGCTACCAAAAAATCACACTATCTGTTTTATTGACTGTTATTTTCTAGCAGAATAAACTATAAATAATATGAGCTTTAAAATCCTGGACAGGTGCTAAATGCTACAGAAGATGAAAGAAAATTAGTGTGAAAATACACTATTCATATTTTGACAAAATATCCCTTTGAAATGAGGCTGAGTAAAAGATAGTGAAGTGAGATGACTGTAGTTTCTACTGGTTCGCTGTTCTGCCAAACATTTGTTAAGCTGGGACACAACTTTATTTATTCATCTGGGACACATTTGGCAAAAAGTGTTTTGCAGGACATAATTTCTTCTTTCCTTCTTTCTACCTAGTGAATGGCTGGTTTTGCCATTGTGACCCACCACAGCCTGGCTTTGCTTGGACCTCATCCCCTTATCTACTCTCAGAGTTAAAAGTTCAGTGAAGAAGTCACTTTGCTCTAGACTTCACCAATAGATTGCCAGATTCCCTAGTGTGAGAACAATGTTCTTTCCCTGATATACCAGACAAAAGTGTGTTATTTGCCACAAGCTGGCACTAGTGACTGCTGGGACTGGTTTCCTTCGCACATGTTCCTGTGTAAAAGTGGTTACCTTCCCAACACGGGCTTAAGAAACTGTATCAACTCTCAGGTGAGGAATTGTGTCCATCTTTCTTAAACTTTGATGTATACCATTGTCTTGATGAGCAACTGCCAGTCTTTGTTGGAGAGACTGAATGGGGTTGTTCAGCCTGGATTACAGGAGACACCCTAAGGGCTTTCAGTGTATAAAAGGGGCTTATAAAACAGATGGAGAAAGATTTTTTTACCAGGGTCTCTAGTGATAGAATGAAGGGAAACAGTTTTGAACTGAAGAGGGTAAATTGAGGTTGGACATAAGGAAGATTTTTTTTCATGAGAAGAGTAGTGAGACCAGAGAAGCTGTGGGTGCTCCATCCCTGAAAGTGTTCAAAGTCAGGCTGGATGAGGCTTTGAATAACTTGGTCTAGCAAAAGATGTCCCTGCCCATGTCAGGAGGGTTCAGATAATCTTCATAGACTTCTTCTAATCCAAACAACTCAATGATTCTATCACAAGTCTTCTGTCTTGCCATAGCCTTCAATCATGGACCATTCAACCAGCTTACAATTCTCTTCAGTCATCTAATACTTACCTTTATAGTGGAATTTCTTATATTTGTAAAAGTCCAGATAGCAATTTTTCTCTTTCTAATTACCTTGTTATGCCAACACATATTTAATCTACTAAGCACTGGTTCTGACTCAATGAGACCTGTGCATAATTCTTATTTAAATGGACTCTCCAGCATACATTTAAATATGATACATACATGTATCTTGCATACATTTAAATTATGGTGATTAAGTCCTCAGTCTCACTAATTTTTTTGATTTTCAGTCTTTTCTACTCATTTCAGTCAGGTTCTCACAGATTTACCTCTCCTATGTGTTTGCCCAGCTGAAAGGGCCTTGTGGTTTTCCTTGGAGGTGACTTCATTTTCTGTGTCTTACTCTACTCTTTTTAAAAGTCCCTACATTAAAATATCTGTGATCATCTTGAGATGAATAATTAATGCTTGAACAGCTTCCTTCAAGAGTGAAGTAACATTTAAACCTGAATGTAATTTACTGGAAGTACATGTATTTACACTAAGGAAACAATTTTATTTCCCCAAAATAATTACCTATTACTGTCTATGTGTTTCAGGAAAATCAGAGTCTGAGAAATAAATCTAGCTTTGGATCAAATCAGGCACTCTTGAAAATGACATCAGTATAATCTCAGTGAGTTATCCAAGGACCAGTTTAAACTGTAAGGGCTTTTACGCTTCTGAGTTGCAGGTTTTACTTTATGTCAAGTTATTATACTGTAAGTGCACAAGAGACAACATGATGTGATTTCAAAGACTAATCCTGGCAGATGCTCAGAATTGAGATTACTTGTGAATTCAACAGAACATGTAGTTTTGCTATGCAATGCTATTGTTCATGAACTGTCTTTCATTTTATTGAAAATATGCATATACATAACTCAAATACAGTTTTCAAAAGGAAAACATGCCAAAAAATGGAACTATTGTGCCATTGTAAGCTAACAGATAATGACAAAGAAAAAAAGTTGTTTCAGCTGAATGGCAATAGCAGACAAAGCACTTTTACCTCATTTTATTCTATGTATAAATTAAATGTTTTAAACATTCAATTAGTTCTAAGTACATGTTGTTATGTCATAATACAGCAGACATACAGGTAGATGAACCACTGTGCATATTACCACACTGTAGATAAATCAGTAGGGGATGTGTTATTGGCTATTATATTTAATTCATTCTACAGAGCCTGCATAACAAATATATAATAATTAATCCAGATTGTCAGATGATTTAATTAGCAGTATTCAAAATATTTGTGGCTTTTAAATACCAGGTCAATACGGTACAGTTTGCACGAAGAAAATTACAAATGCCATTATAATTTAAAAAGAGAATTTCCTTATACTACTTGTAGTGGTCGAAATGAAAACAATAAATTTAGCTTAACTAAATGAAATAACAATGTCTGATACTATTTTCTAAAATTCTTCTCTAAAGGGTGAGACCTCAACTACTGAACTGTGTCTCTTGCGCCACATCACTAAAAATGGGATGATGACCTGATTAGATAGCTTTCTTTCAATTATTTTCCACATTTTATAACAAACTTGAAGACCATTAGAAATGTCTAACAGGGTTCAATAAATCTCCTACCTCCTTTTCTCAAAATAGCTTAAGATTGCAATTACAGTGCCTTATGTACTGGTCACACATTTACTACCCAACAATTTTCTGAGTAATTTAGTGGGATTTTAGTGAAATCATAAACATTGCTTGTAACCACTTCTGGTTTTGGCCAATGGGGAGCCCCTCAAATTTTTGTTGGCCAATGACAACAGCCTGCTGCCTTATATTTTATGTTTTAGACCTTTTAGAATCTGGATTTCAATTTCTTTATTTAAATATTGTTATTTAAATAAGCTGATATATAATATTTTAATATAATTTTTTTTCTCCTGCTGCCAAATAATCCAGATTGGTAAAGAGATAGGATACAGGCAAGTAAATTGAATAAATGATCTGAGATATGTGGACATATTTAAAGGACTTGGTACTTTCTTTGCTTACTTTACTTTCTAGAACATGATCAAAATAGTTGTGTGAAAAAACAAGAAAAATCACTTTTCAAAGATGTTAATGAATTTCAAAGGCAGAGTGAGCCAGAAAAAATAGTATCTCTCATTACAGTTTTATTAACTGAAAGGCAGAGGAGATTTGGGTTATAAATTTCTTCATCAGCCAACCCAATGAAGTCCATGTAGAAAAAAACCAAACATCAAAAAACCAACACTTTTTTTTAACATGAAAGTTAAGCTAGCTCTGCTACATTACTTAATCATAAGTTAACCAAGGCTGTGAAACTATTCTTGTGAATGTTATGGGATCCCTGCCTTTGTATTGCCACTGCTAGATCAGAGAAATTTCTTTTGTCACAATCAGAAAAATATAAAATAGGGGAGTAAGGTTTGTGAGCAACTTGGGGAGCAGTTGACAACTAAACTTTAGCCATCAGAAGTGGCTAAAATATGGATGAACTTCTTTCAGACTGGGAAGAAGCAAAGCAGATGGCAAAGAAAGCAGTGTGCAGAACATTTGAGAAGGAGGGCTTAGAAACAAGGGCTGAAATGAAGATGAATTTTTTTTTATTTTATTTTTAAAGTAATGCTGAGGTGTTATAGCATGATCAAAAAAAGGATGTAAAAGTGAAGAACATTTGTGGTTTACTGATTAGATGGAATAAATTACACAGTCAAAGTAATGATAGAAAGCTTATAGCACCATAAGATTTAATGTTTCTGAAAGCCCAATAAAAGAAGTCAAACATTTCTCAAGGACAAATAGGCAGTATTCCAGGTACATGTAAACCATCAAGACAAACTTCTCTTTTCCAGAGGCAGATACTGAAGTGACTCAATATCTTTCTTTTGACTCAGAGGTTCTGGAGAAAATCCTATAGTGAATTAAATAGCTTTTTTTTTTCTCCCATTTTTCCTTAAAACTTATAAAATGAAAACTTATAACTCTCTTACTGTTGTAGACATTTCTCTGAAATATAAACATCTATTGTTGCCAGAATATTAAAAATTGTAACTTGGATAAAATGGAAAGTAAAATTCAGTGATATATATTACAGTTCTTTCAAGGTCACATTAGTAGTAAAGATATTCAGAGGAATTCTAGAATCACTCTGCAATAACCTGAATCAGAAACATAAGAATTCAAATATAACTTATGAGAAGGCCACTGTGACATGGAAATAGGAATAGGATTGCATTCCTGGGTTTTTCACAAAGAGGACATTTGGCTTTCAGCAGAAAGCCTCATGTTTTAGGAGAACCAAGCCTTTTACATCTCCTACTGATGGTCCCTTTGAAATTATGAGAGAGCACAAATCCCATTGGCATCTTCATTTTTAAAAATATCTGGGAGTATTTATTCCATCTCTTTAGGCTCTCCATATTTTGCCAAATTTTTGACTTCAAAAGAAAATATCTGGATATGGACAAAATAAGACTTGAAGGATTTGGCATATAATGAAAGCTTAAAGCAATTAAAGTGAAGAATATATTGAGTGCAGTTTTACTGCCTAAAATTTCTGCCTAAAAAATAAAATTGTGACATTTTCAGATATATTTTATTTGGGTCACAGTGTCTGCAAATCCATTTGACAGATTATAGCCCAAGGAGAACTGTAACCAGGTATGAAATGATGAACAAGCCCTTTCCTTCTGACAGGGGCCATGTATGCTGTTTTAGAAAACACCAAATCTCAACCATCTTTAATATTAAGTTAGGATTTTTTTTCCTTACCCCTCAACTTGTTCTATCATTTTTCTGCCCTAGGTAGAGGTATAGAAAGCTTACAGGTCTCTACCTTTCCTTTTTGAGACAATAGATTGAAACAAGCTAAGGATGACTCATTGTCCTCTTTTAAATGCTTAAGGGGAGATGACAGGTCTCTGCAGATACTGATCATTCTCCACAGACAGTGAAAAACCCTGGAGTGATTAGCTCAAGCATGCATGCCCAGTGGGTGACTAGAAACCAAGGCAGATTATTCCTACCCGTATTTGTTGGCAGTCCCTAGAATTCTTGACATCCCTATAGCTCAGTGAATAATTTAAGATAGGGAATGCATTCAGTTAACTTCATCTGTCTCTCATTTCTAATCTTAAGCAGTCTTTTATGTTCTACTCTTAAAAAAAAAAAAAAAAACAAAACAAAGTATAATTTAGAAAGTATCACTTAGTCTATACATGCAATATTACTTTCAGGTACATAAAATTGTATCAATTAATTTTTATTAGATATTAAAGTCAGTTTGTGTTGCTACCTTACTAATTTCCTCAAAAAATTCAGGTGTTTATTTTCCCTCTTCATTTTCTGAATATAAAGTATTTCTGCAGAATATCCCTTTGAAGACAAAAAAAAGTAAAGGCAAGTCTAGCTGAAACATAGAGTCACTGTTTATGGGAGTATGAAAGGTATTTTAAGATATTTTATTTCTCACTGTTCTACTCTGATTTGATTGGTCATATATTCACTTATTTTTCCCAGGTCAAGACTGTTTTGCCTGCAATGGTTATTGGTAATTCTCCCTGCTCTTAGCTTGACCCACGAGCTTTCATTCATCATTTTCTCCCCTGTTCAGTTGAGGAGGAGAGTAGCTTTGGTGGGAACCTGTTATCCAGACAAGGTCAACTCACCACAATATATTACAGGCATACATACATTCATATCTGTTTTTCTCCCCTCCATGGTTTTTTTTTAATCCCTTGTGCTGCCTGTTGAAATATTAGGGAAAATCCACTAAATAATTCCACAGGTTGGTTGAGCTCATTTCCACGAAACTGAACTCTTCCACACTGGGTCACTTGCCATGTTAGTTATTAGAACAATTTTGATTGATGTCTAGTTTTGATGTTGCCCCAGATATTTTCTTGCTCAGATTTTTTTTTTAAATACATAAATCATTTTCACCAGAGTAATAAAATATATTTAGAAAAACTATCAAATTAATGAACCTCCACAATTTAAAATAAGAGGTCAAGTCAGTGGTACTGCTTAGTTTGGCAAAATATTTATCAACCTTAAAATTAAATTAGAAAGGGGGAATATTTTGTACACATGTAACCAATTCATGTTATATTACATTGTTTTCATTCATTTTTGAAGGGATACTCATATTTTGAGGGCCTATTTGACTCTGTTTATTTGCAAATGAAATATTAATATTGAACTCTATTGTACTTTAAATAGCTTATGTGGGTACTGTTGTCGGCATCAGCCTTCTTCCTGAGGACTGATGCTGCTATATTTTGTTCCATATTTCCTTTGGTGTTTTGATAAATGTTAAGAGAGTACTGCAGAGAGAAAGTGCAATTATTGCTCAGGAAGTAAAGAAAATGTGACTATGTAGACAGTCAATGTGTTTATATTGTACTGTAAGTCAGCAGTGTTTCTGGGTCAAAGATCAACTCAGTGACATGCCTGTATGGAATTGCTTGAAAGCCTCTGCAATTCCACTTTGTTTCATTTTGGGCTTTTAATCTTTCAAACCTTTGATGGCCAGCCACTTTGATATTTTATTTTATTTTATTTTATTTGTACTTTTATTGACACTTTTCATGGATGAAGGCAACTTTGATTAAGGTACTTAATGAGTTACAATCAAGTCTGATGAGTAAAAGTAAGACAAAGGTAGGGCTTGAAGGGACATCAGAAACCATTTACTATTCAATCCAGCTCTGTATTGAAATAGGATCAGGTGCACTGCTGTTGTCTCTGATACGAGTCTCTCCAGGTTGTTCTGTAAAGCCTGCAATGAAAGGGATGCTGCAGTGTCCTTAAGAACACTGTTCCAGTGTTTTACAATACTCATATGGCAGTAAAAATTATATTAGAAAAATGTAACCAATGAAAAGGATATAGAACATGAAACCCCTTTCAAGGGGCAAAGTAACTTTGCCCAGTGGGTACCCTATAGTTTCAGCCATAAAGTGAAAAAGCAAAAAAAAATCTCCAAACCCCCTCCTCACCACCTTTATTGAAATGAGATATATAAGGAAATATACAATAAAATGTAACTCTGCAAGAGATGACTTTGCAAGGAAGACAAGACAAATATATGCAACTGTACTTTGTTTGGCCAGAAATAGTGAAGTCAAATTCTTAGAACTAATTTTTCATCTGAAATATTATCCTTATAACTGCAGAGTGCCTCTTAAAAGCAGAGCCACTGATTCAGTGTTGAATCAGAGGAGAAAATATTACCTACTAAATCACTAGTACTATTTCTTGTACCATCTAGCTTTTTCTTGGAAATTTTCCCCTTGAGCTGACCTCAACATTTCTAAGAAACTAACACCAGTCAAGGTAGCAGTAAGGCCAGTGTAAGAAGAGGTCTCGTGAACATAAATTCACATAAATTATGATAATTAAATGCAATTAATTATTTGTTAATTATTATCAATATTGTAATTTATTATCCACAGAAATGTTTGGAAATAATTGTGTTAATTACTTATTTCTGTGAATTTGAGGCAAAATTCAAAATCAATGTAGAGCAACTTTCTTTCTCTCATCTCTTTTTGACAGGTATGAGACACGATATTGAAGATGACTGATGACTGACTAGTTGGCCTGGAGATTTGGAACAGATCCAGAAACACTATGGTGGTTTCTAAAATAAGAAGGGTTGAAATTTTGTTGCTTAAATTTAGGAGGTCATGAAAACTATCTAAACTATCTAAATTTTGTCTTCGCAAAAGGTTTGGAAAAATGCTGGAATTCAAAATATTAAGTATTTAAAAGTGGGAGTTTGGTGTTGGGGCCAAATCCTACCAAATTCAAGAGATGTATCTGCACTAGAATTTAGGCCAGCCATTTCCTTGTAAAAGAAACAGGAAGAGGTCAACTGTTCTCATTTCTTTCATTGTCTTGATGTTTTCTCACTGGTGAAGTTCTACTTGGGCTTCCAGTTTTTTAGACTTTTTCCAGGAAAAAGCTTTGCCTGTTGAAGTCAATGTTAACTGCCTAACATTTAAAGAACTCTGTGATTTTAACTATAGTGTAATTTCTTCTTGACTAGTAGAGCTCTCTAGCAATCAAATGTACTCAGCAGATTTAACTTAGTGAATGTCTGACCTATGTAACTTTGACATGCATTAGAGACAAATTTTAAAAGTGCATTTGCAACCTTTTGAATGATGTTCAGGCACATAATTTTTAGGAGAGACGAAGCCAAAAGTTGAAACTACCTTCAAATGTCACTCTAGCTGGATTAAAAGGAATGATAATGTTCCATAGTTACTCTACAATTGAAACTGGATGACCTAGAATCCCTGTCTATAATTTCATACTGATGGACAGTCTTTTTTTCCAGATTCTTACTATTGCCTGATTTATATGACAATAACCACACTTAGCATTTTTTTCTACTTTTTCTAACATTTATAAAGTTACTTAAATACAAAAATCTCTTAAAATTGAATACCAGTTACCAGTTGCTTATGGAACTTGCACTTCTACTCATTTTGTTGAGGTATTAATGATAGTTTAATATTTAAAATATTGATTTGAACTTTTAAAATATTTTATAGGAGACAATTCTTTTTTGTATGTTAATATGTTAAACCTTTTCTAAACTTTGGGATGTTGAAACTAAGTGCTGATACTGAGGAAGAGTATTTTCTTCTCTAAAAAATGTGTTTCAGTGTCTGCTTTGAAAGAACATAAATATATAGAGCATTCTTTACTTTCCTTGGCATTGCACAGTTCGTATGTCTTTTCAACAGAGAGTATAAGTAAACATATCATAAATTTGAATACACTTTAACTTGAAATGTTGTGATATTTAAACACAGATATATGATGTATCATGTCTTCAGTTTACATATTAGACATCCCCTGTCCCTATGAAACTGATCTACTGATGTAATAATAAAGTATCGACAAAATTTATGGTATGGAGTTAAGGAGATTAAAATTCCCTTTTTGAATCACTAGAAAGACAGTTTTCCGTTTCACAACACTTAGACAAGAATACCAATATCTCTTTGACTACTGCTATGCATTGCGGAGGCCACAGGAGCTGAAACATATACAAGAAATACAGAGTCAAACTTTCTAGCCTAAAGATTAGTGCCCACACTGAAGCTTTTCAGTGCAGCACTAGCAGGATTGCTGGACACCCAAAAATCTGTTTGTTTTAAATCTCAAACAGCAAAGCAAGCCCCAGTTCTGCCTTTCCTTTCAATTCTTCCACTGTTATTTCTTCATGTGTGGAAGTCAGCTGGCTGAGGTGCTTCAGGAGCCAAACCTCAATTGCCACAGATAGTACCATGATTTAACCACATATATTCTCACCAACAGTTTCCAATTTTGTGTGCTCTGTTTTAGAATGTGACTATTCAAGATCTCGTGGAATAAGACAGAATCTGCTCTTCCAGTCTACTGACCTAGATACACTTAATTTTAGAGGAATAAAATAATCTAGAGTTATGAAAGAGTGGTCTGTTGCCTATGGTTGCTCTACCATAGATTTTCTAATGTCTGTATTGTCCTCTTAGGAATCCTGGCACATGTTATTTTATTTTTTGGTCTTATTTATGCTAGAAAGATGGAACTGATTTTCCTGAGCAACATATAATGTTCATAACATCAAAGCAAAGTTTACAATATGGACATGTATTTTTTCCTCAGATTTACATTCTTCTCTTACTGATACAATTATTCTGTTTACTGATATAGAGCACTTCAGGAATGAACTGTACTTAACAAAGTGTGACAATATGTATATGAAGTTTCTCCACTTTTTCACATATGGCAATTGTGTATGAAAAATTTATCATAAGATCAATCTTTTGGTGCATGACATTTCTCCTCCACTTTTCATCTTAGATGACAATGAGTATAGTTTTGTCAGTTTTAAAGCTAATGAATGCTGTTTCATATTTATTATGCATTGATACTAGAGTTTATATTGGAAAAGACTCAGCAGAATAAATTTTCCCTCTGAATATTATACTAGAAATGAATATCATTTCAAAGAAATGAGAAAATATGCTATTTTCTTCAGTGTCCCAGCAGTTATATCAATTCCAATTTTTTTTTTGTTTGGACTCTCACAGTCAGCCCTTGAAAAAAAAAAAAGATAAATGATTAGGTTCATAACACCTTCTCTTTGTTGATGAGATACTGTAATTTCAGTTTCCTGAATCCTGTTAATTTATATCTATTTTGTTAAAACCTAAATCTTAATTTGGTTTATATTGATCAGTTTATTTTACTTATTCTAGCTATATTCTAAAGAATTTTATTTTCTAATTTCATTTGATAATTTTATCTGTACTTCAAATTATGGATCACTTGGATTATTCTCTCTGAGGATGAGAAATTATTACTTGCTACATAAATCTGAGTGCAGAGAATTTGTGCCTTCTATGTTCCTTTGGGGGATTGTTCCTTCTAAATTCCTTCTAAGACGGAGTATGTTACAAAGCCTGGAGGAAAGAAGGCCAGATCAATGAGGTTTCAGGCTTCTTTTCACTTTGTTTCATTCACTAAGACAGGATAAGGCTGAAGAGGCCATACTTTTGTTTCAGAGTATTGTAAGAGCATTTGGATTTATACATATAAATTACATGTCTTGACCTTTTTTTTGAGACTATGTAAAAATTAGGTGCTTTTACCTTGAGCTGAGACCGTGATTTATGCTGCCAAGGTAATGCACCAGAAGTGTTTTCATGATCAAAGCAGAATGAACACCTCATAAAGAGTCTGGAAAGACCAATATAGAAGCAAAATTCTTCCTATCTTACCAGAGAAAATAGATGCTCCTGTGAGAATTTTTAGAGAAGATTAATACTGAGCAGGAAGCTGAAGACCATGCCAGAATTTAGGGCTTTACACCTGACAGCTCAGGATGGATGGAGGGATGGAAGGGATTCTTGCATCTCTTTTAACAGCAGGGGCCATACAGGCCGTATGTCTTCATATGTGTCTGATGTAATCTGGAAATTTTGGATCTCTTTGTGGAAGAAGGAAATGAATAAATTTCTGACATCTGGAGGCCACTTGTCACAAAAAAAAAAAAAAAAAAAAAAAAAAAGAGGTACAGAATCACCTTAGGAGAGGACTCTCTGGGAAGACAAAATGACATGTAGGTAGTCCCTATGTATCTTTTGCTAGTGTGTCCACCTTTTTTTCACCCACATTTCTACTGAAAGTATCAGAGCACACTTACCTATTTCCCTGTAGAAAAAATGTAGTACATTCAGGTACATCATGTACATGTACTCACACAATTTTTCCCTTGTTTCTATCTTTACCCTCCTATAAACACTTGTACTTTCCATTGTCTTCAATCGGCTTCCCACTTATTTTCTTCTTATCATCATGTTCATTTTGCCAGAAAAGCAAAAGGCAGGGATCTCCATCAGCAGGAAGTGGAATATATCTTGTTCAGAGTTATCAGATTGAATAAAATGTCATCTCATTGTGACTTGAGTCTGTACTGGCAGCTGTGATCCATCTAGGTCAAACCAACTTCATTCAGAATGAAAATATCTTTGGTGGTTGGCTTTTCCATCTGAAAGACAGGATTATTTAATCACTCTTCTTCCTGTTTATCAGGTGTTTCACAGGGTAGTTAGTCACCACATGATGAATCTGAGGAGTGTTTTACTCCAGTCTCACCTTTTTGATTCTTCTTTGTGCATGCATTAGGAAAAATATTGTATCGGTCCATATGATCCTGACTGTGCTTTTCTCTTTGCGTCACAAAATTTATCAGTGTTATCAGTGTAGATTTTCTGCCTGATACCTTTCATTGTCAGGTACAGTAGGGTTGGTTTTAAGAAAGTTTAGTACTTTTGTTTGTGCTTTTTCTCTGCAACCCTAAAATTTTGGAAAACCAACATTTTAAGAATGTGAGTCATCTGATGAAATATGGATGTCTAATCTAGAATGTAACCAACTGTTCTCTAAAAGTTAATCCTTCTCTTTCAATTGAACATAAAAAGAACTGAAGATGTCAAGCTCAAATGTACATACTTATCATGTAAGCATTCACATTCAGTCAAATGAATTCACAGTTGTGGAGACAGTCTACATTTCAGAAAGTGATTTAGATTTTGTACTGTCAAATATCATTTGACTCCCACAGGTATGTGAAATTGGTAGGTACTTCCCCTTTGTAATGCTACAGCATTATTAGTTATTTCTTTACTTAAAAAATAAATAAAAATATATATATAGCAAAAAATCCAGAAGTAAAGGTGTAAAACCCATGTCTTACTTTGTCAAAATCAATTGCTAATCAAGAGGAAAGGAACCAGTCACCTTTCTGCTCTGACTCATCCCTTCCTGATTACAATATTGTCCAGTTTCAATGTGATGGTAAGAGAATGTTAAAACAGCATCAAGCTGAAAATGAAGAAAAAACAAAGTTCTTCATCTAACATGTATTTACACTGTCAGATTCATTACCACAAAATGCTGAGAAGGTCAACATTATAAATGCATAAAATACATAAAATTAAAAATGCTCAAACACATAAAATTTAAAAAAAAAAAAATAAAGGGATTCAAGAAAATCTTAGCCACATTAACAAATCTGAAGTTCGTTAAAGGTTATTAGACATAGTGAGGTGGATATTATGCTAATGATGTGGGCAATTGAAGCTCTGAAATCCTGGAGCTGTAGTTTGTTAAAAGTTGGGAGAACTATCAATTATACTTGCTTTTTATAAAAAAACCAAAAAATTTGTTCTACTCAGTTTATAGGGAGAATGTTTCATTTGAGAATATTGTCAGACTGAGTTCCCCAAATGAGGCTGACATGGATATTAGAACCACGGGAATTCAGGTGTAATAAATGGGAAGAAAAAGAAAAAGAGATCGTGGTGAGGACAGAAGTTCAAAAATTGCCAGGGACTAGGTGCAAAGCACTCTGATAGTTCAAGTGCTATTGAAAGGCATTTAAAGAACAATGTAATCAACATGCACACAACACATGTTCACAAAGGAAAGTCATAGAATACCCTGAACATTTTCTGCTGAAAAGGACCCACCAGAACCATCAAATTCCAGCTCCTGATGTTCTATTTAACTAATTTCATGTACTTGTATAAAAAGTCACCTGTCTAGTGGATGAAGGAGAGGTAGTGGATGTAGTTTTTCTGGATTCTAATAAGACTTTTGTTACTGTTTCTCACAGAAACCTTCTGAACAAGGTGTCCTACTCTGAGGTGGAGATGTACATGGTCTGTTGGGTGAAGAACTGTGTGAATGACCGGGCTCAGAGTCCTAGCAAATAGGACTGCATCTAGTTGGAGACCAGCAGTGTTTCCCAGGGCTCAGTTCTAGTCCCAGTCCTGTTCAATACATTTATCAATTATCTGCATGCAGGTAGAATGCACTGTTAACAAGTTTGCTGCTGATACCAAACTGGGAGATGCTGTTGACACTTGCGATGGACAGGAGGCCTTGTAGAAGGATAGAGCTGGACTGGAACACTGGGCAATCATTAGTAGGATGAAATCTAAGACAAAATTCTGGATTCTGCACCTAGGATGGAATAATGCTATGTTATAATAATATACTATACAAATATGACTAGGGAGAAGTGCAGATGGGAAGCATCCCAAGAAAGGGATCTGAGGGCGCTGGTTGACATCAGGTTAAATATGAGCCAGCAATGTGCTCTGGCAGTTAAGAGAGCAAATCACATCCTGGGGCACAGCATCACTTGGCAATCAGGAGACAGGATTATGCTGCTATATTCAGCATGGTGTGGCCTCACTTGGAGTGCTGTGTGCATTTCTGGGCCCGACAATTTAGGAGGAATGTGAAAGAAGAGTGTGTCCATGAGAAGTCACCAAACCTGGTGAAAGAGCTGGCAGGAATGTCCTATGAGAAGTGGCTAATGACTTAGGGGTTTTCAGGTTTGGAGAAAAGGAGGCTGAAGGGTGACCACATACTCTCTACAGCTCCATGAGAAAGTGAAATGAAGAGGGAGGTGCTGATCTCTTCTCTCAAGTATCCAGAGAATGGACATGTGGAAAGACTGAAAGCTACATCAGAGGAATACAATGTAATTTTATGTTGTCATAGTTCTGTCATTCCAAACTGAACTTTGTGACCTAATCTTAAAGCTAAAATGATTATTTGGGTCTAAGTGGTCTACTCATCCAATATTCTTTTTCTGTTTTAGTTTTCTCCTCTCCAATTTTTGCTGACCATTGCCATGACAAAGATAAAAATTGGCTAAGGAGGAAGCCACCTATTTATTTATGTAATACTCTGAAGATTTCTTATGGAAGCCTAGTTTGCCACCTTCATAGAAGTATGTAGGAGTGTTATTGACAAGAACATTTTAATTTTTTTTATTACATTATGTGAATAATATTCCCCTTTCTAAGTGTTGGAGGTCTTAATAGTGTGTTGTCAAATGCTACTGGAGAAGGAAGTTGAGCAAATATAATTTTCCACAAGGGTAATGAGATGTGATTAAAAAGGTTGCAAAGCTGCCACCAGGAAGCTTCAGAAAAATTTATTTCATGCCTGTGTTCCTACCTGCTGTTGACTGGGTTAGACTATGGTCTTGTAATTGACTTTGGTGACATGATTTAATTATAGAAGTTCATTCTTTCTGGAGAGCGCCATCCTTGGAGCAACATCCTAATACATCATCAGCTGTTGATGATCACTAATGATGAATCACACTAATATACCATTAGCTCTGTCACACAGGTGGCTTTGCAGATTAATTTCATCAGAGAGGTGACCTGTGCTGCTGATTTATTACTCAATAGATAATTTTGGTAAAAATGGGTCTTACATAATTTCAAATTCAAATGTTATTTCATTTACCTAAAGCTTAATTAGTATACCTCCAAATAATATAGCCGACTGACCAAAGCAAGTGTTCTGGAAAATGTGGACAAATGTAATGAACCAAGATTACCTTATGTAGTTAAGATGAAAAATTATCTTAGACTACATAAGCTATAACTGTGAAAGCTATGAAATGCAAAGTTTCTTAAAAGTATTGTGCCACTTTCAAAAAAGTGTTAGAACCATCCTTACCGATAGTGGTAGAATCACAAAAGAAGGCAAAACTCTGTAATACAAATACAAAAATTTTGTAATGAAATAAAATGCTTACACTACAATTTCCTTTACATTTTTAAACTGTGATTGCTTGAGGAAATTTTACAAAAACAAAGAAAACTACTTGCTTTCTTAAACTTTTTTCCTCATGCTTCCTATAGATATTATGGAAGAAAGAAATTTTAAAGTTTGGAGAAAGATTACTTAATTAATAGGATCATTTTCTACTAGCCTGTTTTTCCATGCACCTATTCTTTGATCTTCATCAAGAGGGACTCATTAACTTTCATCTCACCAGTAAAAATACATCTTTTCCAGACAGGTGTCAGTTTTTCTGAAGTTCATTATCATGGTACGAAGCATCCATGACACCTCCACATCTTAAGTGTTGTGTGCAGTTCTGGTCATTTCCTCTTCAAAGAGTAAACCAGAAAAAGAATGAGAGAAGAAGGTCAGCTCTATAACTATAGGGAGAGTCTCAAGAGGCTTAACTGCACTTATAAGGACATCTAGAAAGGAAGGAGTGTTTGAAAAGCTGATAATAAAATTATCTAATACTTTTCCCCAAAGAAGAAGAGATTAAATGAAATTTTCAAGTGCTACATTTATACTTTTCCTTACAACACAGTTCAGTCATATCCTTTTATGTTACCCACTAAGAACTGGAACCGAACATCACAGAATGCTGTGGAGACCCAAAGCTGCAAACCATGGAGGAGTTCACAAAAGACTTAAACAAAATGGAACTGAATTTAGGTTTTGGCTCCAGAAGTCTCTAGTTTACTAGGTTTTGGACAAGAAGAAGAATTTATTCTACCCATATGTAGAATTTTTTTTCTTTCTTTAAGTATCTGCTGCATTAAGGTTACTTGACCGAGACTATTGGGCTTTTAATCAGACCTAGTAGCAACATTCTCAAACAACACAAGATTTTTAACTGTGCTGCCTTTGCCTTATACAGACACTTCTCAAATCAAGCAACAAGGGCCTGAGATCAAGTCTGACAAAAATTCTGTTTTGCCTAGTTCCATTCATAAATACCAGCACACAAACTGTCTGAAGTTGACCTCAGCTTTTGTCTCTTCTTTTTCATTAATTCTATATTATTTCATTGTCGTGATTTCTGTCTCATTATTGTATGCCTGCTGTAGTAACTATTTACATTTCTTTCATAAACATCCAAGAACTGAATTCAGTGTTATGTGAGCTGTTGAAAAATTGAGAAATTTACTTTAGACCGTGAGAGCAAGAATAACATATGTGGGTTAGTAATTACTCTATTAAAAATTATCTCTGTAAGGAATTTTTCTTGTAGGTAAAAAACTATTGGTTTGGGTTTTAGAAAATTCATTAATTTTTAAAAATTCTTGCTTAAATTCAACAGAAATCATAGACCAACTATAAAATTTTATTTTCTCTATAAGCTTCATATGGAAGAAAAAGTTCTACCATTATAACAGAAAGGCTCAAAACAAATGACATCATGGAATTCCTTTTTCATCTTTTAGGAGATAAAGATTCAACTTAATCACTTCTCAAACAAGAAACTCTCTCTCTACTACTACCAGCTTTCATGATCTGACACAGAATGTACTTCCACAGAGAAGGTCAGAGAGTCACTATTACAATCCCATGTGCAATCCCTGAGTGACACAAATTCAGCTGTTTTCATTGTTCTAGTGTCTTTCCTGAAGCGTCTGTTTTCTAATACAAAAAATTAAACTTTCCTTCCCTCCACTCTGCCCTCTTCCTTACTAACCTGAGTATCTAGGCTGAACTGCAAGAGTTTATATGAGTATACAAATGAGTGTATAGTGTAATTTACAGTCACTCTTTCAGGAACAATCAAACCTAACAAAGAAATACTGCAGAAGGATTTGGGGAGGCTAAAATTTAATGGTGTTGGTTTTTTTTTTTTTTTTTGTCTCTTTCCCCAGCAATTTAATATACTTATCCTGCTTTCTTATAATGCTATATAAAAGTATATGTCAGTGGATTAAATTTTCTTTGTACAAGTCATACTATCTTTCAGTAGTGGGATGTGTTATGTTTCTCTGCAATAGTGTTATTCCAATAACACACTATAATATGCTTTAGATCCATTGATTGCAATATAAAGAAGAGAATCATGTCTCTACCTCAAAGACATTTATTTCCAAGTGTAGTATTTCTGAGAGAAAGGACTGGTGGCCAAAATACATATGTTATCTAACGATCCAAATTAGTTTTCCTGTAAAGTTTCAGTTCTTTCGTAGAGTAAGAGCTTGAAGCAGGTCATATCTAATCCATTAGTCATTTAAAAGTCTGAATATATGGTAATTAAAGCTGATTATAATAATATCTAACAGGAAAAAACTGATCACTGATAGTAAAGATTAAAGGAATCTGAGTTTTTTAGCTTCAGCTGACACATAATTTAAGGAAAATAAATAGAATCCACATCTGATGCATAAAAGTGCACTGATAAAGAAGCTGTAGAAGCAGAGAAAGAAACACACATCACTGGCCTTATCTCACCTGTATCTCTTGAAGTTTAACGTAATTAGGCTTAATTAGTGCAACCTAATTATGTGTGTTTCTTTTGCACTGACCAACAAGTTTTCATTCCAGGAAGCCATTATTCCTGCCTGAAGACAAGTGGTATAATTGATTATTTGAAAACTGGAATATCTGTTAATACAGAAAGAACTAGGCTACCAGTCTAGACAAGCAAACTATTTTTTTCATGGCTAAAATTAGGTAAAATAGATCACACTGTTTGGCTGGTGACCTGTTGCACATTCTTGATAACTAACTGAAGGGGCCTAAAAGACAGATGTCTGCATAGGAGCTAAATGCCAAAACCCAGGAGATCCTGTCATTATAGAAAATATAACTGAATGAGAAGATATCTTGCTAAACACAAATGTGTTTTTTAGAGTGAACTTGATAGCTCTTCAGGATTACAGAAGATTCATTGATCAGAGGTCTCTTTTCAAGCCCCAAAATGGTAACTTAGAGCTCTAGGTTACATGCAAACACCTGTACACAGACATCTACTTTAAGCTGTCTGCAATCATAATTAACTTTTATACATGGGGCAAATTCAGCTGCTGAAATACAGACACCTACTGCCATTGGAGACATCCCAAGGTGTCCTCCACACCAGTCTGTCATACACAGAGCAGGACCTAAAGGAGGTCCCTGGCCTTCTAGAACAACAGCTGGATATTAAATGAGAATGATAAATTATTATTATTATTATTATTATTATTATTATTATTATTATTACCCATAAATGCAGTACCTTGTAAAAGTCATGAGAAGGATGGCTCAGGTCTCACTGTTTTTGACTTTTTGGTGTGCTTTATATATGTGAGAGATACAGGTCCTGTTTTAATGAGCTCTAACTAGTACATGCTAACTGACTGTAAAGCAAACTGCCGACTGACACCTTTTCTAAAACCAAAAAAATTTAATCATCTATTTACCTCCCACTTTTTCAACTACATCTCTCTTTTCTCCTGACTGTGCATTCTGAGTGAAATAAATAAATACAAAATGAACTGCATGAAAATGAAATTAAATTCTTGCTGGTTATTTGATAGACTAAAAAAGTGGAAAATTCTGATATTAAATTAAGCCTTGCTGAGTCTTGAGAACAGCTTTCCAAACATTTTAAACTGGAATGCTTTGGTAGGATTATAGGTCATGGAAAGTCTTCCTGGCTGGACATCAGTAACCAGCTCTAGTATATGGCTTCAACTAAACTAAATAAAATAAGAAGAGATGTTGCAGAGAAATTTTGAATAATCTCAAAGAATATTACCCATGAGATAAACCTACATGTTTTAAAAACCCTTACCTTTTACTGAACATTTATCAAAGTTCCTCTTTTGTCAGGGAGCTGAATTTTTTTTGAGCTGACTTTTTTTGAAAATTAAGTTCCTTGTCCCTTTCTTCCCTTCATCTTGTAGAAGATTTTATGATTTTATCTCATAAAGATAAAAAGATTAGAAGAAGCCTTCTTGCTTGAAAGCAAATTTTATTTAAACTCATCAGACAGTTTTTAGGTGTCTCCTTGCCATCCTGAAGCATAATCTCAAAGATCTTCTGATGAAGTCTAATATCCTGTTTGATATAGCAAACAAATAATGATTGAAAATTTATTTTTAAAACCTTTACTAGTACAATATATCTCAAAGTCAATAAAAGGTACAAAATAGGGTTAGGCATCTAAGTGCTCGCTTTATCAGGAAGATCAAAATCTACTTAAAACTCTTTCTAAAGTAGATGGTTCTCCTTGCAGAAAGACTTAAGAGGTTGCAGAGAAGAAAAAAGTCTGTGATTCTCAATGAATTTGATGAAGAAGAGATCTGTCTATCATTCACAACTGATAAATAACATATCCTCCGTGTAATTCTTAGAGAATGCATTTTTCTTCAGAGTGACCACAGACAGTCCCATCCTCCCTTCTGGTTTCCTCATGAGAAGGCTCCAACCTATTCAGTTTTGGGGTTTCTTTTAAGAAGGGTTTCTGTATAGTGATACAGTGGGCAGTCAGAATGAAAGTAGATGCTTTTGCAAAAGTAATAAAGGTACCAAATATACTCCTCTGCCTTGCTATGTCTTGGTCTGTCTCCCCAAACAACTATTTTAAACAATATGTAGGAAAGGGAAGTTAAACATCTTATGCTGGGTATTTCAAAGGAAGCACCTCTTCGAAAGTATCTGGAAACAAAATCATAGAATCATTTCAGTTGGGGAATAAGACCTCTAAGATCATTCAGTCCAACCATTAACCTAGCACTGCCAAGTCCAAATCTAATAGGAAGCAGCTTGATCTGAGCACGTTACCTCTTCACCGTGGTGTCCCAGCCTCATAACCTAGCAATTCTAAAACACTTCTGTGTTTTAGAATCCTTAAAGAGCTCTTATCTTCTATCTTCTAGGAGGTTATCAGCAGAATCCTGACAGATTTTAGACTTCTACAGTGAAGAAACCTATTTCTGGACAAGGAAGTCTAGAGTCCCTTTAAAGACAAAAGCATTTGCAGTGCTGAGTAAATTTCATCCCAACATTCTCTTAATGACTGATTAAATAAACAAAAAAAACTCCCCTTTACTCAGGTGAGCGTGTAGCTGCATAGTAACATATCTAAGTCTTTGTGTGCTGGTATAGCTTGTGCACACTATTTTCCCACCCCATGGAAGGCACATGGTTTCATGGTTGTTTTCTTGGTTTGTTTTGCTTTGTTTTAGGGGGTTGGGGCATTTTTGTTTGTTTTGTTTCTTTGTTTTGTTTTGATGGAAGTTCTTCAAACTGTAACCAATTCTGAAGACAGTATTCACATCTTGGTGTTCTTCCGATCATGGAATATAGCTCTGATTAGACTTCTGTCCTAATTATATTATAGGAATAGAAGTTCTTGAGGACCATCCAACAACAGAAGATGTTACAGAGTTAAAGTGACTAAATTAATTAACATTTTAATTAAATCCTAATGAGAAGTATTGTGTCATTTTTGGATGTAAAACTTCGAGTAACTTTTTAAGTCGCTTGAAACAAATAACCCTTTAACATATTAGATGCTTTTGCTCTGAAGGGGGCTAATTGTTTAGTGTAGCCCAACATTAAATGTTTGTCATTTGGAGAATTTTGCTTATGCTGGAGCTAGGCTCTGTGGGAACCTCCTGTAGCTGTGACAATGTTGACTTTTTCCCTAATATTGATTAAAAAGATGATTAAAAATATTTTCAGCAAAGGGAAATTAAAACAGCCTAGATATTTCATTTTTCATAAATCAAAACTAATCATGCAATGCATTTCAATTAAAAATACAACAAATTTTCCAAACTTAAAGCTTCACTAGGCAGGATGAGGGTACATGTGTTCTTAAGGGAATTTTTGTTTGTTTCTTTGTTTTATTCTATTTGATTTAATTGAGTATGGGATACCATGCTTCTGAATGCATTTCTAGTGTGATTGCATTTTTTTCCTAAATGCTTACTAAATTGATCAATGGAAATACCAAATATTTATATGTTAATTTCCCTGATTATTTGTTTCAATGGCAAAAAATTATTCAGATAGAGCTGGAAGTACAAGGTATTACTGAAATTACTATAGTTTTTTTTTTTTTTAAGATTCCTGACACTTAACTTTTACAGCTACAATGATTGCATCAGTAATGCACACAGGAATAATTGTTAACTGTCAAGAACACAATGTATTTCTAATCATATTCTATCAATGACATGTGTTTTACATTGTTAAATCATTTTGCCTGAAAAACAGAGGCTCAGAATGGAATATAAAAAGCCCATTCTTTCAGTTTCTTTGCATTATTCATAAATGCAGTACCTTGTCAGCACTTAGAGTGTAATCAAAACATAAATGTTGTACGAATATTTTGTGTTCAAACTGCATGTAGGATGTTCCTAAGTTACACAATACGTTGCATTGTCTTTTTTATAGTCAGTATAAAATTCTAACTAGCTGTGTTGTAAGTTCTGTAAAAGCAAAGCTGTCTACTGTTTCCTTTTTGTTCACTGTTTCAAAAGAATGAGTTGAAATTGAAGAAAAACATAAAAGAACCCTTAAGAAAACCAACAATCTGGTTTTATCCTTTACCATTGAATCTCATTCACACTCATTATGCTGTTGCATGGTATAACTTGATATAATTTTCAAACTAAATCTTCTGAGCACTGGGTTTGAGTGTTTCAGAGATAAATAACATTATGAATAAATAAAAAACACCACCATGACAGTTGTTTTCTTATGCAGTGAAGAAAAGGATAATGAAAAGCAACTTCTGTGTTGTAGCAGCTTGGAGTCTCTCACTATGTACTGAAAGCTGAAAAAGAAGTCTAGAATCCTGAGAAATTGTGAAGTAGCAAAGATAAACCGAAATTTAATATGCTCTAATTGAAAAAGAAAAAAAAAATGGAAAAGGGGATGCAATGATTTGAAATTGAAGGTGAAGTGAAGTGAAAAGTATTTTCATTGTCCCCTCTGATGAGCAGACTACAGAAAACTCTTCCTCCTATTATACTGTCTTCCTTGTTACCGTCATCAAATTTCAGCAGTAATATGTAAATAGCACCTTTCAGGATTTTCTTGAATTTTGCTTAGGGACAGTTTAATAGGGAAAAAAACCAACTAGAAAACTTAGAAAAAATCCTCAATTTTAGCTGAAGGTATAACAGAGTACTGTTTCTTGGAATAAACTTGGCCATATGCATAAATTCAACTGAATGCAAAAATTTTCCTGAATATTTTGCACCGGCACCTTCTCATTTCCAGGCTGAAAAAGCACAATTTTCTCAGCCTTTTTAAAAAGAGGTGATTCAGATTTTTTTTTTTTTTTTTTTGGTCCTCTTCTGGACCTTCTCTAACAGGTCCATGTCTTTCCTTTGTCACCCCAAAGCTGAATGCAGTACTCCAGGTGGGGTCTTAAGAGAATGGAGTAGAGGGACAGGATCACCTCCCTCAACCTGCTGACCATTCTTCTATCTTTGCAACTCAGAATATAATTGTCTTTCTGGGCTTCAAGGTGATCTTATATGTAATTTTTCATCCGGCAGTATCCCCAGATTCTTTTTAGCTTTCAATAAATCACTCCCCAGCTGGCATTGATACTGTGGACTTCCCCAAACCAGATGCTGGACCTTGCACTTACCCTTCTTGAACTTAATGGTGTTCATATGGTTTCACTCAAGCCTGTCACAGAACCCTCTGGATGATATTCCATCCCTCCAGTGAGACAACTGCATCACTAAGCTTGGCATTTTCTGCAAATTTGTGTGTGCTCTCAGTGCCACTGCCCATGTCATTGTTGAAGATATGCCCTAATGTTTATCCTAGCATGGACCTTGAAGGACACCACTCATTAATGGTTTCCACTTGGATGCTGAACACTTGTCCAGATCTCACTGGGCTCAGCCACCCAGCTGGTTCCTTACCTATTTAAAAGTCCATTTGTCAAACCTATGTCTCTCCGATGCAGCAGCAAGAATATTGTGGAGGGACTGTATCAAAGGTTTTGCAGAAGTCTGGGCAGATGACATCCATAGCTCTTCCCTTGTCCACTGTTACATTAGAAGGACATTAGATTAACCAGGCACAATTTTACTAGGTGAAACCATGTTGGCTGTCTCTAATCACTTCTGTGTCTTCCATATGTTGTGACACATATTCCAGAGGGATCAGCTCCATTATCTTATGGGTCATTAAGATATGGAGGTGAGATTAGTGCTGAAAGGCTGAGAGGCTCACCTCATATTGCTGAGATGAGTGCCAGAGTAGTTTGTGAAAGTGCTCCAACCACTATGATAACAAAGTCTGTTTGATAAATGATAACAAAGTCTGTTTGATATTATGATCAACAATACATTTTAAAGAAAAGAAGCCAGCTGTACTTCATCAGGTGCTTGTCTTCAGAGAAAGGCTAGACAGACTGTCTCCCAAGGAGTCACAGGTGCCTAACTTCCACCATTTCTATGCTTAGCCAGTGATAGTCATCCAAGAGAGTAGCTCCAGCTGATAAAAAGTTGTCATTGATTTTCCAAGATCTGGTATTAGGAGACTTCAGTCATTGCACTAAGGCAAAATACTTGATGTCTGTGCTTGACTGAGGTGTCTAAATTGTGGATTTCAGTCAAACACAGTCAATATATGTACCTACCTGAGTTACTTTTCAATATTAAACAATGAGCTTCACAGTGTCCTCTACTGGAGTATCCTAGTCATTCATTAAAGTCTGGGAAATATGGAAGAGCCACATCTCTCTAAGGTAGCGCACAGAAGTCAGGAAAGACATGTCAAGACATCACAATTATTATTAGAAACATCTGTCTGTATAATTGAATGAAGGGCTATTTACTATAAAATCTTTAGCCATCTTGTAGCATGTGATGATATGTTTTTGTTTCTTTTAAAATTATTTTCTTTTAGCTTCTTATTTTCAGTTGGTTTATTTTCTCTATCTGCCATTGCTTGACTCTGTATAATACCAGATTTGTTCATGGGCTGAATCTTCACAGAGCTGGCTCCAGTATTCTGGGAGTTATTGTATCTTTGTAATCTTCCTACATGTCTTCTGCTCCATATAAATGTAGCACTACAACTTTCCTGGCACCAGTCCTTGAAATAGGAGTCAGACTGTGCTTTTGCCATGTCTGTATGTACGGTGTGGTATATATCCATGTATATATTTTAATATGTACATACGCATGTACTGAAGCTGACCAAAATCTGTAATTTTCAGAAAAATATCAACAATATTGTGGGGGTTTGGTTTCTTTTTCTTTTGTTGTTTTGTTTTGTTTTGTTTTGTTGGGTCTTTTTTAGGACTTCTGAAAACTATTTGAAAAATCCCACCTGGGCTATGAGCATTCAGTCACAAAAATTGTGTTAAACCTTCTGTACTACTAATGACTAATTGCTAAAGCCAGCATAAAAAATTTAAGCTAACACTGCAGGGTCAATGTTTCTCTTAAGTGAAACAGATGAGGCCTAGAATTTCCATCTAACAGACTTAACTAGAACATCTGTAGTAAAATAAGCCTGGAATGAAAAAGTGGACCTAGAATGGTTAAGCTATTTAAAATGAGAAAAGCTGTATCTCAAACACATTGTAAAGACTTTAAAGGATAAATAAAATTCCAATATATTTAATTATATGCAATTAAAATAGATTTCAACCCTCAAGGAACATTTGCTTTAAAACACTACTTACAGAGAAATAAAAAATGGTAATGGCTTCTAAATACTTCAGTGGTATAATTTCAAAACAATGCAGTGAATTTATTAAATTTGACATGGAATATAAATATAATTAAATAGGAAAATGCTCATTTTGATTTGAGATCTTCTTTCAGAAGTCATGCATCAGTGGTGTAAGGCAGTTTTCTTTTTAGCATATCTGCAGGAAAAGTATAAATATATGTGACAGCAATGGCTTCAGTTTCACTTACATAGTTTCACAACCCATTGACACATTTAGTGTTAACTAGTCAAAGTAGGCTAATTCTATTTGTTGGAAATTCATTAAGGAACAGGAAACAAAGATGAACATTATGTAAGATGGGTAGAAACAGATTCAGAATAATCCTGACTCTAGTGGTACCCATTTTAAGAAGCATATTGTCAGTCACACAAAATTTGTCTCCTGTGTAGAACACAGGAATAATTTTGAAATCACAATGAATTATAGGATCATAGAACAGCCTAGGTTTGAACGGATCTCAAAAAATCATCTAGTTCAACCTTCAGTGTGAAAGAGATCCTTGATGAGATTACCTAGAACATCATTCACTTGCACCTTGAAAAATTCCAGTGAAAGGCAGTCTCCCATGTCTCCAAGAAGGCTCTTCCTCTGATTGATTCTTCTTACTATTAAAAAACAAAGCAAAGCAAAACAAAACAAAAGAAAACAAAACAAAACAAAAAAGCAAACAAAAAACACAACAAAAAAACCATCAGGAGCAACTTTTACTCATTGCCCTTGTCTTTGTGTGATTTATTGAGAAAAGAGTGCTTCCATCCTCTTTGCAGCTGCCCTCTAAGTACTGGAATATGGTGATGAGGTCTTCCTGAGCATTTTCTTTTCCAGGGAGTAGAGACTTCATCCATCTTTCATCATAAGGCAGGCTTTATAGTCATTTGATTCTTTTGTGGCCTTCCTCTGAAGTCTCTGCAGTCTATCTGTGTCTTATTGAATTTTGGGGCCAGAACTGGCCATATCTGATATGATAAGAGTGGAAGGAAAGAATATAAAAATCAAAATATCCTGGAAGTGTAGAGATTTTGTTTTAATAAAATTTCAAGACTTACTTCTTGATTTACTAATATAAACAGTCAATGCTATTCCAGTCTACTGAACTATTCAACCTTACTTGCTATGCAAGAAGTTGTCAGTGTTATAGTGCACCCTGAAGCAGTGTCTTTACATCTAGAGAGTGACACAAAATAAAATGAAATGTTACACAGTTCAGCAGGATGTGCTGTAATTCTCTTGTGGTGTTTTAAAAAGAGTGC
This sequence comes from Agelaius tricolor, assembly GCF_023055355.1. Lineage (NCBI taxonomy): Eukaryota > Metazoa > Chordata > Aves > Passeriformes > Icteridae > Agelaius > Agelaius tricolor. The sequence goes on along the minus strand of NW_027269267.1, from coordinate 48,848,583 downwards.
AAATAAATGTTCATGCGAGGAAATTGCTAACTAGTCATTGTTTGAACTGTGTACCTGTTCCTTAGAACTATTTGCATTTAATACAATCAAATAAAATTTATTCAGTTAAGTAGTTTGCCACCTTGTATTTAATATTTAATGATAAGGGTAAACAAATGCTTATGTTTATCCTTCCATCTATACATAGATATGTAGATCTGTAAATTTACAGACACCCACATAGATATCTGCGACCATTTGGTATCAAATATTGGTTTTCTTAAACTTCTAATGTTTGCACACTTGGGTCTTTCAGGAAAAAATAGCTCTAATTAACTTTCAGAATAAATAAATTAAACTACCCTAAATAATTTCCTTAATATTCTTTGTATTGTATTACTGAGGCCACTTTGTAAAGTCAGATAAATTACATTTACTTCTGTATGAGTTTCATCTTGTTTAAGTAATCCAATTTAAATTCACGGTTCTAGTTTGAATATATTTTCCCAAGTGTCTCCATGTAGACACATCTGAAAGCATATCTAGAGTAAACTGAGGAACCCATTACATATGGATTGGGATAACTGTGCTGGTTTTAATCCAAGGAACACAGGAAGTACTCAGCTATATTTTCTCTTTCAAAATATGAATAAAATTGGTCTAAATGTGAAGTCTATTGCAATTTTGGTTGAACAGAATAATTTACTGAGAAATTTCAGAGATAATACTGTGATGTCAATTAAAAATGAGTATTAAATTCAGTTTCACTAAAATTTTACACAATAAAAGTATTATATATTGTAAATTTGTTTCATGTTTGAACTACAACAGTCAAAAATTTTTTGAATTCACTTTCTTAAAATGATACTCAACATTTCTACAGATCTGATACATTTAGCCATAGCAATGGTAATGTGAAAATTTCAAGTTTTGCGTATCACTAAATCCTACTACAACTTCATCAGATTAAAAAGAAGAACCAAAAAAAAATGCTTCTTTATCAAGAAAAAAATCTAGGTTTCTTCAGTTACTTTAGTAAATCCTGTTAGCCAGTGATTCATTTATGTATGTTACTGAAACTGACTATTATTTTAAAATGTTGCCTAGACAGGATACTGTTCTAAAAGTAGTTAAAAGAATTTAAGATAGTTCTGGTATGGGGTCTGTGACTGTCTGGGAAGATAATTTTTGTAGATTTCCAGTTTCTGTCACCTGATTCAATTGTATTTGCTCAATAGTTATTTGTCTGTCAAAATCCCCATGATATTAAATGTCCCAACCTTTCTTTACTCTGCTTCCTGTGTGTGATATCTATTTTGTGTAAGAAGATTTTCTATTCTGGCCATTTTGCCCGTATACTGAGTGCTTTAACTTTTCTTATTTTCAGCAGTATTTCATTGATTATTATATCTGACCTCTAGCTGCTGGTCGAGAAGGTGAAGCTCTCCTACAGCCTGTGCATCTGATTTACCAAATGTCATTAATGCCTTGGAAGCTCAAAAAGTTTCATATGACAATAGATGAACATATTTGAGCAGCTAAATATATCCCCTGGAAAATCAGATTATCCCAGCAATTTAGGCAGACATTTTAGAATGACACAGAAAACATATATGTTCATTTATGCTTATATTAGCTCAGAAATTGCATATGCCCATTTCTGGTTATTGACTGCAATATGAGATTTGGAGGGCTACCTGAGATTTAGACCTCCAACTTCAGGTCCTTAAGATTTCATGTGTTAATTCTATTTCCACTTTCAAAATGAATGCTGAGCTAATTTAGCTATTTTGAAATAGTATTCAAAATAGACATTGAAATATACTAGAATATTCAGAAAGCCAAAATACCCTTCTCAAGATGACATAGTTATTAACCCAAATTTGTCACACTGCTCACATTGTTTATAAGATTTTAATTTGTTAGCTTTTGTGTTCTTCAATATTGTGAGGAAAACCTGCAGAGAAAAAAACCCCAAACCACTACAAAAAAAAAACCCCAAACAAACAACAACAAAACCAACAAACAAACAAACAAAAAGAAACAAACAAACAAAAAACCAAACTGAAACCAACAAAACCAGAAAATTAAGAAGGAAAGTCTCCAGGGAATTATGGTATGCTATGGAATAATAATCACAAGATCTTTCTAACCCTTCACAGACTCTTCTTTGTTGAGTTAACATACAAGTTATTTATGGTGGTATCATATGTTACCTTTTGGGTAGGAGTTATGTTGAGGTGTGTGGCACAAACAATCAAATTCTTGAAGCTAAGTCTGCTTACCTCCTCCTCCTTAACACCTCTACGGGAGTGTTAGTGCAAAAGTAGAACTCCTCTGATGAAACAGAGAATATCTGACCCAAAGGTTTCACCCTTGGTGGGTCACCCAAGGGTCTGACCCAAGGGTATCCACCCACGGGTGTTAAGAGAGCTGGCTGATATGAGTGTGATGCTACTCTCCATAATCTTTCAGAAATCATGGAGAAATCTCAGAATATTAATAGAAGACCAATGTTATCCCCATCTACAAGAAGGGCTTAAAGATTTTTCCAGGAAATTATAAGGCCCATCACTCTTATTTCATTCCTTGGGATGGCTATGGTGGAAAACCTCCTAGGAGCTATCACAAGGTATATGAAGCAGATGATTGGCTAGAGCCTGCATGGAATCACCAAGGGAAAATTGTGCTTGACAAACCAGATCATCTATGACAAAGTAATCTGATTGGTTGATATTATGTGAGCAGTGGACATTATCTCCATGCATTTCTTCAAGGCTTTTAATAGGTTTTCCCATAACCTTTTCCTGGAGAAATGGATGTGTTATGGTCTAGACAAGTGTCTGTGTGCTGGGTGGGGAATTGTCTGACAGGCTGTACCCAGAGGGTGGTGGTAAATTGTTCCTTTTCAAACTGTCAGCCTGTCACAGGTGGGGCCCCCAAAGATCAATATTTGACCTAATGCTTTTTAGTATCTTTGTAAATTATCTGGGTGATGGGATCAAGTGTCTATAGGGAGGTTCTATAAAATCATTCTCTTCATCATGCAGAAGACAAATCTTTAAATCTTTAAGTTTCACTGTGTCATACCGTGGAAGAAGAGAGAGAGAGAGAAAAAGGTGGATGAAAGTAAGATTTTTTTTTATATTGGGCCTAGACTGATAACAGAAAGTTGGAAATTAGGTATATGGAACTTTCTTGTGGAAACAATTACAATACTGTGTTATTGACACCAAAAGATCACTTTAAATGTTTAGCTTTTTTATTTTCCTAATTGTTTTTCCAGTACAAAAGCTATTAATGTCTACTTCAGCAAATGTGTTTCAACCTTTACATATCTTCTGCTTCTTGCAGTCGTTTATGACCATGGCCAGCCTACACCCCATTTGTTTAACTGATTTTAGCTTTTCTGGCAGCAGTGGCCTGTCTGGATTCAAGATCATGTGGTATTACAACCATTTTTGCTTTCTTGAGATAAGCTTTGGTTTCATTAAGATTCTACTAGATAAACTAATGTAGCTCTGGCTTCCTTTTCTTGATTAAATCTTGCGGCCTTTCTTGAAAGAGAGAGAGAAACTTCTTGGAAGAACTTGTAGTGATCAGACGAGGGGCAATGGTTTTACTCAGAAATATTTAAACTAGATATAAGGAAGAAAACCACTCTGAGGAGGGCAGTGGAACATTGGAACAGGTTGCTCAGAGAAGTTGTGAATTCACCATTCTTGGAAGTGCTCAAGGCCAGGTCTACTGAAGGATGTCCCTGCCCATGGCAGGAGGGTTGGAACCTAGATGATCCTTAAAGGTTAATTCTAACACAAACCATTCTATGATTCTGTAATTCTATACTCTAAATATCTCCTGTCTTAAACATTTCAGAAAGCAATGCTGCTCAGATTGTCTCATATAGGTTTTAATTTGTGTGGGTGTTTGTATCTGGAAGTCCATATGTTACAACATAGTTTTATGGATTCAGTGATGAAATTCTAGCAAAATCCTAGCAATGTCCTACTCATTTGGATCAAAATTTTAGTTTACATTTAATATTTTTGTAGGAACTTACAAGAACTTCAATAAATCTGCATAGATGAGCAGAACAAGTTGTTCTGCTCATCTATGCATAGTTTTTTTTCTTATTTTAAACCACAAGACCAAATTCTTCTTCTCATTGTTAAAGGCAAAGAGTAAGGAATTGTGCTGTTTGTAAGGGAGCCCCTGGACTGCATGGAACTCTGCCCAGGACAAGAGCTGAGCCAGCTGAGAGCTGGTGAGGATTAGAGGGCACTCTTACACATCATTGAGGGTGTGTGCTGCAGATGATCTGACAAGGAAGAACAGGTAGATGAGGCCTTTTTCACATGAGAGGGATATCTGCGGAGGGAAAAACCAACAGGATGCTTATGGCAATTGCTTGACACGGGTCAAGGAGCTAATGAGGGGAGATATTCTGGACCTCATATTTACAAACAAGAGATGAGAAGGATGGAAGCAGCCTTGCCTGAAGCTACAATGAGCTTGTGTTTATAATCTTGAGATGACAGAACAGGATCTCAGTCCTCAATGTCATAAGACCAGACCTTTCAGATATCTGCGTGGAAGAATCCCAAGGAATATGGTACTGAAAAATGAGAGGTAGAAAACAACTGGTTGCTTTTCATGATCAAGAACAATCCATTCTGATGAGAAGCAGCTCAAAGAAAGGCAGCAGGATGTCTGGATAGATGAACAAATACTAAGCTTAAATGTAAAAAGGAAGCATAAAAAAATAAACTTGGGTATAGGTGACAGGCAGAAAAATAGCCTCTCAGCAGCAGGAATGCTGTTGAAACAGAGTCTTTCTTTTCTCTTCTCTCTTCTCTTCTCTTCTCTTCTCTTCTCTTCTCTTCTCTTCGTCACATTTTTAACCATGTACTGTTATATTTTCCAGTCTTTCCAGAAATATGTAGTAGTATCTTCTTCAAAATTAAATTAATAGAGAAAAAATGAGAGAGAAATGGAAATAAGAAAATGTGAATATGAGTTTTCAGATTTCACGCTGGAAAACACAGAATAAGGTCAACAGAACTGTCAAGGTCTGGTAAGTTGCTGAGTTGTTAAGAATGACAAATTGTTGACCATATTGCATTTTATTGGATATGTGACACCCAGTAGGAAACTCCTGCTCCACCACATGCAAAATGGAACTGATGTATTTGTATTGTTCCTTCTTGTGCTGAAAATCCCATCTATTAATCTTCAGCCAAATTCCACCCACCATGTAACAGTTTTAACAAACTCCTCCTTTTTTTTTGTTTTTGGTTTTTTTTTTCCTGATTCTGAGGTGCTCACAGTTTTAATGTATTTTGCCACTTTTAGAAGTCTGTTTCTGAGGTCTTTGGGCAAAATTCTGCATTTCCAGTTCAACTATGATTCTAAAGTCAGGCTTTCCAAGCAAATTCATTGTAACTGTGGGCAGAAATATGAATACCTGCACAAAACCAAAAAGGCGAAACGCAATGACAAAGGGTTGTTATTTGGTCCTGCTTTTTAAAATTGGCCAGAGACACATCTTCTGGCATGGCACACTTTGTGGGCTTCAAATAGAGGGGTTACAACTCTGAGAACCAAGGTGTGCTCTCAGTGGTCTAAGTGTAAATGGTTCTTCTGGAGAGGTAGACAGCTGGTCTAGATATCATTTTGTGCAGAAGAAATACCCTCCCATGCAAATGTCAAGAAAGCTATGGAATTTGATGGCATGCCTCAAGTCTTGGGTACCCTTTTGAGCTCAGACAGTGCTTAATTCTTGTCTGGCTGTTACTTAAAGCTTTTTTCTTCAGGATACCTGTTCATCCCTTTATTTAGTATTGCTGTACTTTAATAAGGAATCTGTGGTGAATGTGTAAATATATTTACTTTATTTTTTCCAAAACAACAGCATAACACATGGATATAAATTTTAAATCTATTGGTTTGTTGTTTTATTTTTCTGTTCTGATGAACATTATTTTAAATTTGACACTTTTTTCTTCCTATTAAATACATCTGTTTTTCTTCTAGGTCTATAGGAATAAACATTTCATACCTTGCAACAAAAAAGATACTGTCTCTGTTTTTACAACAAATGCCCTTTACATTAAGCAAATGTATTGATTTCTACAGAGCTTTCTGTAATTTTACTTTATCCTCTTCCAGACTGAACTCTGTTTCTAGCCAATTTATGCATAAAAATAAGATTATTCAAGAAAAGAAAAAAACTTGAATAATACAGATCGTATTATTCATGGTTATATTACAGATAACTGACTGATTAAATTGGTTTGGCAGTTATTAGTAAATACTTTGTAAAACTACTCATAATAAATATCTGACAAAAATATTTATCTCAGTTGATGCAACTGACACTAGAAGTAATTTATATGAAAATTACTAAAATATATAACTGAGATCAGAGTCTAGGATTTTCGTTTTAACTTCTTTCTCTACCCCTACCTTGTGATTTTTGTGGATTTAGTAAATCTGTTAGAGATACACATATAAATACAGGGATAATAAAATATCAGCTTTGAAGCTATATTTTCGTATAATTTTTAATTTAATTGCTGGTTTAGATTTTTAATAGAACCATGCCATGATTATTAAAGGTATGTAACACCTTCTTTCAAGTTCAAAATCGGAATATGTATTGTATTTTAGAAATGGAATTGCAGACTGATGAGACATTTCATTTATAAAAGAGCTGACAGAAATATACCTGTGGCAGTGTGGCTGTAAACCTTTGTTATATTATGATATTCAGTACTTTGAACAAGAAAATGCTCAGAATTTTTTTTCTCATGCAGGGATGTAGCTCTCTGGCTTCTTCCTGAAATTTGTTTTTATTGAATCATATTTATTAGGTTAGACTATATTTCTTGAGAAAAATTCATTAATATTAGCCTTCATGTTATAATTGGTGTTAGATTAGCAATGCTAAAAAAAAAAAAAAGCAGTTCAGTGATAAATATATTGACACATTCCTTTAAGCTGCAGATGTAAATTTTATGCATGTCATAAGAGCTAGCCTAGATAAACACTATGAAAACATTGGGGGTGGAGACAGAAAACAGAGACACAAAGAGAGAAAGAAGTGGAGGAGATGTGAGACATTAGAGACTGGGTATTGATGTTCCTTAGCCTTCATAAACTGGAGGCATGCTCAAGGCTCTGCCTCTGCCACTGGTCATTACTGGTGTCTTGGGAACCTGGACATACTTTTAAGACTGTCTGAGGTTACATAGCTCAGAAGCTTTCTTGACTTCTGTCTCTCAAAGGAACCTGAAACTTAAATGAAAATTCAACTTGTGTGGCTAAACTCCTAAACTGTAGATACTGCAGTATCCGACTTGACTGATTTTTGAATCTGCCGATACCTGTCTTAAGTCCAAATTTTTAGGAGGTCATCTCCAAAGATAGTGTTTATCTGAAGGTGAAAGCAGGTAACCAGACTTCTTTTAGCTCCTTACAGATGAATATCTAGACCCATTAGAGTACCCACCCTGCACAACCTTGAGCATTACTCAGAGCTGCCAGCTGCCACTCTAACATGACCTGGTGTCCTAAAGCTGTCAGTACTCTGAGAATGTCATGGATGACTTGGATCCTCCTCTTATTAAGGACGAGATGTTTATGAATGAGCAATTGAAGTGAGTCTCCACTCACATGAAGATGTGTTATTTCCTCTTGTGGCAACCTAAATATAGGGGAGTGCTGAACAAACATCATGGTGTAATTACTCGTTAATCCATAGGTGTCCAATGTCGTGGGAGATGTGCCGTACTGGCTGTGCTGCCTGAAGGCCTGCCACCACTTCCGTACCACACAGGTAGCCCAAAGGCACTGCTCCACATCCCACAGCCCTGAGCAGATGCCTCTTATGACATAGGATGTCCAAAAGAGCAGCAATGCTGTTTTTTGGCCAACTGCACTGTTTAATTTTAGGTGGGGATAGCTTTACAGGCTCCACTGACTAGAATTTGTTGGGTAAGAATCCTAGATTCTGAGCTAGTATTTCCTATGAAAATATGAGTGTAGCTATTTAGTGTTGAGTATGTACAATCTACAGTTGAAATCTACCTCTTTGGTTTTTAATGTATCTACATGCTGAAAGCTTCCAGGTCAGCTGCTTGGATACCTCTGAAAACTCCATTGCCCGTGTAAATACACACAAATAAAATTGGAATAAAACCTCATTGAAAAATAACACTGAATGAAAAAAAAGTAAGCTGCTCTTACTTTTTTCTTTTAAATTCTATTTATTTTTTATTGTGATTTTAGCAAAATGCTAGAGAAAAAATCCTTAATTTAAAAAAATATCCCAAAGAACCTCAACTAACCAACCAACCAAAACTAAACTCCAAACTGGAAAGTTCATTATCTGCAACCGTAGTTTAGTGTTTGTTGTTAAGAAGCATTTTTCTTTCTGAACTGTATCATGTTTCACTTGTTTGCTTTGCTTATCACAAGTAAAACATTAGGAATTGCATATTGCATAAAAATATGTTTAAACACAACAAAGGCGATAATGAATACTCAGTCTGGGGGAACTGTTGAAGAGAGAGTTTTCTTCACATAAAAATCTTGTTTGAGTCAAATTCTGGTGCCGTCAGCTTTATTAATTTTTAGTTTATAGTATTTGTATTGACTATTAGATGACTCTGTAGACCATAGTACAGAGTCTTAAAATAATTGGTTAACTTTTTAAAAAACGGAATTTCAAAAATATAAATTCCAATTAGTTCAAGCTAAATTATTAATATATCTTTATTAGATACTTAGGTCTCATTTCCCTTTTGGTTTTTAGCAATACTGCTGTTTGGCAGTACTCCTGTATTTTTTTGTGTTCTTTTTGCTTTTCCTCTTTTCTTTCTTCCTCCCCTTATTAATTTTCCATTTTAATTTTAATTTACACTTTGATTTTTTATTTTGCCTTCCCTACCCACATTCTTCTTCCTTCTCTAATTTCATCCCTCACACTGTCCTTCCCTCTTTGTCTCCTGTGTCTTTGCTAGATACACACCCTTTTTTGTTTGTTTGTTGATAGTTACTCCATGCAAACATTAACAGTTATTTATTAGCTATGTCTTAGGTGCTAAATATCTGAAACATTTTCCCTGAAACATTATTTCAGAAAATCTTAAATTTTCCTTGTTATTTATAGTGGGCTGTTTACTAATCCAGTCTTGTAGACTGGATGCAGTATTTGCACATATAAATTTTTAGGAATGCCACTTGACTGAGTGATAGGTGTCACTATGGCATAGTATTGTTTTAACACAGGAGAAATGTAAGCCATTTGAGAGCTTCTGAATTTAATATATTGGATTTTTTTTTTTTTTTGCAATCTAAAATCAGATTTTCTTTGTAACAGGATTTCCATTGTTTCCAAAAGGCACATAAGCTTGGTAAGCTCAGCTCTTTGTGTGTGAACTGGAAATAACACTTAATGTCTTTCCAAATATGAGCTAATATGAAGATCCAATATTCTGTAGTACATACTCATTGATACCTAGGGCAAGTCAGAATCTAGTTGGGCTTAAAATGCCTCCTGATTTCCACAGAGCCATCCCACCATGGCCTCAGCAAGGATCAGAATAGTGGCTATCTTCTAGCATTCTGTGTGTTTGTCAGTGATGATGCAGAAACATCTTTTTGGTTGTCAGCAGTGACAACCAGGACAAACTTACTTGGGCTTACCACATACATCTACTTCAATTCCCTGGCAAAGGAGTGTTTGAGACAAGCCTTCCTGACTTCTTTAGTAGCGAGGCCTGAAATGGAGATTAGCTGCTTTGTTTTAGTGAGGAGAAATGTTGACAAACTAAGATTTGCTTGGGAGATTTATTAGGAGCACATGAAATCTTACACAGTTTATATATATGCACATATATTTATAACTTTATACACAATTTTTTTTTTTGCATAAAAAATCTTTATATGTTGCTTTACACTTACATAGAACTCCTGTAGTTCCATATGTATATGTACATACCTCTTGGTATAACTTTACTGCCTCTTGCTAGTGTTTGCCCCAGATACAGAAAGCAAATAGGACTTGACATGCATGTGAGGCATAGCGAATTTCAAGATACTCTAAGGATGCAGATTTTTAGAGTACTTAAGTCATTTTTTTTAAACTGCAAGCCCTCCTTGCTCATAACTTTAATGACATTGGTGCTCTGCTATAATATCTCATTGGTTGTGTGAGGCTTAGAGGGTTGGTATAATCCCTGATTTCAGAATTTGTCTACTCTGTGTCTGCTGGCTCTAAGGAAACTGAATGATGCTGAGTTGTATTTCTGATTTTGGTTTTACTCTGGAATTGAATTTACTCTTCATCCTGAGATTTATTAGTGTACTGCAATGCACATTAATTTCCAGTAAAGATGTGCAAGGCAAGGTATGCATATGTGGTGGATAGCTGGGGTTGGGTAAAGAAATGGAGGAAATTATTTTTGTAATAGTTTCTGAATGTCAGCATGCATCTGCTAATATAGCTGTATTTCAGTTTCTACTGAAGTTCACTAAAAAAGAATTTACTTGAAACAGTTTTGTCCAATGCTTTCCACATTACTATAATATAAACTTGAGTGTCTTTTATAAATTGTAGGCTTATCTAAGTTTCTAGCAATTGAAAAGAGAGTACTTGCTACAAAACTGCTCATCTATGAGTACTTGTCAAGCCTAAATCCTTGATAATAATTTCCAGCTCAAGACATTTTGCCATGTGTTTAGACACGTTGTGTTTTGGTGCGGATGTATGAGAGTAGGCATGGCACAATACTGCTTGTTTGCTGCTTTATCTGTTAAGTGATGTGCTAGACTGAGTCTGTCTCTCTGACTAACATTACCCCACTGTTCAATTAGAAATAAAGTGCAATTCTTGTGATCTTTGAAAGTAACAACTGATCTGTTTTTCCTCTCATGGGCAGGTTTCCCCAAATAACTCTGCCTTCTAAATACCAAAGCTCATAATTTTGGTTTTTTTCCTCATCAATATCTAATTCTTTATCACCTTTATCTTGTAAAAGGAGAGTATAAATTTTCTTATATTTGTGAGGTTTACAATTTGAAATCACATATAGTAATTGGAGTCAGTGAGGCTTTTTGCCAACTGGTTTTCTCCCTCAAAATTTACTTCTGGCCAAAGACAGAAATCATCATGTTGGCAATTCAGGCTCCTAACAGAATAGCTGTTAAGAAAGGAGATAAGAAAAAGGAATTATTAAATTAATTATTTAACCCTTAAATAATCCATTAAACAATTAATTATTAAATCCTTACATTCTGGGAGGATTTTTGAACAAAAAGAGTGCTCAGCACTGAAGTTTTGTGTTATTCTACTGTCCTTTCTTAAGTTCTTTGCTTTATTGTTCAGGAGACATCTCTTTCAAACTATGTCTAAAAAAAAGTGAAACAGTTTGTTTCAGTGAAAATGCAGGACACCTCACTGCAATTATACTTAAGCTCAGTTTTATTCTGTTTTCACACTTGGTCTCAAAGTGTTTCTGTTCAAGACAGATCTTTTTCTTACTGGAGATTTCAGTTCTCACTGAAAAGTTATTTTTAGGAAAGTTATTTTGAATCAATGAAAACCAGTAAATGTTGGAAAAGGGGAAATTCATCTGAACATCCAAGTTCAGTCAAGCCAAAGAAGCTGTTTTATCAAACAGGTATAGGAACTAGATTAGCTCATAATCTAAGGCTTTGCTTTTTTTGTGAAGCTCTAATCAAGAAAATTTTAAAACACATTCTTATAAGACGTGTGAAAAGTCCAAACAGGTAAATACTTTGGCCAGTTATTTTTACCTTGTTGTTTTTAATAGATGGCCCAACATGTCTACTTCACACCCTTTGACCTTATAAAATATATAAAAGGTCATTTCCTACAGCCCTGGACAGCATTTTATCTTCCCAAATCAACCACTGAACAAGTATGTATTTCAAGGCAATTCCCTGCCTTTCAGAGGTCAGTGTGGTTCAGCAGCATTAGACTTCTGTTTCTGAAGTGCTTTGAAATACCTCAGGAAATAAGTAGGAAAAAAAAATCACTGTTAGGTGTTGTGGTTTGTGTTGGTTTTTTTTTTGTTTTGGTTTGGTTTGGCTTGTTTTTTCCTTCTGAACTGAAATTATTAGAAAAGAAAAAGAGTCTTTGCTGTCTTTGTGAAAGGTCCATCTGTTGTTTTACTAGAACAGTATGAACCACAGTCCAGTCACATATATAGTAAGAGAACACACAGACCTATGTACACACCAATATATATATATATAAATTGGATTGGGAAAACTGATTAAAACCATAACATTCTGCTAAAGAAGAACTGGTGTTGGATTTACATTTTCTGGTGAAACTGCTATTACAGATGTTTGGAGAAAACTTTATATGAAATATTTCTGAGTGTCACATTGGATTTGACACAGGTTCATCCAATTTTAATTGATTCATAATGAAAACTGTAGTCTCTTGAAAAGAATACAGCCGCACATTTTCAGCAATCAAACTTTTGTTATTGTCTATGAACTTCAGTAATTAAGAGTGCATAATAGCAGAGATTTCCATTTTAAGATCTTTTGTGCTTTGGGAAATAGAAACAGAAAATAGGATAATAAATCCTGGGTCCGTATAAATCTTATTCTTATATTAACTGAATTTATATGAACTTAAAACAGTTGGAACTTCACTAGAGTATATTCAATGCTCTAATAAGGTTTAAACACATAATATAATTTTAGCTTTTATCATATTAAACACTTAAAAGTTTTACTTTAAATGTTCATTTGTTTGTCCAAAGAGATGAAAATAAATAAACCTATGAAATATAATGTGGAAAAAATACCTAGTGATATATCTGTGTGAGACAACTTTTTCTGTTACTCATTGCCAAGCAAAATAACTTCTAATTTACACAATAAACAGCATATTACTTTTTTCCTGTGTTTTCTCTTGCTAAATTATAAGCAGTGCTATCTTAGAATGTATAAAATATGACACTAGGATTTTTCTTTCATCAGTTCTAAAGAACAATTAAGAGAACATATAATATTCTCTAAAATAATTTAAATTCTATATCTGCTCCTGTTTCAGTCATTGCTCCTCTCAGGAAGTTGAGGAAATTAGGCTGGAATGTCCAATTTTTAAATAATTACTTAAACAGGTCTGACTTGCACTATCTATCTCCTTTCTTTGCTTCCTTTTATAATAAAATATTCTTGTCCTCTGGTTATTAATTTTATATGTGGGCATAATTGAGATAGGTGTATGAAACCTGTCACGTGCATGAACTCTCCTGTATTTTTGAGTCATGATGCAGCCAAAGACATCATCAAGAAATATAGCTTCTTTTTCTCAGCCTCTGGCAGATTTAATAAATATCCTCTTTACCTGAACCAAGATGACCTTTTTTCCATTGTGTAGGGAATTAACTACCAGTGATCATCCCAGAAGTCTAGTTCATTAAAAAGCACAAGTATCATGAGATGCCTGATTAAGTTATTGCTCTAAAACCAGAGTGCATGTAGCATTAAACATCATACTACTGTTTTAGGTAAAAAATGCTTCTTACCAGATGTCTATTGACCAGAATGTGGCTTAATAAATGCAGAGATGAATTCACTGTATAATTCAAAAATTTAAATTCCAAGTCATGATTTGAGGGCTTTTTGGTTTCAGAGAAATACATTAAGAAAGCATATAGAACTCATCAACCAATGTATTAGTTTTTGCTTACACTTTCTGGGAAATTATTCATTGTGTTGAATTTAAATCTAAAATCTTAATATCTAAGAAAATTAATTGCATCATGGCTTTTTCAGTCTGACTGCTGGCCACAAACAAAGGCTGCATCAGGTTCCTGTAAAATTATAACTTTCTGAGATTTATTATAGTTTTCAGCATTCATAAAAACCTTTCTGTGAAGTCCTCCAGCAACATGCTGTATCTTGGCAAGAAACCAGCAAGTTATTATAGCTACCTGATATTAATTAATAATTTAGCCTTTACAATTGTCCTGGCTTCTATCCTAGAAGTGCTTTTTTTTTGAGCCTTGGCAGTTTGTTAGCAGATGCACTACAGGCAATTAGAAGATGTCATCTTCATGTGGCTTTTCTGCCCGTTCACCTATTTAATAAAGTATTTTTATTGCTTGCATTTGGCTTGTGTTGGAACAGGTACAAAAATATTTGCATCTTAAGTAAGATATAAATGCTTTACAGTGGCTTTCTTGCCACAGGAAATATATGTGTTGGAGTAACTGCTTATTTAATAGGAATACTAAACATGAAGGAAGAGACTGAATCGTTATTTGATTTCTGTAACACATGTTAAGATTTAGAGTCAAAAGAGCTTGTATGAAACAGCCTGGTCATTTATCTATCCTTCTGAATTAAAAAAAAAAGAAAATTATTTTGTTAAAGTAGCTTCAATTGTTTCAGGTTTTAGTTAGTAGTGCTGTTCTGGATATTTTTCTGCTCTCTCTCATTTCTTTTGTGTCTATTATCTGAAAGATGAGAGAACAAGCCACAACACAGTGAAGGGAGATATATATTTTTCATATATGAAGAGCTCAGGAAAAATATTTGCAGATTCCTAAATATTCCAAACATTCCAAGTGTTCAGACTAATTTTAAGCATGTTTTCAAAATTGTTATTTTAAATTAATTTAGTTTACTTACTGTTTAAATTTGATTGTATGTTATTTTCCCCACAAGGATATTTCCTTGCCATTTTTGGGAAGGAATTTGGGGCACAAGTTTATTGATATGAGTTAGGGTATATTGTACAGAGAAAAAGTAGTTTGCTGTTCTTGATACAAAACTTAATGATTTCCATTAATGTATATATAATATGCATTACAATGCACAGTATTTTGAACTGTTACTCTAAAAAAACCATCTTTTTAAGTGTGATCCATCCATACTATATATGTGTACTATTTATACATAAATGTAAAATTACCAATTGTTTAACACTTGATAAGCTACCTGTAAAGTCAGTTTTAACATAATATATAACCCCAAATGCTTGTCAAAATACAGTCTAAAAAAAAAAAAAACCAGCAAAAACCCCTCTTTAAACTCCTATGATCTTATCTAATGTATGCAAATATGAATGCAATCAAGATGTACTGAAGGACGACTATGGAAACTGACAATAAATGTTTGATTTAAAATACTTGCCCAAATAACAGATAGAGAAATTCTAAACCTTATATTTTTGTGATCTGCAGAAGTCATTTTATGGAGAAAAATGGAAACATTTGTTGAAAAACTAGCTCAGGTAGTAAAAAAATCCACACAGATTTTCTTTTATATTCATTCTATGAGAATGCTTTACAATTTCCTAATTGTAGAGTCTTATGAAAATTACTCTAGCTTTAATTTTTACAGAGCATATTAAAATTACAGTTTAATGTTTACCAGTGACCTCACAGTGAAAATTGAGTAAGCAGAGAACAGTAACTTGGAAATGCTAAAGAAATTGTTAGTGGCAATTAAGCTTCAGGATGAGCAGGAAGCTCACAAAGACAAAAAATGCATTTTTTATTTATATATTCAAGTCAGGAGAAATGATGACAAATACTATTTATTAGTATTTCTTCTCTTTGGATCAACAGTGGCTGGTAGATGAAACTATTTATGATATGTGAAAACTTAAGCATAAGAGATTTCATCTGGAGAAACCATTGGTTGGCATATACTCCATTCTGAGTAAATCAAGAGAAGGAACCATCCACACCTACATGTAGAGGGGTTCTTGGTCCATTGATTCTCACCTCTGTCACTATGGGACCAAATGAGGCAACCTGACAGGAAAACGCTCCATGTTCAGGAATTTCTACAGTTTTGCCTGGACAGCATACAGTAAGTACTAGATTTGACCTAGTTTTAAACCAATAATATTTATTGTTTTCAGGTGTAATGATTAACAAGAATCAGTACACATTATATTAATATGTTTGTCCTCTTAGTTTTTGAAGTATCACAAATCTCTGAATTTTTTGCAATATTCTATGTCAGAAAAAAAAAAATAAAGCCCTTTCATGTTTCATTTATTAAGGAAATAGACTGAATGGAAATATATTGAATTACGTACCAATATTTTGAATATTATCATTACAATATACTTTCTTGACTGATAAGTCTGTCAGTGTCACATCATGGTTCTGCTTAGTCCTGCTCTTTCTTCCATGATGAATGACAACTTCTCTTGACAGACAGAGCATGCAAAAATAAAAAGCCAGATGTTTAGATTAATTTTTTTTTTCAGGATATAAAAAAATCATGAAAACAAAAAATACCAAACCCATCTGCATTATTCTTTGTTTTGAAGACTAACAGTCCATTCAAGCACACACAAAGGTGAAACCATCTTCCAGCTGTTGTGATTTAAAAACTAGATATCTAGCGTAATGTGATTATAAAATTGTCAGCACAAAACTAAGAGAAAAGAAAGTAAAATGGATTACAATTAAGAAATAAAAAACAGTGAGAATTATTCTGAATTAGATGCAGTCATTGGATTTTTCCCATGTTGGCTAAAAAAGCATTTTTTAGCCAAGTGGAAACAGAAGCAAAAGGGTAATAAACCCAAGCAAACCAGTTGTAGGCCAGTAAGTATGATGTAAAAACCATACATGACAGTGATGGCAGGTTTGCTTGAGGCCTCTCTCCTACCTATAAGCAGTAGTTGTTCCACACAGTTGGCAGATAAAACATAAAAGTTGAGTTCAAAAACTAATTTTTAAGAATGATCCTTGAATGATGAGTCCAGCAGAGAAATGAAGTAATAATTGTAAAGAAATAATTCTGTAACGCTTCAGTTCCCTTATTCAAAATCAAGGAATGGAAAAACTAAAAAAAAAGATGAAGAGAGGGAAATCTTCTGATTGTTACTGCAGAATAATCTTTGCGTGGATTAATTGAATTTCTGTGTTGAAGATGCAGCTAATAAAATGTTGCTTGGTGGCTCAATAGAGAATTTTTTTCTCTGTGTTTATTTGGTCTATGCACATATGCAAAAACTACAGTGACAGAACAAAAGCAGTTTTTACACCTTCCTTTGTCTCATAAAGGCTCTTTGTAGAATCAGTGGAAAAGATACTAGTAGCCCTTGGAAGTTACTAGTAGTAGTATATGGAATAACTTATTCTATGAATTTAATCTTGTGGTTCTGTTTTTTCCCTCATCATAGCCAGATAACTAGAATAATTGGAAACAAGTGAAGCATGTAATCCCCTTTTTTTCCAACATATTGGTCATTGCACTGCTCAAACATAATTTAGTGTCTTCTTCTAAAAATACAGGAATATATAAGTGAAAATACACTTTATCATGGATATCCTATGGCATTTGTTTATTTGCTACCACTTAAACACCACATAGCTAAATTTCCATTTTGGTAGTTTTTGGTCATCCATTCAAAATCTTCAAAATCAGAAGTACTAATTGGATTTCTTATATGTTTCAGCAATATGAAAAAAATTATTAGCCTCCTGTTTGCAGTAATTTGTAATGAGTTATATGCCTGTAACTTTATCTACAATTATCAGGGTGCATGGTAGGGTTTTGGATAATACAATCACTTTGATGCTGTCTCAAGCAGCAGGTTGGAAGATGTTGGCTGATATATGTTTAAGGCCTCAATTAAAAAAAAAAATTGGACCATCATATCTTCATAACTCCACTTTATGATGAAAATAACCAAATATAGAGATATATTACATGAAGAAATTCTGTTGCACCATTTAAATTGTCTTATTAGCAGGTAGTGTTTCTGTTGTGTGGAGAAAGAAGGTCTTATAAAATTGAAATTAATTGGTCCAAATCAATAAAGAAAGCCTGACATAAATCTGTACAAGGAGACCTCTCAAATGAACTGATATGTTGTATCTGTGGGAGAATAATACTTGTAAAACTATGTACTTATAAACATATGAAAGCTAATAAAAAAAAGAAATTTGGAGAGCGACTTTAGCAAGGAGGGGAACAGTAATCATCTCCTTTGGAAAGGATGAGAGCTTTTCAATCTTTCAATCTCTAAATGTAAAAAAAAAAAAAAATAATTACAGTAAGATTAGCAGAAGAAGAAACTACAATGACAAAAAAGGTTATTCACTTCTCTCACATTTACTAGAGGTGAACTGGATCACTAGCACTGGCATAGCACTCCAAAAAGAAAAAAAAAAAAAGACATTCAATTTGCTGTTGTGAAGGAAATCAGGGAATTGTTTAATAAGTCTTCAATTGTGTAGAGACTATTATATAATAGTAAGGCCACAGGGGAAAGCTTACTAATTAGCTACCAGTTTTCCTGCAATACTTTAAGTGAAAGTTTCTTTTTTCTTTTTTTTTTCTTTGTCAGGAAAAGGCAAGAGCTGGTAATGTTTTATTTTGATGAAGGCAAGATGCTCAATATCCTCTGTCAGGAAGCCTGTTTTATTCTTTATTGTGGCGATGAGCTATATTAATGAGGAAATGCTCTGTCCTGATACATTTGTAGATAGATGACTTTAGATAATAGCAGGCTATTTGAGTGAAAGGTTAACAGAACTGTACTTTCTGTGTAACAGGTAGTGAAATTCTCATTCACTCAGTAAACAGCTCAGAAAGTTGTCTGTCTACTGAGAAAAAGACTTATCTGGCCTCTTAGGAGTAAGAGAAATTTCAAGGAGTTACATGGATTAATTATCAGGAAAACACTCTTCTGGCTGATGAAAAGTTAAGATGAAAAAGGAAGAAACCTGAAAAATATAAGGAATGTAATTTATATTCATTATGCTTAAGATTTTAAAATTTAGATGAGGTATTTGAATGTTTCTGCTTAGCTCCATTGGCTGGTTTTCATAAAATACTAAATAAGTACAAGCACTAAATAAGTACAAATTATATACATTCTGCATTGTTTTATTTTTATTATTTATTTAAGGAAAGATAAAAGACATATTTTTTCCACTATTGCACTGCTGATGTCTGAAATGGGAAAATGAGGAGGTTTTTTCTATTAAAAGTATGTACATTTTGCTTGACACACTTATAGTAGAAGCAGTTGTTATTTCTCACTTAATGAAATTGCCCAAGAAGGACAGAACAAAGAACACGTCCCCTCTGCAACAG
Organism: Agelaius tricolor; assembly: GCF_023055355.1. Taxonomy (NCBI): domain Eukaryota; kingdom Metazoa; phylum Chordata; class Aves; order Passeriformes; family Icteridae; genus Agelaius; species Agelaius tricolor. Next base: position 48,829,482 of record NW_027269267.1, on the reverse strand, counting down.
GGAAGGCAATACAAGAGAGGAAAAAAATAATTCATTTAAACTGTGATACCCACAAAGTCTCCTCTCTTCTTGTGAAACCCACATCTCTTTCCTTCAGGTATTAATGGCGTCCTCTGAGATTTAAAGGAGTACATTATGTTAATTTTTGTAGCATAGACAGCTCAATGAGTCAGTATGGGTGAGATTCAGGACAAAGATAAAATAAGTTACATATACATTTAGGGGCTTGTCAGCATTTCAGATGCTTGAGAGTAGTAGAGACATCCCAGTGGAAAAACAAGTGTGATACACAACTGGAAAGCATGTGCAATTTATGAGGACAAACATCTCAGAATGTATTAGACACTGGTGTGTGGGCAAATGAGCTACAGCCTCAGGTACCTGAATTCCTTTTGCAATGAGTGGTTGCTGAAGGCTGAGTACAGTTGCCTGAGGTATTCTAGAGTTGTGTCTGACCTTCAGGGGCTGCTTTAGAACACCATAGACCTCTTAATGGGTAGGTTTTTGAACAAAAGGTTGCTCATTATGGGTTCTGGTAAAATGTATTTAACTAGCTTCATAACCATGCAATTAAGTCAAGAGTTATACATTGTGCCTAGGGTCATCTAGAGCAGTGACTGAAGGTCACTCACTGTAAAAGAAGTTCATAATCAATATGGTTATGTGATGTGAACATTCTTTAGACATCATGCCTGCTTTTTAAGATATATATACAAATGTGTATGTATAAGCATGAGAGTTATCAACAATTACATGAAAGAGCCAGAAATTACTTATTCAAGTAATTAATATATCCCTAGAAGAATAAAACCAAATACACAGTAGGTCTCCAAGACTCATAAAATTTAGTCTTTTCTAGAGGAAACTGTTCCTTAGACATTGACTTTAGAAATAAAAAATTACATCAATACTGTAATCAGAAAATTAAAGCCTGAAGCATGATGAGAAAATTTAATTGATGTTTCTTATTTCTTTTTATTCTCTGTTAATAATGCCTTCTATTTTCTACTGACTGTGGTAAGTTATTAGTACTTTATTAATAGAGTTCATTGAAAAATTCTAACAAGTAAGTCTTTAAAACATTTTATGATTAAGTTAGTAAAGAATTACAGTTAGCTAAAATGCTATTGGTTAAGTCTCTGGTAATTTATTAATGTTTGAGGAAGATATATATAGGATATTTTATAAACAGTTTACAACTAAGTCCCTATTTTCTGGAATTGTTGACAAATGCAAGAGAGTAAAAAGGAACATGGAAAATTATTTTATTTATGTGACTGTTTAGATGATCTTAGACAATATTTTAACTTTTATAGAAGGCTGAGTAGACTTCAACTTTTTTCCTTTTTGGGATCAGGCTGGGTGAATATTGGATGACAAAGATTTTCCCCATCCATTGTGTTTCCAAGTTTAAAAAGTAATCTAAAGTGCACTGAGCTGCATTTATTCTCTGGGAATATACCTGCCTGCATCTGATTAAAATATACTGAGTGTATTCATAAAAAAATATCAAGACTGCATCAGCTTAAACTGATATGGTGATGGTATTAATGGCCATTTTAGGACATTGATTAATATTTCATTTTTACAGCACTTTCCCTTATCCCCAGTCCCAATACAGGCATCCCTGTCCCTTCTTAAGGACAATGAAAAAGAAGCTGGGTTACTTATTTCAGCTCCATAGTTATCTCTATATTTTTCATAAACAGAAATATATACAATTAAATGAAAACCTACACACTGTCCAGATCCAGTAGTTTGTTTGGTACAAGAAACCCTACTATAGATAATTAACACAAAATTTTAAGGACAGAAAGAAACATACAAAAAATCATAAGGAAAATGCTGTTATAAGTAAATGAACAAAGAATTAACTATACATAAATTTTAATAAATTAATTTACAACTGTTTGCTTCAAATGTTCTTTTAATATATTCAAAATAGTTTGGAAATATGGTCTTCTGAGGGAATGATAAGAATTAATGAATGGAATAACTCTTAAAGGGAGCTGGTGTTCAGGTCTGACATTCTCCTAGAGAGCTGAGATTACTTCTGACAAAAAAGAAATGGACAGATGCATGGATAATGGTATAGGGCAACATTGACAGAATACTGTAGATAGACATATGTGAGACCATCTAAAACTTCAAATGAGACCCATGTTTATTTATGGTTTAGTTTATATGTACTGAAAACATTAGGAAGGTTCACATCGGTCTAGAAAAAGAAAGAAATTAAAATTGATCGCTGCCTGCAAAGTGAGTTAGAGGAGAATGTTATCATATCTGTGTTATTCAACATTGCTAACCCTGAGGAGGAGAAGGTGTATAGCAAGGAGGTGTCTGCTTCTCTGTGTGCATTTAGAGACAGTGATAAATGAACAGTGTATTCTGTGTTTCTATTCAGATGGAAGAATCATCTTAGATCATTGTTTATTCTGTGGACACACCTGGAGAATAGGTCAAAGCAGTCATCCACTAGTTCTCCTACTAGAAGAACTGAGTGTCATTTCAACTTCCATAAATAGCTTTGATCTGTGGCTCAAACCTCTTGTGAAATGAATAAAGGCTTTGTATTTTAAATGTCACTAAAAAATGTCAGCCCCCCAACCCAATCTTCTTTCTTTCCAGTCCAGCACACAGTATAAATTCAAACAAGATCTATTCAAAGATACCCAGCCTCAAAAAGGGCTCTCATCTTTCCAGTAGTCCAGCTAATACACCGAGTCTGGACATCATCCTTAAATTTGCTGCTCAAGATAGCAGCACAGTCCCAGCTGTGCATGGGGCATGGTAAAATCCCCTTTTAAGGAATTTCTGTATAAATAAAGGTTTTTCATTTGGGGCTTTGATATTCCATTTTCATGCGATCAGTCTCTGAAACGAAAATGAAAAACACATTCAGGGCTTCTGTAAATTTTATTCATCTGCTTATTATCTCTACAGCCTGTCCAATCAATTAGGATTTACCAGATACAGACACTTCTGGGAAAAATTATATTCCTGCTCTAATGAGGAAAATCTTCTGAGAGGATTTATTTCTTTATCACTTGTGGGAGAAGAGGAATGGCGAGGGAAATGAGCTGCTGCAGATAGTATATAAGAAATAAAACACTATGCAGAGGTAGTACCTAGCTCTGGTTGGTGGTCCTGCTTGGTAAGGTACATACTTCTGGGTTGATACACTCCAGCTTATTTCTTTATAGCTCAGTAGGATTCACAGCCTTCAAGCTGAGAGCTGTAGCAGAATGATCTTAGCAGTCAGTGCAAGATGCTGACAAAAAATGTTGAATTTAGGCCTCCGTGAACTGGTAGTCCCCTCCAAGTGGGACCTGTGATAGTTCAGGCTCTGCTTTTCCATAATTTTATTTTTTCTTCCTGTTGATTTGTCATAGATGGGTGTTTTCTCCCTTTTTTAGTTTTTCCTTCATAATCCACCCAAAATATTTACAGCAGCTTTTCATGAAAATATTAAAAAAAAAAAAAACAGCAATGAAAATTAGGTTGGATATTCCCTGCTGAATGAACTGTGAGCATTGACACTGCTCCAAAGATTAATAGTGACTGCTTAAAAATATTTTGAAAAACCAAGTAAATAATACTGTAGTCAGAAAGAGAAGTCCACCTTTCTGCTCCTTGGAGAGAAAATCTGTACAATGTTAGGTGAGTGCAACCAAATACTAATTAAACCAAAAAGGAAAAAAAAAATACTGTAGTAAGCCTGAGTCAGCAGAGACTACATAAATGAGTCTAACAGGGAGTTCTCTAACATGATTTATCAGAAGAAACTTATGGAACTCCTAAAGTTTTTCATCCTGAAAGTCCAATATAAAATAAAAATCCTTCTCTGAAAACTTCTGCAAAAAAAGCACAAGTACTTTTCAAACACTTCCCATGAGCCACTAAAGGAGGAAAGAAGCAACTCAGCAGGAGTTGTTACAAATAGTCATGATATTCTAACCCTTCTAAACCTGCGGGATTTATAAAAATACATCTTTCTCTCAGGTAGATATATTTCCCAACATCTAACTAGAAACCCACAGCTTGGTCCCAGGAAGAGTCATCCTGCACACCAATGACCCATCCCAGAGTGTCATTATGACTTGTCTTAAGTGCCATTAAGAGTAAGGTCAGTTCTCACAATCCAAGACCAAACATACTGCCCCGCTGATGTGAAGTACTTCTTATTCTGTACAATATTCCTTCATAGAAAAGGAAATACATGGCTGAAAAAATTACCCTTGCTTTATAATGAAATCACAAATCATAAAATATTGTAAACCTAGTTGTCACAGTAAACTTTTTTTCAAAACAACCAAATAGTGTAGATCAATAGGTCTTAAGATGAACCTAAAAAAATTATTCCATTTAGGAAACTGTGGACTAAAAGCAGTAATGCTTCCAGAATATGAGAATCTTGGACTCTGGAAAGATGCTGTTTGAATATCATACTGTGTTTTTCCAGTGACTTCCTGCACACTTCTTATGATTCACACATTATTTCACCCGTTTCACTGTTTCTTACCGTTAATTTCTTGCTAATTTTATGCACTATAGATATTTAAAGCCTTTTTACATATAAAAAGATTTTTTAAAATTTTGATGCAAGCTGAAATCACTTACCTCTCATTTTTTACTTTTATCTACATATTTGTTTCATATTTGCGGTTCAAAGCTTATGGAATACCTCATCAAGTTTGTATAAGCATTTCAAGTTTTGTTTCTGCCTTAAATATACTAATTTACATTACTTTCATTCTTACTGACTGATCAGAGTTTTCTGTCATGTCTTACCAGTGTTTTAGAGTATTTGGTTCTTCTGCCTTATTTATATTAGCTCCTTCATAAATGTTTTTATGTATAGCTTAGTTTTCTCTTTTCCTGTCCTTTTTTATTTGTATGATTGAAGAACTTTCACTGCTTGTTTTAATTTTCTTTCCAAGTTTCAATTTAACTAGGCTTTTTTCCATTCTTGTTTTATTTTGCTCTTTTTGACCCCTGAGACAGAGCTCTCCTTGCTGATCAATACCTCTTTTTATTCCTTTTAAGTTCTTTATTCACTCTTCATATCCTATGTGAGGTGTTTCTTCCTCCAGAGAAGTCTGTACCTCTTTCCTGCTAAGACATTTTTTTTTACTCTTGCTTGCAATACAAACTTCAGATAGTGTTTGCACCTTTGACTTAATTCCATGCTGCCACTAGGTCCAAATCCTTGAATTATCCAGTTCAGTAAACCCTAATAACTAACTTCTTAGTTTCTTGAAGTTTGCTTTTCTAAAACCCCAGAATTCAGCCATATATTCATTTTTGTTTGTGTTGCAATTTAAAGTGAACTGAATCAGCACATTATTACTCATTATAAGCTAATTTTTTACAACCAGCCCCTGTACTTCTTCCTTCTGCTTGCTTAAAGTAACTCTAAAGTAGCACCAGCACCTTTGTTACTTCATAAATGATATTTTACATGAATTTGTCAACCGATGTATTCAAAAATGTTTAAGACCTCCTGATACCTAGGAGGGCATTTTTTTCATATGGATTTCAGAAAATTAAAGTCCTATGCATCTATGTGCTTCCTTTCCTTTCCTTTCCTTTCCTTTCCTTTCCTTTCCTTTCCTTTCCTTTCCTTTCCTTTCCTTTCCTTTCCTTTCCTTTCCTTTCCTTTCCTTTCCTTTCCTTTCCTTTCCTTTCCTTTCCTTTCCTTTCCTTTCCTTCCCTTTCCTTTCCTTTCCTTTCCTTTCCTTTCCCTCTATTTCCCTTTCCCTAACTTTCCAGAACTTCCTTTCCCAGAACTTCCCTTCCCTTTCCTCTTTTTCTCTCTTTCTCTCTTTCTTTCTTTCTCTCTTTTTCTCTCTTTCCTTCTTCCTTGTCTTCTTACAGAGATCACTACTACAATCCAATCCTGGATGTTAAGGACTAGAGGAAGGTCCCGTTAGTATGATTCCTAAACATACCTCTCCAGAGTGACTTCTGCATTGAGGAATTCTGTTTCATAAGTGTTGAGGGAAAAAAAAAAAAAAAGATTAGTCAATAAATGTGTTAGGGTTTTTTTTGGTTTCTAACATTTTTCTCGCTTTCTTTCTATCCTGAAATTGAAATCTTGATTATTTTAATTTATTGTCCAACCTACTTGAATTATTAGTTAGGCATTTTAGTTGTTTGGGTTTGTTTTTAACATAGTCCTCAATCAGAATTTTAGTTTTGTTTTTGCTTTTAAAATCCTTATGTTTTTATTTTCCTCCATTCATATGTATCTCTTTGTCATCTTTCCATGTATACCAGAATTTGGAGGACTTTACTGACTACTTCCTAGGTTAAAATTCCATGTCTGTTCAAGTTAGCTTGAATCCTAAAATATTGCTAGGCTATATAAGCAAAATCTATTATTTGAGAAGAGTAACCTCTCCATGTCTGAGTTTTAAAATCCCTGAAATGCTCCTGTTAGTACCAGTCCCTGTGGTACATGTCAGTCCTCACAGATTTTACTGCGTTTCCCCCCTTTCTTGAAGAAATAGTGTAATTTCCTGAAATTCCATTTCCCATCAAGTCTTCTTTTTATATCCTATGCATAATCAGTCTCAGTTCACATCAGTGAGAACTTGATGGTACCATTTATTCTTACAGTATGAAGGATAATATATATCTTCTTCCTTGCTACAAAAAGCAGCAATCTGGGTCTTGCATTCTTTTTCAAAGGCAGGTCCAAATTGTGTGATTCTTTGCAAATTAGGGAGTCCAAAAGAATCACAAAGGGAAGAATGAATGTTCCTGTTAACATTTTAGTGATTTAATATTTCAGAGAAGTAATTTCAGAAACACCATTTTGATATTATGTTTAAATTGACTGATGAGGCCATGTCTGTCATTTTTGGTTTCAGGTTACAAATATATTTCATAAAAGCATAATGCCATCTAAAATTACTAAACCAAAAATAGTCTCAGATTTTGAAGTACTGCAGCCCATGTAGACATGTCTATATTATCCTGAAGAAATTAACAAAATGATAAAATGTTATGTTGTATAAATTTTTTACAAAGCCATATCTGTGCTTCTCGCTCAGAACTGAGAGAGCTCTATAAATCTAATGGAACACAGAGTTCGGAATGAAACATTGTCATTAGTTGGCCGTTTTACATAAAGTTGAGTAATGCACAAAACCTTCACAGTACTCCTAAAATCAATAATTTAGAGCTAAGTTGGAATTTAAAATGTTCATGTTCCCTTGATATAAACACTCCTGTGGAATCAAATTTAGTTAAAATGTATAAGTCATCAAGATATGCAAATGTAATCTGTGTATGTAAATGCAAAAGCAATGATCAGGATGATACAGATCTGCAGCATGGCTGCTTTTGCTTGAAACCTGTTTTAAAGTCCTATTAACTGTAACTACAGGAAACTTAACTTTATCAAGTTTATTAAAAAGTCCACGATATTATCCAAACATGCTCTCCACATTTGAATGTTTAGCTAGTTCCTGCTAGCTAATATTCTAATCATTAATGGGAATGCACACAGCAAGTGGGAAGAAAAACAAACTTTCTGCCTGCAAAAGTTGTTTGTTTGTTTAAAACAATTTTCTCAGAGGAGAGTCATGTCTCAAGAAAGTAATTCCACAGTTTTCATACCTTTTTGATCAGATGTGATAGATACTTATTTGCTGATATTATGCCCAGATTTTGATCCTCTGAAAGAGTTACTGAGAATTCTGAGAATCTTATAAAACATTTTAATCAATTAGACAAAAAAATTCAGTGCACAGGATATTTTATGAGGTAAATTCTAAAAATGTCCTGGATTATGTTAGATCCAACATAAATCAAACATTTAGCAATCTATACAGGTATTAAATAAGCCTTTAAAATCAGTATCTTTTTTTCCATTGATAAAAAAAAGGACAAAACCGAAACAAAAATGCCAAACCAAACAAGGTTTTGCTTCATTTTATGGTTGGATTCACAACTGCCTATGCTCTACTGCCATACCCATTTAGAGTTCTTTTTTCTCATGGAAGCTTTAGTAGTCTTTTTAAAATATAGATTACCTCCAATACTTTGTCCAGAAAAATCACATAAGTTAGCATATCCACATTTACCATGTGTAGACCTAGAGAAAGGAGACTTTGAATCTGCCTTCTCTCTCAAACTGATATTTAAATGTTTATACAGAAGAAAAAAATCCAATAAGAGAAAGTGAGGCATAACTGAGTTAGAAGTAGAACCCCACCTGAATGCATCTAATAAGCAACCTCGAAAAACTTACAGCATGGTCTATATTCAAACACAGAAATACATAACACATTATTCTGCTTTGCAGCAGTAACAATGAGATCTTAAAGGCTGAATCCACCAAAGATTTTAGATGCTGTACTGTCTACTGATTTTTAGAACAGTCTGCTTAACCCATATCCACTTCATGAATCTTGATCAGGTAGATAAAATAAAATGAAGCTGCTGAGACCTGCAATAGGGAAAAAATTTCTGAATGTATTCAGAAGCAGAACTAAGATATTTGGGAAATATTTATGTTTAGAGTTTCTAAGGATTTATACTTTGAATTTTGTTTGGGTTTATTTTGTTGTTTTTTTTTTTTCAATTTCCATAACAGAATGACTATATTTCTTTGTGGATTTGAACCTGATAAACTTTTCCAAGGTCAGACAGGACATTTGTGGTAAAGCTGTCAAAAAGCTAGGAATCTCTTGGGTCCAAGATCAATGCATTACCCACAATATTGCCTTCTCTCACAAGAAATCAGACTCAGATATTGTGTCTTGCAAGTTGATTTAATGGCTACTATTGCTTACATAAACATTAGAGTGTGGGGAGCATTCTTTTAAATTGTGTGCAACATCTGCAATTAATTTTGATTTGTTCATTTACAGGTCATCACATTGTGCAAGTTTTGCTGATACTAAATAACTTCCCTATCTTTCTGCTAAAAAAAAAAAGACCAGTCAAAACCCAGACTTCACTATATATGCTTGAAGGATGATAGAAACTTTACAAAGTCATTAGTGTCTACCTGACTCTACCTTCTAAATATTCCTGTATATCAACAAACACCTTTCTTTCTGATTATGTCTTGGAATATTACCTATTTCACTGGGTTGAGTGAAATAAATCTATATACTTCTGATTTTATATCATTAAGACTGGGGTTAATCATATAAGTGAAAATTAAATAATGAACTGTAGAAAAACCTAACAATAAAGTTTTCAATTTTAAATTTGCTGCAGCTTTATTAAAAATATAGGCTCTTTTACTGATAAAGTTCTGGAAAACTGAAGCATTTCAGTTGGATTCAGTATTTCCTTTTCATTCCACTTCTTTTCTTTAAATCCCTCCTACTCCCAATATGTTCAGAAATTGTTTTACCAGGGCATGCTTGATGTCAACTTTATTCATTTTACAACAGCCTTGCAATATGAATGTCCATGTTGTTCTGACTATTTTTATTGAAAAAATCCCCTTACTTCTTAAAAAACTCATGGGTAGTAAACAGCAAATCAGGACTTTATCACGCATAGAAAATAATTGATAGTGAAGCATTCTGATTAGGGAGGTTTTTTTAAGATAGAGCGTTCAGGAAATACATTGTTTTTTCTTTATGTGATCTGCCAATGATGTAAGCTATGTAAATGCACATGAATGGAATAATGAATCTGTCACTTTAACATGATAAAATAGGGCGTTTTGATCTTCAAATTATCAAACTTGATATGCCTATCATACCTTTACTGATTTAATAAATTAGAAATTCAGGAACTGCGTGTTTCTATTAGTTTGAAACCAGTCTTTTACATTTTCATGTTTGGCCTCACGTCCAGATCTTAAAGAGTGTGAAGCTTATTCAGAGGCTTCCTTCCCCTACCAGAATTCTTTTGCCCAGAACTAAGATTTTCGCTTGGAAATGGAAGAAAGTTTTTCATTTGTTGGTTAGTTCTATGCATAGATCTTTATGGACTGGGGAAATCTCTTCATTGTCTCCAAAAAAACTCTAAATGAATCCTACTACAGAGATTTTTGAAGTCACAGTCCTAACTGTGTTTATTAATAGAAATAGTGTGTCTTAATGAATTTTGTGAATTCTATGACACCCCATTATCTGGAAATTTGTCACTGAGAATCTAACCCAAAGAGGTTTTAGATAACTGCTAAACCATACCAAAATGCAGGCCAGCAGTTTCGACATGCACAATCTGCTATTTTTTCACATATACTCAGTTTTGTGTCCTGACAGGTCATTTCTTTGTGGATTAGTTAGCAACCTTTTGAGAAGAACATTTTGACACAAATTAGGTATATGCTTTTACTTGAAACAAATAGAACTATTTTCTCATTCAATGGGAGATTCTGCACTAAGCCCAAATAGATAGGCAGTTTCTAGACATTTCTTGTTTTATGACATTAGATGCAGCTGACATCTTTTTACTGATCACTTAATGCAAATGGCATTCTACCACAACTACTAAACCTAGATAAAGGCTTCTAACTCTAGGATGCTTCGGAGATAAAATGAGGCTTTTAAAGCTGTAAGTAATTAGCTGAAATGTTTATAAAAGAAAGAAAAGTAAGTGTGTTGAACTTTTTTTAACTGAAGTATTTACATTTTCTAACTGACAAAGCCCTTTAATACTTTTTTTTGGTGTGTGGGTGTACCAGCTGTTCTATATGTAAAGTAATACTAAGAGTTTTCTGTGGCTGTTAACCATTACAAAAATTCTTTCTCAAAAGGAACCGTGCCTTATGGTATAAAGTCTGTCTGTCAGAAAGTTTGGCTTTTTAATACATAGTGCAGTTTTTCACACTATCTAACTTCAAGTACCTCATTTGCATGCCTAAATTAGAAAACAATCTCCTCCGGCGAGTTCAGGTTTCTTAAGCTTACCCCTGACCACTTAAGCCAGAGACTAGATAGGAATGATCCATTAACTGCAAATGGCTGTGAGAGGAACTCAGTGGGTAGATGGGAGTATCTCAGATTTATGTAAATCTTAATATACTACACACACACATATGTATATATGTATATATGTATATATGTATATATGTATATATGTATATATGTATATATGTATATATGTATATATGTATATATGTATATATGTATATATGTATATATGTATATATGTATATATGTATATATGTATATATGTATATATGTATATATGTATATATGTAGTGTGCCATAATTGAAAGGTTTTTTGTTAATGCTTGTAAGTAATCAAAGCATCATAATAAAAAAGAACTTGTGCAATTGTGTAATACAACATGACAAAAAAAAGAGTGGGCTTGAAAAAAATCTTATGTAGGCTCTACCGACTTAAAGAACATAGAGAAAAAATCTAGTAAGATCAGGAATTTGTGTAAGAGACCTTAAAGACTGAGTATGTATTGCCTGTATGTACTACCAGGGTTTTCAATCCTCTTTAAAGTGTGTGATCTCTATTTTCATTGTCCATTTTCAATATTAAAAATAAAATATTACTGACAAGAAACAAACAAATATTAATTGAACAAATTAGTTACAGTATTTTCCTATTCCTTTGTGGAGGAAAATTTTTCAATTAACTGTTTCCAGGTGTGTGTTTTAGCATTATTGTTTTGAGAATTTAACTGATAATAGCAACAAAAGTGTGTAGAACGAGTGGCTGTATAATTTGTTATAGCAGTCAAGCACTCCTAGGTGCTCAGTAGCACATCTCAATTGCAGTATTATGCCAAATGCTGTGTTCTTTTGACCTCCAGAATAATGTGTCTAGCTGTGCTATAAATATTTAATAGCCCCTTTAGTTTCCTATGTAATTATTTGACTCTTGAATGGATACACAGTAAATGGCTGATGAAAATATTGGGGAACAATAAAGACATAGTACAAATGATTTTAATTATAAAACAAATTTAGTTTATTCCAAGTGGATAAATTATAATGTCAGAGCTATTAGCAAAGAGTCTCAGACATTCACAATCCTGTATTATCTGCAAAAGTCCTGGATTCATCCAGAATACTTAGAAGGCTGATGTAAAGGGATGATTAAAAGTAATGTGCTTTTATTTTAGCTAAAAGCCTCACTGACACAGCTACCAGTGAGATCTTTCTTTCCCCAGATTGCCCAAAGATGAGGCATAGCTGGATACACGGGTTTGGCTTCTTCTATGTAAGGGTTTGGCTTATTCTCTGCTAAAGTGAAAAAGGAAAGAATGGTGTCTTGCAATTCCCTGGGCTCCTACCTGAAGGCTGGTTTCCACACTGATGAGCATTGTGGTTATATGGCTTATTCTTCCACTTGGCTCTTGACCTCCTCTCTCCAGCAAAGTTAAAATCAGCAATCTTGTTCCTCTGAAAAAAAAAAGAGGACTGTGGCAACCAGAGATTGACCTGGAAACTGATATCCTAGGAGGATGAAGGTTTTATTTAAGTATAATTTTCTGCATGTAGTCAGTGATAAAGTATGAACAACCTACGCAGGGTTTTTATGCTTGTCCACAGGGTTTTTATGCTGAAACCACACTTTTCATGTAATCACTCCTAATTCATCTGCATGCTACTAACACAAGGATCTTTTCTAAATACAAAATTCTAATATTTGTCCAATTATTTGGGTTTTCCTTTTGGGTTAGATTTTATATACTATAATGGTTAATACATATATTATGTGGAGAATAAAGCTGTTTGGTAAGAGTTATATATATATATATATTTTCAAATCTGTTTCCCTTTCAACTCTACACATTCATCATCAATTTAACCATAAAAAAGATAGAGATAAAAAGTGGATTTTTTTCCCATTTAATCAAACATAAATAACACTTGCAGTCAGCTGAATATATAATGAATTATTTTGAAAATACTTCCTCTGAATATCAGTTAAGAATGCCAGGCTAAAAGAGAAAAGGCTAAAATATACCAGAGAACCTTATTAATGAAATAACAGAATGATTTTCTTTGGAAAGGACTTTAAAGTTAGTTCCAATCCCCCTGCCTTGGGCAGGGACATCTTCCTCTAGACCAGGTTTCTCTAAGGTCCATCTAAACAGGACTTAAACACCTCCAGGGACAGGGCATCCAATGTTTCTCTGAGAAACCTGTTCTGGTGCCTCACCACCCTCTGAGTAAAGAATTTCTCCCTCATATCTAATCTAAACCTACCCTCCTTCAGCTTACAGCCATTCTCACTAGCACTATCACTGCATGGCTTAGTCAAAAATCCCTCTCCAGTTCTCTTGTTGGCCCCTTTAGGTATGGGAAGGTGGGTATAAGGTCTCACTGGAGTCTTCTGCAGGGTGAATAACTTCAATTCTGTCAGCCTATCTTCATGAGAGAGGTGCTCTAGCCCTCTGATCATCTTCATGGCCTCCTCTGGGTTCACTCTGACAAGTCCATGTTCTTCTTATATTGGGGGCCCTAGAGTTGGATGCAGTATTCCAGATGGAGTTTCACAAGAGATGAGTAGATTAATGGAATGCCCTCCTTCACCCTGCTGGTCATGCTGCTCTTGGTGCCGGCCTGGACACATTTGTCTTTCTGTCTGTAAATGCACACTGCCAGCTCATGCTGAGCTTTTCATCAACCAACACCCCCAAGCCCCGTAGAGATTCCCTCAGTGCATTTTCCCTCCAGCCTCTACTTGTGGTTGGGATTGTACTGACTCAGGTTCAGGAGCATTCTATCCTAGAACCCTGGAACACTGTGAGTTAAAAGGAACCCACAAGGATCATCAAAGTCAAACTCCTGACCCTGCATAGAACAGCCCCAAGAATCACACCTTGTGCCTGAGAGCATTATCCAAGCCCTTCCTGAACTCTGTCAGGCTTAGTAACACGACCCCTTTCCTAGGGAACCTGTTCCAGTGCCCAACCACTAATATCTAATCTAAATCTCCCTACCCTGCCCTAAACAACTTCATACTGCATCCTTCAGGTCCTGGCATTTTAGTCACCAGAAAAAAGAGATGATCTTAAACTTGGCCTTATTGAACTTCATGAGGTTCACATAGGCTCCCCACTCAACCTTGTGAACATCCCTCTGCTGTACTATGTAGATTCTTGCATTAGTTATTTGCAAAAAAAAAGCCAAAACCCCAAAAAATCCCACCAATGTACAACAAAAACAAAACCCCCCACCCCAAACCCTAAAACCATATAGAACACAGGAAAATATTGTAGAATAGAATATAAGTAAATAAAGGTAGTATAGAAAGTAATCTTACCCCCTAAAGAGTTACAACTGAGCCAATTATTAAGGATTAGGAGCAGGCCTGATTTTAACAGGCTGCACCTGTAGCCAATCAGAAGAGTGTTATAAAAGAGTGGATTGGTTGCCTACTGTGAGGATATGGAAGAGTTAGTGCTTAGAGGGGCTGGTTATGAGAAACATCAAGGAGGAATGAAAACTCTAGTAATATGGAATTCTTGTAATGTAATGATGGTAGAACCTTTGCACTATAATATGCAACAAAATATGCTATTAAACTTTGCAAAAATTAGTTTATTTCTCTGGAGTACTAGCTGTATTATTGCGATCCATACGTTAAAGCACTGACAATGAATTTAGATTGCTGAAGGTTGAAAGTGATTTAACCTCTTCTAGTATTTAGATTTACTGAAACAATTTCTAGGTGTATATTGATGATACTATATGGCTCATATTTATACTCTACTGATTTAAATTTATTAATTTATGCCTGATCATAAGGAAAAAAACTGAGTTGATCTAACATCTTTTCCCTAGTATTTTTTTAGTTATTTTTTATCCCTACACTCTAGTTCTAGATATAAAGTATGAAAGCTGATGTATTCTGTTACAATTACTTAAATGAATACTAGAATATAAGTAATTATTAAGATATTATGAATATTGGATATTAGGAAAAAGCTTTTCATGCAAAGAGTGATAAAGTTCTGGAATGGCCTGCCTGGGGAGGTGATGGAGTCACCATCTCTGGATGTGTTAAAAAAAAAGACTGGATGTGGCACTCTGTGCCATGGTTTAGTTGAGGTGTTAGGGCATGGGTAGGACTTGATGATCTTTAAGGTCTCTTCCAACCCAGTCATTCTGTGAGCCTGTGAATCACAGGAATCTGGGTAGTCTCTCTGAGATGTTTTTTGTCTAACTTTTCCTTTTACAATAAAAGCAAAAAGATAGCCAGAAATCCTTTCAGAGTTGAAACACTATGACTCAGCTGTCGTTACTCCTTCTGCAGTGCATCATTTCCGAAAAATCTCAGGGAAGAGGAGGCCATGTCCCCTGCCAGGGATTGGTATGAACAGAAAAGGTGGAATAGGTAATGTTAAAGTCAGTACACACAGAACCTGAGAACCTGAAAAGCCAGTTGCTATGCTGACAGCTGCATTGCTCCTGATAAATAAAGGGGTCTTTAAAACCAACAACACCTCAAAGTCAAGTGGCACGAACTGGCTCATATTTACAGTGCCAAAGGGCTACCCCCTGCCTCTCATGAGAGCAGATTAATAATTGAGCAGAGTGCTCAAAGTGGGAAAGCATCCAGTGTCTGAGCTCACCTCCTGCCTTTCTACCAACGCAGAGTAGATAGTGTGTCTGAAGCCAGAGCCAAAACTGTAAGGAAAGACCAAAGTTCCATATCCTGCCTGGATATCTGTGCCAAGGATTTGGAAAAAAAAAACAAACCCCAGAACTAATTGAAACAAGATGCAATCCAGACCACTCAGGAATTATTTGCTCTCCAGAAAGGGATACATTTTAT
The DNA here is from genome assembly GCF_023055355.1 of Agelaius tricolor. Lineage (NCBI taxonomy): Eukaryota > Metazoa > Chordata > Aves > Passeriformes > Icteridae > Agelaius > Agelaius tricolor. Next base: position 48,813,753 of record NW_027269267.1, on the reverse strand, counting down.
CTGTGTTGGTCACACAGAAGCTTTATAAAGGTAATCGGTGTATAAATCTTGCTGCAGCACAACTCACTGACTGGAGTATAGGATCTTCCTTGCTCAATGCACATATTCTGATGCCATACATTCAGGCATCAGAATATGTGAAAATATATGTAAAATCCACAGAAACTCATTTACACTGGAAGATTTCTACTTAGAAAGGATGAGGGAAATTTACAGGAATGGAAGCTGGACACCACAGTTGCAATAGAAAAGTTAAATATTTCTGAAGACCTAGTATTGGCTTTTTAAAATGGGTGAATAAGTACCTGCACCATTTATCTCCAAAACCTTCCCAATTTTCTGGATCTGATATATAATATGTCTAATTTCATTATTGGGAAGTCCATTAAAATTTTTGGTATTGCAATTTCCTATTGGAAGTTTGAGCTGTAAATTTCTAATTGAGGAGACTTATACTCTGAACAACCCTCTCCATCAGATTTAATCTGTTGAATAATGAGGTTATTTACCTCTCTAATGCACTTGGTGGTGAGGCTGTGCCAGCTATCTCCTTGTTTGTAGTGTCAGTTTGACTTAGTAGTTAATCTTCATCTCTCTGAACAAGAGGGTTTTGTTTCATATTGTATTAGCTGATAGCCATGATGATATTGCAGACGACTGGTAATGAGGTTCAGTGGTTGGACGTCATGAAGGTGCTATCTTTAGAGTGAGATCTTACACCACATTTTCATTTGCAAGTCTCTGATTATTTTTTTCAGACATATGTTAAAAATCCTGTAGCACTTTGGGATTTGGTCAGCTTTCCTTATCTAAATTAATACCATCACAGACTTAATTAACACCAATATAAATATTCACAGCTGTTTGTATGATAGATCTGAATGTAAAATGCTGTGTTTCCATAAGCTGTTACATTTCCACAAAAATTTTTTGCTTTCTTAGGGGAATGCAACTAACATAAAAACAATCAAATGTAAAATGAAATTAAACAACAGATTTTTTTTTCTTTAATTGCATTATTGTTGATATAACAGTGCTATCATCTGTGTTGGTGAGAAGCTTTTGCCAAATAGAGGAAAAAATTGATGCAATATTTTTTCTTACTGAACACCCATGAAGAGATATTGTTGCTGCCATTATTTAAAATATGGCTTGCAGGTTACACCTAGGGAAAAAAATGCAACTTTCTTCAAGTAACAAAATGCTTACTAGTTGTTTGGAAGATAACCTTTTTACAGAAAAGTCTTCTACTTATTTCCTGTACTTACTTGAAGTTTTCTTCCTTAAAAAAAATAAAAAAATCGAAATTTACCTATTTGAGGGAGAATAACAACTAAAAATAAACACAACAACAAGGGCCAAGCAGGTATGATCACTTTCTAGATTATCTCTAGGACTTAAAAAAACAATGTTAGATTAGATTTTGCCAATATCTCAAGCTTAAAACTTGTAAAATTTATGGTAATAGCAATATCAACTTCAAGTCTTTTTTCAATAAGAAAATGGGGAAAGGTAATATTTTGGGACAACTTGAGTACATGGACTTTAGTCTTTAAGGAAGGAATATGTACAACTCTTGTAATATGGAAAGCAACTCTTCTAATTTAAAAGTTAAAGGTGCTTTTCATGTGCATTTGCTGGGAATCTTACCAAAGGGAAAGCAGAGTTAGAAGAATTTAACTAAACAAATCATAATAAAAAAGCAATATTGAGATGGAAAACCCAAACCGTCAGAAGGCAAACCTACATGCCAAATCAAAATTTTATCTTTTTTGAGCAAGCTAATAAAACTGTTATAATCATTCTTTTAAACTATTTTTGTCTCAGACACTTCATACAGTGAATGGATAGTAGTTTTCAAATGGACAAACATCCAATATTTTTTTCTCTTCACTATTAAATGTTGTAGTCATGTATTTACAACAAAATATTCAAACTTTCTTTCAAAGATAGATTTGTTATATTTAGGTATCATTGTCATGGGCTTTCCTATAATACTTATGCCTCTGGAATTTGAATGATTCAAGAATTAATTTATCTCCATACCCTCCATAGTGAGGGAGTGGTTGTCTTAATTGAGGAACTTAGATGGAGACTGAAAAGGTGCACTGATATTTGATGTCAAACTCGATTCGTGTGAGTCTTGATTTTAAAGGAAATCAGCTTCCTAAAGGATTTTGTGTTCATAGCACAGATCCAATGCCTTTAATTGCAATTGGGAATACTTACTATTATGTAAATGAGACACTAGAAATCCAGCTCCAAAAGTCACAGCAAGCTGAAACAAAATATGAAAAGTATGCAGGTTTTGCCACACAAATCAAATACCTTAACCACAGAACCCTTTTTTCTCCTCTTGAAAAATTTTTGCTTATAGAGCTTAACATACCTTCAGATAATTTGGTAGAAGATTTAGGGGTTCTTTCCTCACTTCATTACACTGGCTGTAATGCAAGCATATTCTTTCTCCACAGCAAATGGAGTAAGATTCCTGATGGAAGCATGATTAAACTCCGCATTGGGATGTGGACCTAAAATCATGCTTTATATGAACAACTTTCTAATATTTTCTTAATTTGTATTTGCTATTTTTCTACCTGATTTTTGACCATTAATAATCTCTGAACATGAATTTTTGATGTGTAACACCCTTTTTTATTAAGAGGTTAATTAAAATCATTACTATAAATTGCGTACTTTGCTACCACCACCAAAAATGTCTCACGCTCTGCCACTTGAGCTGATTGACTGCCAAGAATGTGCTCTCTAAACCAACATTTGCAAGGGAGGTTACAGCAGCAGGTTTCACAGGTATTTGCTGTCATTTGCATTCCCTTCAAGCATTGGAGGAAATCATATTTTAGCAAGACAAGTTCTGTTTTCCTATTTTCTTCAGATACGCGTATCTAAACTGTTATGCCTGTTATACCTGTTTCTCAAAACTCTAGTTTTATTTTCTAAATTTTCATTCCAAGTGCATCCTTCTAATATGGAGAGCTCTACCATCCTATCCCTATATAAATTTGCTTTGATGTCTCTTGCCTTAACTACTACTACAATTTTTAGTAGTTCCCATTTATTCTAATACTGCCCTAGAAGCTCCTATTTTGTTTTCTTCATTCAAATGGTTCTTTTTCTTGATGCTTTTTTCTTCATACAATCTGTCTCTCCTACCTTCCTTCACATTTTTTAGTGACTTCCACTCCTATCCTTATTCCTTGGATTTCCATCCAGTCATCAAAATGACTGCCTAATTATGACTTCCTTCCTTCCTTCCTTCCTTCCTTCCTTCCTTCCTTCCTTCCTTCCTTCCTTCCTTCCTTCCTTCCTTCCTTCCTTCCTTCCTTCCTTCCTTCCTTCCTTCCTTCCTTCCTTCCTTCCTTCCTTCCTTCCTTCCTTCCTTCCTTCCTTCCTTCCTTTTGCAGGTTCTTGTTTAAGCCTTTTAGTAACAGCCCCTAATAAGAATTGCTGTGTGGTCCCTTCCCTTTCCACTTACCTTTTTCCTCTACCCCTTTCTCTTTTGCTTTGCATTTATTTGTCAGACTGTTTCTTACCCTTTCTTTTCAGTTACTTCACCTTTCTTACCCAGGAACTTGGTAAGGGAGACCAGGAACTGGTCTCTTTCTCTCCCTGCTTCAGACAATGTCCTTCCCATCTTTTACTCTTTGTCTTGAGGCATGCATGTGTTATTCTAATGATCTGCCCCCGAATCAGTCAGAAAGCTTCCTTTTCTGTGCTGATTGGGTCTTTCCCCACGAGAAGATGCTGGCCTGAGTGACACAGGAATGACAGAGTTCAAGTACTTATGCTCCTTTCCAAGAATACGCAGATAGCTTTGTTCCTAATTTATAAAGGGTACAGCTTTTGAAGCAATTAATGAAAGGTTGGGAATGCTATTAATTTCACTTGTTATTAGTTGTAATGCAGATTTTGGAATAAAAGGATAAGCCCCAAGAAAAGCTTGAAAGTTCTCTTGCAGTTTTAACCACTGTTTTAATTAATAATGAGCTAAGGCTATCTCACTGATCACAAAAGAGAAATGCACATATCAAAACCAACCTGGCAATAAGGTTTCATAGTGATTCTCTGATGACAGAGGAGATATATATTAGATTCATGTAACAGCTAAAATATATTTGGTCAAGAGAGGGACCCATCTACACTACATTGTATTATTTTACTCAGTGTGAACAACCATGCTATCACAATTACTGCATTATGAAATGGGCTACCAAAAATTGTGCTATCTGCAATGTTGAGAGAAAAGGAAAAAGAGTATTATTAGGTTTTGTTTTACAGATTCTCTTTTCTATCCCAAATCTTGCCCTGCATATATTTGATTATAAAAATTAGTTGATATGCTTAACATCAGCTTGAAGGAATTCTGAGGAAATAGATACACAGACAGTGCCTTCATTAATTTATTTTTCCTCATTTTTGCATCTTCTTGATTTATTTCTCATAGAGAAACCCATACTAAGAATTCAATAATCAGACTTTTTTCCCCGTAGGCAACATACACAGCATCATAATCATAGTTATGAGCATCATCTCACTTCATTTTAGCCACCTAAATGTTCGGGGCCAGTTTTTCCAGGTGTCTAATGTATATGGTAATAACTTTGTTGCTGAGGAGGAAAAATATTTCCCTCCAGAAAAATTTTCATTCCAACTATGTCAGATGTCAACTGTCTCCTACCTTAGGAGAGAATTATGTCTCTTTCTACTGGCATAATTGGCATGAAAATTCATCTCTGGGATACAATTTATAGTGGTAATGAGATTTCTCCACTGGAAAGAACTGAGACAATCATATTACCTATACAAATGACCACACCTACTTTCTAACCTTGTAAATGACTGGTAACAAGAAGGTAGCAATTTACTTTGTGTCCTTTCTCCTCTAGTCAGAGACACAAGCATCATTTATAACATTTAGTTTAGTGTAGATGCCTATCTGCTGCAGTTAAAAAAAATGGATATAATATAGTTATTATAAATCAAATATTTCAGTTCATACTAATCTGTCTAAACTTTATAAACCTGGGTATGAACTCCTGGCTCTCATTATATCAGGTATTTTGAGTTTCACTGGTGTTTTCAGGGAACTTAGACTTTATAGATAAGGTCTTTCTTTATATCCTACACAAACTATGTTCTCTCTAACCAAGGTTCTGCAGAAAGAATGTGTGAATTATTTAACATTCCTGTCTTTTCTAAATAAGGTAATAAATTATTTTTCCCCTCTTATATTTGAAACAGTTATTTCCAGTAACCAATACCTGAGGTGCAGTTTTAAAAGTGGTTCAGCAACACATTTAGTATCAGTTGTGATGTTGACATGTCTAGAATCCCTTAGAGCTAACAGAAGCTGTTAATTATATCACTTTCAGTAGCTAAACTGTGGTAGCTGTTACTTGTTGAGTAAACAAACTTCAATCAACTGTAAGACTTTCCAGGTTTATTATTGATCCTAAAAAAAAAAAAGAAAGAGATTTGACTGTTTTGACATGTGCATTGACTTTATAAATCTTTTAAGATAAGGCACATAAATCCTTAAACTGTAAGACATCAATGTAATTAGCTTCTGTTTTTAAGATCTATACATTTAAATACATGTAAAGCAAAAAAAAGAAGTACATCTTCAGGGAAAAGCATATCTATTGAAATCTGCCACAAACTGCTACCTGAATGAAGGTTCTCATTTTTGCTAATGTTGCAGGTTATATTGCAGTTAGTGTTGTACCAATGTTGATAAACCAATACTTTCAATCTGTAATTGTAATCCATAATTTTAAAAGACATGTATGGGTTTTGAAGTGGGCTTAAATTAAATCTTGAGGTCATTTGAGAAAGGTATGATTTATCTTTCATTTTAAAGACTGAATCTTTTTGAAAATTCAGAAACTAAGTCTGGAAATTACTTTAAATCTAACAGTAAAAATGAAAAAAACAAAAGCAAGGAGTATATAAGAAGTGCATAATTTTTTGGAACTGAAAAAATTTTGAATATGACATATGCTTAGACAGTCTACTTTATTTCAAAAATATTTCTCTCCTAACAATCTGTCACTGATTCCACCCAATGTGCTTATATTTCATAGTAAAGCCTTTTATTGCCTGGGGCCTATTAGTAAGGCAAACACTCTAGGTTTTTGAACAGGTGATCTACTGAAGTAGGTAAGAGTACCCACTCTGTGGGAAGATACCCAAGACACCCGTTCTACTCATATTAAAATAATGTAACTAACTCAGTATAAGCCTTAACAACACCTTAGTCTAGTGATCATAAGGAAATGGAAATAATTTCACCACTTAAAATATGTGAATGGAGGTAACATGCAATATCAATATTTTCTGTTTCTTAATCTTCAAGGTATTTCATTCTGGTGATAAAAAATATTTCATTTTAGAAGTGAATAGTCTTCCCAAAAGCAGGGCTTATGTGTCTCACTCATATCTTAATTACATCTTATGTTTGAATATCAAATATATTTGTCTGATTATCTGGTACTCATATTGCAAAGGTCATTAAACACACACACATAATAATAGTTGTATACTCTTGTGATAATTTTCAAGCAATAATGTTCATGTATAGAAATTGGGACATGTAAAATAGTTTATTTGAAATCCATATTATCGTTTATGATAAGCATACAATGAAAAACCAAAATGGCATTTCAAAATCTGAAGAAGGATATTCAAGATTAATTCAATCTACTTATATGTCTAAAGTGTGCCTTTAACTGATTATTTTAATTTATTATCTCAGTGTAGCCCCCTCCCTCTGTCAGTAAACTGTGAGCTGGAAAAAAACAAATTGGAACTGGAGTAAATTTCAGATAGTCGTAGCTGTGAACATGTGTGAATAGAAAATATTTCTTCATATGACTCTAGAGAAATTGCTACATACTCCCAAGGTGAAAACCAAATTCATAATTGAACCTAAGGGCAATATCTATGGTAATAGACAAAATGCAACAGGGGATGGGCACAGCCCATAGTATGCAATTATAGCTTTTTTTTTTCCCCTACCTTTGGTAGGCTCCCTAGATCAGCTACAGTTGCAAAACAGATTTCCCCAGTCTATTCCTATTCATGATCTGAGAGATAGCACAGCTGAGGGAATATTTAAGGGGACTTTAGGGATAAAATACTCTATCTGAAGAGAATAGAAAGTTTTAGTCATGTGAACACAGGCTGTGTCGCATCATTTACTTCAAGGACCAACACACAAGGCCTTGTTCTTGTATTCAATAGCATAAGAAGGAAGTAAACTTGTTGGGGAGTGTTCAAAGGGGGGCTGTAAAAATGACCAGAAGGCTGGAACACCTCTCCTGTGAAGACAGATTGAAAAAAGTTCAGAAGAAAGCATAAAGTACTAGTGGGTATAGTAGATGATAAACAAAAATAAAATAGATGTTACTACTATAACAATATTAAAATCTCACAGTTTCTTTCCCCATCAAAACTTTAGCACTACACTAGAACACTGAGAAAAACTAGTATCAAATACTAGTATTACAATCCCTTTTTCTCACTGTGAAGATCACTGAACAGATTTAAAGCATATCCAGATTACCAACACTGCACATTCTGTGAGGACCAACTGAAAGAATCACACTTGTTCTGCCTAAACAAGAAAGTTGAGGGGGCCTGGTAGCAGCACTGCAATACTTGGAAGTAGGTTGCTTGGAAGATGAAGCCAGAGTCTTAACTGAGGTACACAACATCACAAAGAGGGGAAAAAGATATGTAAATTCAGACAAGCATGGTTCTGAATAGAGATAAAGAAAAAAAAAATGCTATGAGGATAATTAATCATACAAGCAGGTTGCCCAGAGAGACTGTGAAGTCTTTGTTCTTCAAAGTCTTCAAGGTCTTGATAGTAGAAGAGCTTTGCAAAACCTGGTCTGAATTCAGCACTGACCTTTCTCTGAGCAGGAGGTAAAACTGGCTGACCAGCTGAGATTCCTTTTAGACTGAGTGATTCCTTGATTATTTATATGGATAAAATCAAACAAAAAGAAACAAACCGAAAAAAAGGTAAAAAAATCCAAACCAAACCAAAAAAACACACATAAAAACCCCCCAAATGCCTCATTCCCGCAAAACCCCAAAGACTGAAATAATACCCTGTTTCAAGGATTTTTGGCACTACCAAAATAACAACCTTTCCATAATAAAGAAGCACTAAAATAATACTGCAGTAGATGTCTTTATTTGCTGTTTAGTCCTTTTCTAACAGGTAACTTTAAAATGTTGTCATAAACTGATAACAATCCATATGGATGAAACTTTGCTATCCTGCCATATTTGTCTTAAAAGTCTCTCCCAAATGTGGATTCAGCTGAAGATTTGAAATTGACAGTACTGAAGAGTGTATGAATTTGGCTCTGAAGATGGTGTAGGGATTTACTTTAACTGAACCTGCAAAAGATAACTGGAGTTTTTTCAAAGTAGAAGAGACAAAAAACCAAAAAAGTAAGTATCTTTGAACTCAAGTGGGTGAACAACTCTCTCCTAACAATACTTACTAAAACATCAAAGGGGTAATCTGTCTAGGGGAAACCTGGCATCTGAGACAGGATAGAAGGGTTAAAATAAGTGCTATCCATAAAAAACGTTAGCTCATACTTGAAGTCATCCTAAAGAATGTTGATTTTTTTTTTTCTTTGAGTTTCAGGAAGTAACATGAAATTCAAGGCTCTTTGCAACCTCTCTTTTTGTACACGTTGTATGAATTGTGACAGAGTCATAGTCTAGATGAGGCTAGCAGGGACCTCTGGAAAGTGCCTAATCAATTTGTCCTACTCAGTGCAAGGGCCTTTCCCAGTTGAATTTTGAGTATCTCCAGGGATATATATTCCACAGTCTTCCTGGGAAACTTATTCCAGAGTTAGACCAAATCACAGAAAAAAATAATTCTCTTATGGTGAAATTAATTTTCTTGTATTTCAATTTGTGTCTCTTGACTCTTGCTCTGTCTCTGGGTACCACTGAGAAGATTCTGTTTCTGTCTTCTTTACCTTTGCATATGAGAAATTTATGCACATGGATAAAATTCCCCTGAGCTCTCTTTTCTCAAAGCTGGAAAGTCCCAACTCTCTATGCCTCTCCCTTTTACTGTCCTTAAGTCCATGCAGTACATAAATTTCCTGAAAAACTAAATTTCTCTGTTGCCTTGCTAACAGCAACAAAATGTATCAGGCTTAACAAATTGACATTCCTCTAAAATTAGTTCTTTTCAGGTCCAAAATGTCACAGTTACTTAAATTGGAGAGACATTGTTTATGTTCCAGGAACCCTCCTTCAATTTCTCCCACCTTGAAAATATTGTTCTGCACCTGCAAAATCTACAGTAACTTACCCAAAATTATTTTTTCTACTGCTGAGACTAATACCTAAGTACTGCAGACTTCTGATTGATGAAAACATAAAAGGTTTAAATATGTTTTCTTCCCACATGTATTAGCTTTCATAGAGTAATTTACCATTAGACATGTTATTAGGAAGTACTGATAATTCCATGAGCTTTTAGTCCATATTGAACTCCAAGAAAGCAAAACTATACAAAATCATCAGGGCTTTCACTGTAATGTTGCTTGTTGGACATACCATGTTTTCACATATGATTGTTTGCTTATTTTTATGTCTACCTCTGGATAATGCCTCCATTTTTTTTTCTAAAGGGAGCCAAACTAGGAGCTTTCCTTAAAAGGGAAAATGTGGCCTGACCAAAATGTTTCTTCCAAATTATTTTTTCCTTAGATTTAGTACAATGCAGTTGCCAGTTGAAAAGTTGAAAAGTTGAACTTAGTTCACACTGTCTTCATTACTCCTTAATAAAACTAGTGACCTATCTGCTAAAACAAATGAAAAATACAGTCAAGAAAGGATTTTATAACATAATTTAGGTGCATTTTATTCTAGCTACTAAAAGTACACGTATTGAACTTGTCTTTAAAAATTTGTATCACCAATCTAAAAAAATCTGTAGCACTAAAAAAGAAATTCTGCTCACTTATACATTCTTTTCCATTAGAACTCTGTTTCGGGTCTTACTGTCCATTTTATAGAGTAATGGTTAGTGTCTGCCCCAAAGAGCCAACACATAATATAATGATAGGTGCAAGAGTAATCAGGTCTGGTAATAATAGGCATGTTTCCATATCAGAATAGAAACATGACTTTCTAGCAATATTGTTACTTAAAACTACCAAGAAAATATTCTATTTATTCCAATTAAAGAAAATTACTACCACTAAGTGGATATTGCAGTTACTCATAAGATATTAAATAGGAGTCACCAGATGGTGCTGTAACACCTAATTTTATGAAGTCCTTTGTCTGAACAAACAACAGGCTCTCTCTTTGGCCAAAGGAAAAACTATATTCTTTTTAGTTCAATGATGCACTTCATTTTAGGGAGAGCTCTTGCAAGCAAGTAAAATATGTGCTTTCTAGCTTGTTTTCATTCATCAATCACATTTGTTGAGATAAGTAAATTTTTTGTGTTTGGGCTGAGAATACTAAAACAGATGAATTTTCTGCATGCAATGTGTCTGAGAAAAAAAGTAGGTGGTGTAAAATTAACACCTTAGTAACATAAGGTAAACTGTTAATTTCATTCTCAAGATTGACTATCCCTTCACAGAAGACTAACAGTTTATCCAAAAAAACTTTCATCCTTCTTTAGTTATTCGGCAAAGAAAACATCCTTATTGGAATACCTTAACACCAGTCTTGGTCAGTTGGAGAAGGAGCACTGAAACTCAAGATGAATTCCATGGGCTTGGGAATTCATGGCATCTGACACGTCACACACTTTAATCTGTGCACTTATATTCAAAATTTACACAAAGCTCTCTATAACTATCCATTTTACATCCTAGATTTCTCAGTTCAGACAACTGTTTCCCCTTACCATTGCTGCACTCTGTTATGCTTCTGATTGCTTTGACCAAAAAGAAAATTTGCTTCTTTCAATCCATGGAGAAAACATTAAGAAAAGGAGCTATGAGGCAATTTTTTTTAAAATCTGAATAATAAAAAAAAAGATAATTGGACTTTCATTCTTCTCTTTTGATTATATTTCCTAAATCTGTATTTCAGTCAATCTTTCCGCTCCATACTTACTCACTCACTGCTTCATCTTGTACAGAGGCAATGAAATGCCTCTTTCTATCAGCTGGAAGGAAGCACAAAATATTTTGTTCACATATGCCAGAAAGTGAAAATGATGTATTCATCCTAAAACTTGAAAGAAGGTCTTCCAAGTGCAGATTCATGCTAAGAATAGACTGCAATAAATATCAAAGCCAGCATGAAAAACATAGAAGAACACATGAAGGAGCTCATATTCCAGTAAAGCTTAAAAGTGATAGTACAATGAAACAGATTCTGATTATTTTTAAAAGTTTTTCATGATTAGATAGTTGATTAAATTCTACTTCAGAATTTCCAGCTTGGTAGTTTCGTTTCACGTCAGAGCACTACACTATTGAGCTGAAGCACTCGAACAAGAAATTGCAAAAGAAAGAAAAACACTACATAAATTATGTTAACAAAAAAATAAAAGATAAAAAAATCAGGAAATATTAGAATAAAATATCATTAAATATTTGAACAAGTTCTAATCTTTATTTGTGTATATTTTACCCTAGATAATTTCAGCCTTTATCTCTTAAAAAAAAAGGGGGGCTTTCAAAATATAGTTAATTCTAACATAAAACCTCCAAGACATCTCTTGGTTATTTATTTGTTTAAATACCTAATTAAACTAGCACTTAAAAAACATATATTTTATGGTTTGAATTAATCCTGTTTAAGCTTGATATATTGTCTAAGGAAAATAGCTGGATGACTGTGACCACTGCATGTTATAACAGTTTTTATTATATGAGTACTTGTAGACTATCTGAGGAAAAAAAAAAAAGTTGATCAAGGTCTCTTCAACTCTTTTAAAGATAAAATAACACCGTTTACTATATTTGCCTCAGTGAAACTTGCAAACATTCACTAATATAGAGTAATGTTACTGAACTTAACGCTAAGCTATCTGGTGTATGCCTTAAACAATCTTATTGGCTAATTCTTAAATTAATGACATTTGCATGTAGAGGAGAAAAGTAGAAGCCCTATATTCAATTTTATAGATGGAAGGCATGATGCCAGCTAAAATTACCTGCAGAGTCCCAGAAATTCCAAGAAGCTCTCTTCAAAGTTAATTATGTCGAAAAAAATAATCATTGGTTTATCTCTGTCATTTTCCTGAGCAGTAATTCTCAAATCCTATTAAATTGCTATTCTCCACTAAAGAGCTTTAAGATCAAAATCATTTCTCCATGGTTATTGTTTTAGTGCTTGATTGTTGTATTTATGTCAGGAGCACAGATGCTTTTTGTTAATCAGTAATAAGGTTTAGTTCCATTAGAATTTTCACACCCACTTATCACAAGATATAGATGGAATCGCTATCTATGTAAAGCTAAAAACTTTTTTAAGAGACTCCAAATTATTAATTTATACATTGAAAGGAGCCTATTTTTTAGCCCCTGGCAAATCTGTTTAGATCTGCATTTCATATATCAGTGCATTTACCTTTTTACCATTCAGATAATCAAATAATTTGGTTAGATACCATTTATTCTGAATAAAATTGTGTATGCCAGATTTCAGTCATCTATTTTCTAGCATTAGATGAAGTTTCTAAAATAAAATCTCATAAGGTCAAAAAATCCCTTTTTTAATTACATTTTCAGTCTATAATTATCAGCATGACATTAAGACATATTCTCTTTTGAGATATGATGTTGATAATAGTTTATAGTGTGATCATACAATAGTTTCACCTGTGTATTAGTCCAACAATTAAACCAGGAAAATTTAGAAAATCCTTGAAGAGATAAATCTTTATTGTACAAAATTTAATGTTTAATATTTAAGAAATCTTGTGATACAAGAACTTAGAAAAGATTTTGAAAAGATTTTCCTGCATATGGAAATGTTCCGTTGTACCAATCTCCTAAATAGATTGCTGTATAAATATCCTATAACCCATTATAATTGGAAGGATTATTTCTAAGCTACATTCGGGAACAATATCTGTCAGGCACCCTATAATTAGTCCAAATATAAAGCCATGATCTTTCAAAATACAAAAATACAGAAGAAACAATCACCAAAACTTATCTATCACCTAATTGTCTCCATCAGTGTTTGGAAGTTGGTTCCTCATGTTTTAATTCATCACTGGAAGCCCTGAGTTTTTGGTTGTCAAATGATTTTCAACACTTAAAAACTTATTTTTCAAGGATGGGATTCACCTCAGAACATATCCTAGTGAGTCTAAGCTTAGACTCGTTACTTGAAACACACAGTCAGATAAAATACCCTGTCTTTTTCAAGGTAGGCACATCCCTTATTACTAAAGCAAGATGGATATTTCTCACAGTTTGCATGGGTAAGACTTCTCCCATCAATGCTGTATTTAGAGACAAGTTGTGTTTAGTGCCAGACATATTTTTTTTATTCCTTGAGTCCATCACCTTCTTTGGCTAGAGATAGCTAAATTTGATTTTTACTGTCACTGTGAGCTAAGAATAACAGTGATGAACTTGGCACTAAGGAGCTGCAAAGATGCAGCAATACCACATGTGTAAACATTCAGAATGAATCTGGTCACTTAAATGTGGAAGCATGACTTGTCATGCTGAATTACTGCAAACAGAGCATGATTGATTGATTATACCCTGTCATAAGAGGTTCCCTCAGAGTAAAGGAATTAATTTAGATAAATGCAAGGTAGTAATACATGTAGGAAAATGTCATATCACTAGGATGTACAAAACTAGTAAGATTGGACTAGGAAATTGATAATACTGCAGATCTCACAGATGCATGATATTGCACAAATTTTTTCTTTATACAAGTAGGTGGCTCATGCAGCAGAAAAATAAATACAGTCTTAGTAACGTTTAACCCTGAAGTAAATTTTGTAATTATATTAAAATTGAGTAAGGAAAAATACTCCCCTGAACCTTATTATCTGGGATATATTAATGCTCTTGAATATCTGCGTAAAATAAAGGGACAAAATGAAGGTTTATTGTTTATCAACTGAGATACAAGAGATGCCTATGAATGAGTTAAGGAATAACTTACGCTTTTAAAATCTATGAGAAGATCAGCATGAAACAGTCTACGAAGTGCAAGAATGTTTGAGACTCCAACAGATTTTCTGAATGATTCCCAATTCAGTGTGTACAATTTGACAGACAATGTAGTATTGGAGGCCCAACTACAGAGAATTTGACTGTAGATATAAAAAAAACCCCAAACTGTTTACATTTTCAGTATTTTTTCCCATATTTCTCAAAACCTTTACAGATTGTCATTACTTTTTTGGTAATGTGATAATTGTTCAAAATAGGAGTCATTTACCTCTCCAGGACACTTAACTTGCACCTGAAGTCTTTTGTCTATTAATGGATTTATACCATTAAGACACTAAAAGAGGACTTCAGCTGGTAAAACCTCAGCCCCTTTTCCAGACTCAATTTTTGTGTATGCTAATTATGCATATTTAGATGCATAATCATCCTTCTTGTTGTTTTATATATCCATCTCACAGACTGGCAAAATTCACCTCCTTGACTCTGTCTAGTATCCTTCCAGGCATTACATAATAAATTTCTTTCATGGCAGCTCCCTGTAATTTCCTCCCCTGTAAATTTAAATTGACTTTAGCTAGTACCTGCTTTTCTCAAGTAGTTGAGGTCTGAAAGGTGATCAATAAGCAGAGAGCCATGAGATGCTTTAGTTTCTATTCCATGTCAAAGGATCTGTGTCTGCCTTAAGAATGTCTATTTCAGGACCAGTTTTGGGATGTGGTGCACATGGTTTTGTGGTTTTGTTTTCATAACCATCACAGTAGCCCACGTGGCATTGTATCAAACAAGGAGTGCTCTCGCACCTTTAGCAGAGCATGTGGACCCCTAGTAGTGCTTGCAGGCTTGCTGGCTATCATGCTTTTGTTGTGAAAAATAAAAGCTTTTCATTTTCAGCAAAGCTTTTATGGAGGTGCTCTTCTTTATGGGCTGCCATATGTTCTGGGAGTTTATAATTCATGTTTGCAATGTATTTTTCATAAATTCATCTGTGCATATGTGGAGAGGAAGAAGATGTAACAGGCAAGATAAAAGAATAACATTTAGGCTGGAGTCTGCTCAGCCTTTCATTCTTGAGTTAGCAGTCTAAAATGATTTGTTGGGAAATGTAAAGTTTTTGAACAAAAGCTGTATCACAAATAGAAGACTACTATATATTTTGGAGTAATTATAATTTATCTAATTAGCTTAGAAAGCCTGAGTGAATCAGTCTTAATTAATGTTGCAGCAAATCTGAAATTAGCATTTGAGTGTAAGCTAAGCACCTCAGACAATTGATGGAAAGAGATAGGCACTTTAAGGACATCTCCAATGAAAATTCTAAAAATGGACAGATGCTAATATTTTCATACTTCCCCTCAACAACTCACTAGCTGGTAAAGCTGCTTCTGAATTTAGCTGTAGTGAAGCTGCCAGCAGAAAATATTCATGGCACCTCCCTCTCTTTCATAGCTATGTTGGGATAGGAGTCAGTTCAGAATTACTGATTTACTAAGCTTCAGTGTTGGAGCAATTCCATCAGAGCCAAAGTATAGTTAAATCCCAATGGGTAAAGTTAGTACTGGGAATTGTGAGAACTGAAACAATTTTCAGCATCTTCTGTATGTTATGTATTTGACCCAAAACCAATTATTTAGGGTGATCTTTCTTTTTTCTGACATCCCATTGACGAAGAACAAATTCTGTGTAAGCTTACTGGTCACTACTACATTAAGGACTGCTTTGCCATCTCCAGGACATTTTCTGGTACTTTTTTTCTGTTTATTTGCTTTCAGTTTTATACATTGTATCCTATTGTACTATTTTCATTTTTTTGACACTAATTGTCATCAGGAAAATATGGAATAACTAATGAAAAACAGAAGGATTTTAAATATATACAGTAAATTTAAGGAAGAGGAGGCCATTATACCATATTAAATACTGTAAGTTAATTTTTCTGGTTATTCTTACAGTGAAGGCAATAACCTTTGTTTTACCATAGTTTATGCTCAGTAAGAACATCACAGTAGGATAACAGTACTTTAGTAGGACTGACTACAAGGGTGCTGCATGGGCTAGAGACAGGGAGCTGGGGGATTCCTCAGGGTCTGGCTGCCAGGGTCAGTCCTACACAGCAGCCAGGAGCAGGACAGCTGGGGGGCACTGGCAAGCCCCAGACATCAGGCTGGGGCACAGCCTGAGACAAGGCCAGCAAGCAAATCCAGGGGTGTATCAACTTGGTGGGATCCATAGCTGGGCTGGGCAGGGCTGTGGGGAGCTGGAGACTGGCCCTACTGTGGTGCCACTGCGGCAGGGGCTGACAGATGCCAGGGAATTGAGAAGGTCATTGGCAAGGTGGGCAGAGCCCAGGGGGCTGGTCAGGGTCAGTCAGGCCTCTTAGTGCCTTCATGGCCCTGCATGAGATATTCATGCTATAGACACCTACATTATTTTCTATGTCTACACACCTGACATAGACCAGCCAAGATAACTTCCTGTAGAGTAACTGACCATATGGCTAAAACAGCCAACAGCAGTGATTTAGTCTACTCTAAAGCATAACAATGGAATAAAAGTTTAAGCTAAAGAATTACACAGATGTTCATTCATTTGGAATGCTTTGGGACAATCTCTGAACCAGTACTGTGGTTTCAGGATGGCAAAGATATTCTCTAATGTCCTTGTATTAAATCTGCTCTACCCATATAGATTTCTCAAGCCTTTGGTGCACCACATGTGGTAACTCAAACCTATCCTTACATAAAAATACTACATCCCTACAGTCTCCCCTGTCCATATTGGCTGCATCTCCGTTGATTACATGTAAACATTTAGTTTATATATCAATACCTGGGCATTGGTTCAGTGTCCTAAATACAGATGTTAAGTGCCATTTGAAAGGATCTATATAATCTTCCATATGGTTTTGATGACTATTAAACAGGGAGACCATCACCCTTTTTCAGTGGAAAAGAAAGCCAAATACTTTGTACCAGAGTGTTTCAAATGGTTACTTTTTTCAACCGATATTAAGGCCTTAAAGTTAGAGATAAAATTTAATTATTTCCATTAGGATATTTTCCCTATTTCACTAAGTGCATTATTCAGCCATTAAAATTCCCAGAACTTTTGCTGTAGCTGCAATATAATCTGTTGCTCCTAACCTGTATATGGGAAGATTATTTATACTTAATTGTAGGACTTCAGACACAGTCCTAAAAGATGTCATGTTATTTTATCATGCTGCTTTTTCAGTTAGTTAATGTAATTTTCACTTCTAATCCTGTCTTCTTATTGCATTGTCGAAATCATTATTACTAAGTTGCATTGACTGCTTAGTAGAATCCTGAAAAACCTGATCCTTCCTAGATATTTAGCAAGGCTGATTAGTAATAGCAATGCATAAAAAGCCTTTATAAAATTGAGATATGGAAAATCAGCAGTATCTTTATCTACAAGGTTTGCTACCCTGTCATAATTAGGAAAAAATTTAAAAAGAGGATTGTTTGACAGGAGTTGCTCTTAGAATGTTGCTGTTATTTTTCTCCTTGTTATCTCCTGTGTAGTTACAAACGTTCATTTTTCTGCAAAATCAAGCTGACCACAGAATCATAGAATCGCAAGGTTGGAAGAGACCTTCAAGATCATCGAGTCCAACCCGTGCCCTAACACCTCAACTAAACCATGGCTCTGACTGCCACATCCAGTCTTTTTTTAAAAACATCCAGGGATTGTGACTCTATCACTTCCTCGGGCAGACCATTCCAGTACTTTATCACTCTTTCAGTGAAAAACTTTTTCCTAATATCCAACCTCTATTTCCCTTGGCACAGCTTAAGAGTGTGTCCTCTGGCTCTGTCAGTTGTTGCCTGGAGAAAGGGACCAATTCCCACCTGGCTACAGCCACCTTTCAGGAAGTTGTAGAGAGTGATGAAGTTCCCCACTGAGTCTCCTTTTCTGCAAGCTAAACACCCCCAGCTCCCTCAGTTGTTCCTCACAGGGTTTGTGTTCCAAGCCCCTCACCAGCCTCATTGCCCTCCTCTGGACATGCTCAAGCGTCTCAATGTCCTTCCCAAACTGAGGGGCCAGAACTGGACACAGCACTCAAGGTGTGGCCTCACCAGCGCTGAGTACAGAGGGAGAATGACCTCCCTGCTCCTGCTGGCCACACTATTCCTGACACAGGCCAGGATGCCCTTGGCCTTCTTGGCCACCAGAGCACACTGCTGGCTCATGTTCAGCTCGCTGTGGACCCCCAGGTCCCTTTCTGCCTGGATGCTGTCCAGCCACACTGTCCCCAGCATATAATGCTGCAGGGGGTTGTTGTGGCCAAAGTACAGGATTCAGAACTTGGACTTGTTTAACTTCATCTTATAGGACTCTTCCCATCAATCCAACCATTCCAGGTCTCTCTGCAGGGCCCTCCTACCTCCCAATAGATCGACACATGCTCCCAGCTTAGTGTCATCTGCAAATTTACTAATGAAAGACTCAATCCCCTCATCCATGTTGCCAATAAAGATATTGAACAGAACTGGTCCCAACACAGACCCCTGGAGGACACTACTGGTGACTGGCTGCCAGCTGGATGCAGCACCGTTCGCCACCACCTTCTGGGCCCTCATGCAACTAATGAAAGGACAAGTGGACATAGTCTTAAACTGCATCAGGGGAGGTTAAGTTGGACATTAGGAAGAAAGTTTTCATAGAAAGGGTGATTAGACATTGAAATGGGATGCCCAGGGAGGGGAGTGGAGTCACCTTCCCTGGAACTGTTTAAGGAAGGACTGTATAAAGCACTTAGTGCCGTGGTCTAGTTGATGTGGTGATGTTGGGTCCTGGATTCAATGATCTCAGAGGTCTTTTCCAGCCTAATTGAATCTGATTCTGGTTCTCAAAACTTTCATATCAATTTCCTCTAATAAGAAAAACTGAATTTATTTTAAACTGTTTATACCTGTTGGACTGAATGTTTAGCAGCCATTAGAATGTTTAAGAGCTGTAGGCTAGAACAGCTACTTGTGTCTGTTCCTCTGCTTCATTCCTGATGTCACTTGAGACACTTGAATGATTCTAGGTCCTAGTTCTTTTTTATCTCTTCCCTTTACCTCTTGATCAATTTTTAATTCTCTGTTTCTGATACTGACTCTTGACCTTGGACTTACCTTTTCATACATCTCCAGAGTGTTTTTTCCCCGAGATCTTTGTCTTGATTCTCAATATGGTGCTGGACTTGTTACAGATCCAGAGCTACAAAATATCTACAACTTCATGTGGGTTATGAGGGCTACTGAATCCTATATTTTTTTACAGCCACATCAAAAAAGTCCATTTACATGATTTTAATTATTGGGATTTTGTGTCCATGTTCTGTTGTCACTGAAAAGCAATAACCAGTCTTCCAGACTCTATTTTTGTGTGCTGCTTTTCACAATATATCATTGAACTTCTTTAGATTGTGACTTTGATAAAATTTCTTCCATATATTTCTTAGTACTTTATTTTCTGTTCAACACAACAGAAAACATCTTTAAGTTCATTAAATCTTTAACTGTGAAAATAAAAATGCATAAAAGGAATAACCTTTCTCTGTACATACATTTTGAACTTAATTTAATTCTAGTAAATGTCTAACAGTGAGAAAAATTTCTGTGGTGCAGGTTAATTTCTTTTTTGCAAGCAATACAATTTCACTACAGGTTCCATGTGGCAGTGATCATGGCTTATAAGGTTCCAGTTACACTTCTTGGATATTTATTTTGATTCATCCTAATAAAAGGTATCCAATGCCATTTAGGATAGCCTAGTGTATCTGTGACTTTATTTTTGATTGATAGAAGCTGCATAGGACCTGTGGGAGATTTGTGTAACACTGCATAGGAAGGTGAAAACCCAATGGGATATGTCTTACGTGGTAATGGACTCACTGAATCAAGCCCCTAGTTCACATGCAAATGTCAATATTTAGACAGAAGATTTACTTGCAAGCATTGAATGAGTACCTATCTTATTTCTATATATTAAGTCATTAACTGGAAAA
This sequence comes from Agelaius tricolor, assembly GCF_023055355.1. NCBI lineage: Eukaryota > Metazoa > Chordata > Aves > Passeriformes > Icteridae > Agelaius > Agelaius tricolor. The sequence goes on along the minus strand of NW_027269267.1, from coordinate 48,793,557 downwards.
AAGAAATTACTTGAAGGTGTATTTTATTGTCTTATAATTTCTTTCATTGTTATGAAGACTGGTATTTCATTATCAAATTTTATACAACTTAATTAGTATGTCTTCAAAGCAGTGCACATACAGCTCTCCTTACATTCTTAAACTTGTTCCAGTCTTAATGTTCTGCATATATTGGCTTTTGTTGCTAACTTTTCCACTTAAAATTTCCTACACTAACTAATGCTGTGCTTCACAATGCACTTAATATTCATTTGTTGTATGCAAAATAAACTATTCATGTGACTTTCAGATTTTGGTCAGTTTTCATCTCAGTGGTTGACAGTAAGAAGACATCCATCTGAAAAAAAAGAGCATGTAGATTATTTAGTGCTGGGTAAATAGTAGATGATTCTTAGAATGGAAGGGTATTGCCTAGTGGAAAATATTCCTGGAAGGACTTCCAAGACTAAAAGTCAACTATTTAGCTAAATCTTCTAAAGACTTTGAATGAAAAGCATTTACAGCTTGTTAATAAGCATAAAATCAAGTTTTGAGATAGGTGTGGGAGAAAAAGAAGTGGTTTATTGAAACACAAATGAAGAATATAAATTTTTAAATCTGATCTCTTCAAAGTTTGGACAGAAAAAAAACCCAAACCAATTCAAACCAAAAACACCACAAACCCCACAACAATTTAGCAGATCTTAAAGGGCTTCAACATTATTTGTATAGTTTGTTGCAAACATCAAAACTTTTATATAAGCTTACAGCTCTGATGTTATTAGTGAAAATTATTATTATTAGCACTGTAGTACCAGGTATGAAATGACCTTTAAGTATTTAAGCCAGCTTCTAATACAGGTATATAATACCAAAATTGTGACAACAAATAGAAAGATTGAGCTAAAACTAAGCTTTTAACGAGTGAGACAAAACACTTAGGACAGCTTAAGATCTTCATCAAGAAGTTACATGCACAGTTACTTTTTGTAGTACATACACTCTGTGAATAAACATCAGCACCTTAGAGCTGTCTTTTAATACAACTATAAAGAAGATCTAATTGGAAATCTGGCCAAATGTTTCTGTTAGAGAAATATTTTATTACTTACAATGATACAAATTTTTTTCACTCCTATACCAGTGTTTTAGAAATGGAAATAAAAAGCTATGGCTCCAGAATATTTTGAAATGTAACTCAAAAATAGATTATAATTAAATTTTGAAATTATTTCTTTAATAGTTAATTATAACTTGTAGTGATTTTAGTGCAGTAGCTTCACCTTTTGGTGGGTGATGGGAACTGAAATAGCCTATACATATGTAATTTTGTGTTTAAGTGATCAAAGGCAGCTTCCAGTCAGATCATATTGAAACATGGTGTCTTATTTTCTAGATCAAACTATGTCTGTTCTGTAATGAGAATATTTATTTCAGCTTCAAATAAGAATTAAATCAAGTAGGAGTTTGAACCTACCTTCAAATTGACATTCTTGTGTTTTGATCATCTATTCAACAATAAATTGAGAGTATAAATACATGCATAGGAAAACAGCAGGCATCCTTCATGAACAACTTTTCATTAGATTAGATTAAAGTAAAAGTATCCTTTTTCTAACAAAGTGACTTAGAATTCTGGTAGCATAGAAATGTGTAGAGTAAAAAATTATTTAGAAGATGTTCTAGAGTATTTATCTATGATTAAAATAATAAACAAAATAGAGTCTGTTCCCTGAACTTGAGACAAACCAGCACACCATGTTCCTATTTGTTCAGCTAAAGTCTGTCATTACCTACTCTGCCCCACATCTGGGAGCAGATATGGACGTTTGGAAATAGTCCATAGCTTGTGCTAACATTTGAATTGTCCTCAGCTGTTTCTTGGCCTGCTTAAAACTGTGACAGGGATTGCTCTAAATATATTAGTACAGACAACCATGTTTCCATCTTTATCAAAATTTATGTTCTCTGGCACAGTTTGATTCATAACTAGAAATGTAAACATTGAGAATCGCATGATAATAATGTATCTTTGTCTTTTCTTAAGCATTAACTGATTTCCCAAATTCTGACTTCCTAAATATTTCCTCCTCCACAATTCCACTCTCTAAGGCAAAGATATCTTCACAAATGCAAAGATGAAGTTCAGTCTCTAAGTCATTGATGAGCTCCAGAAATTGCATTTGTATTTAATTGGTCAGGACAGTATGCAGGATTGTGTTTGGGTACAGGACTGTGACCAAGGCAGAGAGGTAAACAGGGAGGAAGGAAAGATGATGCTTAATTTTAACTTCAAGGAAATTGTATGCTGGATTGTTCGGATTCACTGCAGGCAGGAGTAACTTTTGAGTTGAAGAAATTGGATATTATTCAATTGTCTCATAATTAGTCTCTGCAAAGATCGTTTTATTGGGAAAGTGGTGAACAACACGCTGCAAAGATTGGTCATCCATGTGGACATCAGGATGTCACTCATTTGTCATCAGGACAAAGCCATTGATGAAGCCCATGATATTATCACAAATGTGTTTCAGATGTTATTCAAAACTGTATCCAACCTCAACAGCTGACCACATTCTCTATAATAAGATGAACTAAATCCCTATATTTTGGTTATTTCAAAATTTGAATACAAATGTTATTATTCTGGCTTTCACCTGATATCTCTATAAACATCTTTCATACAATTGCAGACCAGGAGATTCTGATAAGTGCTGGTCAGTTGCTGTTTCTTTTCTAAGATTAGTGTTTCTTCCCTATTGCTCCTTATAAAAACTGTGGAAGCTTGGATGATCCCCAGGATCTCACAAAACACCCTCTTTTGATTTAGGCTGACACATTACCTGTATGGTATTGCATATATCTGCAAGACTAACAACAAATCAATGGTTGAAAAGAAATATTGTACCAGTGTCTGCTTCTGAAAGGATAAATAGACACATATTTTAAAATCTAAGGTATTATAATACACTGTGAATTGCAGGAAATGGGCATCTGGTTGGTTTTTTGTTGGTGTTTTTAAAAAAATTTTCTAAAGATCAACTTTATTTTAGTAAATGCAACCACTGTCCTTGCTAATTCTTTATATGCTATATTAAACAAACAAAATTTGAATGATGGGCTATAGCATCAGGGAATTCCCACACCTGCAGTACTCAGAATTATTCACTTAACTTAATGAATTCTCCTCTGAATTTCTTTTTCCAGAATTGTTTACACTAAAAAAAAGTAGGCAAAAAAAGTTATCAGAGAAGAATTTTTTTTTATCACTTTAAATTCATTCATGCTGAGCAAGATGACTGGTAAGAGAAAATCTAATTCAGAGTTAACCTGAAAACCCTATCCAGTCAGTATTTCAACATTTGCCCATTTAATATCCAAATACTGATTTGTCCAAGTATGTGACTGCCATCTTAACTACCTGTTGCTTCCCTCTGGCAGCATTGTTAATGTGTTTTGGGTCATTATCTGATGAAAGACTCTGGCTTGTGTGGCATTTACAAAGATATACCCTAAATCTTTAATTGCCTGAGAGTGTGCATTTACTACCTTGCATTTGCTATATGCTACATACTCTGCCCATGATGATTTTGTAATGAACTGTATCATACGTTAATTTTTGCACTAAAGAAAAACATGAGAAATCAGTGGGGTAAGGATACAGTCCCTATAATAAATAAATTAAAATATAAGTAAATAAATAAGAGTGAGAGAAATTTTCTTGTGAGGTAAACCTGGACTCTTTTAGATAATTTGGTGGAATATCTATATCTGTTCACAACCACAATGGGAAGGTGGAAAATGTTAAGTGTGCATTGCTGGAGCCAATATTACATTCCCATTGTTTCAGCTTAGTTCTCTTAAAAAAAAGGAAAATATTGAGGATATCTGTGGAAAGGTAAAAAATTCTCTTATGATTCACCAAGTTGCTTTCTGGCCTGCTGAATGAGGGGTCCTGGTTTTGTCTGAAGAGTAGTGAATTTCAGTTATCTCTGCACTATCAGTATTAGGTCTCTTACCAGCACAATCATGGGATAACTTGCAGCATCACTCTCTGTTTCCAGGAAACTACTGCATTGAGCCAGTGATAATGAGGGACAGAGGCTTCATGGATAGACACAAGTCCAACAGGACAGTTCTCTCTACCATGCCTTAGGGCCAAGGATGTGAAAACCTAAAAAAATAACTAACAATTCTGAACAAGGGCTGGTGCCTCTCCTTAGCTATGAATTTCTTAGCTCTAAAGGTGAAGAGTTGTGTTTTTCCTCTTGCAGGGCTCATGAATCTTGCTTTCTTGACTAATCAGTGACACAGCTTCAACATGAGGTGAAAAGGGTATTCCCATTTTCTTTTTCTCCTCTTATTTTCTGCTTTCCTCCCTTACGCTTGTGTGGTGATCAGGGCATACTCCTCAAGAGAAAAAAAGAAAAAAGTGTTTGAAATCCTTTAGATTAAGGACACTGAACTCTAATCCCCCAAGTGATTTCTTTAACCAGGAGTCTGTCATACAAAACATGAGCAATGTCTCCCCTCATCCCCTTTCTCTCCCTGCTCTGTTTTTAAGACAAAGCAATTGAAACAGAGTTTTATAGGTGGTTCAATAACTGTCAGGCACTGTCACATTACAAGTTTCAGAACTTCAGTCCTACCACATTGGTCTTTGGAAATTTATGAATTCCATCCAAAGATATTTGAGGGCTGTGCATCATCAAGAGGAGGCAAGAACAATTTTAAGCATAAGAAAAAATGGAATTTGAGGCAATTAGGAAAATTATAGGTCAAATGCAGGCTAGAAAATTTAGCTGTTTGCTCAGCATGGGTATTTTCAATGGCAATTAATCTGCGAGAGGTGCAAACTTGATCTACATTTTTTAAAGGTGTCTATATTCTTTTAAACATATGTGCTTTTCCCGAGTTTATTCTATAGTACTAGAATTACTTCTATCATCTGCCATTATTTATGGTTTTTTTCCAAAATATTTAATTTCTTTTTATATATTGGAAATATATGCTGCTTTTCCCTTTACGGCTGGTATCAATTTTATCCCTTTTTCTAGGGATAGCTGTAGATATAAATTTGACATAATTAATGTAGCAGTCTTTGATTCTATCTTTCCAAACTCCATAGGCTGAATTTTTACTTGCTTGTACCTGAAGACATTAATATCTGGGCAAGTGTTATCATTAGTACATTACCTCTTGGTACATTATCTTGGTAAGTGGAAAGATTAGGGATTTTTACTAGAGATGGCTTGCCTTTTTAATTAGGCTTAACTTGCCACTATTCTGATTTATCAAAAAATGAAAATGAAATGGCTGATAGTATGGCTATAGACCATAAAATGTGAGAACATAACTCTAGCAGCTGTTTGAGGACAATTTTACTCATTATCAAATACATAAGATCTGTTTTTTGGTCTGTTTTTCTCCCCAGCTGTTAATGTAATTTGGTAAATTTGACTAAAGGAGATGGATAAAATAGAGATACTAAGATCATAGAGTAGTTAAACCTGCTGTACAGAATTGAGTGTTAGAGAAAGTCAAATGGGAAAAAGTTCATAAAATGTAAGTCAATCAAAATAAGCAAGAGGCTAGTCTAAATAACTCATTCAGATTCCTTCTCACTGTAATAAAGAATTGCCTTTTCATGTTGATATTTTCTGACTGCAATTGTCTTTCTGTTTCTTGGATTTTTTTTTCCTATTTTCTACTGAGACATTTTAGACATCAGTGTTAGACTGAATGTCCAACTTCAGATAAGTCAATTTAGGTGAGACAAATCTCAGCTTGGTTGTCTGAGTCGGTAAAAAAGGCAGAACAGTATGTGACTAGAGGTCATTTACACAATGCCCTGTTACAATTTTATGGTTGAGAGTCAGAAAATATTATTACATTGATTGATCTACCTGACACAGCTGTTGTGAAAATGATTACTTATTTGTATAAATAGAAATAAATCCAAAAGATACATTTTACCACCTCTAGTCCAACTAAACTGTATGTAACATTTCTGGTCAGTTTATGTTATAAATAAGAAGATTCTTCGAAGCTTTTCATAGAGGAAATTTGTTCTCCTATCTGGTTTCAGCACTAACAAAATGAAGCAGAAGACAGAAGTAAACCTCCAACTTCCCTCATATTTTTTTACCCAAATAAGACCCATGTTTATAGCCTGCAAATAAAATCTTCCAGTAATTGAAAGATAACTATCTATTTTTCTACATTTATATTTGCATTACTTGTTGAATTCAGAATTTCACAATTATTCACAAAAATTCACAATTTCACAAGTTTGAAGATTAAAAAATGTAGTGTCTCATCTTTTTAATCATTGAAATGGGCAAAACTCTAATTGTGAATTCAAATTGATCACAAACATGTGATGTTTTACTGATTCCATGTTGTGCCTCAGAAGAGAAAAGTGCACACATCAAATTATCTGATCTATTTTCATACTACCATAGAATCATTTATGTTGAAAAATATCTCCAAGATCATCGAGTCCAACCTTTGACTGACATTGTCCACTAAACCATAGCCCTAAGTGCCAGATTCAGTCTTTCTTTGAACACCTCCATGGATGGTGTATCCACCACCTCCCTGTGTAGTCCATTCCAGTATTTGACAACCCTTTCTTGGAAAATATTGTTCCTGATGTCCAAACTGAACTTCCTGTGATGCAGCTTTAGGCTGTGTCCTCTTGTCCTGCCTCTAGTTCCCTAGGAGAAGAGTCTAACCACAACCTGTCTACAGCCTCCTTTCAGGCAGATGTAGAGAGTGATAAGATCTCCTCCCAGCCTGCTTTTCTCCAGGCTAAAGAGCCCCAGCTCCCTCATCCACTTCCCATAGGACTGACTCTCTAGGCTTTCACCAGCTCTGTTGCCCTTCTCTGGACTCAGCACCTCAATGCCTTCCTTGCAGTGAGGGACCCAAAACTGGACACAGCACTCGAGGTGCCAGTACAGAGGAACAATCACTGCCCTGGTCCTGCTGGCCACATTAGTTTTATCATGCAGGTCAGAATGCCATTGGCCTTCTTGGCTACCTGGGCACACTGATGACGTGTGTTTGCAGCCTCTCTCACATCTGTCCCATGAAGTTGCATTTTATACCTCAGGATAACTCAAATGATGTTAAGTAGTGATGATCAGGCAATAGAATTGAGTCTCTTGTCAAAGTAGTCTGAAGTGCTTTTAAACCTTTTAAACCTAGAGCATCAAGTTTCTGTGATCCAAAGCCTAATTTTAATGCAACACAATGGCATAATCTTGGCTCATGCAACCAGGAAAATTGCCAAAACTCTGGGAAAGAGCACTGACAAAACTGCATAGGATAGCACCATGAAAGGTAACAAAGGTGAAACTGCAGAAAAAGTGAGAGAGAGTTATTCAAGGATTCTGCAGGAATAACAAGTAAGAAAAAATCTTTAGGAGAAAATAAAAAAAAAAAAAGCTTTTAGTCCCAGCAATCAATTGCATAATATTAAGCAATAATTTACATTTACATTTTTAGTTTTACATAATTTGTGTTTGTGATCTCTATCCATGTGTAGTATATCTACAGTTATTTGATATTCACGTTCAGTTTCTCCTGCTATCTGGTCTCTTCATTTTCTTCTCCAAATACTTAAGTTCCACAGTGAAAGGGCAATACTTTTTTTGATCAAGGTTTTATACTGAATAAAATAGTTTTTAAAAAATGCAGAAAGACAATCTCATCTGTTTTCTAATTCTGCAAAATAAAGACTGAAATCCTGCTCCCTATCAGTAGAAAAGAGGATATGAATGGTAGTTATTGCTAAATACATTACAACAAATTTCTGGTGTAAAACTGAAGCAAGTCTGAGTTCTGAAGTCTTTCAAAATAACGTTGCTTTAGTGTATTCTGGACACCTTATTTCCAAGGTGCAGGAAAGAGTTTTCTCAGGGTATATACTTGGGAACAAAGAGAAGTGGAATGATGGTAAAATAAAATATATTAAACCATTTTCAGGAGATGAGGAAGAAAAAGGTCTTGATCTCACTCCTACTTAATTATTAATAATAAATAAATTACTCCAGTTAATTTTATCACACTTGAACACAGAAAAGGAATTAAAAGAAACCTTTATATCTGGAGGGGTATGAAGAAAAATAGACATCAGGAATTCAACCCAAAGAGTGTGTTAAATTACCTAAAAAATATTCTATCCTCTCTCAAGGCCTATCCTAAATAATTTGAGAACAGAGATGACATTTAAAAGCAGAAGGGAAGGTGGGCAGGAAGATCACAGCAGAAAAGATGAATTTCTTGTGCTGCTATATAACACCATCATTTTTCTTAATTATTCTTGACGTTTCACCTATTATTCTGTGAGCTCCCTCAGAGCATAGAGGGGGAAAAATGCCAGTTGCTTTTCAGAATAAAATGTGAAGAGGTGCTTACTGTCAGCTTTTGTGGCTGAAGTCTGCCCTTTGATACACAGAATCATAGCACCACCTATCTGGTAACATAAGCTGTTATGTTTGCAGATGTGCAACCCATGGCAGAGTATGCAAAATGTGGGGTGTGGAGAGTATTTGTGTGGAATGAGGCCACTAGGCTAAGCTTGGTTTTATGCTGGAAGAGGAATACTGAAGATATGCTGAAGCAAAGTAATGTTTAAGTGCTGAATTTACCCTTTAAGAATCTTTTTCAAAATTTGTCTATGAAAATAAATAATATGCATCTGCATAGGACATTTAAATTTAATATATTGGAGCAAAGGAGCAAAATTATCTATTTATCATAATGAACAAAACATTCATTTCCTCTGCTCCTTTAGGGTGTTGCTGTAAAACAAGGGTTAAGAGTTGTTCATCAATGTGAAAAGGATGTAGGGGTTGTACTAAGAAAACTAAAGTTTGCATGGAAATATAAAAAACAAAGAAGAAAACTCAAAGCACTGGTGGTATAAAATTTTATATTCTTAATAGGACATTTTCATTTCAACGGGTCTTTAAACTTATTTTGTATACTTCAGTGAATCATTATGTATATGTAAGAAATAAATTGGTAGCTCAACATTGCATCAATCAAGATGATCACTAATATTGAAAAGAAAAAGAAAATTAACTTAATTAGGTTAATACAATTAAAAGTATATGCTTGGGAATCAACAAACAGAAGTCACAACAAATAATTTCACAAAGCAAAATACAGATGTGACAGAAGGCTGACATCCATGGCAGGATGTATTTATCCACCTATTTTTTAATATATTTATTTATTTATTTATTTAAGACCTCTTTCTGGACATATAGTCTCAAAATGAAAATCCATTTTACTCCCTTGAAACTTCTTGGAAATTTGATACATTTTGAAGATAAACATCTCTTCCTTAAATCTTTCCCATCTCTAATAAGATTCATGAATGCAAGATAATGCAGCTATATGAGCAGAGATATATAGAATCTCAGTATCTTCCTCTCTATTTCATTTCATTCCAGGAAAGAAAATCTTGCATGTCAATCCACTATGAATTGTCAATTCTTTAGTATTTTTTGGTCTTTCTTCTCATAAAATCTGCTCTCTTTTCCAATAGTAGGATTTCTCTTGTGCTTCAGCATCTTAACAAATAGTACTGAAAGAGAAAAAATAGCAATTTTCACTGCCTGATGGATAGTAATATATTTAATAAGTCACACTTACTAAGCACTAAGCAATAAAGCACTTTGATTCCATAACCCATTGTTATGATTTATGTTTGATGCCATGTAAATATATTAGATTCTGAGTGACTTTAATATAGAGGTGTGGTGGGTTGACCTTGGCTGGGTCCCAGGTGACCCTGAGCTACTCTACCATTCCCCTTTCCAGCCGGACAGGGAGGACAAAATAAGATGGAAAATAACTCATAGGTTGAGGTAAGGTGGTTTACTAAAACAAAAGAGAAGATTTGTGTGTTCATAAGCAAAAAGAAAAAAAAAGTTTATTCTCTTCTTGCCATCAGCAAGGCATTCCCAAGAAGCAGGCCTTCAGCAGGCATAGTGGTTGCTTTGGAAGACAAACACTGTAAAAAATGAATGTACCCCATTCCCCCTTCTTCCCTTAGCTTTATATCTGAGCTGACATCATGAGGTATGCAATACCCCTTTGTTCAGTTTGGGTCAGCTGGCCTACATGGGTACCCTCCCAGGATCTTGCCCACACCCACCTCTTGATGTGGGGTGAATGTTGAGAGACAGCGCTGATGCTGTGCCAGCGCGGCTCAGCCAGAGCCAAAACTGGTGTGTTATCAAAACGTTTCCTGCTACCAATGCAAAGCACAGCACTTTGAGGGCTGCTGTGGGAAAACAAACTCTGTCTCCAGAGTACAATCTCCAACCCTCATTCCATGCTATTTGCATCATACTCAGATGCCACATAATTTATATATCTTCTAACTGTTCCATTGTATTTATTTACCATTAGTAAAATCTCTTCTTACTAAGACATACAACTTAAACTACATCCTTAAACCATCTCTATATCCAACATACAGATTTGTACAGATTTTGTACATTTTCCTTAACTACTATCTCCTGTCCTTCCACAAATAGTTATTATTTTCTCATTTTATGGGCTTCCTCCACCCTTCCAGATCCTTGACTTGGGCCTAAATTTCATTTTTCATCAGTTCACATAATTTCTGCTACTTTACTTCTTGTAACATACTTTACAGATTATTTGCCTAACATTCCTTACTTAGTCTTCAGCAATCTATTATACCTCTCAGAGGCTTGTGGGTGATGAGGAATCTAATATATACACTCAATGCCATATTTCTTTGCCCAAGAGTTTAGAAGTTAATTTGAAAAATGAGTCCCATTGTCAGATTCAATTCTCCTTGGGGTACCCTTTTGCCAAAAAATGCATCTCTTAAGGCTTAATATGGTGTTTTGAGCAGTGGCACAGCTTACAGAGTAAGTTTCCAGCCAGCCAGTTGTTGCCTCTACCATGGTGAGTATGTGGCTCTCTCACCTTGGCATATATCTTGCCATATTCATGGCAGTGGTCTAAGGTAGTCAATTTGCCAGGCCTCACCATATAGGAAACCCAGCCACCCTCTATTCCAATGAGATTTCACTCCTGTGGCTAGCTTGATGGCAGCACATGTTTCACACTGGTGGATAACCTGAATGATAGACTCTGTCCCTCAATCACAAGCCCGTGTGTATGTTGCATCCCTTCCTAGTTGTTCTGATCTTTCATGGCCCCATTGGGCTATAAATAGCTCAACCTTTCACTCCCATTCTAGGTCTACCTGAGCTAGTCCAATCTTGGTATCCTTATCTTATCTGAGTCACCTTCTCTGGCAATGCTCCAAAATCTCGGCCTTTTGGCCAGTCCATAGTCTCTTCCAGAATTCTTGGTAAATTGGATTTTCCTATTTGGTCTTATTGTTTAAGCAGTGCTACCCCCTGAGTCCATGTAGCACTGGTCACTTGATGTGTTGAGGGGATGTTTCCTCTGAACAATCAGTGCGACATGGGCAATCATAGTGCCAAGAGGAGACATGCTTCTGTCCAATCAACTTCTGAGGCAGATCAAACCCCCTTGTGGTCTGATAAAATCTCTTTTTTTAGTTGGAATGTAGTAGGCTTGTGATCCTTGATTGCCCTGGCTCCAAAACCCTAATCGTTGACCCTGGTTTTCTTCTGATGTTCTTGCCAAATTTTCCATGTGAGAACATGCTCCCCAGCTTCAGAGTAGAGCATATTTTGTGTGGCTAATCCTGTCCAAATGGGTTCTTAACCACCTCAATAGGCACATGATGGTGTCTATCCTACCATTTTATTCCCAAAAACTGGATCTCCTGTGCAGGCTCCTTTACCTTATTTTGTTTTAAGGCAAAACCAGCTTTCAGAAGAATTTGGGCTATTTTCTTCCCTTTCTCAAAAGCTTCTGTTGCATTTCCCTAGACAATGATATAATCAGTATATTGCAGGAGTTTAGAAATAAACACTGCACTTCCGTCCATGCAGTCTGCATCAGTCCATGGCAGATAGTGGAGTTCATCCCTGGCAGGTTTTCACTCATGGGGCAGCTGATTCCAGGTATCCTGGACACCCCTTCCAAATGAAAGCAAACTGTGTGCTGTGCTTTTCTTCCAGCCGGATTGAGAAAAATGCATTAGTGATATTAATTGTGGCATATCATTTGGCTGCCTTTGACTCCAGATCACATTGAGGTTCCAAAATATCCAGTATGGAATGAAGATTTAATTCCTACTTTACATCCATGGTCATACATTGCAATTTATCTTGTAAAAATCACCTGTTGTTGTAAAAGCTCTAAAACCTGAGAAAGAAGGAACTTTATACTGCGATAGATAGAGAGTGAGAGAGAGAGAGAGAGAGATAGATAGATAGATAGATAGATAGATGGATTATTCTGTGTAATGAGAAAAGTAAGGTAATTATGACAGCTTATCCTTGATGTCCTTCAACAGAAAATAATCTGACATAAATATTTAATAGAAGCATGACACAGAGAATTCACACTCTCCATTTATGATGTTTTTTATATGTTATTAATTTTTAAATCATTGGATGTCTACATTTTTTCATAGCAAAGTCTTATAACTTGAGGGAGGTGTTGCCTCAGGCAAAGCACTGCTGTTTGATTTATCTTCGGCACTCGTCTTGGTTTAACAATATGAACTTTTTTTCAGAGAAGTGCAAAGCTGTGTTTGACCCTACAGGGAAAAAGTTTTCTTTTTTAAGAAATGTGTACAAAGTACTTAATAAGTTATGTCACTCAGTTTTACTGTATATTATTTTTTCAGTGACTACACTTAAATTTCTAAATCCCCAGTTCCCAACATTTTAATAAAAACAAGACATTTTTAACAAAGTGTCAGCAGCAAAGTGATCAAAGTGCTATGGGAGCAGTTAGGCAACAGTTTGAGCTTTGAATTTCCTATCGCTTTCCAAAACATTCACTTAAAAAGCATTTATTGAAGCTGAACTGCCTTTATCAGCCTGATCAGAGCTCCATAAAGAGCATGCATGATTCAACTGCCTTTCCAAGCTTTAAAAATATAACTTTGATATATGCCTCACAAGTACAGCACAATAGTTTTCATGCTCACGTTTGTTAAGATTTAGTGCAGCGATTAAAGAACAGAAGGGCTCTTTGGTGGCAATTCTCAGACATACCAAATATCCCAAAGCACAACCTTCTACAAATCAGAGATTAAGGTAGTGACAAAAATTTCCACTTGATTGCAGTTTTTTCCCCTTAAACTTGTGTCAGGAGTGACTATCTTTTCGATCAAATCTCTGAGGGTGGTGATTTTTTTTTATATTTTTACTCTGTGAGAAAAATATCAACTGAGAGATAAAAAGTGACATTTTTTGTGCCTTGTCCAGAAGTCAGTCGATTTACTTGAAAAACTTTGTGTGTGCCTGACCTATACATGAAGTTTCTGACATGCCTCTTGTCAAGTATTGATCATTTAAGACTTTACTGTTTGCTTACTGCAATGTAGCTAATAATATCTTTTTATTTAGTTTTGTGGCTTTGAATTCTTATCATGACCCAGCTGATTTCTCTGGGACATTCTTGCCTCAGCTGGGTAAGTGGCCTGTGGAAATTAAGCCTACTAAAGCACCTTCCTTGGCAAACAGACTTTGTTTTCCATCCATTCACACTGCAAGAGGTTTGCATGCAGATAGATACATTTCTAAGCAGCAGATGCCATCAATCTTTATGACTTTCTGATACACACCATTTCACCTCTACCTCTTGTAAGGGATGGCTGAGCAATCATGTTATATTCTCCTTGAATGACGTAGGACCTTCTCATTCAGCTCACCTCAGCATTTTGTGGTAAATTGCTAGGACTACACAAAAGACAGGACTTTGATCAAGTCTCTTCTTGGTGTCTTTGAGATGGCATTCCAATCTGCCAGACCTTCTCTCTCAACATTGTAGTTATACTGTCATTCTTTCCATTGCTTCTCAATTCAGGATGAAATTACATCTTATTTTCTTAATGTACCCTGACTATTTTCATACAGACTCAAAATGCTAGCAAAGACAATATTCCTAGGTTCACTGGTAAATCTTGTATGAAACTATGAAAAGCCAGTAATATGAGAAAAAAGCTCATATCTTTAGGAAATTTGTTTATATCTCACCAGAGAAACAGAATGATCTTCAGCAGAGTATTTTAATTCTGTCTTGTTAAGAACTCTAGATCTTGCCACCACAAAGATCTATGTGATGGAGTTTCTGAAGCTGACACCAAAGTAGGTTGACATGCAATAGTTCATTTTCTGTAAATTTCAAATGTAATGAATGGAACAATATTTCAGACTTATATTCAGCATTAATTAGGCACAGGTGTCTGCAACAGCTCATTCAACTAAATCTTACAATCTACAGGTAGCTTTAAATATCTGTTTGAACTGGGGTGGGGGAAAAATGTAACAGACTTTGACTTGAAATTCATCAGTCATAATGGCAAGACTCAGCTGCATCAGCCAGAAATACAACCTCATTTGTCAGATTAATTAAAAAAAAAACCCCAAACCCCCTCCCCCCAAATTCTGTAACTTACAATGAGAACAGAGTGAAAATTACAAACTCAGTGTAAAAACTGTGGTTCTAAAAATTACTATTTAACTTTCCTCTAACTCTTTGCTGGCCTATATTATAGACACTCAGGGTCCCTTTACTTTAAATTTGTTAAACTCTTATTCTTTTGTGCATGCCTAGAACTGTGTCAGTTTTATTACAGCTCAGAGTTCAGAGATTACTTTGTAACTCAGTTCAATCAAAACACAAAGCAAGAAATTTCTCTTCCAAAATATTGCTATGTTAGGTATAAAAATATTTTTCACTGTTAGCTTAGCATAGTGACAGAAGTGGACTGTAAACAAAGATTTGTTCTGGTGTTATTTTCATTAAACTAAGCTGGAAGAAAGTGTTCTCATTTCTGTAAGAATGAGACAGTTAAAAGAGCTGCCCAGCTGGTAGAAGGGGCAAATTAATTTCTTTTCCTCACATAAAATTATTTAAAATCACATTCCATATGGGAATAGGTTAACCATCTGGCTATATCTGTTTTATCTGACTAGGGAGTGGTTGGAAAATCTTGCTGGGAAAAGTCTTGAACTGTTATGCATGTTCTAAATAGCTATTCTAAAATTTACCTATATAGACACTAACAGAAAGTTTGACAATTTCTGAAACAGCTATTTTATTTTTTTTCATCCTGTCTTCAGGTGACATCCTAGTCCCTTGCATGCAAAATTATATTTTTTCTCTACTTCAGTGAATCTTGCATTCTTTTATGCACAACTTCAGCAGAAGAGTAAGAAGACACTGACATAGTGAGGACTGTAATCTGCTAGTGAGGAAGCTCTTCTGGGGGAAAACAATCAAATCTAATTCTCTCCATATATGCCATTACCTGAACAGATAGGCAACTGTGTGAGAAGAAGGTCAACCCCCTCACATTTAGACATTATTTCAAAGAAAGCACAAGTGCAAAGCAACAAATTAAGAAGATCTCTGCCCTCAAAAAGTGTTTTGGAATTTCTCACACTGCTTAGCAGCTGAACACTGACTTCTCAAAGTCTGTCAAGGAATGAAAGTCTGCAGTTTTGGGGTTGTATATATATACTAGAAAGTTAAGCAGTACTAGCAACTTTTCTCAAGTTCTGCCTGGGTGGTTGATTTGGCATAGCTTCACTCACTTGCAAAATTCTTCCACCCTCAGATGCCACTGTACATATTTGGAATGGTTGCTAGACTGCACTACCCAAGAAACTCTACCTGAAGAAAAGTCTAACAAGCTGTCTGAAGTCAAAACTACACAATAAAGCATGTTAACAATTAAATATCATAGATACCAAGGCACGAGTGTTAGAGCTCATGTGGTGATCCTGATAAATTTACTAGTGCAGTTCTGGCAACAAGTTAAATGTGAGAGTAATTTTAAAAGTCTTCTAGTAGTTTTGTCTTTTGTGATATCTCTCTATACAGCATTTTCTATGATTTTCTTCAAGCCCTGTTGAACTCACATTTCAGCTCTTTAAAAACAGGAACACTTACAGGCTTTTCTCTTCTACTTGGTTACCCTTTACCATTAAGCTTGAGGAACTCAGTGTATGTGAGATTACTGACCTTTTGTCAAATACAGTTGAAATTAATTTTCTTCAGAAGCATTTGAGGATAACAAACAATCTGACATAACGCACTCACACGCAAACTTAATGCAATCCTAATTTGACCAGGAACTAAGGGTAAAATTAAATTTTAAAATATACAAAAATTGAGATGCCTTTCTTAAGGAGTAACTCCATCTTTTTAGATCTTTATATCAAACTGCATGCTGACTGATTCTGTCTGACACCTGGTGATTGCTTTCTTGAAGCCTGACACTTAACTTCTAGCTCTTGCTGCCTTTCACTTGAGTTGATCTCCTGGCACCTGAAAACCTTGACTCCTAGAATGTTGATAAAGAACATTATTTTTAGAGGTAGGAAAGAGTGAAAGTGAAGAGACTTGGAATTCTTTTGACTAGAAATAACACCAGGAAATGAAAAGTTAATAGTTTCCTCAGCAAATGAATTAAAATTTCTCCTGGTGATTTGAAAAATAGATTCTAAACTATTACTTTTCCGTTATTTCAACATCACAGACTAAAAGTTCAAACTAATCACACTACATCTCTAATAGAAGAAAAGCACAAGTAATATAAAATATAATGGGGAGGACTTGAACTGAAAAGAGGAACTTAAGGATTTATTCACATAATCAATACATTAGTGATAAAAATGGTGCAATAGAAAAAAAAATCCCTAATCATATGAGGTAGATTCTAGCTATTTTTGCAGTGATTTGACATAA
Organism: Agelaius tricolor; assembly: GCF_023055355.1. Lineage (NCBI taxonomy): Eukaryota > Metazoa > Chordata > Aves > Passeriformes > Icteridae > Agelaius > Agelaius tricolor. Next base: position 48,776,715 of record NW_027269267.1, on the reverse strand, counting down.
TAAAAAAAAATTCTGAATGACAAATAATACCTGGAGAAAAGAAAGACCTCATTTACTGCTGATTTTCCCTGGTGAAGCTTATTTTTTTAACTGTAAAATTACATAAACACAGAATTATACTCCTAACCTTGCCAAGGCGTTCTTCTGCCTTATGGAGTGTTGCGATACATAAACCTAAATCCAGTTGAGACTGAGAAATTATTCTTTGTTTGGCTCTGTTCCCTGAGGCAGATGTTAGAGTTGGCACTCTCAAACATGCCTGACAGACACACTCTGAAAATGTATAGCAATCTCCAAATTTATGCAGATGTCCAGATGCTAGAATGCTGATTGAGACATGGATGATGAAGGTTTAGTTTCATGATCCTTCCTGAAAGAAGGAAGTTAAAATCTTAATTTCCCACTTCCATTCAAAAGACATTAACCTTGAGGATATACATTTTTGCTGCGAAAGATCACTGACTAGCTCTGTTACTGAAATCATATTTCAATTCAGAAGATTCTTTCGGTGAGAAAATGTGCACAAAACAGTGTACTTCATTAATCTGGTAGATTATCAGCATCTGAGTGTTACTAGCAATGTGTCATTTGTGTAATATAACAGCATTTAATATAACAGTATTTAAAGTGGGTGATAGAGTTCAGATCACCGTCATATGCTTTATTCATAATAATACTCTTCCTTTCTGCTTTAATGGTTTGTTTGCAAAAAAGAGAACATCTTCATCAGGTAGCTGGATAATATAGTGCAGTTTAAAATAGAGATTTGCATCCCTCCCAGCAAAAGATCTTTGAAGGCATAAATTAAAAAAAAAATAAATATATAAATGATACCAAGTCATATTTGAAGATAAAACCATTAAACAGGTTTCAAAATTCACCCTGTGTTTAACATTTCAAATTGGCCATTGTAGAGAATGTGTTGGATACATCATATGCTGAGATGTCTTTTTCTATGTTTATATTAATAAATTAAACTGTTCTAGGGAATGGATATATGCTCTGGAACTTCAGCATCAATTTAATTTGATTTTATGATTTTATAATTTTATAGTGAGCCTTGACAATTTGTCTTGAGTCAATTAGCATTCTCCCAGATAATTTATGAGTACGGTTCAGGAGTTATGGCATACTTAAGAGACATTCTTAATCATTATTTCAGGTCTGTTTTGTTGTTTTGGAAGATGAAAGAATTCAGTGGTAGGGGCAGAAACACACACAAAGACATTTAATGCCTGACACCTCAATGTCAGCTATTGGTTCTGGAAAAATTCAATATGGTAGTGTAGATGTAGCTTAAAACTGCTGATACACTCTTTAGGGTACTCAGATTTTTGTTTCCACTGTACTACCTGTCAAGTCCTAAGTGAATATATGCTTGTGATCATCTTTGGAACTGATCCTAAGAAACTTGCCAAAATTGACCCAAGATGTCCATTTGTAGATAAAAGAAGACAAGGGAGACCGTCATCTTTCAAATGAAGATGTGATCTGTCTTTCTGAATTTTTAGCAAAAGGTGTGCAAGAAAAGAAAGAAAAGCTTTGCTTAGTGGATGGGAAGTGGAAAATTATTTCATGAGAAAGTAAAAAATCAACAGCATAAAATTGTCTGAAAGGAATAAAGGATTCAGAAACATTCAAAAGGTGGAGAACAGGTGAAAATTCAAAGCATATTTAAGAAAATAATTAGAAATCAGACATGAAGTAATATTATGGAGAATCTATCTGACTATATATAAACATGATTAAGATGGTGATGAAAAGTTTAGAGGACACCAAGTTAATGTTAATTTTCCAGAAAAGAGTGATATATTTCACTTTGATATTTTGGAAAAAATGGACAAAGGATGGTGAAGAAGCTGTATGGGAGGAGACTGGAGCTGTCAAGGCAATAGATAACAAATAAATAGACCAGCGTATTGGCTGGGAGAGCAAGAAGAGGATTGGTACTTACACTGAAGAATGAGTGACAAGGCCTTGACAGAGCTAGCTGAATACTGTAAGTCTTGAATTGGAGCTCAAATAAACAAGAGCTAATATCAGTGTGCTTTCTTTGAGACAAGTCTTCCATTCATGGTGGTAATGTCAGTCAGTTCAGACAGTCCCTCTGTGTCTATATGTGGATGTCAATCATCTATTCAACAAATGCAGATTTTTAATTCTGGAAGTACTGGATTTTAAATCTTTTTTCCATGTATATAAAGACTTGTAAATACAGACATCCCACAGAGTATTTATATCACAGTTGAATTTTTTTTATTAGATTTTTTTTCAATATAAAAAAGAAAGAAATCTAAATGAAATTTTGACAATTTGGTCTATCAAAGAAAACAATTACTCTGTTACTAAGCTACTAAGGTATTTCATTTCATAATAATAATATCATGCTTATTGTAGAGCTTGAAAAACTTGAATTCTAATGTTTTCTGTTTCATCTTTTTTTTTATTTGTTTGTTTGAGTTTTTGTTGGCTTATTGTTAGCTGTAGAATGTTTTCTGTCACAGAATTCAATGTGAAAAAACAAAATCAAAACCTGCACAATACCAGTGTATAATAGAACCATTTACATGCAATTATATGTTTCACTTTAGAATGGTGGTTTTCCTTTCCATGCTTCTCTTGTCTGAACCATATCTTACAGGTGGAAGATTTTTTCATTACTTCTTTAATTCAGTTCTGCAGGTTTACCAAGAAACTCCATTCATAACTCAGGATCCCATTCTGTCACCAGCTAAACAAACATGGAACAGTCAATTCCCACTTTAAAAGTGTGTGGCTGATGCATGAAGATTCAAAAAAAGAGATCACTGAGAGGAAAGGGACCAAGAAAACATGAGATAAATCTGATTAAGGCTCAAAGATGTAGTCAGAGTCTCTCACTACACAATTTTTATCCCATTTCATTTAGGCCACAGACTAAGGTTCAGTGAAAGGTGTAAAGAATGAGAGTGAGGTGGCTTTGTTGCTGCTCACAGGGAAGCCCATGTACAGCCAGGGGTCTATGGAATCAGTCGTCTAAGTACTTGTTGGAAAAATTAGGCCATGGATGGAAAGGTAGTCATTTTAGTTTCAGTGGAGGTGGAAAACAACATTTTAATACTTTAAGGGAGCCAATAAATTAGAAGGAAAAATTTATACAAAGACGTTGGAGAGAAAGATGTCCTAATAGAAAGCTGCAAAGTAAACAATAACCTAGGGTAACTTCTTTCAAGTAGAATGGTCATTACAGATTTGAGTTCCCTATAACCTTCAATCAGACCTTATTTAGAATCAAATAGGCAGGCTAATATCAATTTTTCTTTTACAGGCTAAAACCTTATACATAAACCCTGGAAAACATACTTTCTGGTGAATAGTCAGCTCTTATTTTTTTCCTCATTCACATACATGAAGTGTTTGACTTAACAAAGAATAGGTTATTTGAGGGATAAAAGGAAAATATAAGAAAGAGCATAAGCAGGATAGCATACAGCTCCTAACTGCTATATTTATCATGGACCTCTCTTATATTAAGGTAATTCCTAAGTCAACTATTCCTTTCTCTGCTTTCACAGCAACATCTACCTCACAGCTGGGATTGTTCAGTCTTGCTGGGTAGTAAAACCCTACTGCTGACCTTATGGTGATATGACCTGCGCTGTTCATCGTGACAATCCTGCACTGCTCCTTGTTACCTGCTCATCATTTTTTTTCCCCACCTTGCTTTGCTAACAGCTTTACAAGCTATTCCCATTGTTTATAAATTCTGACTAAGAAATTAAAAAAGCACTACAAAACAATGGTCTTGTAAAATACGAGTTATTCTTTGGTATGCTATTTTTTCTTAATTCAAAAATACCTCTTAAACTTGCCCTATTGTAGGTTTTTTGGGGGTTTTTTGGGTTTTTTGGGTTTTTTTGGGTTTGTGTTTTTTTTTTTTTTAATAAAGGCAGCAGGTTTTGGACTCTGTTACAGAAACCTATTTTCATAGATAAAATGTCCACTCTGTTTGCACACATTTAAATGGCAATTATTCCTGTACAGTGTTACACTCAGAAATGACTCTTTACATGAGGGTATAAGAAGAAACAGTTTCCAAACAAAAAGAAATGGTATATGCAAGAAATAAGCTGAAAGTTGGCTTGCTGGAGCATTTAATTTGTCTTTTTTTTTCCACCAGATGTCAATAGAGTTCTCTTCCTTTTTGGGCTTCCCTACCACTTGAAAATTTGGATTAAAGAATAGCAGAACTTTCATTTTTTCTTTATCCCTGAACCACAAAGCTTACATCCCTATATAACCCCAAAATGATATACAAAGAGAATGAGAAGCAAAAGGTCTGTTGCTAAGGTACAGAATGTTTTTTGTTTACCAGATCAAGATTAGACTCTGTGGGTGCTGAATTGAAATAAAATTTATTTTAAATAGAGCCCTGAGAAATCAATTGTAACCAGCAGTTAATGGCCAGTTTGCAACAGCTTGAGGGAAAGCCAAGGGCAGTTAAAGCTCCAGCAAATTAGTTATTAACTGTGCTAATTAATGGTATTGCAGAGATTATTGCTATCATAAACTGTAATCAATCAGGTTTATCATCGTGTCTAAGGAAAAGTTTGCGAGTAACAGTATCTTCTGAATGCAGCTCTGCACTTCCAGTTATAATTAATATGATAATCTGAGTATTCCAAAATGCTAAATTATACTTTCCCTTCCCAGGAAAATATGATCATGCATATGACCCACAATAATTAGTACCTCATGATAAAATGTGGTCAGATGAAATGATAAATTCAATGGCCAAGGCTTCAGGGGCTTGTCATGATTTATAGGAAGACTGTACAAATAAAGAGGACTAACTGTGGCTGGATTCACTGTCGTATTTTTCCTAGTGATGCAAATTTGTAAATTTGAGTAATTCACGGCTGCTTTGTTGATTCAGTTTTGAAAATTTCAGTGCATATGTAACTCCTACTTACACAGCACTTTGCTGAGTACTGCATCTCTCCTCTCAAGTGCAGTAATTCTCTCTTAATCCCAGGTGATGAACTGGCTAGTTTTTACCATGAGGGAGGTTTGTGAGCCCTTGCTCTAGAACCTGGGTCTGTTACATGGTTTCTGGAAGAATAAAACTCAGTCTGTTTTTTTTTTTAGTTTTTTTGATTTTGCTCCAAATGAGAACCTTATCCAAAGCTTATCCTGTTATAAGTGGCTTGCAGTGTAAATGGCCCTGTGAGAGAAATATGGACAGTAATAGCAATAAAGTATGGACCAAACTGTATGGACAGACATATCAATAAAGTTAGTACAGGTTTACATTATGAAATATATCCATATTTTCAAGTAGATTCGACATGTCTTTTGTTTTGGGTCCTATATTACAGTTGCCTTCTGTTGCAGTACTAATGTGAGACTCCAGTGTTGCAATGTGGAAGGAAGATGGATGCAAATGAAAACTGGGACAGTATATACCAACCCCTTCGTAGAAATAACACCATTAAATAAACTGACTGCCTTTCAAGCAAAGTCACATGTAGGTGTTTCACAGTATTGTGAAGCCAAACAATAGTGATTCAGGGACTCCTCCTTGTCCCCCAAAGCCTAGGGGGACAGGCTGTCTTACTGTCACTATTGAGACCCATCTGTTTTTACAAAATTTTCACAGACTTGCTATTGATCATGTGTTCCTGGACCTAGCTGGACCTAGAGGCTGAGCCTGTGGTCCAGAGAGGTAATTGGGTAATTGTGACTTTTTTTTTTTTTTTTTTAGTCATAGGTCATAACTTCTAAAATAATGAGGAATGGTGTTCTTCAGTGGCTTTTAGGGTAGCTGTTACCTGTACAAGAATGTTTCAGGAGAGAACATGAGAGTGCAAAACCCTTAAGATGTTGCTGGAATGCTGTTTTAGACAGAGGAAGTGATCCCTCTACAGTCATATTCATAGTGCCATTCTACAGCAGTTCATGAGCAATGACTACCTTGAGTTCTGCCCGAAGATACCTCTTGAGACATCCAGGTGGAGTGTGCACAGATGAGAGATCTAAAAGTTATGCAAATTAAGTAATATAGAGGTACAATCTTTGATATTGCTCCCTGGCTCTCTCTTTTTTTAGCAATACAGATATGGGTACATTCAGTCTGGCCTTGAACATGTTCCCACTTCTGCTGATTATGTGGCTTACTTCTAATTTAAATTAAAATTATAGATATGGATTAAAGCTGAAATATTAATAAAGAATGGAAAACAATGGCATAATTATTGCAGAGATGCTCTTGCTGCTTTTTTCTAATTGGATTTTAGATCAAATCCATATTAAACAAAACTATTAGCACTGGCACTTAAAATCTCCAACCAGTTAAAGTATTTTATGAATTATAAAGTAGATGGGATAATTCAAATTAGTATTAATCTTGGTAAACACATGCTTACAAAATGTTGTGCAAACCCTAAGCGAGCAACGATAACTAAGCCCCAAATGTGTGCGTGTGTGTGAGCAGGGTTAGACAATTTGTTGGCAGACAGGTTTTTACTTCCTTAGCAGAAAGAATATGGATTATGGCCATGGCTCATAAACTGTGAAGAGTTAGCATTACTGGATGAAATGAACACTGAAGAGGTGCTAAATGGTTTAGAACAGAACAAAGAAAATAGAAGTAACAAGATTTGTGTTAGTCACCAACCTCACAATTTGTGTGTCTTTTAAAACAGCTATTCATTACTGCTTTTCTCAATGTTTTTAATTATCCTGATATCTGGTAGATATCTCTTCAATTTCTTCTGTCACAGAAACTTGCCAAAACTGATCTTTTCTCACTTGCAGTCCCTAAATCACCTGAATGTCTCCTTTTGTTCATAGCTAGTTCATAGATCTACGACATTTCTCAAAGATTTCTCTAATTCTGATATTGTTAGACACGTTTTCTTGTTTGGTTTTATTGTTGTTCTTGTTATTTTTTTCCTTCAGACATTTAAAATTCTTGAAGAATAATCAGGAGATTGAAACAAGCAAGACCTGCTAAAGAAGTTTGAACTATAAAATTATTATTTACAATGTACATTACAGTTTGGTCGTGATTATTTCTTCTTCTGGCAGTGTAAAGACTTTAATATGAAGGAAATTGTCCATAACCTAATCTCATCATCAATTCACTTTTCCAATAAATTGAAAAGTAAAAGAAATAGGATCAGCTGTTGAAGTAAGCCAATGAGCTAGCACATTGAACATTTTTTTATAATTAAAAATAATTTACCATAATTTATAATGTACTTACATTAACTTGTAGGACATGTATTTTGTAAATATCTTAGGAAAAATTTGGTTTTTAATGGATGAATTGAGTGCAATATTATTATAACAGCTAAGTTTTCCTTGCACTTAAACTGAAATAAATCCATACAAAGGTATTCTACCAATGTTACACTAGTAATTCTTTAGGTAGAATGGAGGCATTTCTCTACTAACCTAATCTCTCTTACTAATAAAAGGTAGAATATTTAATGAGATTAACAACCAAAAATAAATTTTTATGTATATGTATGGTAAAAAATTTTTGCAAGAAACTACCCTGGCAGATAAGCTGTATGTATTGAGACTTAAATTATGATGATTAATATATATTGTGTTACTACAGTGGTATGCTCAGAATCCATTTGATTCTGTGTTCAAAAGGTTTGAACCTTTAGTCATGAGACAGTTTGCTTTTATCTTGTTTTTTTCTAAATAAAGCTTTTTTCTTCAAAGACTTAGAGAATCACTGAATATGCTGAGTTGGAAGGAACCCTAAAGGATCATCAAGTCCAGGTCCTGGCCCCGTAAAAAACCCTCCCCAAGAGTCACACCATGTGCCTGAGACCATTGGCCAAACACTGCTTGAACTCCGTCCGGCTGGTGCTGTGACCTGAGGAGCCTGTTCCAGTGCCCAGCCTCTTCTGGGTGAAAAACCTCTTTCTGATATCCAGCCTAAACTTCCCCTTACACAGCTTCAGGCCATTCCCTCAAAGCCTGCCAGTGATCACCACAGAGAAGAGATCAGTGTCTTCCCCTCCTCTTCCCCCAGTGAGGAAGCTGTAATTGCAATGCCTCCCCTCAGTCTCCTCTTCTCCAGCTGAACAGACCAAGTGACCACAGCCACAGCTCATACAGCTTCCCCTCATGGCCCTTTGCCATCCTAACTAACTTTCATCTCCTTAAGTTTTAAATAGTTACCTGCACAATTTATTTAAAACTATAATGTGGATTGTGTTCTGAAAATATCCAGACTTTTTTTCTTTGTATTTCAGTAGTATGTGAAGATCTTTATCATCCAGACTGTTTGCTTTAGAATGAATGGGTTATTTTTACTCTGAATGACTCATCTTTTCCCTCTCAAGGATTTGATATTTGGTAATTATAAGGCATATGTTTTCAGTTTTCTAGTAAATTCCTTTGTTACCCAATGGTTGGATAGTTTCCAAATTAGTTTATGTGATACAAATTCGAGAATTCAATGTGTTGAAATAATCTCAGCCTTAGAGTTTTTCAAGAAATTATCTGCAGTGTTCTTCTTTGAATCACAGAAACAGGGCTAAACTTTTTAGGACTGGAGGTTTACTTTAATGTATGAAGTATTTGTATACCTTTTTTCAAATTATAATTTTATACCTACATTTTATTTATAATTTTAAATGCTTGTTCAGTATTTTTTTCCCAACCAAAACTAAATAACTATTCAAAACAGAACCTTTCCATTTAGCACATTATCATGATTAGGCTAAATCCCAAGAACTTAGAGCCTCATATAAATATGATACTTCTTGCCAGCAGAAGAAGGTGCAGGACAGAAGAAAAGCTGTTGAAGGTGAAAAGTGAGGGAGGGGAAGACGGAATAGAATTAAAATCGATAGAGTGAGAGGATGTTGGACAAGTGCCAGGTCTGCTGAAGCCACGAGAAAGGCACTCATTGATTTCCTGGGCAATTGGATCAGACCCATTGTCTGATGCTACTGCATTTTTTATATTTAGTAATTGGGAGTTATAGCCAAATTCTCAAACTGATAAATTTGATACCTTCTCATTTTCTGAAACTCCTTGGTTTGTCCCAGCGCATAATTCGGACCTACTGACTAGCTGCCCTCCTAGCATACAGCAAATTTTGGGTTTATATATAGCCTCACTGAAGGCTGTTGGGAAGGAAAACAACTGTGCATTTCCAAGTAGTCCTCTCCTGCATGGATCATTCTTGTAGCTATTGATGATTATTGCCTTGCAAGTGTTTGCTTGCTGCTCCAGCTGGTACTGAAGGAAGGGCTACATTTCTTACCCCATTTTCCCAAGTCAGAATAGCTGGGACTGAGGGTACGGGGGGCCACTTAGAATTTAGAAACCCTTTGCTGGAGTACTTCAAGTCTGCAGTATATGGTGTGAAAATAGGGTATCTGGTTCAGTTAAGATACAGCATAATATTTCTTATTCAAAATTTCTAATTCTACACAAAATTGTCTTTTTTTTTTTTTTTTTTTTTTTTTTTTTTTTTTTTTTTTTTTTCTGGCTGGCATTTGACATTATTTACAATTTTTTTACTTTCAAGCCTCAATTTTCACAACTTGCCCTGCCTGAAATGCCTCATTTTAAGCTTCATTCTCCCATATTGTCCCCACATCTGCTGGACTGCATGTCACCTTTGAACTAATGAAGAAAGCTGCATTTCTTACATTTCAGATTGGACAGAGAGCAGCCATTATAATCTTCTGTTCACTTGTAAGGATTTTTTCTGCTTTTTTTTTGGTTTTTGTTTTTTTAAACTCAAATTTGTAATGATTTTTTTTTCCTTTGCATGTTTTTAAAAAATATTTATCAACATTTATTGATTAAGTGGAATGTTAATAAGCCTATTATGATTTAGTTACTTCTTACTTCCATTGCTTTCAGTAGGACTTCTTATCTTATTGAATTTTGAGCCTCTTTCAGGAAGGTTATCTTGAAAACAGAAGGGCAAGACATACTATAACTTTATTTATGGAGAAAATGTAATGGCTCTAAGAAGCCTTTAATGGGACCTCGATGCTGCAAACAACAATGTAAGAGTATTAACTATGCAATGGAAAGATGTTTCTGTGCTGCAGGCTCAGTGAATCCTAGATGAAATCTGTTGTGGATACACTAATTATTAAAATTATTTACCAAGCTTCCTCTGTACTGAAAGCTACTCTGTGGAATGTGACAAGGGACACAAATCCACAACTATCATAGTTGTATAAAAGTCTAGTCTTTGGTAAATTTCAAAATAAGAAAGACAATAATTCAGCACATGTATAGGTTCAGAGGATGAATTGAATATGAAAGGAAAGATGTGAACTCAGTGAGCTGTGAAGATGTGTGACTGTCTATAAATTTATTATGTGCATCCTTTAGCCTACAGTAGTTTGATCAAATGAATAATATACTTGTGAGTCAGATAACTGGATTACCTGTGTTCTCAATGGAAATTTTAAATCTCATCTGAAGAAATAAACTCTTTCACCCAATCTAGGTCCTATGTCATTCAAGCAGTTTTACTCAGAGAATACAGACACAGGAGTGCATATATAGAAGTGATTTCATATTTGGTTCCTATTTGTATCTATTTTTCACAGAAAGAAAATTGCTTGTTTGGTATGACTAGTAATTTGGTTTTACTCACACAGCCACTTCTGTAAACAGGAGCTGAAATTCTGTCCCAGTTGGGAAGTTTCTGAGTATCTGTTGTCAGCTACTGGATATTTTGAACTCTGACTGATGTTGTGGCATCTTAGCAGCATACAAGAGCAGCTCATTGCCTCATAAAAAAGGGCTTTAACCAGAAAAAAATATATCAACATGTTAGCTTGATAGTTAAAACTGTCTCTAGGGCAGTGAAAGATAGAGACTTAAATTGTCTCAGGAAACAGAGTAACTTTGCTGTGAACACACTCTGACATTTTGCCTTCTTTATAAGAGAAGCCTGATTTTAGATGCAACCACCATATTCTCGGTAGAATTTGGATGTGCTTGGGTACATGAGGGCAGTGGCTGTTCATCAAGCAGGCATACATAAATATTTTAATTTCCAAGGACATGATTACCACAGCCTGAAACAAAGCCAAAACACAACTGTAGGCTTGCAGGAGATTTTTCAGGTAAAAAAAATGCAAGCTGCTATATGATTTAAAGCAGCTCAAGGTGCATGTCTAGCATTTATCTGCAGGGAAATTTTTTGTGATAATATTAGATTATTTTTCAAGCTTTAATAAATATGGTTTTTATTTAAAAATCTGAGCATGTGCAGAAACATATTTATGGATAATGAAGAGTCTGAAGTGAAACAGCAAGTTCTTGTAAATAAGTAGCTCCAATGGGGTGCAGATGAGAAGGGATTTTCAGCATTTCAATGAATGTAGTGTCTTCTTGTTTACCTTTATATCTCAGCTTAGATTATTCTTTATTTATCAGCTTAGATTGCTTACAGGATTTTAAGACCTTGTGTTCTTCATAGTCAATTCACTAATAACCTAGCTAACTAAACACATCTACCAGAGCTGTGTTTCATTGCTTAGCTCTATGCATGAATATCTGTAATATGGTTTGCCATACTTAGGAAAAAAAAGCAAAAACAAAAAAACAAACCACTCATCTAGCAAGCTAGGACTACAACCCATTCATTCTAGAAGTTATAGGAAAAGCACAGATATTATAGAGTTTAATTTCTTTGATTAAAATTCTTTAGGTGTCAAGTTATCAGAATTGTAACTTTCAAAAAAAAAAGATAAATTTTCTCTTTATTAGCCAGAAGCAAGATTGTGACACAAAGCCTGTTTTTAGCATCTTCCTATTTTGCAATCATCTGCATTATATAGTATGTTTATAAAAACAATCTATAAATTATTTGACTTAGAATTATTGTTCAAAATGTACAGCTTATATAGTTTATCAATAGTTTCCATTTTATTTACTCTCAGAAGAGCCTTTAATTGCAAGAAATTCTTCCTTAGAAGTGCAATTCATACTACAATGTCCATGTGTGCCATGCTTTCTAGAATATCTTGTTGTGCAGGATCTCCCACAAAATCCTGGTATTAATTTTTATGATAGATACAAACAAGCTCAACTGCATGTGATCTTTGTATTTCAGTGAAGATGAAGAAATGTTTTCCCCCAAGGCTAATTTTTGGAGTCAATATTCATCCTCTTGTAAATTGTCTTATTCACCTCAGCAAAGATCAATATTTCCTTAGCGGATTGATAAGATTAAATTCATCTGGTCTAACTTTAGCCTAAGCTGTATCAAATGCACATATTCTTATTTCTAATATTGTTTTTCAGAAATTGATTGCAATATTCTTGGATAGCTAAGTTATGATGCAAGGAAATTCTGATAAAATGTGAACTTGTCATGCAATATTTTTTATATATTATGGAGCAGATCAATTTTAGTATAAAACACATAAGCTTTAATAACTTTGTTTTAGTGAATCTAAATTAATGTAAAGCACTTCAAGTTAAAATTTCTGTCCACACTATTAATGAGACATTGTATCTCACCTTGTACATCCACATGCAAAGAAACAATTCTACATTAAATAACTCAAATTTTTATTAATCCTAGAGAGTAAGAGTACCTTCAGTGTACTGAAGTTGCTTAAAAATGAAATTAACAAAGATGCAGAAGTTTGTTAGAACTGATCATGAGTTGTATCTGTATCTTGACACTCCAGGCACAGTGAATGATGAATGCTGCCATGTACTCAAAAAATGAAGAATTTTAAAATCACATTTAAATAAAGGATGTTTAGGATTTTACTAATTCTTGAAGAATTAAAAAACAAAAAAAACCACTCAAAAATACCATGTGTGGAAATGCTGCTGTTATCCAAAGGATGCTTATATAGAAGTCAGAAATTACGTAAACTTTCTGTACTCTAGAAATTTCTTTTCTATATGATCCTCTGTGCTTTGGAAAATCCAATTTTCAGTATGTCTATTGTAATCAGAAAGTACCAGAAATCATTCTTGTCATTCAGCTGAATGAAAGGAAGAAGAAACAATATTTTGCATGTAACCACAACTTTCCCAAACCTCTTGCTTCTAATCTACTTTAACTAAACCTTAGGGCTTTTTTTACATTTGCTTTTGCTCTTGTCTTATTAAACAGAAAAATAACAGGGCAGAGTAATCCCACTTAAAATATTGAACTGTTCTTTAGCAAAAAAATAAGAGGAATGCTATTTGATGGAATCAGGTGATTTATCTGTAACTTCTCACCCCATTATATCTCTCTCCTTTAATTAAATAAGCTCCCTGCATGACTCTAAAATTACTAAATGAACATTTCACTAGTTTTTTGCACCTACAGCCTTTGCAATCAAAGCTTTTTTAAAAAGACAATCTCTCACTTCCTGAAAAGAACCACAGCTTAATAGTGGAATATGGTTGCTGTTGTATCACATATTGTGCAGCAGTTTCAGTAGGGATAGAATAGGATTGGGAATGCAGGTAGCAAATTAGATTGATGTGTTGTCCTCGACATACTGGCATTTTCATTTCTGAGGCCTACCAAGTCCAAAACAAAACCATTTTTTATACTTGTTCAAAATCTCTAGAGAAATGACTTCAGGTGGTCTCAGCCCAGTTTTTCATGTACAAGAGGACACATCAAAAAAGCTGTCTTGATAGTAATTCATCACTTTTGTCTGTGGAAAGCCATGGGATTACAGCACGGAGGAAAAAAAAGGTACTGCTAACCATATTTTTTTCCCTCCAACTATATGTCTCTGGACCATTTTGTATGAATATATGAACAGACATGTCAAGAGAGGCAACGTAGATCATGTCTTCATGATTATCAGGAATTGTTTTTTAATTCACCTTTCCTACACCTTGTCTCTGACGGAATCTAAATATAATTAAGCAAAGTCTCAAGGTATGGAAGGCAAACAACAGGAGCTATAACTTTAAGAGAAACAGATAATGAAAAATTTAAGTCACTAAAGAACACTGATGAGATGTTAAAAATGTAATCAAGCAGCATGTCATTGTATATGCTTTAATTCCTTTTAGCTCCTAAAATGACCTTGGGAAAATTAGAACACTTGAAAATGTTGCATCTTCAATAAGTTTCTCTCTCAATTTAATGAATGAGACAAATTATTATATTCAAGTATAAAGAAGTCTCTGAGGAATACCTATTTCAAGAACATTGTTCAGTTTTCAATGGTCACACAGCAAAGTACAAAATAGTGTCGAATGGCTGTTTTTATAATTTCTATTCTTTCAGTCCTCCAGAACTTATTCCATATAATTCCAGTGAGGAGTCATCATACTGACAAGAATATGCAAGTTGTGGGATTGTGAACCCCTTTTGTCATTTTTGTATTCTTCCTTTGAGACAAAAAAATGACTAACATAGACAAAAGTGAGACAATGTAACAATTCATTATATATCTGTTGGAGAAAATGAGCTCAACTGGTAATAATACAACAAACGTTTAGAAAAAAGATAAATATTCTATAGCAATTCCATGAAAATATTTATTCTAACTGAGCCTATTAAGTTTAGAAATAGTGCAATCCTCTTCTGAAGTATGTGACTATGTGCAAAATGAAGTAATTAACATCCTATTTATTAAACCTTGTTTCCAATAATCATGATACAGGCAGACGTCCTAAACTGATACTGATGCTGTTGTTTTGGAAAACCAATAATAATCAGGTTTAAAACAATCTGTGACTTCATAGGGATACTGGGTGCCCAAATGTTAGTTTTTTATGCTAATTATTATTAAAATTATTATAGCTAACTATTATTAGTAATAGCCAATATGATCTGTATTGAAAGTAACCTCCTACCTTGTCTGTCCCCTCGGACAATACTTATATTAATGTCTTCTGCGCTCTGACTTCCTTTGCAGCCTGCAGACAGCATATTATAGCACTCTATATGAGTCTGTAGAGAGCTGCACTACTTTGAGTAGTAAATAAAGGCCAGGAGAAAGAGGGCAAAGAATGGTCTAAATTAAGTTTTTCTTATTGCTGAAACGTATGTGTTTGTATAACTCACCCAAAAACCTCTAAGGAAACAGGTAGAAAATCTGTTACTTAGCTTCATAAAAGAAGGCACCTGTACTCTACCTGGGTTCCTTCGTCCTAATTTCTAAATACCATTTTAAAAAACATCTGTTGTTTCTAAAAAAAAAAAACAACAAACCTAAAATACCAAAAAAACCCCACCCCAGTAAGCTATTCACATGACTACAAAAGCAAAAAAGTCTTCACAAAAAATATTTTCTGCATGAAGTCAGTACAACAATACAACCACAGCTATATAAAAAAGGTACTACTCTCAGATAGACAATATTTCCATAAAGTGGTGTCCTAAATTTATTTTCTGTGATAGTAAATAATGAGTAATTTTATTTATATTATTCACTCTAACTTGTTTAGTTTGATGTCTATGTTTCAGTACAGTTGGACTATAAGCAAGGATTTTCAAGAAGGAAAAAAGCCTAATAGCAAGCCTAATAGCCTAAAAGAAGCCTAATTGCTTCTTTTTCTCCATGTCTATCAAAATACATTTGATCTTATGAGGCATGGTCTTCCACAATAGTAAACATAAGCTGTTGTTGTATGAATAGGCATACTATTGGGTATTTTAAATTGAAAATCCCCTTATAAGATATGAAGACAGAGGCTAGAAAAGCAGGAGGGGACATATAATATTTTTAAGTGAATAAAACCATTCTATAATCTGATTTCTAATGAAAATTAGAAAACTTGTTTAAAACAGGAATTCTTCACAAATAGGACATCTATACTGCTATATACACTTTTCAAATATTTTTAGCTTAGTTTTCCAGTAGAAAAAGTAAAATGGAAAGCTTGATTTCTGATCAAGACTTTGTTTAACAGGTTCAACATATTGTAGTTTCTTACAGGACTTTTCAGGATTCATTTAGACTCATGCAACATTCTCCAAGGATAGAAGTTAGAAAGGAAGAGCCTTTTTGGTTCAACAGGAGAACTTGAAATTAAGCTTCATGAGTATCAAAGAGAATTGATACGAGTTGTCCAGTTGCAAAATTTGGCCCATAGAGGAGAAAAGGCTTATGAGTCATTTAAATAATTACTCTCTTGAGGACTGTAGATGCACAGAGGATGCAATATCCAAGTGACCTGAATGAATATATTTCATTGTGTCTTTTCATTTTGTTCTTATAAAAGATGGACATGTCGACAGAAAATCAGACCTCCTGTCATATAAAATACAATCTTTATAAAGAAAAAATAAAAGGAGAATGATTGAATGATAATTCTACACCATGCCACAGTGTTTAAAGCCCTACAAGGTCACAAAAATATCTGACCTCAAAAGCAGTTTATCTTAACAGGCAAGAAATAAGATAAAAATGCCAGGAGCCCGAGGTGAATGAACCAAATGCCCCGAACAAAAGCCGAACATTAAAAGGAAGTATACCTCCAAGTTCTGCCCTTCAGCCAAATTTCTGGAAGAAAACCCAGTGCACCTGAAACCCCCTTCCCACAGCTGGGAAACTTGTCCAGAAGAATACTGTGAAGGACAGTACCAAAATTCTTACTAAAATCCAGATAAAAATACATCTATTACCCTCTGGGAGCCTGGTCCAGTTCTGTTTAAGATCTTCAAAAATGATCTGGGTGATGGGACAGAATCTACCTTCAGAACATTTGCTGATGCCACCAAACTTGGAGAAGTGGCTGATATATTAGAAGGTTATGTTGACACCCAGAAAGATGTCAATAGGTTGGAGAAAGAGGCTGACAGGAATCTCATGAAGTTCAACAAGAAATGCAAAATCCTTTACCTGGGAGGGAGGGAAACAACTTCACGCATCATATTTTGTGGGGCAGAGGTCTAGAAAGGAGATTTGCAGAAAAGATCTTTTGGGAGGCGGATTACAAGTTTAACAGGAGCCAGCACTCTTCCCTTGCCATAAAGAAGGCTCATTATATCTGAGGCTGCAGTAAGCAAAGTATTTCCAGCAGGCAGAGGGAAATGGGTCTTCCACTCTACGCAGCACTGATGGAGCCATAGCTGAAGTACTGTACCAGGACAAGAGTGCCATGAGCATACTGGAGAGAGTTCAAAGAAGGGCCACAAAGATGATAAAGGTGCTGAAGCAACTTTTTAATGAGAAAACACTGAAAGAGCTGGAGCTCTTTAACCTAGAAGAGAGAAGGCTCAGGGGGATTTGGTATATAAATACTTTAAGGGAAGGTGAAGATAGGACAGAGTCAGACACTTCTCAGCAGTGCTCTGTGACAAAACCAGACACGATGAACAGAAAGTGAATCACAGGATGTTCCTTCTGAACATCAGAAGAAAACATGCTTTTCACTGTGAGCTTGACTGAGCTCTGAAACAGGTTATGGAGTAGAAAGGTTATGGAGTAGCCAGCTTTGGAGCTATTCCAAAGCTGTTTAGTTATTGTCCTGGGAAATTTGCTTCAGGTGGCCTTGCTTGAGCAGGGTGGCTAAAGCAGATGGCTTCCAGAGGTCCCTTCTTTCTCAGCCCTTTCTGTGATTAAATGAAAATACTTTGTGATATATATTTTTTGTGCTTGTGCATCAGCCAAATGAATGACTGTGAAATTTTCCTCTGCACCCACTTAATTCTCTAGAACAAAAGTTCTTTTGGCATTTAACCTTGGTTATAAAATGTCTTTAAGCCCTTGGTTTACCAACATATATCCCTCTTAGAATTATTTCAAAGAAGTCTTGAATCTTGCAATTTATATTGGTAAAAGAGTTTAGGAACCAAAAAGACCTCTTTAAAGCTAAGCCAGCACTTTAATGTGAGTGGAATTAAAGAACACAGGGTCTGGTCACATCTATTTAATTCTGAGCAAGTATGCTATTGCAGTCTCTAGAAGCTGAAAACAGTAGAGGACTCATACTGAGAGGCCTGGTAAATTACAATTGTGCTAACATTCTTGGGTAACAGATATTGCATGACCCCTGGATGATATATAAACAATCAAGATGATTTAACTCTGAAGTTGGAAATATTGTCAAAATATGTCTAAACATGGTTCACTGTGAAAAGAGAGGTGTTGCTGAAAATACCTCTCAGAATTTAACCTAATCTGCTGTTTGCAGCCTATGCCTTTTGAAGAATAGAGGATGCAGAAGAGCAGGGAGCCCCTATATAATGCTGACATTTTTTGTCTACCTATAAAGATGTGGACACATTCAGCATAAGGTATGAATGAAGATGACTTCTAAGCAACTGGAGCGTATCTTACAGTCTCAAAAATATTTTCTAGGAAGTGATGCTGATCTAGGAGTCAAATAAACTAAATGACATAAAAAGGTCATTTTCCATATCGAATCTAATCAATAGATTAGCCAAATCAGATTTTTTTTTTTAACTTAAAAAGGGACATCACTTTCAAAAATTGCACTGCAGTCAAAATACCGGATTGGCACTTATATTTTTGGGACAACCACAGTTAAACTAACTGACTGTACTCATTCATTTGAATCTCTTTTTTTTCATTTGGATGATATTTTCACACCAGTGAAAACCAAAGAAAAATACAGTGAAAGAAAACCAAAGGAAATACAGTGAAAACAAAAACCTGCTTTTAATTCATAAGACTGTCCATAGTTTCAGTGGTATTTTAAGTGAACACAAATATTGGTGTATATTTTCTAATGTTTGACCCCTTTCTAATTTCTGATGTGTTATTTGACTTTCAAGTGTATTTCATCACCATCTGAAAGAAAACCTTGATTGAAGGCCTTAAAACACATTTCTTTTGATTTACTATCAAATGCATTTTTATTAACAGATACTTCTTGAATGTTATAGACAAATACTAGCTATGAAAGATCTTCTTTGTATAGACAGTGTTTACTGCAAAGCATTTAGTTTTGACTGCCTTTCCTCTTAAATAGGCTATAGATCAAAAGAATGTACCTTAACATTTATTAGACTGCACATTTCCAAAAGTTCTCTGTTTGTTTACTGCTGTGTCATCACCTGTTTTTCCTTGCTGTTCAGTGACTTAGCAATAGTTTCATAATTTTTATACAATGATGAAAGATGAATGAAATTAAATAAAAAAATTCACACTCTACATGTTTTTAATCTTTTGCTTCCCACTGAGTCCTTATGAAAATATTGCAAGGACACAGGCAATTGCAAAGAAATAGTCAGGCACCTAGTGGCATTTAACATACACATTTTAGCGGTCTACTGCTCCTGAGATTTTCACTTCACAAATCTTTACTCCTAAAGATAAGTAATTAACTGCTGAAAGAACTCGTGATCTCTGTTTTTCTTTTTTTTCCCCTGTGGTAGCACATAATAAATAGCTTATTTTTATTTACATAGTTCCCATGCTGGCACAATTAATCTATTAGATTTATATCTGGGATGTCATTTCTGATTACTCATTCTGCACTAATTGGATTTCAGGGCCCTCTATTGGTAAATCATTTTTTCTTTGTGTCATCTTTCAAAAAGTCTTAAGTATGTGATTCCCCAGTTGGTCAGGAAATCTAAATGCTTTCTCTAAACTATCATTGGAGGGAAAAAGAAATCTAAAAGTTGAGACAAGAGATAACTTCGATCTACTTTATGAAATATTGTTGCAGAAAATATTTTACTTTTATTTTTTCTTCTTTATCCTTTCTGAAGATACAAGAAAGAGGAAAAAAATAGATTATCTAGCTTGTGATACTAGACTCATCTTACATATTGTCAACAATGTGATTCAGTTTACGTGTGCTGAAGTGAGCATAGCTGGTGTTATAGATGGTATTATAGAGTCAGAGGGTTTGTGGGTATTTTTGGTGGTTGTTGGGTTTGTTGGCTTTTTTTTTTTTTTTGATTGACACTAGAAAAATTACTAGGCTCACATTATCGGAGGAACTTGAGTCCCTTGGTGATTAAGAAGCCATTTAACATATATTTATCATTCTGCAGTTCAACAAATTTACAGAATTAAGATTTTGCGTGACTTCATCCTTTGCAACTTGTACCAGAAAGTCGAAGTCTATTAGCATTTGCTTCTGTAAAGAATAAGCCATTACGAATTTGCTCATTGCTAATGCAATATGCTTGGCTTCTAGGACATTACTGTTCTGGCTTCTATGACTATGAGCTGTCTGTTTTATGCTCACAGCAAGCCAAATTTTAAGTCCTTACTCTCTCACAGAGTGTATCACAGCCATTGGGAGATTTTACAGAATGCCAGCTTCATGATTTATACAGCAGTATTGCTGGCTTCAAAAGATTTAAATTTCAACTCAGATGCAGGTATATAGGTACTATTGATCGAGTATGTGGATATTGCTTATTTGACATTAGAATTGGATCCTGACTGTCTGCTTCTGAAACCCAGGCCATTCTCTGATATAAAGTTTGCAGTTTCTTACATTCCAACCTCCTATTGGATGGGTCTGAGTGGAGCTCCCTGAATTCATCTAAGTAAGCAGATGGTTATCTATACATTATTGCCATGCTAATCAAATCAGCAAATTTGAATTTTCTCTGGAGAGACACTATGGTCTAGTCATTTTTTTGTGTTCTGGTAAAACACAGAGATGGCTGTCTTCTGGTATTTTAAAAGGAAAACTAGGCTGCTTTTTAAATCCAATCCTATTTGGGTCAGATTCATCAACAAATGTATTACAGATTGTGTAAGAAATGTGTGTTTATGCAGATAAATTAGTCTAATGTGCTTGAAAACAAAAACCAACAATGTTTCTAGGAAGTTTTTAGACATAAATTCTTTTTAGGAGAAAAAATGTTAGGAAATGTTAGTCTTACGGTGAAAAGATTGGAGGTTAAGGCTAAGGATAAATGACCAGCTTTCATATTAGAAATTTTACCTGAGTATTTTCTGCTGGGAGTTTTTACTGTATTCATAAATTACCTGGGGAAAACAAGCAAAAAAGATCCAACAAAAATCCCAACAACCTTTAACCCTGTCAATAATGAGATAATTATGTGGGTCAATCCCTCTCATCTATTTTTTCCCTCTTTCTTTCTCTCTCTCTCTCTCTTTTTCTTCATGGACCCATGATCTGGAAAATTCTATGCAGGACCAACAGAGGACCTATTGACTGGTGATCCTTTCTTGTCTTTCTCCCTTTTCCACCTTCATTTCTCTTATCTTTGTGTTGGCAAAGTGCAGCTGTCATATTCTACATCTTACTCTGTACTGAGGTTTGTTGTGAGGACCAGGGAATTGTTGAAGTGTGTTGTAGAAATTAAGGGCTTGTTAGCTGGAGACTAAACAGTGAGCTGTTTGCTGGAGTTAAAGCTATTAAGAACACAGGAATTCCCTGACTCCTGGACTGATGTCTTTGTTCAGCCTGATGAGAATTTATAATCCACTCTACTGAGTGAATGGTGACAAAAGTCCCACAAACTATTCTATGTTTTTATGATTTAGGAAGGAAATTCTGTATCAGTAAAGGCAAACTGCTACAGGAATAATTAACTGTTGCTTTATGGAATCAAGACAACCACAGAGGACAGAATAATAATATATTATTTTTCCCCCATTTACTATGTGTTACCATACAAACAGACCAAAACATAACAACCTGTAGGAAGTTTGAAACCTCACATTGCTGTTTATAACACTTGCTCTCTTGAAAAAATGGAATAAGTCACAAGGTTGGTGCTGATTTTACAATGGGGCAGATAGCTCTTGTCAGATAGCTCTTCTTGCTTTCTCTCTCACTCCTCAAGGCTGCACACTTTCCGAGAGTTAATGCCCATGTATTAATGTATTAATCCTCACTGACTTCTAAACATACATGGCCAACACAGGATGGGTCATCTCAGGATTTTTATATTTGACAAGGCTGCAAAATCACCCTAGTTTCTAATTTTCAGAGCTTCTGCCTCAACAACAGCTTCTTTTCAATATGCTATTTACATTCTGTATCTGCGGAAAAGATTTTCCATGGCTACCACTATGAGCTAAGCAAGTTTAGAAGTATTTTAAAAATATTCCATTAAGTCAAATGCTTTTAAATACCTTCCTTAGTATCTCTTTTCAATACTTCCATATAATAGGGTAAGTGGGCCTTTTCATATCAAGTTTACTGTAAATTAGCCAGATGACCAAAAAAAAAAAAAAATCCATACTTTCTATCTATGCCAGTACTTTATACTTTAGAGTAACTTGACCCTTTCAGCATATAATATATGCAGTGTAGTAATAATGTATTTTGGCTCGACTTATGTTCTCATTTAACAGATATTCCTTTCAGTTTGGATCATTAGTTTTATATCTCCTACAGACTGTTTCCAGAATAGTGTGAAAGTTTTGAGCATGCCAGACCTCATCATATTAAAGTAAAATTAAAGAAGAATGAAAATATGAATATTTAAATTAGACAAAGCCTTCATGAACTGCCAGCTTTTTCCTAACTGCTGTAGTTATAATGAACAATATCATAATTGACTTAACAAATTCCCTAGCTTATTGCCTTACTTGCCAGTGAAACCAACTCATGTTAATTAGAAGTTTCAGTTCTTTTTTTTTTCTTTTTTGGCAGATTATTTTCAATTTCTTCCTTTTTCTTGGGATTTTAAGTACTGTTAAAAACATAAAATATTAAAATTTCAGTATTTAGTTAGTGCATTATCATTTTTAGTGAATAAAAATAATGCAAACTTAGTAACTTTGAAAAAATGTAATATACTCTAAGACAAAAAAAAGGTATGACTGGAACTTTTTGAAGTGTTTTTAGATTTTCAATGAGGTGAAAATAGAAAACATGTGAAAACACTTTTCATGAAAATAAACTTTAAAAATATCATGACTGGAGGTGGAGATATGTTTAGATCATCTATGGATGTAGTTTCATTCTTTATGAGTAGATTTTAATAATTTTATTCATTTTATTAAAACTTAGAATTTGTAGTCCTATGAAATGGGTTTTGTGGTGAGTTTACTTTAAATAAAACATCTATTAAAGTTAAAGTTGAGAACGGGTCTCATTTCTATTGCAGTTAGAGTATCTTTTTTTCTATATATTCCATTAATGCAATGAATGATAGCACAAAAGTGCATCTTGTTCCTGAGAGCTTTCCAGAACTCATTTCCTGAGAATTTCAAGAGAATATTCTATGCTAGCATTTTAATATACTTAAATATTTTAACAATATTTACTTTTTTTTTTCCTGGAATAAAATTAGATAGAACAATTGGTGGTAACCTGAGAGATGAAAAAGTTCTATGCTAAAGTGTCACAAAATCAATCATTGGTTTCAAGTTAATTTAAAGTTTTTCTAAACAAAAAATTAGTCTGAATTTCAGTCTAGTAAAGATAGCATAAAATAAGTAGGTTTTCTACATGTCTTATGGAATTCTACTGCAGAAACTGGCATAATTGTTGAGTAGTGGTGTTTTTGAAAGATACCTCTGCTTTTTATCCCCACTAAACAGTGACTGAAATACTTTCCCTGGGAATGGCAGGTCTGGGAGGGGAAGCCTTCCCTGGGAACTTGGATGGCACTCACAGAGACCTCCTGGCGCTGAGTGCCCTCATATCAACCCAATGTGAGTGTGTTTTTGCCTAATGTTCTTGAGTGATCCTTCAGCTTTTGGGTGGAGTGACACAATCTGCTGCTACCCCTGAATAAGAAGTTTCTATGCTTGAAATCTTCTGAGATTAGCTCAGCATGGTGCTGAAAATGCCAAGGTTGTGGTTTTGATCCCAGTATGGGCCATTCACTACAGAGATGATCCTTGCTGGTCCTTTAACAGTCAGAATATTCTGTGATTCCATTGTGAGTGTTCACTTTGTCCATCATCCTTGTCCATGTAGTAATGATCTCTCCAACAGGCACAGTGTAAATACTATAGGAAGTGATAGTTTTGTCCGGTGGTTTTGGTTGTGAATTAAAATTTGTCTGAGGTTGTTATCTGAATTAAGATTTTATAATGTACCTACATGACACCTTCTCTGAATATAAATGCTGAAATAGAAAATATTATTTATATGTTTTGAGCCATTACACATTTCTAGGAGTTACTAGATCTATAATTTTAATTACTAGCATTTGAAACCATAGAAATTTGCCAAAAAGGCCACCTGAATGTGTTGATTCCTAAGAATTATTTTAATTACTATGGCTGTTTTTTTCTAGTCTATACCAATATCAAAGCCTAACACATGCCTGAGTAGAATTTTTTTCTTTAATCAAAATTGTCACTATTCATTCTCACTCTTAATTCTCCATTTTTTAACATGTTAAATCATTTGGGTGATATCAGTGGATGTTAGGATCAAAATATACTTTAAAGTTTAAGTGATTTTCCAGTAATGAAAGAAATCTGTGCTAGAGCTGAAGCTCAGATCCAGATATCAAATTTTACATCCATTTCCAAAATATCTGGTTGTTCCTGCTGTATTACAGTCAAGCATTTAACTCTGTGGTCTTGGAAAACCAGATATTATAAGAAGTTACATAGATTAGATGGAATATATTAGAATTTTAAGTAATAAGAAAATGGTTCATAAGTAGGAATAGATTTATGGTTTAGACCAGCTGCAAATTACATTCTGCCAGACTCTGTGAGCAAAGACATGAAACATACCCTTTGGGAATAAAACTGTTCACATGCTAATGTATATTATTCTAGTCAAGTTGTATGTCAGAGGTTATCTGCTTGTAATTAACATTTTTCTAGGTTCAAAGAGCTTTTTGTAGTGATGATATATTTTAAGTGAGAGGAAATGAAAAATAAACCATCTATCTAGGGAAACATATTTTCATTTAGTGTTAAATAAATGGGACATGAAATGCCAGAAAAGATATAGGTCTCAGTGCTCTCTCTATACCCTCACCTTGATTAGAAGTTACCAGGTAACAGAAGATCTCAACACTTGAAAAAATCAAAGGGTTGTGACAGAACAATGGAAATAATTTCCAAAGAAAGAGAGATTTTTAGCCTTGAAAATTTGTGATGAGAGCACAAGGACAAATCCCAAACCCAGGAGAGATGGCAAATGTAAGTAATGAAAAGTCTCTAAATTCATAGATTTTTCTTTTAGCTTATTCATCCTCATACACCAATAAATGGTGAAACCTTTTCTATGTTATCCTTAATAAATAGGACATTACAAGGAAAAATGGAGCAAAAAGGGAGCCTCTTTCAGGCACTTCAGTTTATAACACTACATAATAAAAAAATATGCTTGTATGAAGTTGATGAAGAGCCTTTAGATAAAGTGTGAAAAAAACTAATTCCTATTTCTCATGCATGTTCATAATACCTTGATATGTAATCTCCCAATGCCTTAATTTTATATGTACACAGGAAATCTCACAGGAAATGGAGCCTTTAATGATTCTCTCTCCCAAAAACTCAAAATACAGCCTCTGAGGAAGAATGTTTTACCGAAAGCCGGAAGATGTGTGTAAGGACTACTGTCTACAGGAATTCTTCAGAGGCTGTCCTTTTTTCCTTCCCTTTTATTAACCACAAGAGTGTTTATTAACCGGCTATCTAAGCTGCACCAGCAATATTAAGCACCTAAATATTAAGGAGGAAGGTAAGCCCTCCAAGTCTTAAAAATAACCAGTAGAAGCAGATGAATTGGAGAAAATTTGGGACAGAAATGAAGAAACTAGTCAAAATTAAGAAGGAATGTAAGAAAACAACTAGTAGAAAAACAAAACAGTTCAGAGCCAATCAACTGTTCAAGGACAAACTTGCAAATATACCTAAAGAATCATCCCTTTAGAAGTGTATTTCACAAGCTAGCATTAGCACAATGTAATACTGAATTATAAAGATTTCCATTCAAATACATCCCTGCATCTACTTGAGTACAAAAGAAAGAAAGGAGTACTGTGAACATAGAATTTGTGCCACTGCCAATGTTTATATGTTGCACAGAATAACGGAATTATTTTTTAAAGGGGAAGTCATTATTCCTTTAGAAAAGATTTTAAAAAGCATATTAGCTTGTGACAACCATACAAATTGAAATGATTTTCTTATCACCACAAGCAGATACATCTGCAGTCAGTTATCCACTGATACTAACTCATGCATCTCAACTCTAGTCCGTGGGGGCTGCACCTAAAGATGAGAATGCAATTGCATCTTCATGTCAATCTTTATTCTGTTATCAGAGACTGCCAATGAACACCAGGTGTTTTGATGATTTCTGTGCTATAAATGCTTGTCCACTGGGCTTTGACTTCTGCTGGTGACTTGTACTGCACCTTTAGAGGAGCTGCCAGATGGTGACCTTTCAGTCCCTTATCAGCCTCTGCTGTGTTCTAGCCTATGACTTGGAGGTGAAAGACCTCATATAGTCTTATGAACCATTGCAGTCTTCACCATATAATATTTTTTTAATATTTCATTGAACTTTATGCCTTGCTGTAGGCTGCAAGAAAGAAAAGGCAAAAGGAAAGCATAAAATACGACAAAAATGCAGGTATGGGCTAAAAAAATGTTCTTTTAAATTTTTATCACTTTTAAAAATTTCCCAGTGATAAAATTTCATTAAAATTTTGTTGCAAGAAAATATTTTTGTAGTTTTACTTATTCAGTGAAGACTGGGGGTAGTACATTGTGTTTTGGATATGTATGAACTTACCTAATCAGATTGGAAACTACCCCTGATACCTTGGAAAGGAAAATGGGTGAGCAGGAGACATAAAATCCCCTTGAACAGCAAATGAATTTGCTGTATTTATATGATGTGAGAAGGTGATACAGGTCTGGATACATTAATACATAAAAAATAGAAAATGTAAAAGAAAAAGAAAAATTAAGAAAATATTTTAAGATCTCTTAAGGACTTTATGTACAGCTGAATTCAACAATAGATTTATCCATCTTGTCTCTTCAAAGCACTTAATGGTTTAAGGAATTGATTTTACAAACAAGATGATCAAATATATGAGCTGCTAATAGTTCAAGTACAGCAGAGATTATGAGAAAATGGGTTGGGTTATTTTATATCAGTAGTTCTCAAAAGAGGAAAAAATTAATTGTCTTAAAAAGAAAAGTTATATCATAAAACTATATGAGTGATTTTTCCATTACATGATAGTTTGTCAGAGCTTAATCTTTCACAATTTTGATGTTTGTATTTGTGATAATTACTTTATACTTCTCTAGAATCTGTTGAAAGCAATAGCTTTTTTTTAGGTAATGATTCATCTCATCTCATCTCTTCATGAAGAAGTCAAAAATACTTTTGGCTTACATCATTAAAAAAACCCCTTGTTTTTGTTTTGGTTAGAAAGGAAGTCTGTAGTGAATAGCTCAAATATTGATATCAGCATTACTAAAGAAAAAACAAATAAATTGGACACCATCATTTGTGCATTTCTCAATCACCAGGAATTCTCACATCATTCTCAATCACAGCAGACCATGCTTTGAAAAAGCAGTAACATCACTGAAATTGGAGGAGTAGCAAAATACCCCACCTTTCCCCTACACTTTCCTTAGCATTCTCTATTGTGTCGTACTCCAGGTGACATCAACATTGCAGCTTCAAGGGCTGTTTGCAATTATACTCACAATCAAGATTGCTTTCTCTGCAGATAAATCATAATCGTATGAAGACTTTTAAAAAAGAAACGAGACGATTCTGGTAAATACCTGACCTGTTGGGTGAAGATGCATGAGACCAGGTACATTTGCTCAACAGAGTAAGAAATACGGTATAAAGCTGAAAGTTATCTCTTTATCCCAGATATTGGCAGAGAGACAATACAATTTTCCATTGATCTTCTTCCAATTTTCCAAGCACAGATATACTTAATTTCATTGCTAAGCAGAAAATGCCCCAGTTGTTAATATCGAATCTAACCTTGAGTTTAATATTTGTGCTTGTTAAAAATTGCATATATTTTAAACAAATATATTGCAGAATTCAAACACCAACAGATAGAAACCTAAGTAAATGTTCAAATATATGTATTTAGAACTATAAGATGATTTTGAATATTTTTTTTCTGAA
Organism: Agelaius tricolor; assembly: GCF_023055355.1. Lineage (NCBI taxonomy): Eukaryota > Metazoa > Chordata > Aves > Passeriformes > Icteridae > Agelaius > Agelaius tricolor. The sequence goes on along the minus strand of NW_027269267.1, from coordinate 48,748,749 downwards.
AGACCTTTTTGCCAAATTGAAATGTATCGTAAGGTTATGCTGATTTTTCCTAAATTATATTTATCTCAGTCCTGAGAACTGAATGCCTGTAAATATGAAGAGTTTACTCCTCTAATATTTTTGGTTTAATTTAATGTAAAAGGGAATGCTTGTGCAATATGGCTAAACTGAAATAAAAATATGTTTTAGTTTCAATAAAACACACAATATATTTAAATTTATGTAGTACTTTTTAGGAAGAATGTATCTTTAGTTAATCGTACATATTTACAACTTACAAGTTTTATGATTACTGATACCTTGAATTTTTTCAGTATGAAAGAGAATTTATGTATACATATTAGAGACAAAAAAGGAGAGAGAGAAGCACTAGAAAAAAAGATGTCCAATAATCATTGTTGTATTCATTTCCCTGTTCTCAGACAGCAAAATTTTACAGTTGGTAAAGTTCACATGTACATTTAGCCTTTAATTTTTCCTGTCTGAAAATAACAGCATATCTATCTAACTTTTTAAAACATGCATGTTTTTAATTTTGCTAAGGAAATATAGCTCTCTGTCATCTATTGTCACATTTCCAAATTAGTATTGCAATACAGCTTATTAGGAAAGAGAGTGTTTCATTATGAATTAGTTTTATCAATCCGACAATTCAATGTACTTTTAAAAAATTTTGAAAGTATTGTTTAGTTATGTTGGGAAAAGTGAGAACTGCTTTGTCTCTTTTACTCAAAATTATATGCTGCAGTGCCATAGCATTTCTGGATCCCAGATACAATATGGTCTTTCTAGTGAAATGAGGTGCAAGTTATTATAAGAGCATGACACAAAGCTGATTTAAGTATGATTCTTTTGTTACATCCAAATTACAATTTGTAAAATTGAATTCTTACACCTTTAGCCATCTTCAAGAGGTATAAATTTAGTTCTTAAAAAAAGATTGTATCAGGGGAAGTAAAGTAGTAAAATATTCCAAGGATCAACTCAAAGAAAACCTTCTTACAAACTCAATGGTGGAAACTTATTATGAAGATTACTTTTCCATAACATTTGCCTTTTCTTGTAAATGTATTATACCTGACAGGCAAGCCTCTCAAGGTTTTGAAACCTTTTCTCATTTACTGTGAAATCAGTAGCAGTTAAGAACATTTTTAATATGATAACATGTGTAGTAAAGATATGGAACAAATGATGCTATAAAATCCATGCTTGAGATAGAAAGCACAGAAACATTAAAGGTCATTTTAAATACTGACGAATAGACAGAAATCTGGATGCTGTTGATTAGAATTTGTCATTCTGATCTTTTACTCCACAAAGTAGAAAGAAATGAGGGATCTTACAAAAATAATAATGTCAGTTTTAATATGTGGAGAGTAGTAAACTGCTTAAAACAAACAAAAAAAAATATCAAAAGGCAATGTTAAATTTTACAACTGAGCATAAATAAGTATACTTACACTTACATGTGTGGATATATAAATATTTCTACAACAATTAAGGAATCACATACCTGTGTAAGTTAGAAAACTTAAAAATCAATCCAATTCTAAAATTTGATATCAAACTTTAGTAGACATTCATTAAGATTACCCATGGTGTTATTCAAAGCAGTTAGTCTTTAATAAGTGTATTCCAAATTAGCTGTGAGTGTGCAATGCCACAAAGCTGATAGTGTTAATGCCTACAGTGATAGTCACTGAAGATCTAAGTTTTTGAGGTGAAGGTAGTCAAGGTTGAGAGTTGTTATATTGATGGGAATTGGACCCACTTCCACTTTTATGAGTGCAAAAGTCTTGGCTTTGGTCATGTAAGTCAGCCTCATTTTCCTCCTTGACCACGATAACTTTCCTGGGAGTAAGTGAAAAGATAGGGTATGATCTGTCTTAGCATCATGTAGTGGGCTGACCCTGGCTTGATTGCAGAAACCCATCAAAGCTGCTCTATCACTCCCCTCCATAAGTGGACAGAAGCGAGGAAATAAAGTAAAAGATTAATGAGTTGAGATAAGAACAGGGAGAGATCACTCACTAAATACCATTATGGGTGAAAGACACAGCTGGGGATCATAATTGAATTTATAACTAAAAAAAAATCAGAGAAGAACAATTTAGAAGTAAAATAAATGTCAAAAACACTTCACACTTCACCCCCACCCCTACCTCCTTCCCAAACTCTACTTCCTCTCTCCCAGCAGCACGGGAGCACAAGGAATGAGAGTTAGAGTCAGTTCATCACTGATTGCTCCTGCTGCTGCTCAGGGAAAAGCATCTTCCCTCTGTTCCAGAGTAGGGTCTGTCCCATAAGACACAGTCCTCCACAAATTAGTCCAGTGTGAGTCTATCCCATGGGTAATGGTTCTCCACAAACTTTTCCAACATGGGTCACATTTACACAGGATGCAGTCCTTCAAGGATGGACATGTACCAGCACAGGTTCCCCATGGGGTCACAAGTCCCACTAGGAAACCTTCTGCAGCGTGGGCTCCTCTCTCCACAGGACTGCAGGTCCCTGCCGGGAGCCTGCTCCAGGATAGGTTTCCCATGGGTTCACAGCCCATGTCCAGGTATCCACCTGCTCTGGGTTGGATCACCTCTGTGGGCTGCAGGTGGATCTCTGCACCTTCATTGACCTCCTTGGGCTGCAGGAGCTCAGCTTCTTCATCATAGTCTGCAGCATGGGCTGCAGGGGATCTCCACTCCAGTGCTGGGATCACTTCCTCCCCCTCTTTCTCCAGTGACCTTAGTGTCTACACAGATATTCCTCTCACATGTTCTCACTCAGCTCTTCTCTGGCTACATTTCCTCCTGTGCAATAACCCTTTTTTTTCTTCTTAAATCACAGAGGTGTTGCTGTCATTCCTGACTGACTCAGCCTTGGCCAGTGGCTGGTCTGTCTTGAAGCCCTCTGGCACTGGCTCTGCTGAGCATGGAGAAATCTTCTAGCAGCTTTTCACAGAAGTCACCTCTGTAGCACCATAATTAGCAAATCCTGGAAGATAATACAGGAAGTCAATAATGGAATGTTATAAGGGCAGTATTATAACTCAAAATAAGCATCTTGCAGAAATTATCTGAAATTATTCAAATAATAAAAAAATGGGAAAGGTGTTATACTTGGAAAGGAAAAGCCAAATTAATAGGTCTTAAATGTTCATTAATATGTCAGTCAAGAGAAATACAACAGGAACAATAGGAAGGTGTTAGGATCTTCAGCAGAGCATGTACAAAAAAAAAAAAAAAAAAAAGAAAAAAAAAGAATCTTTCACCAGAAGGGGGAATGCTCTCAGGGAATGTGTCATCTAAAATGTTGATTGTAAAATGATACAGAAGTTCTCCCCTAAGGGTTTGTGCTTTCTTGCTTGCTTGCTTGTTGCCTCTAATTTTGATGATTGTGTAGACAAACCAGAGAAACCTGAAATATTAACCATGAAAATTATATAAAAAGAATTTGTCAGTATGTTAATGGCATTCTTTTCTTGATCTAGAAGAGGAAAGCAGGTTGTTTTATCTAATAATGGTCTTCCAAGTATTGCATTTATTGGGGAAATAAACCCAAAACCAATAAAAACAGTGGTAGCTTTTGTGCAGGTTAGAAGACGTGATGATAGATTTAATATATATGGAGGCAACTCTTTATTCCTAAATTTAAATATTATAGGGTTCTGTCTTCTCCTTTCTTGGACATGACAAGCCAAATCCAGCCCAGGTCTCTGCATCCTGGTTTTCCACTGCTCTTTTCAAGTCAGAGAATTTTATTCCAGGAATCAACCCATTTTTTGCTGTTACAATTATTGTGATGAGAAGACAAGTGTGAAAATATTCTTGTGAAAATAGCAGAGTAAACCAGAATTTTTTTTCCATGCACCTTTCCACCGTATTAATATTTTAACTGCCAATCCTTTGAAAATTATTTCTGGTGTTTTAGTGCGACTTTTATGTATTTTCCACAGTAAGTAGGCTCTTGTGGAATGGTACTCTTCTATAAAATATGTAAAGTTCATAAGATGGTTCTGATTAAAAAAAAAAATTCCTACATTACACTAATCTATATCTGTGTGTATGTTAGCTTTGCCTACTCATTAAAGATGTTTTCTTGCAATGTCTAGACAGACAGAAGAGGTGCTAAAAAGCCCCAAGGTCACCTGGAGGTTATACTGCAGTTCAGTTGAATTAATCCTGTGCCTAACTTAAGGATTTTGGACTCTGTGTACATTATTTTATAATTGTCTGCAAAACTCCTCTCAGTTTCAGTTATCGTTTGGTATGAGTTTACAGAAAACCTTCCCCTTTACTCAAGTTTGTACTATTATATCACAAATTTAAGTTCCCTGTTCATCATTGTTTCTCCAATTAATTTTATTTTGTTTAGATATTATATTGAAAAAATAGAATATTAAATTATAATTAGCACACAGAAAATACTTTCTAAAGCAATTAATCTCTTTGGCCAGGCATAGTGAACTTGGAAAAAACTCCTAATCTAATTGTATTGCACCATTTAAAACCTTTTTACAATTTCATTGATCATTTGTAAGCAGGTGACAAAAAAAATCCACAATTTTCAAAATACTGAGGGAAAATTTTCATTGTTTGTTAAAATATATTTTTTACTCAGACAAAATGTGTAAATAATGAGAAAATAGGTTGGAAATACTTTGATATGTCAGGAAAATATGTGTGTATACTTAATTTATTTACTCCGAGGTTTTGAATGTGGCTATAGTTTTACGTAAGAAAAGGGAAGTAACCTCTTTATCACGTTGGGCTATATCTGATGGACACTGACATTTTACCACTGCCACTAGGAAAATGGTGTACATTAGAAAGCTTTTACATGAGCAATTAGGAATTTTGATGGAATCTAACCAGTGGAAATCCTTCTATTTTTCTGGTTTTGTCTGGAATAGTAATTTTCTTCATAGTAACTGGTATGAGGATGTGCCTTGGAGATTTGCTGAAAACTTTGATAATGCAAGGATGTTTTAGATATTGCTGAGCAGTGCTTACACAGGGCCAAGAGTTTTTCTGCCTCTCACCCGACACCACCAGCAAGGACTCTGGAGTGCACAAGAGTTTGGGAGGGGACACAGAAGGGACAGCTGACCCCATAGAACATGGCATCATGGTCAGCACATAAAGCGGGGGAAGAAGAAGGAAGGCGGAGAATATTTGGAGTGAAGGTGTTTGTTTTCCCAAGTCACTGTTGCATGAGATGAAGCCCTGCTTTCCTGGAGATGGCTGCCCGTGGGAAGTTATGATTGAATTTCAGGCTTTGCTTTGCCTGTGCACACAATTTTTGCTGTAGTTATTAAACTGGATTTGTCTCAACCTGTGAGTTTTCTCACTGTTATCTTCTGATTCTCTTTCCCATTCCACTTTAGGGAGTAAGGAAGTGACAATGTAGGACTGAGCTGTCCCCTGTGGCCAAACCACAATACTAGTACTTATATATGTCAAAAGAAACTCTTTAATATTTGAAATCCAAATCTTGTAAGTCTTAGCATACAACTCTAACTCCTATTATCAACTTGTTACATGCAAGAAATCTATTGATATATGACCACAGCTAATTGTATTTTACTGTGCTCTAATTCTGGTATCTTTTTATTTTTGGTGTTTAAATAAAAATCTCATTCTGTACTGTATGTAGGTGCCTTGGAGTATCCTGTATCCCAGTGAACAGGAAGGAGGCTTTGGGACAGTTCACAGAAATTGATCTGGGAAGTGACAGTACTGTAAACTTAGGAAATCTGGTGAACTTGGCATACATCCATACATCTCTCTATATAATTGCCCGTAGAACTGTAATTTTGCAGACAATGTCTTGCCTATGTTAACAGGAAGATTGCTGCTACTTAGTGTGAGAAAGGCCAAAGCAGTTTTTAAAGCACTGGTTCTTGGCCAGTATATGTTTTCATTGCTAATATTTTATGATATTGCCTGTAGTTTTTAATTTTATACATCATATGAAGACTTTGAAACTACCCTATTGGGGTGATACAATATTTTGTTTTACTTGTAGGTAGGAAGACTGAATAAACTAGAAAAAAGTTCTGAATAAACTAGATTTATAGTCATAATGTATGGATATTTTTAATTCAATAAAACTGCTGAAGTCTTTATGAGAAGAAACATTTAACTTAGGTTAACATCAAAATATTAAACATTTAATAATGTTTATAAATAATAATGAAATAATCTACAAAAGTTTTCTACAGGGTTTTTTTTCAGTGCAAATTTGAATACCAGAGGTTTTGCTGAAGTGTAATCTAGGAAATCTGTATTAAGAAGACTGAAAATTAGCAGGCAGACAAATGTTAGCATAGTTAAGATTGTATTTTAGCTCTTTCCTCTGAAGTTTAGTAATATTGAATTCTCTTCTGGGAACTGATACTTACTGAAAAAGGAGGAGAAGATAATTTTAGCATTATACCCAAGTGGCTGGGCATTTGATTTGAAAGTGTAAACCATTTTCCTTACATGATTGAAAAAGTACTAAAACCAAACTGATTTTATCTAAACCAGCTAGTTCTTCCTGAAACAAAGTCTCTGTGGAGAATATGTTTAATTAATGTTTAATTCCTTCCAGCTCTCAGTAAGTTTTAACCATTACACTACATGGCTTCCAATTTAATCTTAGCTTGTCTATAATATTTGCAAGCACTCAAAAATGTCTTTTTTGTATTACATTTACTATCCACGTGTTTTGTGGGGTCAGTGGTTGGAGACAGGGACAGCACACACACCCCAAAGTTCCATGTGACAAAACGTCCTCAAGTTTATTCCGCCAGCTCCTTTTACAGGAACTCCAATTACAGCTGTGATTCGTTGAGGTCTTAGCCCCATCCAGCTCTGTGGCCAATGGTACATCTGCATTTAGAGCTAAATGACGTTGGCTGAGAGCACTTGTGTAGACTGAATCCAACCTATCCTTGCTTACTGACTCCAATGCCACATTTTTGGTATAAACCATGGCATGTGCTTTAAATCCTCATTTTTAGGCAGTGGAAATTCTGGTGAACGGAGACTCAATCCCTATGTCATGTTAGATATGATTTCAGATTCCAATTTCTGTAACCCAAATATATACAGTTTGGGGCCATGTATGCAAAAGAAAATCTCTGGCATTCTAGTATGTATGGCACACAATCAGCCACCTGTGGAGGGGGCTTTCTGCATGGATGTGTGTCATGCTGTATTACTTGGCCTTGAAGGAATTACTCTTTGAAGCAGAGCATTTGACAATGTAAAGGTGACCCAGGACACCCAGACATTGTTCTATTAGATGATCCCGACTACCACTCCTAGATAACTGTAAACAGATTTTAAAGGATCTGAAGTTTTACCCTTGAAAAGCCTTACTGGAAACTTCACTCTAATTGACTTGCCTGTAGTTGAATTTTTTTTTTTTTTACAGATAAGAGTAAAAACCATCTGTTACCCCATCAGTCCATTTCAATGGTACTTCTTTTAAGCAATATTTCTTAAAAGGATGGAACAACTTGTAAGGCAAGTTCAGTATGTACACAGAAAAGAAAAATGGCACAGATGGAAATGTAATTACCGTTCACCTGCTGTAAAACAACATCAAAAATATCACTACAAGCAACATTTGCATTTCATTTATCCCAAATTCAACAGTGAAATGAGCTATTCATACATATAAAAATAACCTCAAAGAAAATACTCTCCAAAATAAACCCTACAAAAACTCCTCTTTAAACTCATTTCTGCTTCTTTGTACGGTATCTGTATACATATAAAAAATCCCCCCTAATCAGAGATACTTTGCATTTTCTCCCACATTTATTCTTTGTCTCCCCAAAAGGTTCCAATAAAATAAATTTGGAGTAAGTTTTACCAAATAGTTGGACTTCACATCTGGCTTACAGTTACAATAGTTTTTATGTAGACGATGATAATAACCATATATGTAGAAATTTGGCAAAGGGAACAAAACATATGGATATAAGAATTTAGCCACATTAAGCATTTTCTTAACTTTATATTCCAACTTGATGGCTTTCACATAGTATTTTGTATTCAGGAAAAACTGAATCCAATTGATAATGTCAATTCTTTTATTTGAAGGCTCATCTTCGCAACTTTATCCACTTAAATTCAGAAACAGTAGGTGACTGTGGAAAGAAAGCTTGAATTTAGGGAAACTGGAAAGAGTGTGCATGTGAAATGTGAAGGTCTGTATAGTTTCATATGCTGATTTTGGCTGGGATGGATTTAATTTCCTTGCCAGTGGCTGGTATGGGGCTGTGTTAGATTTGTGCTGAACACAGGTTTGATAATATGGAGATGGTTTTGTTATTGCTGAGCAGGGCTTACACAGAGCCCACGTCTTTTCTGCTTTTCATACTGCCATGCTGACAAGGAAATTGGGGATGCACAGAAGGTTGGGAGGAGGCACAGCCGGGACTGTGTCTCCTCCCAAACCTCTGTAAACCCAAGCTGACCAAAGGGATATTCCAGACCAGATGGTGTCATGCTCAGTATTAAAAGTGGAGGGCAAAAAGAGGAAGCATCAAACATTTGGAGTTGTGGTGTTTGTCTTCTCAAGTCACCATTACGTGTGATGGAGCCCTGCTCTTCTGGAGATGGCTGAACCCCTGCCTGATTTTGGGAAGCAGTTTTGCTTTGCTTGTGTGCATGGATTTTGCTTTCCCTATTAAACTGTATAACTCTTAATGCAGGAATTTTCTCCCTCCTGATACTCTCCCTTATCTGACTGGTGGGGGAGTGAGCAAGTGGCTGGGTGGGGCTTGATTTTTTCCTGTGCTTAAACCATGACACATCATGAACTAGAAAGAATATAGGTAATAGACAGATAATGGAATGGGTATGGCTTCTCAATTAAAAAGCTTAAGCCTGAAAGATTTTCATGTGTTCAAAACTATTTCTGGAGAACTCAAAATGAGAAATGTCATCAATAAAAGTTAAATGAAATGTGTCAGTTTACTTTTAATTTCTTTTTCTTGGGGTTTTTATGGTGGTTTTTGTAACTGAAGGTGAAGAAATGATTTTTTAATGGAAATATTAAAAGCTTCTTAATTTTCCAGGTCTTTAGGGAAAATATTGTTATTGCAGCTGCCAAACATCTAGTCAGATCTCAGTTTTAAATAAAGAATGTAGGGAGAAACTTCAGAATGTCTTTGGTTGACAGTAAGAATTTAAGCACAGTGCTTAAGATGAACCTTCCTAAGCACTTTTTGAAGCATGATAAGGTCTTTTGAGAAAACTTTTTGGACTAAACACAAGGGAAAAATATGTTGTCTGCCCAGAACATACACATGATGCACTATTGCATAGGTCCTAGAATCTAGCAGTGTGACTTTAATGAAATGTTACATTCTTGTTTTTTCACTCTGTTTTATTTTGTTTTGGGTTTTTTTCTTTTTTTTTTTTTTTAATCAGTAGAGTTTTTGGAGGCATACAAACACACACCACCCTCTATCTTTGACCAATCTATAAAGCCATCTATCCATCCATATATCTGTCTAAACACCTGCATAGTCATATGTGATATCTTTTTTGAATTATATCATGTATTTTGATAGATCACAAATGTTAACCAGAAGTCTTCAGAGACCTATAGCACTACATTGACCATGTATTTTTTATCAGATACCAAAAATTGCTCATTTAATTACTAATAAATTATTTTGTGCATGATGAAACCAGCAAAAGTTGCAGAAAGAAAATTTTCACTTTTTTGAGCTTTAAAACTCCTCTTTCTGCTATTATATCTGTTATACTTGTCATCTACATTTTGGACTCATTTTGAATGCAATATATTATTCCTTTCTGGACTTATAAATGTGAGATTGTGTTGATGCTGAAAGGCTAGTAAACAAAGAAAGTTGGTGAAAACCAGAGAGAACATTGGCATCATTAGGTTTCCTAGATGTTAGCAGTATGAATAAATTAGATGTGCCTTGCAGTCTACATTTGCTTCAGTATTGTGTTATAATCTATAGAACAGTATTTCACTGCTGCATGAATAAAAATATAATTACTGTATCTATAAATGAAATCTGAAAATAAACAGGTATTATTTCAAAACATATTTAGTGCTTAATTAAACTTTTTTCTTGTTTACCTAGAATGCAATCTGTATACATTAATGCATCAATATTTCTTAAAATGCAATTGTGCTGAGCACTGAACACCGTGCATCAGTACTAGCTAAGATGTATCTACAATGCGAAATAAATTCTTAGATAAAACTGCATGCAAATACATTTACGAAAATGTGAAGATGTTACTGTCATTTTTACTACTTGAACTTTTCATTTAAAGCAGCATAGGATTTCTTAATTCATCTAATGAAATTAATCATGCGTACAAAGCTTTTTTAAGTTTAGGTATAAGTCTAACTGTAAGTCACATATTAAAATGAGAAATGCAAACAGTAAATCAAAAATGCAAAATTTAGTGTATGCCTTCAAGACTGCGACTATTGTTCATAGTAATGACTGCTGGAAAACCTAAATGTTTCAGTATATTCAGTACAAAGGCGAGCATTCATCTTTAAATGTTAAACCAGTCCACGCTCTGCATTCATGAATCCTCACAGTGTCACTTCTGAGCACATATTCCGATACTTATTCAACAGCTATTTATACATGAAACAAAATATGGTTTAAAACACCTTGCACAAATCATATTAAGTGGAATAGATTCTATTTAATTTTAGATACTACACAGTCAGTGTGGATATCTCCACTAGTCCCTTGTGGCTCCCTCAACTTTGTGTAGAGAAGTAGATGCTGGTAAAGGTGTTATTCATATGACTAAATAGCAATGTTAGATGGAATTATTTCCATTCACAAGTTCTGCATTTTTCCCTTACCTGTAAAAGAAGTATTTTTTTAAATGTAGATATCTATACTTAAAATGTCTAAAGTAAGATAATCTAAATCCTATGCTATGTTTCAGAATGAGAGAACTGAATCCAGGTTCAACTGACTCTCCCCCATTCGGATTTTTTTCCTGTTTTTCCCATTCATTCTTTGGGATACTTGTTGAAACTGTAAGACCTTTCTTTAAATGCACTCTAAATGGAACTCTTGTGAAATAATAGAGGTTTCTATTTGGTTTTAGGGGTTGTTTGCATTATCTTCTCTTCTCTTCTCTTCTCTTCTCTTCTCTTCTCTTCTCTTCTCTTCTCTTCTCTTCTCTTCTCTTTTCTCTTCTCTTCGGAATTGTTTGTTTTTTTAACTTAAAAACTATGTCCTCAGAACACCATATTTTCAGGCCAAATACGCCATTATGATAAGGTGATCTTTCTGGTTATGTAGTAAATGCCATCAGAATAAATTGTGTCAGCTGATGACCTTGGATTACCTTTTAGAACCATGCCATATCTTGATTCAAATACTTCCGAGTCTTCAAAATTCATATTATATGTAATGGCTACCTACAGTATTAAAATAATGTGTTCTGCACTACATATTTTTAGCACTGTTAATACTGAAGTGATAATCAGAATTGATTATGGTGACGATTATGCTAATCAATAATAGTTGCTGTCTTTAGCATTTCAGAAGTTTGCATTATCTAATTATATCAGCCATAATCATCACAGGGCTCTTTGAAAGCTTAGTCCACTGGTAAAAAGTGGACCAAAATTTTTAAGCAAAATTATGTTGCTCAAACAACAACCTGAGTCAGTCTTGATTTTTCCACTTGTTATTTCTAAAAAAGCAGTAATTAAATGAAAAAAAAGTATATTATAAAATGTCATTTTTTTGCATATGAGCTTTCCTTTCTAAAGTCCAAATAAACAAACAAAACCAGAAATTAACAAGCTAAAGACACTTTTTAACTTTCAGTCTTCATCAATACATGTTACCATGTGCATCAGCAGAAAATATCAAATCCCATATGAGTGTAAAAAAAATAGTTGCTTTTCAGTTTTGTTTAACAGTCCAATAGTTAACTTTATAACTTTGCTTGAAATGTAATATGTCATCAGTCCAGTAACCTGGCTCAGAACACACTAAATATATCCAAAAAGGTGAATTTAATATTTGCTGATAAATGCTAAACTACGCTGCCATGGATCACATCTCTTAAATGCAAGAGTGCTGATGTTTCTGTGAGTGAAGTCTAGGAAGCATAAGTTGGTCCTCCGAAACGTGAGAACTTAAAGTTTACACTATGTGATTAAAAAAAATTGCTTAAATTCTGAGTCTTCCTCAATGTATTTCTAAATTGGCAAAATTCTTCTCTGTTGTCTACACTCATCTGAGAGGCTTAATATAAAAATTATGTCTTTAAAATATTAACATCTCAAAGACATAAGAGACTGAAAAATTCTTTGAGAGGCACTTCAAAAACCAGGGTTTTTTTAAAAAAAACACCAAACTCAAACAACAACAGTAACAAAAAGAGATGATTCCTAAATTTAAGCTAAAATTGTCTCTATTTTAATTTGCTTAATTTTTTTTTTAAGGCAAGCGATCTGCATTGTGAAGGAAAATATCACAGGGATGTTTTATACTTTTGCTTAAAAATCAATGCATCAAAATAAAAAGAGTGTGTGTCCAGTACCTGGTACAATGAAGGAAAACATTTAATAGTATATGCTTTTTAGCTTTCCATATGTTCAGATGTAGCCACTTCTACTTTACAACACTTTAGGCTCTATTATAAAAGACTATAAGTATGGTGGTATTTTATTTTTGCCTTAACAAACCTTGTTTTTCTGAAAATTCTTAATGAATAACAGATAAAAATGTAAAGAGATTTACTTCAGTCAATCTTCATGTATTATTCAGTAGCTTTCTGTGTGCATGCAGTATCTAGATAGTTTTAATTAGCTACCTTGGGCAGAGAAGACCTAGTTTAGAATCTTGAAACTAATAGGTGTCAGAGCACAATTAAAGGTAAATATGGGATTAGGTTTCCTAGTGCAAGGTGACAAGCACCTGGTATCATTTCAGTTATAGTTCTACACATTATTTAATTGTGGGTGCAAGATAGCAAATAATCCAGAGATGAACTAAATTCTTTAAACTGGGTTTTAATTCTCTAACTCTTTGGGAAAGAAATACCCCAGAGCAATGAAGCTTCTCTCCACAAATAAATAAAAACACCTCTTTACCAAAAAAGCTCTTTTTTATCTGAGTTACTAATGGAAAAAAAGAAGAGAAAAATCCTCTATTGACATGGAGTTATAGCTGAGTTGAAGATTTATCCTCTGCGACTGACCAAATAGTATTTTATTGCCCACAACACAATAAAAATATCCAAGTTCCAAACTGGCAATGAAAATTCCAGTCTCTAAGCCATATTCTGATTTCTTTCTTTCTTTCTTTCTTTCTTTCTTTCTTTCTTTCTTTCTTTCTTTCTTTCTTTCTTTCTTTCTTTCTTTCTTTCTTTCTTTCTTTCTTTCTTTCTTTCTTTCTTTCTTTCTTTCTTTCTTACTATAAAAAAGTAATTTTTTTAATATTATGTTTTTTCTAGGTGATGGAAATTTTATTAATAAAAAGTGACTACTTTTCTGATTGCCCTGTGTAGACAGGCAGAGATTGACAGAGAGTGTAGAGATGGAGAGATATGGATAAATGTGTCACTCAGGGAGTACAGCTGGCCAGAATGCAAACTGGTGATGATGGCTGATTGTCTTCAAAAGCTTGCAGCTGCTCTCTACACCAGCTGAGATTGATCACAGTTATTTGTGTATTATTATTAATCTGTACCTGTATCTTTTTGACAAAACATACACCTATATGCACGTACTGATGGTTTAGATGTACTTCCACTTCAATCTTATATTCTTAGCAGCGAAATCAGGTTTAAGTAAAATCTATATGGTTCATTGTATTTCAAAGTGATACACCTGAAAAGACCGTATGAACTCCCATTCAAAAGGCATACACAAAGTACAGATTTAAGTAATTCTACCAATTTTCCATACTATATTTTACTTCCACTTGTGTTTTGGAAGATTTGGGGCTTTTTTTTTTTGCTTAATTTCCTGTCAAAGTATGATATTTAAAGACAAATATTTTTTTGCTGCTACAAATAATCTTATTGTTTTTAATAAAAAAAAATCATTCTCCATATGACTAATAGTTCTGATGTCAGTCTAGGAGATACTGCATTACATTTGCGAGGTGTCTGACTATAATTTAACAGCTTCCTAGTGAGTGTTCCCATGTCATTGTGAACAATGATGATAATAGGTTGAAATGAATACTTCAAGACTGAGGATAACATATGTTTTAGGGGATAAAACTGTTACGTGGATATGCATTGCTATAGAATTTTCCTAAATGATTTCTCAGATGTCTAAAGTTAATGTTATAATTACCATAAAATGAGAGGGTAGAAACAAAGGAATAACATCAAGCACTTAAGTGCTACATGGCAAAGTTGTGGGTTTTGTGTAATGCACAAATAAAAATGAGTGTTGCACCAACAAAATGTATCTATAATTTTGGTGTCTTTGCCGGCCTCTGTGAAACTGAACAATTCAAGGACAAATGTAAGGAAAATAAATTGTTTTCTGACCACTTTAATGCTCATAATATTGCAAGAGGAAAGAATTTATTTTTATTCCCCTAGAAGAACTGGTGTTCATTTAGCTAGTTTTCCTGGGAAAAAAATTAACTAATATGAATCATGAAGAAAAATGAAGATTTAAATAGATAAAAACACAAAACCCAAACAAAACCCCCACAGTCTTCTTTCAAAGATGTACACCTGAGGGAAAAAAGCTAAGACCATAAAATCAGACAAACTTCATATGAATTATCTGTGACTAAAGATGAGATGGTGCTAAAGGCAAATAAATGCTGTCAGTACTTTCTATGCATTGAAAAAATGAGCAAAGTATAGGTACAGCTATATTTTTTGTTTATTTATATACATGTCAAGATCTGCACTTGTACTTCCTAAACTAGGCTGACAATTGTTATCTTTTTAAGAATTCTGTAAGCAGAATTCCCCAATTTCAGATAGCTGGAGTAACAGATGAGAGAGAGGTAAACAAAAGTCTGTGATATGGCCTTCTTGAAGGTCTGAGTTTGTTCCTCTGAAAACAGTTAATAAGAGGAAAAAAGAAAGAGGACTCCAGAAATTCTTATTCTGGTATTTCTAATTACTTCATTGTTTTGCAGAGGTTTAAGTGAGTAAATAAATGTGAATCTTACAAAATGGATCCTTGCATTTGAATTAGTGGCCCTACAATTCTTTACAGTCTCTGTAGAGAATTAGCCATTTCTGAAGAAGATAAGATGACCTGTCCTGAAACAGACCTTTTTTTTCTCAATTGTGCAAGTACTAAAGATGTCTAGCTCAGATATAGATAGTTAGAATCCAATTTTAGGTGGGATGAAGACCACTTTTAATTGTCTCTGGTATTTAAAAAAAACCAAAAAATATAAGGCTAAAAAGATCACTGTTATCATCTAGTCTGATTTTTTCCACAAGTCCTGAAGTCTTTCTTATTCCTAATTCAACTCTATACAGGGACCTGAATTTGGGAATATATTTTGGGAAGAATCAAAAGTAATTCAGAATATATGGAAAATTATTACTTTGAAAATGCAGTAAAAAGTCGGATCCAATGTCTTATTTACTGCTTCCTACTGCAGTACTCTAAATCCCTCCTTTACTGAAAAACACAAAAAATACATTAACTGAAAATGTATTTCAGTTTAACAAAAAAAGTTTTAAGAGATCATTTCAGTTTAAATTTTGCATATAACCACCTAATTAAAGCCCTAAATAGCTACAGCCCTTTCAGAATAGATTTGTTACACTTCAACATTCAAAATCTGGACAAACTGAAACTACCTGTTCAGTATATCTAAATATTTTCCTCTTTGGTAATCTGTATTTCCAGCATGGAAAACATACAAAATCCATTTCTTTTTTGTAGTTTTAGTAGCATCTTTTTACCGTGGTTTCAATGTGAAATATTTGGCATAGTCATTTATGTGTAGTTGTTACCCTTAAATAGTCAGACTATCTGTTTAAATTCTATTGTATTATTTAAAAATACATACCACTATTACAGAACACTAGGAAAAAAATTATGTATTCGCTGCACACTCTGTTTTATGGGTGAAGCAAACAGACAGAATATTTTAAGGACAATCTTAATTTGCCACTTTTACCGTTTCTAGTAAGCATAATATTTCCACACTATGTTTTGTTCTCAATTTATGTCTTCAATTATATATTTTTTTTAGCTAATTAAGTAACACTTTTTATCCTCTAGTAGACATTCTGCTTTTCACTTTCATAAGTATTTTTCTTTTTGTTTAAATTATTGAGAAAAATGTACAGAAAGTAGTGAAATAGTGCATCATCTGTCTTCACCCTCCTCCTCAGAAATTTAGAAGAAAAAAAAAGAAGAAATAAATTTAATCTTTCCTGCCAGCAGGGAATAATATAAGAGATTGTCTATTGTCAGTAAGCAGAAAATAGTGAAAAGCCTGTTCATTTCTCTAATTCAAATTCACTACAATAATACTACTAAAGAACATGGTGTAATTTATTGTGGAATATTAAACAGAATGGGAGTTTCATAGGATGTAAATAAAACTCTGATACTGGTAATTTGCCTAGAGAAAAGAATGCTATTAGCAATATATGTCATTCTTTATGTATATTTTTTTATGTCTTGCCTTGTTGACAAGAATCAACAATCTACTTGTCCCTTTTTGAATATGTATTTAGTGTCTGAGATCCTGTAAATCAGCAATGCAAGATATTGTAATAGTGTGCAATGAACTGTGTAAAAGTGTCTTTTTAATTTATTGCTGAGGTTTTGTCTTTAAAAATCTGTTTTGAAACAAATGATTATAATCTTCTCCTTCAAAGAATTCCTCTGTAATCAAAACACAAAGAAAATTAAATGCTCACAGGGAGCCCATTTTATTCTTTGTTTCTTTTTTACCCCTGACTAATTTCAACAAAACAGGGCAGCACAAAGAAAAGGACAGTTTTATGGAGCTGTGGAAATTAAAAGCAATGTCAAGTTCCTGCAAACAGAACAGGCAACTACTCCTATTTCAAGTACCAAAATTGAACAAACATAAATAAGTTCATAAATAACATAATGAGAGAGAGAGAGAGAGAGAGGGAGAGAGAGAAGAACCCCACACCAAAACCAAACACTGCTCTGAATGATTTGGGTATTTCAGAAGTTAAACTAATTTAACAACTGGGACCATGGGTGTAGGTTCACAATGGATATAATGTGATATATTGCATATTTAACGTACTCTTTCTGAGAGTAAATTCAGTACAAAGCATGCACAAATCCATAGCTCCTTCTCTCTTTTCTAGCTGAGATATCATGTTTTTTGCCACCTTAGTGCAGCTCCACACTCACTGCAAAGCATTTATTGTCTTTAGAGCACCCAGTCCCATACTGGCTGCTCTTCTGTGGGTCACACAGTCCTCACTATCATGCCAAGTGAAACTGAAGGGTCTGAAAGGATTAGAAAAATAACAATAACAAAGCCATAGGATCTGCATGCTGGACCCAGAGGAAAAGTGTGATGTACAAGGCTGTGAACACCTGCATGTGCTAGGATGCCACACGCTAAAGCCCTGCGAAAGTGAGGCATTATGATCATTTGGCTTAATGTTAAAGATCATTTCCTGGCATCAGCGTTTCAGGAGCGTAGATGAGCTTCTCAGTTCCCTTTCGTAGGCCTGCCCTTAGCAGCTTTGAGGCTTTCTGGAAATGACACCAGTCACCTCTGCTAGGAAGTTTAATGCTTTTGAAAAATTGGCTCTAAAAAGACCTGCAGCATTCAAAGTACGTAATCTTACAAACTGCTGCTCCAGGTGGCAGCATCTGATGAAACTCAGGGCTTCAGGTGGACACTAGTTTCTCCCTTTCAATTACTATTTATCCACTCCTGCTCATAAAAAAAAGAAAAGAAACCAAAACAGAATTAAAAACAGTTCTTCAGAATGTGGGGCCATTGTACAAACGACAGTTTAAGAACTGAATATTTATTAATTTTGGTAGATTGACTTATAATTAAATCACATTTCATGCACTTTAAAAATAGGATTCATGCTTATTGGAAGTAATTTGTTTCTTAATTACTACATGTCTCTGTCTTCATTTTTTTTTGTATGTTTTAATGCAATTTCAGTAACGTATTAAATTTTTCCAGCTGTCCCTCATATCTGAAATGAGGTTTGTTCAATTTGAAAAAGCTGAGGAATACATCAAGCTTCGTCAACTAGTGTAAGCTACCAGAGAAAACGTCAACATTTTTTCCTTTTTTGAATTTATTTTTTATCTGTGAGAATTTCCTCCATGATGAACTCAAACAGAAACCCTTTGCTTGCAGAGTCTCAGTCCAAAGTGCAGGTTAGACCATAAACCTGAGTGAAAATGTCAAAACCCTCTAACCTTGTATTTAGTTCAATCAATCAGAAAATGCAATTTAAAAAAAAATTTAAAACCAAGGCCCAAATTCTCAGCTAGTGAAAACCCGTGACAATCCATCTACACAAATGAGTAGTTCTTTGTAAAAATCGATATTGAAACGTAGGATCATTTACGTTAAGTGAGAAAAATGGTGCTACTGATACTGCATAAGACCTCACTACAATTTGTAAGTTGCTCTTGGTTAACCTAGATGTTTTCCTCATTGAATGTTGTTTCATAGGCAAGGGCTTAAAATAAAATATTGATAAAGTGCATTAGACTAACGTGTTTCTGCTGCAAAATGTGAAGGGCTACTTGATAATCAATGTGTTCTTTAACCAGCAATCTGAGCAAAATTTCAGAACAAGTGAAATATGCTTGGATTGTCCCTTTTAGAACAGAAACCTGGCAACTGCATCCTGAACCAGCTGGAGTTTATGCAGTATCCTATTGGGCAAGCAGCCAATAGGGAATTGCAAAAATCTAATTTTGAAATAACAAAAGCATGAATGACCATTTCAAGGTCTGACTGTGAAAGACATTCCTGAAACACAGTAACAGGATGATAGCATGTCCTGGAGTTTGTATGTTTTTTAAAAGATAGGAATATGAAAGTATCTGAAAGTCTCCTGACTCATTACTGCAATAGGAAAATATGCAGTTTTGTTAAAGTAAATAAGACATTAAAAGTAACCTAAAGATGCCTATGCCTCATATTTCTGAAGATATTTATGCCTAATATTTACTTAATAATAATGAAGATAAAACCAAAATTGCTTCTGTTCCCAGTGTTTTATCCATATCAACACTTATTATGGTAAGGCAGATTCCTAACTGTCAGTTGTCAAAACTGCATTCATTCATTAATAGTGTTTGGCTAGCAAATAACTAGAAGAAAATTACAATGTAAAATTGTGTTATATTGCATTCAATATTAAAATTTAGGTGAAAAAAACCCCAAATTTATCTACACATCTTTTAATTTAGAAATTACTTACAGACAGATACAAATGCAATTATTACTACTGAAATAAACTTCTGTTAGACAGTACAAATAAATATTTCAAAGTTAAAACTGCCGGTTAGGTACTGTGTGTCCATTTTGTTATTTAGCTCATAGTCATGATACTTTTGAAGAGCAGATTTGAGCTATTTGACAGTTGTTTCTAAGTTTTAATGTCTTTAAGTACAGTCTCAAGTGATACTGAGGGCATCTCAAATAGTGCAGTGTGTTACTTTGTAAGCAACTGAATTGAAACTTTAATACATTCATGTTCAGAAATGTAAGAGTGATGTGTATAAATTGTCCACCCAAGTTCCACATCTTTAAAAGGACCTCAATAGATGGCTGAGACCAATTGCTCTGTGAGGTATGAGAAAGGAGGAAATACAGGAGATTGTTTTTCAGTGCATCCTTCTCATAGTCTCCTTTGGTTGAAGATCTCTAAATATTTAAAGGAGCACTACTTTTTGCCTAGAATATAACAGGTTTTTTGCCTTATCATACAAAAAGCTCCCTTTTTCAAGAGAGTTTGTGTCATACGATTGATCTTTCCAGCCCCTTTCAACCTGGCCTGTTCATGATTCTAAGATTTTTATCCATTTTTAGTGCTCAAAGTTGTCTGAAGATAAGGTAATTCAGCTTTTTCTATTAATATAGTTTTGTTTTATTCATATATTGTGCAGCTAAATAAACAACAGAGTTTCAGAATATGGCTTTCCTGAAGAAGATATTTAAATTTAAATTTTATGTAAACTTAAAATAGTAGTGGGTAAAAGTATTGTTTACATATTAAAGAACTTCATATAAAATATACAGAGGTCTGTGTGATTTTTTTAAGGGGGGTGCGTTTCTTTGTTTGATTGTTTTTTCTGGTCAAGATACTGTTTCCTAAGCAGGTGCTTTTTCAGGTAACATTCTACTCATAATTTTTTTAATATGTTTCTGCAGAATCTTATGCATTTTCTTGTCTGTGCAATAAAGTGAGTTATAACACTCTGACTAGTGCCTTTAGTCTATCGGTATTAGAATGGAAAAAAATAAGGAGAATATTTTGACATTCTCTCCAAAACTGGCTTCAATGCAGGGATATATTATACCTAACAAATGTTAACGTGAATGACAAAGCTTTTAGAGAGCTTTGAAGGCCTAAAATATAAACCTAAAGGGAAATCTTGAAGGTCACATGTAATTATAGCTTATATGGCAAATACACTCTGTTCAGAATAAAGGCATGTCTGTACTATGGTAGAATATGCACAATTTTTGTTAGAACATTTAGGTCTGTTTGAGTGTCTGCTCTGTCTAGTCACTAAGGCACAAGCATTTGCTAATAATGTGCCCATGTCCCTGTCCAGCTGTTGAAATCTTCTTTCTTAGATTCTGTAAAGCCCATGTATAATCATCAAAGGAACAGATATCCACAGCATTTCTTTCTGAAATGGTGTGATGTCATCTGCCACAAGGCAGCGAGGCAGTGTCAGCTATTTTTGCTATCCTATCTTGCTACTATGTGAGTATGCAGCACGTGAGGTGTGTAGTGCTTTGTAAAATAAATCTGCAAAATTATTACGTAAAGTCATTGAGCCCTTAGGAAAACTTGAAATGGCTCTAAATATTTAAGATCCTCTCCTTAATTTGTTAAAAAATGACCTAGTAATTTCCTGTTCATATGTACTCTCTAGGCTAAGTGGATAGGTTCTTGCTTCAATGCAGTGAATTACAGAGATATGTTAAATTACTTCTTTTTTTAAGGGAGAATCTTCTTGGCTGAACTTCGAATTGAAAGCAACAAAAGAAAAGGAGTAGGAGAGAAATTAAAACTGTTATTCTTTCTCCCAAAAAATGGTAAGAGAGAAGATTAAAATAGAACTTGTGATGAACAAAGCCTTCCAAATTGACTCGCATATGGGTCACTGCTACTTGAAAATAAATGCAGGGAGACACATCTTTCCTTAAGACTGCAAAACAATCCATGGATTCAGGAGTCCCAGTAAAGAAAATAATTAATGTATCATGGAAGTTGTAAAACTTATGTGGGAAATTTCTTCCCACAAAAATCAAGTATGTACTTCCTTTTATCTTTTAGCATGAAATCGTGGCTTAGAGTTTTGTTCCTACCAAAGAGACCATCAGGGTACCTTAACTGCTATAAAGTCTTTGATGAAGCAGAGTGATGGACAGCTGGGTCAAATCATAATAACTCAAAATTCCAGAGTTTAGGGATTTCTTTTAAATTTAGACCATTCAAGTAGAATAAGACATCTTAGTTAAGACAAAGAAGCAAAAGACAAAAATACAAAGACAACTTGAGGTTGTCAATCTGTTCTAAAATGATGATGCAGCTAACTCAGACTTGTTCATAATCCCTATTCCATGTTCCATACATACAGTAAAAAGGTATACTAAAAAATTTAAAATAAATAAATAAGAAGCTTTAAAGAAGTCTGTAAATCATCCTCTCTTTTATATTTACTGGAATTTCATTACCACTGAAACAACAGGTCCTAACTTTACTTATAGGTAACTTTAATCGGTCTGCCAATCAAATTACTTTTTTTTTAAGAGAAAGCTTCAACAAACAGATGGGCTTTGCAGCAAGTCTTCAAGGTCACCAAATACTGGCTGCAGTGAAATTAGAAGTAAGATCCATCATGAAGGACACCTTTTTTCAAGTGGGAAACAGCTTTCATATATGTGATCCTGAATGTCATGGTAACACAAGAACAAAACTAATTCTGAGAAAGACAACTGTTCTTGTAAAGTGGGAGTTGATTTTATAGCTGTCATTCATACCTGCACAGATTGTGCCCTGTGAACTATGGGGTTTCAGTGATCTCTGAAAGAATGATATCAACGAAAAACTAAATGGAAAGAAATTAAGCAATATGTTCTTTGACTAACAAAAGCCACAGTCCTTGAGATATGGCAGTAGGTTTTCAAGTAAAATCTATCTGAAAAATCCATACAGTGGCAGGGTTCATACATCCAGCTGTTTCATCTGCTAAGAAGCTTGGGGCAGTTTGGGTTTCAGGGACAAAATCAGAGACAAGGCAGTCTAGGATCAATTCTTTGGGTGATTGCTGCCACTAAGATAAATGTAAAATTTCTTCATTGTGGTATTTAGCATGATTATTCAAATAGCTGTAGAAAAGCCCATTTTTAAAAACTGTAACAACTTTTACCTCTGTATAGAAGGCAGGTATTTCCTTCTTAGAGCAATGGTGGCCACTCTGTTGCAATAACCAGATTATTTCAGGATGTGGGATGAAATTTGTGCTCTGCAGCTGTAGACCTGAGCAGAGACCATATCAACATAAAAGTAAATTACTCAATGTAATATATATGTGTTTCTTTTCAAACCACTTATTATTTTTTCCCTTCCTGCCCATCTAGAAAAGAAATCAAGTTAAATTTCAAGAGTAGCAAGGGTTGAATAAATATACATATGGATGAATCTACATCTACATTCTGCATTCTCCATCTGCATTCTCCATCTGCATCTACATAAAATAATCCCAGTATCATTTCATTGTCGCAATGTTAAGAAGCACTTGGAGCACATAGAAACTGAAAAATTTTGGTAAAAATCTCCATGAATAGTAACTGTAAAATGTTTTAACTAAAGACAATGAATGAAGGAATATTTTTTTTTTTTGCAGTCTGGCCTGAAAATATCAGTTGTTTTGGTAAAAACGTTTCCTTGAATCATAATTTTACAAATTGTCCCAGACAAAAAAGTATGTTTTAGACAAAGAAAAAAAGATTGGCTTAAGGAGATTTACATTGGACTCAGAATAATTTAAGAAGGATCAGTATTTTATAAAATTCTATGTGTTAAATATATGTTTTATACATAACAATGCTAAGTAAGGATGATGAAAAATTGCAATTGTGGTGAATGCATGTAAGGAAACTACAAAGTTATGGAAATCCCATATTTCCTGAAAATGGACAGTTAGTCTCTTTTTGCATCAATTTTCTACCTCTGCGTAAAGTATACATAAAATGGACACAATCAGTCTATGTTATCTTGGAAAATTAACTAACTAGTCAATATTGCAAAAGAGAAAACCAAGTTGCAGCCAAAATTTAGGCAAAAACTTTGTAATCATTATATATGATTCACTTTAGAATAACAGGTATACAGTTTCCTCCAGCTTTAAAATCAGGATTATTCTATTGATTTCAATGAAATACACATGCTTGAAACAAAGCACATACCAAAAAATGCTGATGAACAACAATAAGCCTACCTTAAGCTTTGTCATTACTTTTGGCTACCTATAAGTAGTTGTCCAAAGAATTTCTATACCTCTGCTGCAATCTATCTGCTATTCCTCGGGAAAAGAAAGAGGAATATATTTCAGTCTTCACTGTTGTTTTGCTCTGTGTGCTGGTGTTGCATTCAAAAGCAGAGAAACATTCAATTAGAGCTGTTCGCAGTGTGATCAATGCTTGTTTTCCTGTTCAAGAAGCTACAGAATACTGTGGGAAGACCCTCAGCTGGTGAAAACCACCATACTCCAGTTACTTCAGCAAAGAAATGACAGTTTACACCACTTGAGGATCTGTTCTGTGGCATTTTTCTTTCTGTGTTCTCATTTGTAGATTTCACATTGGCTTAAGTGCACAAATCAGGCTGGGGACACAAGCATGCTTACTGAGGTTTCTGGTGTTTGTTGTTGATGTTTCCTACTGAACAGAACAAGACATTTCGTAGGAAAGCACAAATTTACCCTGTGTACATTTATACTACCAACTCCTTAGGAACTGTGAATTTATACACCAAAATGATAGGGACCTGATTTTTGTTAAGTGTTTCATGTGGAAATTAAAGATGTAAAAATTAAGGGCAAGGTACATAAAAGAAGAATGTTACTTATTATGAATTAGAATTTACTTTTACACTCCTGTTAAACTTCAGAGGAAGTTCATGCCTATATCAAGTTGAAGACCAGCTCTTTCTTTCTGAAGTTTTTTCATATTGACAACAAAAAAGTTATAATCTTCTGTATTATTGTTTATAAGACTGGGTTGAAATGATTTCCTGCTCTTTCAGCAGATCACATTTTTAAATACAAATGATGTTTACTTCTTAAACAGGCAGAAAAATAACAACAAAAAGTCAAGGGGAACTCAGGATGCCAGATTTCATGTGAGATCATTTGTTTATTGCCTGTTATTCTTTAGATGTTTTAAAGGACAGTGTGCATTCCCTTAAGTTAAATTAAAAAACAAGGTAGAAATAAATCGACTCTTGGAAACTGAAAATGAGAATTCATGGAATTTGTTTGTTCAAATATGTCTAAAAATAAAGTAATTAAAAGTTGGCATTTTGGGATAGAGAGTTGAGAATAATTAATATTTGTGAAGATGGGGAGCATCTTCACAAAGATGTGGTTTTGCAAAGAAATGTGGTTTGGTTAATGATTTTTTTCAGGCTTATGTATTTGTAAAAGAACACTGAAAAAGATGGCCACTGTGGCATGTATGTTCTAGTCTGTACAATAACAATCCATAAGAAAGACCCAATTCTCCCAATATAATGAAGCTATCAAATGTTATTGAATACTCTTCTATATGACTAATATTAAATTAACTATTAAAAAAATGTAATGGAATTCACTATCAGGGTCTAGGTTAATCCCATCCAACTTTATATGTTAATCTACAGTATGTAAATTTAGGAATATTTTTATGGTAGGTTTCGCAGTAGTGAATGGACTTAGTTAAGGTTTAATACCTTCAGAAGGTGTTTCAGGTTTTATACTGGCAAAGCTTATGAAAGTTCCTGTGTCCCCACAGACTGCAAAACAATAAAATGGCTGGTGATCCTTTTGATGGTTTAGGTTTGAATTTAGGTTTATTTTTTTATCTTTTAAATATAGGTCCTATAATTAGGCACTTTAAACTTAGTCAGGAAATATAGATGTTAACGAACAAGAGGTAAGACAGGGAGAACATTCTCAGATGATCACAGCCAAAGGTATTTAGTTTTCTTTTATTATGGGGTTTTGTTTTGTTTTTATTGTCTTTTCTTAGAATAAAATATTTTCTGTGGAAAGTATTTATCAGTGGAAAAAATGCACTGGAAATCTCATAAATATTCATTTCTTCCCCTCCCCCCTTTTTTTTCTCAGTGTTAGATAACTGCAAAATGTTTTAGAATTTAATTGCAGTGTCTACTTTTGTTATACTAATTTTGTTTTTTAAAACTACAGTAATGTAAATCAGTCTTTTATTGAAATTGATTTAAAGTAATATAATGATATTAAACACATTAATAGAGTCTTTTGTTTTCTAAAATAACAGTATTGAAATTCAGCCATACTGAAGTAGGTGGTATCTTATCTTTATATGTTAATTACTTTAATAGAGACTACTATAGCCTTCTTACAGTTGTACAAGCTAAATGCAAGTAGTATGCTATAAAGTAAGTACAAGGAAGAATTTTATCTTTAAAGCAATAAAAGCAAAGCTTAAAGTGTAGCATCAGGTGCAAAGATTTTTCTTTTTCAAATAATATTCAAGATGTTCTATTGCAACTGCTTGCTTTTGTTTATATTTATGGTACATTAATATTTTTTGAGGTTCCTTTTAATGGAAAATTTATGTTTTAAGACAATTTCTGGATATCACAAAAGCTAAATATGTACTGTTCATTATTAAAAATACAGATTGTCAGAAAATATGAGAAATCTGTAAAACTGAATTTTGTTCTTTGTGAAGGAGATCCTCTCACTAAAAGAGGACAAATAGCATATCTACTGTTCCCAAACCATATTTAAATATTTTTCCTTTCTATGTTGGGTACCTGAGTATGACTTCTGACTTCTCAATACTTGCACAGCATAAGATGGTAAAGTCTCTTAATATTCTGCAGCAGCATAATACAGAACTCCAAAGTAGAGAAAACACCACAAATCTGGAGAAAAGGAACGAGAAGCCAAAGCTTCCATAAACATGGACATTTTCAAGTAGACTCTCAAAGCATTTTAAATAAATACTTAGTCAAAGCACAATGCAGGTCTCACATAGGTTCATGAGCACCATTTTCTTCTTTATATAAATATCGACACTCAGCAGTCTTGTGAGTTGCTTGAACTCACACAACAGTCTAGGCAGAACTAGGACCAGCCAATTTAAAAAGTCTGACTTTCAAATTGCACGCCTACACTAAATGAATGCAAATTTACTAATGGAACAGCATTATCCCTATTTTTTTTTCTTTTGATAACATTTAATTGACTGGAATTGGTAATTGTTTAGTTATTTTCTTACAGATTTGTTCCCATCTATCTCATTACTTCCTAGAGAATGTGAATTCAACAGTACAAACAAAACAGACACTCATTGGCAGTTATGAGCATCTCTGTTATGAGGGATAAAATGAGACAAATACTGGAAAGAAGAGCGAAGCTATGGAAATGCTGTCGTAACTCATAAGAAAAAAAGGGTCCAAGATCATACTACTCACAGGTGAATGAGATAATCTTTTAATGGCAAGTTAAAAGAACAGATACATGGAACTGTCAGTCAACAACTACCTTTCAAAAATTTTGGCAGCTAAAGATAGTACCAGAATACAGCTAAATGGGAATTACATCAACTCACTTTTAACTTCCAAAGTATGGATATCTCTAATACAGATGTCATTGCATACAGTACACTTTTGGCATTTAAGATAAGAATTCCCATGGGATCAGGCATGATCAGTGAAATAAATAAGTCTGTCTTAGAAAAGAAAGCCAGTGAAGTTGACCTGTAAAGTTTGATAAGGTCTAGGGGCTTCTTATGAACAATAACAATTGGAGCTGGGAGAAAGAAAATTCCATAAACTGACAACTTATGTTTGTTAATTGATGCTACCCTTCATTCCTTTTTTTTTTTCCTTTTGATTATCAGGTATGTCATTGTCAGGTACTGATCATTGATCAATATTGGTTTTATTTTGGTTTAGATGAAAGCACTTTTCCACAGAATGCATTATAATCACATTAGTTAGAATCTAGTCTGAATATGGAATGAAAGAAAGACTTGTGTGAGTTTATGTGCTGGCATTATGCACAAACAGTATTTAGCAAGTTGACATAGATGAAAAATCTTTTCAGCATAACCTATACTGGCAATGCCATTTATCTTTTAAATTTAATGTTAATTTATTCTCAAAGACTAAGGAAATAAAGGTCAAATTGCATTCCCTCTCCTATAAAATGTAACACAGATGACATGACAAGTGCATGCTTAATGCCAAGCAGCCAAGTCCTGACTCACTTGGAGTACAGTTACAGAGCCGGGCATCTCTGTTGAGATTAATGGCATGGATTATGTGCATAGTAAAGGTATCCTGAAAAAGGGATTTCCAATCTGGTTTACGCATTGTTCATTTCTGAAGTGAGCACCTTCTTGTTTTTCTTCAAAGTATAAAGATTTTTTTTATTAAAATTTGTGCACAGATACATTGGCTATGTATATTCAAATATGTATACACAGGCACATACATATATACTGTTTACATACAGATGCATTGTACTACAAATCTTACCAAAAATTAAAGCCAATTTTTCATTTTACAGAGGCACATGGTTCTGCACAAGTTTTTTTCCTCCATCTTGAATAAGACATCACTCAAAATGTTCATGACACTCAGCAGTTATTACCATGGGGATAGAGAAGCTTCTTAGAAGAAAACACAGGAACTGATAAACAGGCTCCATTAAAATGTTTTTTCATGCTAGTATTCGACCAAAATTAGAGCTAACTTTTGCTTTGATGTTACCATTTGTAGTGTAACCCTTATTTAGTTGTTTTGATGCATGCAATAATTGATACTTCAATAATAAACTTGTTTATATTCAAACGGTCTTTAATCCTTGAATGGTTCTTTTGGTGTCTTTTTTGAGACTGAAGTGCTTTGTGGCATATCACTACTCTGATGTCGTCTTTGCAAGTCTTTCCTTGCTAATGTTTTGACACAAATAGCAGTTTTCACATCTGCCACCTATCCAGCATGGAGAATCAAATACAGAATTTCTGTCTTCCTCTACTCCTAATCTTTTGGGTTTCAATCATACATGTATATTTTTTTATTATTAATTATTCCTTATTAAGTAGGAGGAATGATGTGAAAAAACAGAAAAGTGGTTGTGGTGGGCTGATCCTGACTAGATGCCAAGTGCCCACCAAGTTGCTCTATTAGTCCCCTCCTCAGCTGGACAGGGGAGAGAAATACAGCAAAAGGGTTGAGACAGACAGAGGTGGATTTCTCACCAATTACCATCAAGGGCAAAACAGACTCTATTCGGGGAAAAAATTTATTTATTACCACTAAAATCAGAGTAGGATAATAAGAGAAAGAAAAAAAAACTTAGAAACACCTTTCCCCCATCCTGCTCTTCTTCCCATGCTTAACTTCCCAATTTTCTCTTCCTTCTGACCTCCAAGGCAGGGGAAAAGGCAATGGGGGCTGCAGTCAGTTCATCACATGTGATCTGTGCCAATCCTTCTTCCCCTGGGGGATGACTCCTCACTCTTCCTCTCCTCCAGAATGGATCCTCTGCAGGGTCACATGCCCTGCCAGTGGCATGGACTCCTCTCTCCAGAAGTCCACAGCTCCAGCCAGATATCTGCTCCAGTAAGGGCTTCCCACAGTGTCACAGCCTCCTTCAGTCATACACCTGCTCCAGCCTGAGGTCCTCTATGGGCAGCAGGTGAAACTCTGCTGCATCATGAACCTCCATGGGCTACAGGGGCACAGATACCTCACCACAGGCTGCAGGGGAATCTCAGCTCCAGTGCCTGGAGCACATCCTCCCTTGCTTTCCTGCCAGAACTGGGTGTCTGAAAGGGAGCTTTGTATGTTCTCACTCCTCCCTCTGGCTTCAATTGCAGGGTTAATTTCTTTCTTAAATCTGTTATCCCAGAGGTACTACTGCCACTGTTAGCAGGCTTGGCCTTGACCAGCAGCAGGTCAATCTTGGAGCTGGTTGACATCAACTTTACTGCATGCAGGAGAAGCTTCTGGCAGCTCCTCACAGAAGACACCCCTGCAGTGCCTCCACTGCCAAAACCTGGCCACACAAATCAAATACAACAGTAGGAAAAACCAAAGGGAACAGAAAAGACTGTTGCAGTATCTTATAAATGGCAAGGGAAGAAAATATTATAAACAAGCAAAATAGAATTCATGTTAGATCACTATCACTTGCAAAGAAAATGGCACCTTCTATTCAAGTTTATTCTTAAAAAAAAAATGTAAATGAAGAACCATGAGAGCTTTATGTTCCTGCATTTATTATACTTGCTACATTTCATGTCTCAATAAACTTTCTTAAAACAATAAACATGTTTTGTTCATTTTTCTTCATTTAGTAGAATGTGTTGTGGGTTGACCCTGTCTGGCTCCAAGATATACACCCAGCCACTGTCTCACTTCCCTCCTCAGCTGGATACAGAAGGGGAGAAAATAAGATGAAAAAGTTCACGGGTTGAGATAAGGGAAGGGAGATCACCTGCAACCATCACTGTCATGGGCAAAACTGACTCAACTTGGGAAAGATTAATTTAATTTGTTGACAATTTATGGGAGATAGAACAGTGAAAAACAATCACAAAATAAAAACCACCTTCCCCCTCAATACTGTTTCTTCACAGGCTCAGGTTCACCCCTGACTATTTTGCCTCCTCTTTCTCAAAGAGTTTCCTGCCCTTTCTTAAATATGTCTTCCCCAAGGAGCCACTGTCTTGGCTGCTGGGCTCAGCCATGCTCTGCAGTGGTCACTTGGAGCTGCAGGAGCCATCTGTGTACGGCACAGGGCAACCCTGGCAGCCCCTCACAGAGACCCAGGATGTGAATGGGTTGCCTAGCTCGGTACCTGTCCGTAGATATGGAATATTCTAGCTGGACTTCGAACATTGCCAGCTTATTTGGAAACATGCTAAGCTGTGTTCACTGCAGTGTTAATGAAGGAGTCATGCAATCTTTTTGTTCATCAGTCACATAATCCATAATACTCACCTATGTTTGGAATGTGTTGTGCAAGCTCTTCATGAGGTTTTATTTCTTTAATGAAAAGGTTTAGCAGTCAGCCACTGATGGATACATCTTTATGAAAATCTCCTACACTTGCTCAATTAATTTACCTACTGAAAGAATCTGAAGGGGCTACCTGTCACAGTAGCCCTTATACTTTTGTGTAGACAGAATTTCTCATTTCTTTCTTTTCAGTCAAGGGTGCAATTGGCTTTTACTAAAGGTTTGCGATTTGTGTTCCCTCCATGTCATAAAACCACTGTGAAGAAGTGCAGAGAGTGCACACTCTTGTTACAAGATCAGTGTACTAGAGGCACTTTTCTTGCAACTCTGTTTAATAACATTTGTTCAGAGAAGAGAGGAGAATGTTTTGTGGGTTAATGGAGTACACAACTCTTAACAGGAATTCAAGGTGACTAATGGATGTGCATTCAGATGCTGAAGTGCTGTTGAAGAAGGAAATCTGAACTGGTAACAAGAAAACTCCATTAGTGACATATTAGTATTTTTCTGAGGCTTCAGTGGGATCAAGAAGAAAGACTGTTTTCTTATTCATGGATAAGTGAAGCTGAATGACATTTTGCTAAGCATGAGGGACATAGGAAAGAAAACAGAGGCTTCTAGAAGTAGTAGGAGACATGCAAGCTGTCCTGGTTTGGGTTTGATTAGAGTTAATTTTCCTAGCAGCTGGTATAGTCCTGTGTTTTG
The DNA here is from genome assembly GCF_023055355.1 of Agelaius tricolor. NCBI lineage: Eukaryota > Metazoa > Chordata > Aves > Passeriformes > Icteridae > Agelaius > Agelaius tricolor. The sequence continues at coordinate 48,717,580 of NW_027269267.1, read as the reverse complement.
GATTTAGGATGATAATAATTGTTGATAGCACACACTGATGTTTTAGCTGCTGCTGAGCAGGGCTTTCACTAAATCAAGAATTTTCAGCTTCTTATGCTTCCCTGTCAACAAAAGGGCTGGGAGTGCAAAAGAATTTGTGAGGGAGCATGGCCAGGGCAGCGACCCAAAGGAATATTCCATAGCATAGCAAGCCATGCTGAACAATAAAACTGCAGGGAGCTGGCCAGGGGGTGGTAACACACTGCTTAGTCAGTGGTTGGTGGCAAATTCAAATTGGATTGTGCATCACTTAGTGTGTGTATTGTTTTACCATTTTAATTATCTTGCCTTCTTTTTGCATCTACAAAGTGTCTTTTTCTCAACCTATAAAAGCATAATCTCTTTTTTTTTTTCTGTCCACTGTCTAAGTGGAGGAGAATAAGCAAATGGCTGTGTAGTGTTTAGCTGTCAGATGGATTAAACCACAACACAAGCCTACTTGACCCCTAGAATTATTGCCTGCATGCCCTTATCTAGGGGATAGCACTTTCATCAAGGATCAAGGGACATACGACTGTGCAGACTGAACATGTTTCTGAATTCAGCAGGAGAATGAGATGAACTGCAGAGACATTCTGACATTACACCCAGATATACCTCGGTGATACCTGAGCCAAAAAATGCTTCTTATTTTCCAGCCTAAGCTTAGTTTTAGGGTTAAATAATGCAGCAGATGTGTTTAAAGTACAGTTCCAGTTATTCCTTTGTTTCAGAACTAGGAAAAAGAAACAAAAATAGAAAATGAGGAAAAAATAGCAGTTACCTTCAAAAGCCTAGTTATTGCTATACTTGATCGCCACAAAATTTAGATGCTTCTCTTCCACAATTTTTTCCAAAGAAATTACCAAGATCATTGCCATGTACATACATATCTATAAAGTTAACCCAATACCACCAAGCAAAGAGATTTTCTATGTGGACTGCTTCAGCCTGCTATCAGACTACCAATACAGCTCTTCCTTTTCCCTGAATAAAATGCTTGCCATAATTGACATATATCACCTGATACACTTAACTCAGAAAGTGACATTCCTCCCACTCTAATATATGTTCACATTAATTCCTGACTTGTTTTCAATTCACTCTCATAAAAATAAGAGTGATTCTGCATGTTAGCTTAGTAGGGAAAATCTCAAAATAAAGGGATTTTTACCTTCTCAGTCTGAGAAATGCCATAGATACTGTAATAGATGGAAGAAACTGCAGTCTAATGCACACTTTAACAGTGTAAGCAACACATGGTGAGAAAGCCAGCTTTTCTTCAGCACACTGAGCAGCAGTGATTTGCCAGTGGCACTTCTGGAAAAGAAAGGGGACAAGCAAAACAGGTCAGAAAAACAAGTGTGACCATAGAAGGTTAGAATGCTTGTTTGTGCTTCTCAAGACAGGATTAAGTAATAAAATCAACTATTATTTATGAAATATTTTTAATTATATTGTTTTCATGGGAAATGGAAGTTTGCATAATGTATTTGTTTGGAAAAAAATATTTTCTAAAAGAAGCTTTCAAAATAACAGGAAAAAGAATCAAAGTTTTAATAATTCTATGTGACTTTGGAAAACATAGAAATGCTGATTTGTTTTCAGTAGAAGATATTTAAATCTTTTTGTTCTGTATCTGTGCTCTTTTCCGCATCATAATGAATAATGTTTCATAGGCTTGTTATTTACATTACTACTTACAATACATTCTTAGTAACTGTGTGTTGCCTTTATTAATAATACACCTCATACTACTTCTATATTACACACCAAGATAAAAGATCATTTTATTATTTATTTCAAAGAGTTTCAGAATCAAATTTCCATTGTTCAGTTTGTCTCACAGACAGTTACTCCCAAGTCTACTTTCATCTCTAAGGATGTTTCATACAGGACTGATTTTATTTTTTACTTCATGTTCCTTATCTGTTTCACTCAGAAGTAAATTTTGATCAAAATTCCACTAAAATCAGTGCAAGAATTAAAATATTTTGAGCTGACTTTGTCATAATCTGAATGAAGTGTGGCAATCATTTAATAGTATTTCCTAATAATTTCTTTTTTTAATAGAAAATTTTAAAATATTAAAGCAGAGAAACAGAATATTCATTAATTTCCAGTCTTTTTTTTTCCATTTTATGAGACTATAAAGAGGCAACCATATTGAGACAATTCACTATGCCTGACACATCTACTATATAACTATGTATCTTACATTAGAACAACTTGGCCATCAATTACACTTTTAAGTGTCTTAATGAGAAAGTGGGGTGTTAGCTTATTGTCATAAAATTAAGGGATTTTTGACTCCAATAGTCTTAAGTGTTAAGAATGTTATGAAAAAGAAAAATCAGCAACCCCATCTCAAATTTACTCTGAGTAGTTTTCAAATTTAAGTGATTAGCCAGTATGAGATAATGGTAGCAATATTTTGGAGTATTTTGCTGAGATATCCCAAAGTTATTTAAGGAATATACAACATCTTCTTTCTCTGAAGACAGGGTCACAAAAAGCTAGAATCAATGAGAAAACAAAATGCCACTGCTCTTTACATTTTCCTTTCTCAGAATTTCCAGCCCTTTTCAGCATAGTTCTAACACTTAGTTCAAAAAGCTCTATGTTGAAATGACACTGAAAACAATATTTTTGTGTCTGTGTATCTCTGTATATTGTTTCCCACTGTGGTTTTTTTATTGCAGCTTGCTGTTTCTTTCTCATACACAGGGCTTTAGTCCAGTCACTCCTGCACACCTAAGTTTATCACCAGATCACAGTAAGCCTCTCTTTAGAGCAAAGTATAGGAAAACACAGATAACTCTTACTGCAGCTCTGTCTCTATCTTTTTACAGCCAACAGATATTACTGTTTCAGCTATAAAGGATGTAGACAGGGTGATGGGGTTTTTTTACACTGAATGAGAGACATGGCATCTATCAACATTGCTAAGGTTAACCTAACTAAAAACAAAGTGTTGAAATGGAAGCTGTAAGTGTCAATAGAAGCTATAGAACAGAAACCTAAGGCAACTGAACTGTTAGCTCAGACAGGCCACTTAAATTTCTGAACTTGGGTGGTATGAATTTAGAGGTAGGTGCCCTGAACAATGTCAGATTCCCTTTAAAAGCAAATCAACCAAGCATAAAAAAAACCCTAAGCAATTTTCCCTGAGATGAGAGACTTAGCACTTAAGTCTTTTTCACTACCTAGTCACTGCATTGTGCTATATTTAGTAAATTGTAAAGCAATCACTAACATGCTCTAGCTATATTGACACTGCTAGGCCACAAGCTATTGATTGCTTGATTTTTTTGTCCATGTCCACAAACATTTGTGACACTGAGATCAAGAGGGAAAAAGATGTTAGGCATGGCTATAATTGTGTTCAGAACATTCTCTTTCCAGCCCCCTCGTCCAAATCTTGGAAAAAATTACTACCTGCACCAAAAATTTTCTAGAGTCCTAGGCACACCATTATTTATCAGCATTTCCAATGCAGTGTTAGACTATCTTTCCAAAGTAATGCTTACATGTTCTGCATACTTCTAATTTATGTAGAAGGATGAAATTCTTCATAGAATGGAGTAATTGCTCTTTTGTTTTCCTATAAAGTATGATATTTTGGTGTCAAGGTCTCCTTTCATATCACAGATTCACAGAATTATTGAAGCTTAAAGAGTTCTCTTGTTAAACCCACTCACTCAAGGAGGGCCACCTAGACTCCCTTGCCCAGATTTTTATGTTCAGATTTTTTTTTTAATATCTCCAAGGATACAAACACCATAACATCTCCAGGCAACTTTTGCCAGTGCTCAGTCACACTCACAATGAAAAAAATGTTTCCTGATGCTAAGATGGAACCTCCTGTGTTTCAGATTGTGCTCATTGTCTCCGGTTCCTGTTACTGGGCACTACTGAGAAGAGCCTGGCTCCATTCTCTTTGCACCCATCTGTCTTGTATTCATATATATTGATGAGCTATCCCTGAGGTGATCTAGGCTGAACAGTGCCATCTCTCTCTGTTTTTCCTCATAGGAGAGGAGTTTCAGTCCCTCAAACATCTTCGTGGCCTTTTGCTAAACTTTACAGTAGATCCAGATCTCTTAAGGTCCACAGACTTTAAAATATATACTAGATTGTCACATTCACAGTCTCTGAAAAATCCCTTCACCCAGGATTTTTCTCCTGTGAAGCCTCAGAGAAAAGGGAAACTGTTGTCATCTTATCACAAAGGTTCCATACCTTCTCAGTGATTTCTCATGGGCATCTCCTCACAGCACTGACTCCTTCTTCTTCTCCACACAACAAACAAACTCCAACTCTCTCCTCACCTAGTTAACCTCCTCTTTTACAGCACTCATCCTCATTGGACACAGCTGTGGCCTATTAAAGGCAGGCCTGGTCCTAATCTTTGGCAATTAGTACAGTTGCAACTCCTCAGGGGTGAGATTACCTTCTGCACTATCTTTATTTTCTCAAATTCTATCCCCTCACAAGAAAAAATTATTATTTGATTCTCCTGTGTTTTGCTCAACTGGAATGTGTTTGGAGATTATTTACCAACAGGTGGTTGTTTCATTGCATTCTGGTGAGTTGTTTTCACTCATTGGCAAATCAAAGCCAAACTGTGTCAAGACTCTGGAAAGAGTCATGAGTTTTCATTATTATCTTTTTAGCCTTCTCTAAGTATCCTTTCTGTATTCTTTAGTATAGCTTAGTATAGCATTCTTTAATATAATATAGTAGCAGAAAATAATAAATTAGCCTTCTGAGAACATAGATGCATCGTTCCTTTCTTTGTCTGGGGGGAAATGCAAATACAATAATAGATCACATCTTTTAAGATTAAGACTTTATGATTCTCAAATGGAACTGAGCACTCTAAAGTATTCAACGAGGTTCCTTGACAGGGCATCAGGCTTTCATACTTAATGTGAGGCACAGTGTTTGAGAACATGGATTATAATCCCAGACTTCCCTCTACATTTTGAATTACATACCAGAAAATGGAATATACAATCTCTAACTTCAGTTGCCATAATCATTCCTAAACACTTTGAGTTTCCTTGTTTGTAAATGCATTGAAAGGGGCAGATTCAGCAGGAAAAATAATTAATCTGTTTAAATGCATTTTTTCGGATGAAATGGATTTGGTTTTATTGGGTTTTTTTCTTCCATTGATTTTAAGACAGGCAAAAGTGACCCGCTCAGGCTTCAAAAGCTTACATCTATATGTGTAACCAAGGCAAAATAAATGCAGATATTATAATTTAATATTGGACAGCTCTCCTGAGAGATAGAACTTTGGGTTCTATCTTCAGCCAGGTATGGTTTGCTGCATGATGCACTTCAGGAGTTCGAGTTCTTTCCCACAGAGCACACTCATTAGCTCCCAGACATAAACCAGCCTTCTTTGCGCTTCAATAAGGGCCTGTTTGACTCTATGTGCACTAGCCAACACATGACAAAGGAATAATCATGTTTCCCAGATAAAGACCAAAGAAGAAAATAACACGGCCAAATAGAAGGCAAACTTTGCAAAACTGTCAATGCAGTGATTAATTTTGTATTTCAAAAGGGCTGTTACTTTCTTAATTCATATCCAAAATTAAGTCTTCCTAATAAAAAATAATAGAAAAAGGTGTACTATACTTTTAAGTTATTAGCATTATATTACTTTTTCAAAATATACTGCAGAACACTTAAAAGTTATTATGAATAATTGTAAAGCAATAAAACAAAAATATACTTACTAAATAAATGAGCAGTGTAAGGCAATGAATTTTCCTTGCTTGATAATTCCCTGAATTCCATCCCAGCTAACAGAATAACCTGCCTTTACTTCTAGTAAAGCCAGTACTCTTAACAAAGATCTAATGTAACAGATTTTCAAAGGTTCTAAACAACACATCTGACATGATGCTTCAGAGGCTGCAGCCTCCTTGACATCAGTGCAACAGGTCAAATTTGTAGAATCATAGAATAATTTAGATTGCAAAAGACTCCTAAGGTCATCAAGTCCAACCATTAACCCAGCACTGCTAAGTCAAGCACTAAACTGTGTCCCTAAGTGCCCCTAGTTCTCCCTATACATCTTTTAAATACCTCCAAGGATGGGGACTCAACCATTTCTCTGGGCAGCCTGTTCTAATGCTTGACAATCTTTTCTATATTCTAATCTTTTCTATTAGAAAAAATGTTTTCTAATATCCAGTCTAAATCTATCCTAGGGCAACTTCAGCCCATTCCTCTTGTCCTGTCACTTGTTATTCAGGAGAAGAGTCTCTCTAGGTAGTTGTAGGGACTAATTACAGCTTCCCTGAGACTCCTTTTGACTTCTAGGAAACTGGGACCTCCCTTGTTAGGCAGGGCTGATGTAAATGATGAAAAGTGGCTCTCTCACTTCTGTCAGACCTCTGAATATCTGTGGATGGATTCTACCTGGCACCATAGATTTATGTGTGTCTAGGTGGTGTAGCAGATTGCTGACCATTTGACTTTGGATTATGGGGCCTTCATTCAGGTCTCCATCCCTGTGTTCTGGCTCAAGTGGCTGGGTACCTGGAGAACAGCTGGTATTACTATTAAAGGCTGAGGCAGAGAAGGCATTAAGTACCTCAGATATTGCATGATCCTTTGTCATTTTGTTTCCCTCTGAATGCAATAAGGGCTAGAGATTTTCCTTGGATTGTTTTTTGTTCCTAATGTATATACAAAAGCATTTTTTATTGTCTTTTATGGCAGTAGCCAGTTTAATTTCTAGTTAGGCTTTTTCCATTCTAATTATCTCCCTGCAAAACTTCTACAACATCCTTGTTCAGTTGTTTTTTTGTTTTTTCCTGGATCTCAAGCTAAAGCACTCTAATCAGCCAGGCTGGTCTTCTATCTTGCCACCTGGTCTTTTGGCACATGGGGATGGCCTTTTAGATCCTCTTCTTGAAAAATACCCATCCATTCTTTTGTCCTTCAGGAATGTATCCCAAGGCCAAAAACCCAAACAGGCCAAAGCCTGTCCTCCAGAAGTCCAGGAACAGGGGTTTTGCTGGCTCCCTTCCCCACTCCTTTGAGAAATGAATGCTCTATCATTTTGTTATCACTGTGGCCAAGATAGCCTCCAACCACCACATCACCCACCAGTCTTTCTCTGTTCTCAAATGCAGTGGGACATCTCACACCACTCTGCAGCTATGTCAGGAATCTACCTTCCACACACTCTAGGAACTTCCTAGACTGTGCCCTATGTGACGTATTGCATTTCCTGCAGACATCTGCTAAACTGAATTTTCACATAAGAACAAAATCTAGCTATCATTAGACTTCTCCCAGCTGCTTATAGCATATTTCATCTGCCTCTTCATCCTGGTAGGGTCTATAACAGACTCCCACCATGATATCTGCCTTGTTGACCTTCCCCTTTATCCTTACCAACACCCAATCCTATTGTAAACATCATTTAGTTCCAGACAATCAAAGCACGCTTTAACATAGAGGGCTGCCTCACTGTCTCTCCTTCCTTGCCGATGCCTTCTGATGAGTTTACAGCCATCCATTTCAGCAAATCCAGTTGTGCAACTCATCCCACTATGTCCCACTAAATCATCTTTTTACCACTATGCAATGGCTTCCAACTTCTCCTCATTGTTGCCCATGTTGTGTGCAAAGGGTAGATGAACTTCAGTTTTGCTATTGATCTTTTGGGGGCAAGAAGCCCTAATTCCTACAGGATCACTCCAAGGTGCATCTGTGATTTCTAACACATCAATAATCCTTGCATCTTTAATGCCATATTGATCTCCGTCCCCTACCTCTACTGAGATGTCAGACTGAAAGATCTCACACACCATTCTTCAAATATTATCATGTCATCACCAGACTTATGTGCAGTGAACCTGATTTTTAGTTTTTCCCCCTTCAAATCTAGTTTAAAGCTCTTTCTGTGAGCCCAGATAATTCCTGTCCAAAGACCCTTTCCCCCTTTGAGGTAGGTGTACTGCAGAAGAATTTGACAGCAAATATTTTTAAAAAGACTTTTAAAAGTAGCAGAAATCATAAAAAAAATCCTGGGTCAAGGGCAGTTGTCATATGTATCCTGAAGCAGTGCATTGTCTAGGTTATTTTCTATTTAGGGCTATGACAGTTTGTTCACACCCACTTTTAGAAAGGTTAGGACCACACTTTTGTGTTATTATAAATGTGGTTTTTTCCTGTATTAAATAAAAAATACTGTGCTGAGACTAGTAGAAAGATAGAAGAAAGGTAAAAAATGAGCATGGAAAAGATGAAGTTTTATGTTGGTATTCACATATAATTGCACTCTACATAACCATAGAGGTATATAAGTGGTTTCCCCCCTTCCAAAATTTTCACAAGAAAATTCTTCAGTTTCTTTTATAGTGCATACAATCCAAAGCAAACTTAAACCAAAATAACATGAAGTCAGTTTTCAGTTTGAATGAGCAAATTTCAACTGATGCCAGAGAAAATGTAGATCTCAGCATAAGATAACCAGCCCATTATAGTCACAAACAATCCAGATTTAAATATTTCTGATATAGTAAAGGAAAACAGAATTGACATTTAAATAGCAAATACATTTTTGACACATACACATACAATTCCATAAACTTGACTTCAGGTGTAAATATGACATACAGAAAAAAACCCAAACCTATCTGTAAAGGACTGGCAAAATAGTCACTGCAAGGAAATAAAAATGGAGCTTTTTAATCACTTTTGAATTTAGAACTACTGAGTGTCTGTATTATGAAAATGTTTCAAAATTAGTGGCTTTTTTTGCAAAAAATAGAATTAGCATCTATTTTCCACTGATGCCTGCAAAGCACTGAAGACGTCCTTCAAAGGTCACTGTTTTCTTTGTTTATGCTGTAAAAAATGCTAAGGGACTGCCTACGTACACAGCAACTATCAAACATAAAACTGAGTTGCTTTGTCCTTTAATCTGCTACCAATTCAGACACAAAATTATTTTGTCTTTTTGGGTTATACTTAATTCATGGAACAAATAATGACATTTAAAGAGTGTGACATTTGAGGAAGGAGGAAGGAAGGAAGGAAGGAAGGAAGGAAGGAAGGAAGGAAGGAAGGAAGGAAGGAAGGAAGGAAGGAAGGAAGGAAGGAAGGAAGGAAGGAAGGGACTGTTTTCCTAGAAATGATTTATTGTCCTCTTTCTGCTTTGGAACTTTGCCTATGAATATACATAATATTTTGAACTAAATTCACAGAGTTACAGATGTGGAATTTCTGTTAGGGAAGAGGTTTTTGATTTCTGACTTTTTCTGAGGACAGTGAGGTCTAGAAAGTATTTTTTCTAAAACTACAACAGAGAAAGAAGAGGAAGTACAATGCTAAGAATCCATGCTTGTGCTTTGATGTGCAGTGAAAAACTTTGAAAAGTGGTGATTTGACCTTAATCCAGACCAGAAATCTGGAGCAGGTTGGAAGATGATTTCCTCTCAACTTTCTTATTCACCAGACTTATACCTTGTGATGTAGTAGTTTGAAGCAAAAGAAATTTGTCTTTATTTTATGGTCTATTTCTCTTTCTGTTATTGATGTTTTTCACTTAATGCAGTGAAACAAAAGATCAAGATGATCTGTGTGCAGACCAAATAGCAAAAGACTATTTATGGAAGAATGATATAGGTAACTGGGCATGATTCAGTAGGCTAAACCTATTCAAGAGAATCACAGTCTTTTAGCCCACACACAGTATTTGATTTTGATGAATTTTAAATTCTTGGTTATTTTCAGCAGTGACCAGACATGTTTCTGTGTTTGGAGGAAGAAAAGCAATATCTGAAACAGATGAGGCTATGGCCCTTCTAAGGTGTTTGGATCATTTGCTGATTACAGCAGGGCACAGTACAGATTTGGCCTCTGGGGATGAGGAACAGAATGGCATACTGCCACCGAGATTGCTGACTGCAATGTAGTAGTTATTCCCACTTATTGGAATCATGCTGCTCCTCTAGATCCCCAGGTAAGCAATTGATAAATTGTCCATAAACTTTCTAACTTATTTTAAAACTCAATGTGAAAACACCTATGCAAATAACTAGTATGCACTTTTGATTAGTTCTTGACAGAAACACATTACAGACACAGAGCCCCTGTCACAACCCCTAAAATTGTATCCTTTTCCCACCACCCCACCCTTCTTTTGCCTAACTCCATTTATAGCTTCACAACTGTATAAAATGCTGCCTATATTTAGAGCAAGTTTTGTATTCCTCCCTCACAAGCCTATAGAAATATTTTACTCTCCTCATATGATGCCTGGCAGGAAAACATTGCTTAACAGTTTCTGGCTTGGTTTGAAGCAGAAGTGTCAGTCTTATATATTCACAGCATTTCAATGAGGCTGTGCTGTAGGAGGTAACTTTTCTTCTACTACACACCACAGCAAGAACTACTCACACAGGTTGAACAAGAAGAATATTAGTGGTCATTTTTTTTCAAGGCCAGGACCAGAATATTTTAAATGTTCCATATCTAGTCATTAAAAAACCCCTAAACCTTCTGCTTCAAGTGTAATAAAAACTATGAACAAAGTAAAACCAATTTTTTATGACAAAAATCAGGTTTCCGAAGATAAAGAAAAGTAATTTTACCAACATTTCTATAGATGTTAATATTCAAACTTCAGCTGCTCACTTTGTAGCTTGCTAATAAGCCTCATGTCCTTCGGCAAGACAGAAACGGTCAGAATATTCTGTCTTCTTTTCTATTTGTATTTAGTACTTAATGAAAAAAAAGTCTACTTCTGTATTATGTTTGGCATTGTATAGTATTAACATGGTAATCCCCAATGCAATTTTCCTTTATTCATTATTTCAAGATATTTTGTTTGTTGCACATTAATAAAGCAGATTATCAGGTTACTTGAGGATTTGATTACTAAATTCTCAATGTACAAAATTGCTTAACAAGCTTGCCTGCCCACCTATTATATAAATTAATCCCAGGTGACATAGCGCAACAGCAGTAACTATGCCTAATGTCATTTTTGTATTATTTCAAAAACAAATTTCTGCTACTTAAAAAGCTTTGAAACTCATTGAAGGCTTGCTTTAGTTCTTTGTGGGCTTTTTAAAATTTTATTTTTATTTTTTGCCTTTTCCTGTTATTGGAAGAGAAGTTCATGACTAATATCTTAACTAAGTATTCTTCAACTTGTTTGAAAATTGTAAAAATTATCCTGCTGTTTATGCTCATGTTCATGATCCAGAAAATTACATTAAAATCTGTGAACCTTTTGAGCTCTATGTTGTGCACCAAAAAGGACTGTCTTTCTTTAACTTCAGCCAACAACTAAACACAGTTCAGCCAGTCAGTCACCTCCCACTCATGGGAAGGGGGAGAGAATCAGAAGACTGACAGTGAAAACTCCTTAGATAAAGATGGTTTACTAGGTAAAGCCAAAGCCATTCACACAAGGAAAGCCGAAAAAGGAATTAATTCACTGCTTCCTATCAATAGGGAAGTGTTCAGGCGTCTCAGGAAAGCAGGGCTTCATCACATGACAGTTACTTCAAAAGACAAAGTGCTCGGAAGGTTCCCCCAGTTTTTTATTGCTGAGGATGATACCATATAGTATGGAATATCCCCCTGGTCAGTTGGGGTTGGCAGTCTCAGCTGTGTCCCCTCCTAGACTCTTGTGCACCCCCAGCCTCATTGCTAGTGAGGTGAGAAGCAGAAAAAAACCTTGAGGCTGCGTAAACACTCAGCAATAGTTAAAATGTCCCAGTGTTGTAAAAACAGTTTCCAGAACAAATCCAAAGTAACACTATAGTAACTAATGTGAAGATATTAACTCTATCTTAAAACTGGTACATAAAGACAAAGGTCAAAAAAAAATAGTCACAACAAAGGAAATTCACACTGCACATTAGGAATGTTTAGTTGCAATGACGGCTGTTAAGTAGCAGAACACATAAAGTGTAGAACTTACACCCTCAGAGTTATTTAAAACTTGACTGAAAAAGTTTTGAACATTCTTAGTTAAGGTTTTAAACTATCCTTCCTTCAAGTGGGAGTTGATTGTAAACAATCACCAGATGATCCTTCCAACCTTTTTCTTTTTTTCCTATGATTCTGTGATCTCTCTCCACACATAATACTTGAAATTACAAGCCTTTAAAATGTGGGGGATTCGTGTCTAGAAGTCAGTCTTTTCCTTGTCTGAAAAATGTTTGTGTCATGCTGTACTAAGTTCAAAGTCAGCAGTTTTCTTCCAAGAACATAAATGAATTGGCACCAATCAAGTCAATTGGTGAGATTTATCAAAGTAGACCTCAAGTGTATATGGCAGACTGTGTGTTATGGATAATTGCACTGGATCTGGCTGAGATGGAGTTCATTTTCCCACGGCAGCCCTTACAGTGCTGTGCTTTGTATTGGTAGGAAAGGTGTGGGTAAAACCCCAGCGCCTCTTGGCTACTGCTGAGCAGCATTGGCACAGTATCAGTGCTGCCTCCCCAGCATTCTGCACCCTGCCAGTAGGATGGAGGTGGGCAGAATTCTGGGAGGGGACACAACTAGTACAACTGACCCAAAGTGACAAAAGGGATATTCCATAGAGTACGACGTCAGCTCAGATATAACAGTTAAGAAAAGGTGGAAGAGGGCTGCATTTGTTATTTACAAATGTTTGCCTTCCTGAGCAACCATTTGATGGATGCTGAAGCTCTGCTTCCCAGGAAATGGGCAAGCATGGCTTGCTGATAATAGAATAAAATTATTAATAAATAATTATTATTAATAATAATTAATAAAACAATGTAAATAAATAGAAATAATTATAAATTATAAATATAAATATAATATATATAATAAAAATAAAAATAAATATAATAAATGTAAATTATAAATAAATAACATAAATAAATTAATAATAATAATAATTAATAAAATTAGAATAAAATATCTTTTTTTTTTTTTAGCTTTTCATGCACACACACAATCTTTTCCTTTTTCTTTAGCAAACTTCCTTATCTCAACCAATGTGTTCATTTCCATCTTAACCTTCTCTCCCCCATCTAACTGAGAAGGGGGAGCAAGGGCTTGGTTAACATCTGGCATTCAGACAAGGTTAGTCCTCTACAATAATCTCTCTTCTACTGCTCAGCATAATCAATCTGTAAACATATGCACAGGGAGTTTTCTCCTGATAAAGGTATGAATTAGGAGATCTTAATTCCTGTCTCTACAGTAAGTTAAACTGTACTTATCAAATGAAATTATGAATTTGGTTTAAACTACAGAAGTTTTATCACAAATTGCTTCGCAGACATATGGTTCAAATCCTTCCTGTTTTCACAATAATACTATAACTCCTAGCGTTTTCTCACAAAATGTGACTTGATATTTAATCTATGTGCCTCATTCATTGTCCAGTGCAATTAATTCCTTCCTAGTGTCTGCCCCAAATAACCCATAAGATGCCACCTGAACATCTGTTTTGATGCAATTTATGCTTCAACCTTGGTCTTAACATCTACTGCTTTCTCTCTCTTTCTCTCCAAACCGTGTTCAAGCTGTGTCCATAAACCAAAAAACAATTAAGAGACTCTTTGCTCATTACCTAAATCTCACTTTTCTAGTCCTTTAATTAAGTGCTAGGCAGTTGTGGCTGTGAAATGCACATATTTCTTTGGAGGATTGCACATTTTATTAATGACTACAAGATGATTATTTAGCAATGTATCAATAACTAATTATGAACATAAATAATTGTATTAAATTCATATTTGAAAATTATTTTGAATGAAGAGAAATTGACTAGATTGTCCAGAGATTAGAAAAAATAAATGCATAAAATTCTGGATGTCGAATAATTAAAAAAACCAACAAACCAAACAGCAAAATTTTTCTATAGTTAAAATTATCTTGGAATTTAATGCAAAATTTCTGTTGAAGGTGCAGAATATTCTGAATACATATGTTGTTTAAAATGCATTTAAATTAGTAGAAACCAAGATTTTTCCCTGAAAAATTTATTATAATTTCAACTGTTTATAACCTGTTTCTATAGTTATGTATTATTACTTTTACTCCCTTTAAGCATTGGCAGAATAGTTAACAAATGGGACTTTCCCTCCTGGCAATGTTATGGCAAAAAGTTATTTTCTCATGACAGTGCGTCAATGTTTAGAAAGAAAACACAGCAGAATTCTTTAACCATCTAATGAAATTAAACATTTGACTACACAATCAGAATATGAATTTGAGCCTTTTCTCTTTGATTAGGAACACATTAAGCGACCATGACCCAAATAACTTACCTAGCTGCTCATTTTGAAATGGGGAAATGCTGACTTTGGCTGGGATGGAGCTCACTTTTGACAGTCTGCAGGAGATTGGAGGAGAGGCTGACGGGCTCAAAACAATCAGTTTGGGGGTGGTGGGGAACATGGCAAGCTCAGCCAAAGGTGGGACAGCTCTCTGCTCCCCCCAGCACCTCTGAGCCTTCTCATGCTGTGCCGTGAGGTGTGTGAGCATTGGAAAAGTCAGCACTGCCTACTGCTGCAGTGGGGGTGGTCGGCTGCAAGGGCCAGCTGGGAACATTCTGCCTCTGTGTGAAATGCAGGCACGAGACTTTGGTGCTGAAATCAGCATAAGCTTGTGCTATGAGGTGCTCTCCACTACCCTGGATTTAAAAGCTGTTGAGACCACACTAGGATGGTGGCTACCTTTCTCTCTCCTTCTTCTTCCTCTTTCTCTTCTTCTTTCACTCTCTTTCTCTTTCCTCTTTCTCTTTCTCTTCTCTTTCTCTTCCTCTTTTCTCTTTCTTCACTTTTTCTTCTCAAAATACACGATAAGGTGGACCAAGAAAAATTACAATCAATAGCTGGTTAAATCCCTCGTTGTGTCTGGACAAGTTAAAGTTTGCTAAATTAAACTTTGCCAAGTGAATTATTCCATTGGAATGCTCCAAAGTTTGGAAGTAGAAGGGGGTTTTTTGAACCTCCTGACAATTTTGTTTTTTCTCCTATGTACTGCCTAGGGTAGATACAACTATCTTCCCCTGAACCCACTAAGCAGACTGGGGCATTACACAGACCATTACACATCCCTATGTTTTATATTTACAACCAAAACTGTTTTGATAACAATTATAACACAACATAACAATATATATGTTATAATATAACAATAGCATTGGTAACGTTTCAGCAGTGTTTATGCAGCATCAGGGTCTTTGTTTCCTACTCTGGCCAGTCAATGAGTACCTAGGGATTGCCCAAGAATTAGGAAGGGACACAGCTGGGAGAGTGACCCAATGTGACCAAAGCGATATTCCATGCAATGAAACCCCACGCTCAGCAGTACATCTGTGGGAATTTTTTCCAAGGTAGCCATTGCTCATATACTGGCTCATATACTCATATACATTGATCTCCTAGTGATGAGAGATTCTTCTTGCATCACTTGATGAATTGTTAGCTTTTTTTTTTTTTTTTTGTTTCCCCTTGAGTTGTTAAACTCTCTTGACCCCTGAATTTTCTCACTTTTGCCATTCTGATTCTCTCCCTGATCCTGATAAGGCCACAGTGAGCGAGCAACTGGATGGAGGTTTATTTGCCAATCACAGAGAATAGAAGATTGATCATTAAACAGCAATGCAATTTTTATTTTAAATAATCCATAGAAATTGACTTGGTTTAATTAAATTGCATAGCTGAGTAACCAGTGGTGGGATAAAATAATAAATTAACAGAATAATAAGATTTGGTTATACTACATACAGAATATTGCAGTAAAGCTTTGGATAAACCATATCTCCTTGGTGAGGGAAACTTTCCATGAGAAAAACTTTGTTAGTGTTCAGTTCAGATCAGATTTTACTATCTTTACTGATGTTGCACAAAATAAGTTTTCTTTCATTGAACCAATTATTAGGACACTGATAAGCAACTGGGCATCATAATGTTTGTTAAACTTGACTGACTTATTTTGTAAATTGTTGGAAACAAGTAAGTATTTGTAATATCATATTCACCATAGCTAGCAAGAGGAGATGCACAAACCCCTACTAAGTGTACCCATTTTCAGTTCCTGGTCAGTTGTTTCTAATGACTGTCTGTAGTCTTAAGGTCTTTAGGCTAAAGTTAAAGAAAGTCATAAAGAACCCACTTACAATGTATTTTCTTTGGTATTATTTAAGATTTTTAAATCTTATTTATTATAGGAATTTATTTAAAGATAGATAACTTTTTATGATGTTAAGCCAAATTCCACTGAGATTAAAAATAACTTTTAACATTGACAAAGGCATCTAGATGTTATGGTTTGATAAAAAAATTGCTTTTACAATTTGTTTTTATTGTTATTTGTTGATGGATCTTGAAGCCTGACAGCATTATCCTTGTTTTATAACTTCTATGTTTTTGCTAGACAGATTTTCTTCATAATGCTCAAAGATAGTCAGTTTTGGATGATGCAGGGATATGAGATAGAACTACACTGAAATAAACATAAATATAGAACCAAATCAATCTTTCATTTTAAGAAAAACAGGTAATGAATAAAGGACTTTAAATAGCCTTTTTTTTCATTGTATGCATTTATGTGAAATATTTTTCCGAAGATGGAATTTTTTTAGATTTTGGTCTGCATATATATGTTGCGGTTTATACAGAGTGTGCAGTTTGAGATGCTGCCATGTGACTGATATATTTCTAAAAACATCAGCTCTGAGGCAGGAAATAGCCAACATACTTCCTTGCAGGAAAACAGATGAATTAATCAAACTATTTATTTTAGATAAAATTAAATGTCATCTATCAAGTATGTTTATGCCATGAACAAATCTGACATGAAAAAACCTGCTGCCTGTGGTGACGTTCATAATAGAAATGCTTGTCTTTGGAACAACTTGCCTTCCACTCCAGTGCGGTAGAGTGGAACGAGACAAAAGATTAATAGGCAACAGAAAAAGTATAGGTTTGATGGTCTACTTCTGATAAATAGGAGAGCTATGGAAACTGGAATCTGAAATTTGAAATCTGTCAAATGTATTGTATCAGTCTCAGAGTCATAGAATTATAAAATATCCTGAGCTGGAGGAGGATCTTTTAAGTCCAACTCCTGGCCTTTCTCAGGACAGCCCAAGAATCACACCACTTGCCTGGGAGCATTGTCCAAATGCTTTTGAACTTTTCCAGGCTTGATAGGTGTGACTGCTTCTCTGGGGAGCCTGTTCCAGTGCCCAACCTCCTTTGGGCGAAGAACCTTTTCCTGATATCCAACCTAAACCTCCCCTGACACAACGTCAGGAAATTTCCTTAAATCCTGTTGCTGGTCTCAACAGCAAAGAGATTGGTACCTGCCCCTCCCTTTCCCCTCAGGAGGTAGCTGTAGACTGCAATGAGGTCTCCACTCAGTCTCTACTCCAGGCTTGCCATCCACCAGAACCCTCAGGTCCCTTTCTGCAGGGCTGTTCTCCAGCCTCTCATTCCCCAGCCTGTCCCTACATCAAGGGTTGCCCCATCTTTGCTGCTACTTCTTCTGAGGATGATTGATTATCCAATAAAGAACAGAATTTTAGTGGAGAGTTCACCACTCCTGTTTCCAGATGTTAGAATATATTTTTTTCTTTTTTTTTTGGAATGATGATGTTGATATAAATGTGAGGCTGGTGTTTCAGAAACTCCTCTGATTGTTAAAAATCACTCAGTAATAGCTTTAATTTCAGGAGTCTGGATGGCTCTCACATATCCGACCTGGCTGACTTCCAGGTATAATGCTCTCCTAACATTCCTCTCTGCTTTCCCCAAATCTTTAATAACTTAAGCTATTGATGATTCAATTTAGGATTGTAATGAAAGAAACAAGACTTTAAAATAGCTACAAGGAAAACTCAATTGCTTGAAAACTTGAAAACCAATATTGAATGTAGAAGAGATTAGTACCATTTTTAAACAATTTCAAGACTTGTTTAACAAAGTATTTCTGTAGAAAAAAAAAAGCTATTTGGTTTCTTTTAAAATTAGCTTATAATTATATTCTAAACAAGTCATGTCCGCATTTCTGAAAATATATTACATGGCATTGTGTAATGTTGCAAAGGGAAAAAGTTCACATCTTTCATGGTATTCAAAACATAAGAGTACAATGACAGATTGTCTTAACATTTACTTGTATCTGTGTGGGAGAAATTGAGTATTCAGCATTCTAATTTTTCCACTGAATGAGACTCATTCCATGTCACTTATAATGGTCACAAATCCTGTTTTAAAACCACAGTTTGTGTCTGTTGTATGTGCTTGTTTTGGACAAATTCCACTTTTGATTATTCACTTAAAAATGCAACTTTTAAACTTATGAAAATCTTCATAAGTGCTTTGCATGAATTTTTCTGGAGTATGTTTAAGCTTATAGATATGTTACTTGTAGTATACAGAAGAACGGAAACAGAATAAAACCTTGAAACATATTTGCTCTCCCTGCTTTAAAGTTTAATGCTGCTTGTGGTAGCCCTGTGTGCTTCAGAAACAAATAAGACAATCAAATAAGACAACAAATAAGCCAACCATACGTGAGATAAATATTGGTATCTTCACAGTTTCTTCTACTATTTTTCCATGTAGACAGACCTTTCCATTTAGTTGAAACAGCTGCTTATTATTATTGCTCCAATTACATTAGGATAAGAGATTCCATAAATTAACTGGATATAGAAATTGTAAGTATTCCAGAATTTTCTTTGTCAGAAGACTAGCTGAAATGAAAAAAACAGAAATGTTTGCAGTAGCAGCATGGTCAAATTGAAAGTTTTCACAGAGACATAAAAATAGAACAAAACTAACTCATAAATAGTTGATCCATCAAAACAATACAATATCATCAGGATTTTTCCATTGGTAAGCTTCATTTGTAAAGGTATTAAAAGAAAAATTAAAGGATTGAAATAATTTTTGATCTGGAAGTCTGTTCAGAACTGACCCAAAATCCTTTTCAATCATTCTGCTTGTTAAAGTGGGTTTTGAATCAGTCCTCTGGGTGGATACAGAAAACAATATTGAGATGCATGATGTATATTGCATAACAGGCTGGAAAAATTGAGAAATTGAAATTTTAGAAAGATCTGCTGCTCATATATAACCCATGAATTAATTTCTGTACTTCATAATTTTTATTGTATTTCAGATTAGCCAATACTCCTAAAATAGAATTTAAAAGATTTTATACTTGTCCAGAGACTAAAGTATGATCTCAGTGTGGAATATTATTTTGAAACAGGCAGAAAAACAGAAGTGAAGAGATTGAGAATGGCAATTCTGCTCCTGGTTTGTATACGAAAATTAGTCCAATTAGTCCAAAGGGCAACATTGGCACCAAGCAGAATAAATTTTATTCTCTCAAAATAAAATGAATTAATAACTTCTTTTTTCCCATAAACTGTAATTTGTACATATATGAATCTTCTTTAAAAGTTTCCATATCCATCCTGACATACCTATTTCTACAAAGTAGGTCACCATTTATGGAGAAAGTCACTAAGCAGACTTTATTCTCAGAAAAAGTTTACTATTTGAGTGAAGTCTTTAAAAATGAATAAACCACAGAAACATATGCAATCTTTGGTCACCAGAGCTACATTTATGTCCCCAGAAGCCCTCTACAACAATTTCTATTGAATATAGTGACACTTCAGATTAATTGTCAGATTTTCCCCTGCTGAATTCAGCCAACAAGCCACTCATGACTCAAGCAGATGTTTCTGCATTTTAGGCAAACTGCAGCAGGTTTGTACTCCCATTGCTCCCTCACCTCCATCACCTGTAACAAAAGCTTTACCAGAGACATCACAGGAATTTTACTCACATGAAATAAGATGCTGTCTGCAAGCAGTGCTGCACTGTAGCCTAAGTTTCACTCAAACAGCACACAGGAATGGAATATTAAAAAAAAAAAAAATTAGCTTCATCTATATGTCTATATTGATAATTATTGTATTTACAGGGCAAAGGGGGACAGCAGATTCCTTGAGAAGGTCCCTAGGAAAAATGTATTTGAGGTCATTTCACTAATGATTTTCATAAAGCTAGTGAGGGTAAAAAGTAGCTATCTGAAATAAATTGTTTTTCTGTGTCCTGAAAAAGCTAAGCAGAGACAGAGTGGACAGTCTCAGGTGTAAGAACAGCAGTAAGACAAAATATTTTTAGGACCAAAGCAGTACAGCAAATCTTCCCCTGGATTGTTTTATGGTCCTCAGGTATCCTGAGGAAGATTCCTGTGGGGAAAGGATCAGACAGCTTTCTTGTAGCTGCTGCAGCTCTCAGTACCATACCCCAGCTGGAGAGTCAGTGCTGCCAGGAGCAGGGCCCCGTGCCTGCAGCTGAGCCTGTGTGCACAACCTCCGCCGTCCTTTCATCTCCCTTCTGAGTGTTCCTACTCTCCCAACTCCCACACATGCTTCTGTGGTGTCCTTTTATCCGTCAGTTCCTGCTTTTCTTAGGGAGACAGAGAAAATATGACTGACAGGCTGCTTTTACTACATCTCAGTTGCTATTTCAATATACTTAATCATCCGAATTAAATTGGATTAAAAAGAACTGCGGAGTTCTGTAGAGTATGAATAGGCTGAGAAGAACTGTATGGTAATGGCACATTTCTTCCTGAATCTGTCACTTTTTCAGTGTCATTTCATTTCCAATTCAACATAATTTTTCTTCCTTCTTTGTTCCCTCCCTGCACCAAAAAAAATCCACCATTTTTGCAGGAAGTCTTGGAACAATCTCTTTTTTTGGGAAATATTTCTCTATCTGCAGGGTGTGTGAGGGTTTTGTGTAGTTCTAATTAATGTCCTTTCTTGTGGAACATGTGATACTAATCCATGCTTCTGAATTGCTTTTTTTTTTTGTTGTTAATACTGATACCATTTCTTAGTCCCAACTCTTTCATATGATTTCTTCTCCACTTTCAGACCCCATTTTAGAAAGTATACAGTTTTCAAAATTCCTTGTCTCATTCCTTCTTTCTGTATGACAGAAGACTTAAGGCTTTATCTTTTCAGCTGGGTGTCTAGAGCATTCCTGCTGCCTATGGATCAATGCCTTGTGACCTCATGGTCATTAAAGTTAACTCACACTTCCCATCCTTCTTGTCTGGAAAAACATAGATGTGATATGAGAATGCAGAGACTGGCACCACCAACCCTTTCCTGGTTGGAGGACACATGACCAAGTGTTTTGTGGAAAGGCATAAACAATCTGCATCTCTGAAGTTTGCAGTATTTTCCAAAGCTCAATGAATTAAATCTCTTTGTTTTTGCTACAGGCACGGCCATGAAAGCCCTAGGTATTTTGAGAAATACTAGACTTCTAGAATTCAGCTTTCAAATTTTAAAAAGACTCTTTCATTATAAATTGTGATATCATTTAAAGTTGCAGTACAAAAATAATAGCAATTAAAAAAAAGTTAATGCAGAAATGTTTGTCAGCAAACCGTTTGTTTCAAAGTTTAGAGAAATGGGTTCCCAAAGAAAATGTCATGGTGACTTAAAAATTATTTATACTTGAACAATCTTTTTTTTTTTGCCCTGAGAGAAAAATCTGGGCTACTCAGGATGAAATCTTTCCAGAAACTGTAAACAAATAAAATCAGGCTAAGAAAAGCATCTGACATAGAAAATAAGAGGTTAAATGTTAAACTATGTTGTTTATCACCTACTGATAAAGGATCTTTTAATAGGAGCATCACAAAACTTTGATTCAAGATAGTTGAACCACTCCTTTTAAAAGAGTATTGTTTTCTTCTGTAAGCATTAAAAGCAGAAGTATTGCACACAATAAAGTATTTAAGAAGAAAAAATACCTATTGTTACTTCAGTCCAGATAATTCCATTTAAACATTCTTTCATGCAGTATTTGAGAGCTCTACTACTGCCATGGGCGATGACAAGGCCTTTGTAACCAGTATACTTAAATTTTGATTTTTTTCTTTGTGCACTTTTTTATGAAGTCAAATTTTTCTTTTTTTTTCAAGATCCTAGGAGACATGTGTAGTATGGGAAAAATAATATATGCATATTAGTTTCTGCTTCCATGCTATTATTTCTAGCTACATTTATACACATATAGGTTTTCTTTTTATTTTAATTTGAAAAAAAAGAATTTTAAAGCTTCATATTTCAAAGTAATTTCCTGCGTCTAGGAAAAATAGCTGTAGTACATCTCTTGGAGAATGGATGCAATCTGCCTATTATTTCACTTTTGCAAGTCTGAATAGATATATACCTATATATATATATATATATATATATATATATATATATAAATATATATAAATGTTATATCTCCAGAATGTTATATACAAGGATCATTAATAATGAATTTTTGATATTACAAAAAAAAATATAGCTATTACTCTGCATTTTTAGTCACCTAAGTTTCTTTATAAAGGGGATTTTAAAAGTATAATTTTGTTCTTGCTGCTAAATTTAAAATTTTTCCAACACGTTAGCAGCAGCAAGGCTGTTTACACACCACTGCTCTCACTAGGGGCTTTCAGTCACAGGCAAAGCCTTCTTACTTTCTTATTAAATTCCATGCTACTGCCCTGTCTGAATCATGTCACCTGCTAGATATAGCCAAAATGTCAGCAATTGTGATGAAGAGAAGGAAAAAGCACTCACTTGCCGTACAAAGCCTTACGCTGTGATGCCTTATAAAGCTGATGCTGTCAGTCAAAGCCCATCAGTATTGCTTGTGCAAAGCACAGGGCTTGCTATTGATTTAATTAACTGGAGCTGAGATAAAGTTCAGTTTATGCAGCACAATAATTTGCAGAATCTCCACAGGGTTTCACAGAATGTGTTGCAAGAAAGGAAAAACACAGAACTGAATGGATGCAGCACAGCCCTAGAACCATTGGCTGACAAACAGAGAAGACTGCATATGTATCAAGTATCTGGGCAAATGTTCTGTGCTACTGATATTTGAGATAACTAATCAGGTCAGTATTTTTTGTGCAATTATCAGAGGAATAATGCTTTTAAATATAATTGCCTTTAAAAGAATATGATGTTCATTAAAAAAACCAAAATAAACCACAACACAAGAGATATACAATGCACACAATGATCCATTTGTTAGGCTGTATAGATAACTTTTAAAATCTGTGTTTTCATTTGTGTCGTTTCAGGTTTTCATTACTTTTGATCCACTCTAGGAAAATAAGTGCACATGACATGATTTAAAATAAATCCCTTTTTAACTACAACCAATTAACAAGTTTTTTTTCCACCTTCAGCTTGCACAAGTAACTTCATTTTTTTAATATGTGTATCTATAGAAGTGGTTTTATGTCTGCAAGATATACATATTACTAAAATAGTAAGAGTATTGCACCAAATTCAGTTCTTTTAATTAATATTTTGTCTCAAGAATCTCTTCTTGGATTTCAGCTGTATTGAAACCAGCATCTATTAAATCTTGAAATATGTGGCTCCCATGGACATACAGTAATCAGAAATATTTTTGTGAGCTTAATTCTCCCATTTTACATAGGAGCTGCTTTAAAACGACTTAGTGAATTAGTCTTAGATACCAGTGCTTCAGCTGACTTTTCCTGCTAGGAGGCTGGCTGCAGACTAATCCCTTCTTCAGAAGTTTCTTTGCCCACTCCATTGCTGGCAGCATGGTAGGTCTGCCCCCATGCAACAACAAAGCCAACCTGTTCTCATCTCTGTACCTGACACCATTACCCCCCTCTTCTGTGATGGTCATCAGGGAGTCCTTGTTTCCCATGAATAGTTCCAGGGGATTCAGTGGATGAGACAAAGGTCAAAAGGAAGTTTTACATAAACGTAGACACAGACATGGACATACACAGTGTTATAGATAGAAATGCTATGCACACAGACACACGGACTCACAAGTATTTCTGCATGTATTTCTATGCCTCTATATAGTCATATGTATATTTATCTGTATATATAAATGGAAGTCTAGATCTACTGGATGAAATCCAAACAGTATACTAAGCAATGCAACAATTAGTTAAAACAGGTTGTTTTGAATATAGATCAATTGGAGAAAAAATTTGCAAGTATCAATATGCTGTTTCCTTCAATATCCCAATATTTCTGTTTTCCTCAAAAATTTTAGGAGTCGTTTATCTTAAAGCAGTTAGCTGAAAAAACTCTCTGTGTTTAATTCAGTAATATTGGTAAAGAATGGTGCATTTTGTTTCTCATGAGGCAACTGATTCCATAATTTTTCCGATGCTAACAGAATTTTATTTAAGTATAATAAAATTTATACTGCTGTTATGCACAGTTTTGCTTTACGCTGATTTAATGTGTTTCTAAAAATCATAAATGACATAAGAGACTCTTCAAAAATTGTGTTTATATGTCTGAGACTTTGCTAAAATATCCCAAATTCAGATGGTTTTGGTAACTGGAAAACATTCATGGAACAACATGGGACACAAACGGTTTTGATAAGGACAAGAGGAAGGTACTGTGATGAAAAATAATAATAAGATGGTGACAGCTTGGGGGAGATGTTATGTGCAGCCCCCTTCTGATGGTTATAGAGCTGATACAGAAAAGTGGCATGTTCCTTATACAGTCTGCCAATTTATTTTTCATTCCATTAAATAGTACAGAACAAACCAAAGACAATTTCCCAGATTAAGCAATCAGGTAAACTCCTTGGCATAGAGTGAAGGCTGAATACAGGTAAAAACTTCCAGAAGAATGTCTTTGAAACTCACAGTGGAGGAAATGAGATCTATACATGAGTGAAGTAGCAAAGTTAAGATGACCTTTAAAAACAATAGGAGTCAAATACTGCATGGCTTAACAGTGATGAACCACATTGACCTTGATTATGACTCCTGACCATAGAAAGATGGGCCAGGTGCACCCTTTAGATATGGATGTGATGCAAGAGCAGAAAGAGCACTGTCTCTTTTTCTTGCACTTTTTCCTGAAGCATCTGCAACTGGTCTCTGCTGGACACAGGATATGCTTTAAAAGAACATTTACTCTTCCCTGTGAGGGCATTATCTTCTGACAAATATTTTTAATTTCTTTTTCAGACCTACATTTTAAAGTGCTAGCTCTCTGAATGTATATGGCCTAGAGAAAGGCTATTCCCTGGCTATTCTCTATTTGGGAAGACTTGCAAATTAACACAAATATTTTGGAAAACAATGTTAAAAGAGATTTTACTTTCATCATTTGCCTGTAGAGTATAACAACAGCAGCCTAAAAACTTTTTCTTTCAAATAAATCAAATAATTTTTTCAGTGTGTTAATTTATACTTTACCACTAAACTACTGTTTGCTTTTGCTTTCTGTAGTTCACTATTAAGGATATGTTTGGCTTCAAAACAAGACATCTTTATAAATTTTTCATGACCCACTGTATGTTTGAGACCACTTATGCTGAGTGACCAGTGTAAAAGCAATTTTAATTGCATTAATTAGCAATATTCCTTAGCTTTTTACAGGCACTGACTCTACTGCCTATTGCTGTTACCTTCAGTGGCAGCAAAGAGATATTAGTAAATGTCAAATTTATTGGAGCAACCTGCATTCATTATAAAGTTTCTGCACTTAATTAAAGCATTAATTAAAGCATATTAATTTATTTTAAATTGCTTAACAAATAGTTTCTTTCTTTTTGTAACAGTTTTCATCTTCTTTGGTCTACATCCATTATCAAGTGAAACCTGTCACAAGAGCATCTTATCTTTGTGGAATGTCAGGATTCTTCACAAATTCAGTAAAAATCTAGTAAAATAAAATAAATTCTAATCTCCCCTTCCTTCTATTATTTTTACAGATTTCTGGCAATACCTTTGTGATTATGTTTTTAACAGCATATTTTGATGTGACAGAGACCCAAAACTGTTTACATTCTTCTGGTTTTTGCTTGCTTACACTTTTCATACATTTATAAATAAGATAATCTTGTGCAAGGAGAGACAAAAATATTAGTACAAAAAATAGTGAAATCATAAATGGCTCAAACCAAATTAATATCAGTTCTGAGGAAACTTTCTCATTAGAAAATTAGTTGAGCAACAAATGATGGGGGAGTATAAAGTGTATCACATATCCAGAGTAGAAAGGGAGAGAGAAAACTTGTTAAAGACAAAATGAGAATAGTAGAGCACATAAGTAAGAAAAGGTCAAAGCATTACAAAAATGGAATGCACGTGGGAGAGGTGCAGATATGTAAAAGAATGCCAAGCTATCAATACACAAACAGGTGCAAAGGCATCAAATACATTATTCAAAACTCAGTATTTGAAGAGGTGAGATCTGTGGTATGCATATGAACAGCAATGAAGGAAGTAGAAGAGAATCAAGTGAAAAACATCCAGTTGAGAACCAAAAAAAAAAAAAAAAAAAGACAGAGAAAAAATGAAATAACATCATAAGAGTAGTACAGAAAACATGGACATTACAAAGAATGGAGTTGCCATTAATACTGTATGCTAAATTCTATTCACTATAAGAATCTTGCTACACTCTTACTAGGTAAAGTGAACTTTCTGTTCCTGTTACTTTATTGTTCCCTATTAACTTTTGTTGTCCTGCTTTCTCTCTCATCATCTTCTTAAGATACAATATTGCATGATTGCAATCATTATTATTCATTGTAGGTCAAATTTAACCTTATTTTAGTTCTTCATTCATCTGAAGTAAGCACAATCAAGTTGTAGAAATATTTTAAATGTTCTTGGTTGTTGACTTTTCTATCAAAGTAAAATATACACTCCTAGAAAAAGATACATCCATGACACCAATGTTCATGCAATAATTTATCATAGTCTCTCTTATTAATCCATTTTTGAGGTGCAACACATTAATGAAATTTTATCTCTAGAGGACTAAGAATTATTCTATGAAAACGGCAAACCTTAAAGCTTAGAATCTCTTTAATAATACAAATTATGTAATAGTATATATTACCTGATAGTATGTTATCGCTTACAATAACACTGTTCATTAGTACCTTTCATACACTGTGCAGTGATGATCCCTTCTCCACACAGATGTAGCAGAAAGGGAAAAAATTCACAGAAGCATGTAAATTATGATCAGATGTATGGAATGGCTTCCTTAAATACAGCTTCAAAGTTACAGCTCTTCACTCTGGAAAATGAGTAACTGAAGAGACTATGATGGATAACTACACAATCATCAGCGGCATGAAAATGTGATGAGGAATCAACTATCTACTCCTTATTTCTGTAGTGGAACAAGGAACTATCAGTTGAAGCCAGCGTTTGACCGTTACAAGTTTGATTGGAATTTTTGTCTGTTTGAGTTGGGTTGGGTTAGGTTGGGTTGTTTGTTTGTTTTCCCAAAAATGGTGTATTTCTTCTGATAGCATCAGAAAGTGGAAAAACTAAGGGAAAAAGTAAGGGAAAAAGTAAAGGGAAAAGTAAGGGAAACTGTGGCTATTAAAGCTAAAATGGATACAAGTGAAGGTTGGATATTTTCATAAAAGGGAAGTCCTCTGAAGGCTATGGTTTGCATAAACCATCTAATTCTTATGCAGTATTAATCTCAATTAGTATAAAGTGTTGAAAACTAAGGGGATAGTCAATGGAAATACCAGGTTTGTTGATATTTTCCATAGTAATTTGGTTTGGGCTGCTTCTGGGGGGAAAAATAATGCTGGTTTAGCTGAACTTTTAAAATTGCTCTTATAATGCCTTTTATGTCCTTATCATTGCTGAGCTTTGTATACCTTGGTGATTTTTCATCCTAGAAATTCTGTCTCCAGCCTTATCACTTGATCAGTTACTCAGTGTTTCCCTATCCCTCTGCAGTTAGTAACACAACTGGATCACTCCAGCTTCCTCAGGCTAATTTCTGCTGCAACTCATATTTTCTTTTCCTCTGCCATTGCTTTGACTTCTAGCAGCATACACTACAGTAGCATGAATGTTTTATATGCCTATGTAGTACAACATGCCTGTTTGCCAAAGGACTCAGTTCTGACAAAAAAAACCCACTTCAAATGTCTGCCATTAAATAAATAAGTGATGAATGCCTGATTAATTTGTATACAAAATATTTACACCCTGAATCAGGCTATTAAAAGTTAAATGACCAACATTCTAATATATCCGAACAATTTGTATTTTGATATTTTAAACTGAAACATGTCTTTCCATGTAAGAGCTCTGCATGGACAAAATGTACATTATGAAAAAGAAAAGCCTCACAGAAAATATATCAACCTGCTCACTGCTTTTTATTTGGTCAGATCTAGTGGAGTGTTGGCTGCACTCTTTTACTACAGAAGCTGAATGTAAAACAAGACAGGACAATAGTCCCTCAGACTGACAGCCTGTACTTTAGCTCATGGTAAAACATGCATCAAAACAGGAAAAGCAGAAAGACAAATATCACCTAAAAAGCTTCCAGCATACTTGGTTCAATGTTATTGACTGGGTGTTTCAGGAGACAAAAAATGTTTATATATGTGTACATTCATCTGTTGCAGCTTAACCCCCAGCAACAACTAAGCACCACACAGATGCTTCTAGAAGGATGGGGTAAAGAGAATTGGAAGGGTTAGAGTGAGAAAACTCTTAAGTTAAAAACTGTTTAAGAAAACTATAATAGTAGTAATAGCAGCAGTAGTTATGCTACTACTGGTACTGCTACTCCTGATTTGTAGTGAAAAGCAAAAAACCCAACGAGAAATAAAATTCAAGAGAAGTGATGCATATGAAAAAGAATTGCTTACCACCAACTGAGCAATGTCCAGCCACCTAACTTTGCCTGTCTGCAGTGTGAATATTTACAGCTGAGCCAGTCACACTAGTCTGTGTGACTGGTCAACATAGAGAATAAGTACTTGGGTACAGTTCCTGGCATCCTGAAGTAATCTCAACCAATCCAGTTCAACTGTGCACTTGGAGGTATCCTTCTGTTGTGACTGTGCATTGAAGAAATGTATTGTGATTGGCTCAGACATGGGCATCCATACTAAAAATAGTAGTTCGTTCATATCAGTGCAACTCCTGTGAAACGGATCAAAGGGAAAGATCCCTGTGTGGCCACTAATTCAAAGTGAGAATAAGAAGGATTGGTCAATTCTGATTTTTTTGTGTGTCTGACCGTCACTTATGTGCTGGAAGACGAGTTGTGGGTCTCTAAGAGGTTTTGGAAATTCAGTATTTCCAGTAAATAAATGAGATTTTTAAACAGTCCTGTTTCCATTATTTTTCTTATCTTATGTAAATAATTTACAGTAATATATATGAGAACAGCAGGTCTGAGTAGGTTGGTGTGAGATTTGGGTCTAGAAAAGAGGACTGTCTTTTCTAATGCGGGGCAGTTGAGAGATAGCGTATGCTCTTAACTTTCAAATTAGTAGAGCCATCTGTTAAACAAGTTGTTTAGGGTTCAAGTTTTTGGGGTTTTTTTGTTTTGTTTTGGTTTTTTAATTTTATTTTGATTCTTTTCCTTTATAATAAATTTGATTATTAAGCAATGGTACTACTTCTCGGTTCTTTACCTGGAGTTTTCAAAGTTTTATAGATGAGATTCATCAGGTTTTGACTAAATTATAGGTCTTGAAAAATGTGAAGAGCATAAACTGCGTTCCCTAAGAGTTTAGTTCATCATTTGACTAGAGAATGTCTATGATCTTTCACATCCTAGAAACTGTATAAACCTTTAGATCCCAGCTTAGCTAGAAGATATGATATTAATATACTTATATTTGAAGCCTGTTTAAAACCCCAAACACATATGCTTTCATGGCAAAGAATGTCAGGTCTCAGAGAGGGGTAAAGAGCATGAATGGAGGAAATCTGTATTTCCAAAATTCACAGCTCTATGAGCATGAATGGAGGAAATCTGTATTTCCAAAATTCACAGCTCTATTCATCTTGAAATTTAATTTTTTTCCCTATACTAAATAAGTCTGTGTTAATATCAAAAATAAATAAAAAGAAAAAAAAAATAACAAAAATAAACCCCATCCCACAACAAAAAAAAATCTATTATTTACTTACAGTAAATAATATTTATTTCATAAATTGAATTGAGTTATTCCAGAATTTTATGTATTTCACTTTTGGCAAAACTTAAGTGGTTTGGGTTATTTCAGGTGTGTGCAACTATTCAGAATTTTTTATCCACCAGTGGAACCATAGCTTGTCTCGAACATGTTAAAAACTTCAACTTTTCCATCTGGGCATATTTTATTACAGGTAAATTGGTAATAAAGACTTTGTTATAGCTATTTTATGCATCTTCACACCCCTCTTCATCATTTATCTTTATAAAAC
Source organism: Agelaius tricolor (assembly GCF_023055355.1). NCBI lineage: Eukaryota > Metazoa > Chordata > Aves > Passeriformes > Icteridae > Agelaius > Agelaius tricolor. Next base: position 48,687,259 of record NW_027269267.1, on the reverse strand, counting down.
ACCTATAAACACTTTCATTTTTATTTTTTTTCTTTTAATCATTCTCCTCTCATTCAGTGAATGTTAGGCTGCATTTGCATGTTATGGCTGAACTGTTGGAATTAGACTCCTCACCTTGCTTATCCTCTGTCCTTTTCTATTTGGTTCTGTCACAGCTAGGCTGTCGTTCTGTCAAAAAATATGGAGTTCCTTACACCCTTTACAGAATATATAAAATTCAGTAAACTAACAGAAAAATATTTCCTGTTTGATTTTTTTTTATCATTTTTTATCAATATGTAGTTTTTTCAAAGTTTGAATGAGTTGACTCAGTTCTATGATAATACAAATGAAAATCAGAACTAACTTGAGGGAAATACAAAGAGTTTACAAGGGGGGCAAGGAGAAGTAAACAGAAAACATTTCAGACAACAGAACATTTCAAAGGTAGACTCAAAAGGCCTAAATCATATTTCGTCAGTCAGTTGTCCTCAGCACAGGAACTCTTCTCTACCTTGTGTTCAGCTCAAATGGAAAGTCTTCAACTGCATTTGCTTAATAGAAATCAATACCTAATCAGGAATTATAAGCAAAGAATGGAAGAGTTTGTGTACATTGTCACTGCTAATTGCAAAGTAAACCTGGTGAGCTGCAGATTTACACAACCTATACCAATTTTCAATTGTCGAAGTGTTCTCACTGTCCTCTCTACTTGTGTATGACTACAGTAAACTGGATTCCTAGGTCAGCCTTACCTCTCTGCCTGGTCAAATCCTGGGAGATATGTCAAGGCATGTGAATGACAGCAAAGTGATTGCAGCCAACAGTTCCCTGTGAACTCCATCCCACGGGGAGAAAATGCTCCCAAAACTTCTGTGGTGTGGGTCACTCTTCCACAGGGTGCAGTCCTCCAAGCACAAGATGCTCCGTCATGAGCAGAGCCCCTCTCTCCACAGGTCTCCCACAGGATCACAGCCTCCTCCCAGGCATCCACTTGCTCCAGCGCTGGCTCCCCCACAGGATGGATCTCTGCATCCCCTATGGAGCCCACGGGCTGCAGGGGCACGGCTGCTTCACCATGGTCTTCACCACGATCTGCAGAGGAATCTCAGCTCTGGTGCCTGGAGCACCTCCTACCCTCCTTCTCTGCTCACCTTGGTGTCTGCAGAATTGCTTTTCTCACATGTTCTCACTCCTCTGTTCTCTGGGTAGAAAATTACAATAGCACAATGACCTTTATTTTGATTTCTTCTTAAATATGTTATCACAGAGGAATTACCAGCATCTCTCATTGGCCCAGCAGTCCGTCTCCAGAGCCATCACAGTTTGGCTCTGCAGGGCATGGAAACTCCCAGCAGCTTCTCAAAGAAGCCACCCCTGTGGCCCAAAGGCAAAAACCAGGCCATGCAAAACCAACAGAGATGGCAGCTTCCACTAATCCTTAAATTAATGGCTTAGTGCATGAATGATTTTAAACACATTTCTTACTATACCAATATGAAATATATAAAAAATTCAAGGGTTGCTATAAATCCATTTTTCTCTTCATCTGGATATCAGTAATGTTTCTTTGAGTTTCCTTCTTCACAATATCCAGAGAAAGAAAGAAGCTATTTTTCCCCTCACCTTATAATAATGTTATTGTTACTGTGACATTTTAAGAACTTACGCAAAAGTTTTCTGTCTATGTTATTTAATCTTACAATTAGGGATTCATGAATATTTACTTGAAAAGTAAAAATATGAGGATAATAAAAAAATTTCCTATATTACTCTCTTGCCACTTAAATTAGAAGTTAAGATTGTTTTTCAATTTCCCCAAAAGAAGAAAAACAAATTCGTTTCTAGGTTGAAGATTCTGGGAGATTTATGGAGTTTTATCTGGCTAGTTGCCACAGAGGTTAATTACTCTTGAGATAAGCCCTGAGGATTATGAAATTTCAAAGCTCTGAAAAGGTGCCATTCTTTGTTATATAAGGAATAAGTTCCCAAACCACTCAGATATCCTTGTTAGGAGACGCATAGGGAACAAGAAAGAGCTGGGACAGCTGCAGTCTTGTGGGACTTTTTGTTGTTGTTTTTGGTTTTGTGGGGTTTTGCTTGTTTGTTTGTTTTTTAGTTTCTTTTTTTGGGGGGGGGAGAGGTTGGTTTTGTTTTGTTTTATGGTTTGGCTTTTTTTTTTTTCCTTTTAAATTTAGGGGTTTTTTCCCCTAGAGATGTTTCAGAAGAAATGCCCCTATTATATTTGCAATTTTTATCCCCTTCCTTTTGGGAATATGAGGAGGTGAGGTGGTGCCTCTTCTCTTGATTATGAAACCTTTCCTTTGTTGCTTTAGTTAAATTCTGTCATTGCTTTGTAGTTATATTTAGCTCCAGTATTTTCTGAGATATCAGCAAAAAATATTCAAAATATCAGTGAAAAGCAATGATAATATGAACAGAAGACACTTTGTTTTCTGCATTAGGTCCGATAATTTAAAAAGAAGTGTTTAAAAATGAGGTTATGATTCTTCTTACAATATGAACATTGGAAACATAAAAAGGGATCCTTCTCTTTGATCTGTATTAGGAAAAAAGGGGTAAAGGTTTATTGTTGCAGACATCTTTTTATGAAAAATCCTTTCCTTAGGATTTTTCCTCCTGAGAAGCTGAGAGGCCTCAGGAACAAAATGTAAACATTGATTATTTGCTGCTGTGGAATGCAACAGGTGCATCTGTGATTGGTCTTGTGTGCTTGTTTGCAATTAATGGCCAATCACAGCACAGCTGGCTCAGACAGACAGCCAGGACACAAACCTTTGTGATCATTCTTTCCTTTCTATTCTTAGCTAAGCCTTCTGATGAGAACCTTTTCTTCTATTCTTTTAGTGCAGTTTTAATGTAATATATATAATAAAATAGTGAATCAAGCCTTCTGAAACATGGAGTCAGGTCTCCGTCTCTTCCCTCATCCGAAAACCCCTGTGAACACTGTCACAGTTTATCAGCTTCAATGGGTTTTATTTTTGCTGTGAAGAATTTGACATAGCTGTACCTTTGGTTCAGCTGAATAGCATGTCTTCAAATGCCCAGAATCAACCATGGAGGATGTTATGTATTTTAATTTAATAAGCAAAAAGGCAAAAGAGATTTAAGGCTCTTCAGTCTCTCCACAAGGAAGATGTGTTAGCTTTTTAATTCTTAGAGATGAAACTAGTTTTTAAGATTTGTTTTTCAGACACCAACAGTATCCTTAAGCTCTGGAGTTTTTTAGTTGCTATAAATCTGGAATAAAGCGATACAATGCCAAAAGCATTGGAAACGTGATTAAAATAAAGCAAAGCATAAACTGAAGAAATATTATGAACCATATTCAACTGACAGACCTGCAAGAAATCTGGTACTTATTTACAGCAACTAATTATCTTCTTGTGAAAAAAAAAAATGAAACTGGTTCATTATTCACTAAAGAAAACAAGGATTAAGACAACCTTTGCCTGCATTGGTCCCTTTTAAGTAATTTATATGAAAAATATTTTTTTATAAATTTTTATTTCAACACAAAAACTTTAATTCACTGCTTTGCTTTCCTGAGATCATTCCCCATTCTATAGAACTGCTAATAAATACAGGAATCATATTTCTTTGACTTCTTAATAATTATATCAGTCAGTCAATTACACACTCAAGTAATCACTTTCAAGAAGACTAATAACATCCAGTTTAAGATTTTGATTCAGTTTGTCTCTTCAGCTTTTCAGACTTATATTTAGATTATGTGATTTTATTGATTTGAGGGCTGTTAAGTTTTGCCACACACACACATAGAAATTTAGTGCTATTTGAAATCTGGCATGTTGGCTAACCTTCAGCTTCCACTGCAAATCTTCATAAGTAGTCCTTAATTCTTGTGTAAGTTCATCCTATCCCATGGCCATTTGTTTGCCCAAAACTCCCAAATGGCCATAGATAAAATGAATTATGTTCAAGATCTCTGTGGAGAGTAATGGAAATCTAGGCATCAACCTCAGCACAGATACCTGCATTTCAGCACCTAAATTAAGTGATTTGCCTCACTTATAAATTAGGATACCTTAATTTCATGTTGAATCCCACTGAGATCTTGGTTTGCTTACTGAAATGTGGCATTTGGTACTGTACAGGGAACTCAAGGGAATCTGAGCCATCCCCATAAGATTGGTAGAAATGACACAGGGGACTTTAAGGAGACCTAAATCAGGAGCTATGGCCAGAAGAGATATTATGGGGCAGTTTAAATATAATTTTTAGTAGATTTTTTTTCCTATAAACAGAAATGTTTAGTTTAGTTTATGCAACAAATCCGTCAACTCAGGCTGGCAGATATGGTACAATACATTGTAGAAGCCTTGTACCATCCAGAAACAGCAGCTAGAAACTTTGAATCCCAGACAGAAGACAGTGGCCCATATGTAGGCAACTGAATTGAGCCCAGGGTGTTGACACTGGCAATGTTTATGCTCATCATCCTAAATTCCATTTACAGTTAATGGAACAAGAGTGACACTCTTAGGGCATAACTGGTCTGACCTAATTTAGATGTGCTCATTAAAGGCCATACTCAAGGGGCCTCTATGAGTCAATGAGGGGCTGCAAATTCCATTAGGATAACTGCAAAAACATTTAAAAGGAGTTTTTGCAACTGTGCACTGACTCCTCACATTGAAAGTGATGAGCATATTAGTTAGCTTATGTTGGGTGAAGTTAGTAGATAGACATGAGTTATGATAGGCTCTAGAAGAAGCAGCTGCCGAGTTCGTGTGCACAGCAAGGGCTGACTGCTACTGTTTAGGAAAATAAATGGAATAGGTTGCCCTGTTAGACTCTTGTTGTCTGAGGTTAGGTTGAGTAGACTCACTAAAAAGAGAGCTGGCAGCAATGCCTTTTTTTCTGTCTGTGACATGATTTTTTTGCCTCAAACAGTATGACAGAAAGAATATTGAAGTTGAAAGATTCGGGGCAGTGGAAATTAGAGTAAGAAAGATTTCCATTAAGAAGGAAGTAGCTACAACTGTGAGGTTAAATGCGACTGATATAACAGAAGCTAGAGACTTGGGAGAAGAATAACTGTTGAAAGACATGAGGAAAGCCAGATATCTTTGGCAACTGATATTGAAAGTCTAGACAGACAACACCTAATTTTGTACATTTTAATATGCATCATGTTTAATTCTTCTAGTTTTGTTAATCTGAACTAGAAAAATATAACAGCGAGGTATGATAAAGGAAGATGGGCAGAGTTTGTAAACCAACCAAGGGTCAAGCTCTGAATGTTCAGGCAGTAAGGACACAGTAAGGGCTACTAGTTTTCTAGAATTTATATCTAACCTCTGTACAATTACTGAAAGCAAAACAAGTTGTAAACCTCTGCTTCTCTGTTCTGAAAGGGTTTTTTGAGAAAACTAGTGAATTGAAACAGTTGGCCAGCAGGAACCTAAGTTTGGCTGTTTTTACAGGGCAAAAGCTCTGTAAATGTTTATATGCACACACACACAAACATATATGTGTATATGACAGCTATAAATAGTGAAAACGAACTGTTGAAAAATGGCTTGAGGCATACAAAAAAACCTTTTTAAGATTCACAATAAAGTGTATATTCATTATACTGCTATTGAAATATGAATAGAATATTACATTAGGAAACGATTTGGTTGGACATTGAATGTCTTCAGAAGTTTTTGAACTACTTAGTCCTAAGCAATTTTATAAACTCTGTGACTATAACTTTAAGTCTTAATTTTAGAATTAGACTCAAGGGATGCAAAATTCACTTCTGCTTTTTAAAGAGCTCGTCCAGGGGCAAAACAAAGATAAAGGCAGGCTGGCCTTCCATGAGGCCTAGATAGACAGACCTTGTGATGTTTTCTACAAAGACAGTACAGGTAAACTGTAGAAACAGTAGCCCACCATTAATGCTGAGCAAAGTCTGAAGAAATGCTACATCTATCAGGTTATGGTGACATATATAGATTACAGCCAGAAGGTAGAAAACCAAAATAGCAAATCAAATCTCTAAGTATGGAAAGATGTCTCTATTTAAGTATAATTGCTCTCTCCTAAAAAATATCTAGAGTTATATCTTATTGAACTGTAAAAATGTATAAATCTGGAGCAAGATAATAGACTATCATGTCACCTGTCTTGTACGATTTACCTCTAAAGTTCCTTATCAACACCTTGGAGAAGAAGACATTGTTACATTGGGTGTTAAAAACAAATTTAAAAATAAAGAAGAAAAAGACTCCTGATTTTATGGCAAACAGAAAACAGAGCGATAACGACAGAGAGGAAATAACATTACTAATGAGTTTTGGCTAACCTTCTGTGCAGTGGTTTGGAATTTAAAACTTTTAACTAAATTTGGATAAAAATAGCTATCAAAGGAAAAAGGATCCAAGGAAATGGACAAAGGATTGTAAAGGAAGAAACTTTTTACTTTGTACAAATGTAACCAGCCACTGACCAGGACAAAACTGGTTTAATTGACCTTGGACTACCAATTACACAAAAAGCTACATGAAATCTGATTTAAAATGTGATTTTGTACCTACTTATAAGGGGAGTTTTGTTTGGTTGGTTTTTTTTGTCTGCATACATAATGTCTCTAGGTTAAATGACTGGATCCTTAGCATGTCAAAGACAATCGGATTTATTTAAAAATTGATGGATAGCTGTGGAAGTGAAAGATCCCCTTTCCTCTAGAAATGGACCAGAGATTAGATGAGTTGCAGACCAACCAATTCTATCAGTATCTTTTGTAGTGCAAATACATGTTTGTGAACAATATTACAAAAAATGAAACAGTCTTTTCAGAATTCATTCAGACAGCCAGATCTCATTCCACATGGTGCTATTGGTGGAAGTTAAGAAGAAATACACCACTCCAATGAAGAAGGCTGAGACAGCTGGGTTGTTCAGCCTGGAGCAGAGATGTATCTGGAGAGACCTTATAGCAGCATTCCAGAATTTAAAAGGGGCCTACAAGGGAGCTGGAAAGGGACTTATTACAAGAGCATGTACAGGTGAAGGGGCAGTGGCTTCAAACTAAGAGAAGGAAGGTTTAGATTAGAAATGAGGGAGAAATTCTTTACTGTGAGGATGGTGAGACATTGGAACAGGTTGCCCAGAGAAGTTGTTAATGTCCGATCCCTGGAAATGTGGAAGGTCAGGCTTGACAGGGCTTTGATCAACCTGGTCTTGTAGAAGCTACCCCTGTCCACTGCAAAGGGGTTGAAACTAGATCATCTTTAAGGTCCCTTCCAATCCAAACTATTCTATGATAATATTATCCTATGATGTGCAAAACATGTAATGAGTGCTGCTTGAGAATAACTACTGGGCAGCTTTGTGCTTGATCACTGAAGACCAGGTCTGGGAACCAAATATTTTGTGCTGAACATACCACAGAAATCAAACATCTTTCCACATTCAGCAAAAAGGAATATTTTTCCTGACTAACAGAACACCTACACAAACAAAATTAACATCCTGATTTGCCTGTGTCAGTACCTGCTCCAAGCTTCAGAATCTATCCACTACTAAGTGAGTTTAATGCTTTATTAAAATGTAAAATTATTTTTAAGGACTCAGAATTAGCAAGTATCAGAGCTAATGGAATTATTCTTTGTGTTTTTAGTAGCAATGAGAGTTTTGATTTGCATTTGCCAGGAGAAAGTGATCCCTAATCAGTTACTGCAGAAATATGAAAGAATTGCTCATGTATATTTTTTTTTAAATTGCACTTGAAAATATAGACTTTTTTTAAAGAGCTTTCAGGACAGAAAACAATATTTTCTTGCATATATCTTGAACAATTAGGTACAGTTGCATACTAAAAAGTATTTGAGTTAGAAAATTTCTCCCATAAGCCTTCTCAGGACACATCATCTCTGGTTAGTCCTGGTTAAGGTCATGAAATAATGCTGATATCTGTAACACTATTAATGTATTAATTTCTGAAAGAACTGAATTCTTCTGCTGCATGAGGCAGATCATGTTGGGTGGTTCTATGCTGTCATGGTTTGACACTGGCACAATGCCAGTGCCCCCATGAGAATACCCCCTCACTGGTTTCTGCTGTGAGATGTGACCAGGAATAAGCAAAGCAGGCTCCCACTTAGAAAAAAAAAAATATTAACTAAACTACAAGGGAAAGGGAAAAAAAAAGAAGCACACAAGGAAAATGAAACCTTCACAAATACATCTCCTCCTCCTCCCTATCAAATTCCCAATACAATACATCCCCCAAATCATCGACTCTCGGTCTGGCACCACCCTTCAGAATACTCAATCCTCAGTTCATCAAGAGGAGAAGGAGTCCTTCTTGTGCCTATGGTGACCTCTTCCTTTCATGTCCAGTGCTCTCACCACTGAACATGGACCAGAGCTGCTTCTAGGGTCCATTTTTAAGGTTGCTTCGTCCCACTCCAAAAAGGCACAGTCTCAACTTTGGGACATCTGTCCCCCCCATATTTTTCACCCCCTGGGGCCAAGGGGTACCCACACTGAACCTTCTTGGTCCTGAGGCATTGCCTCCCCCTAGAATGCAGTCTCTGTATCACAAGGAAACATGGCTCTGTCCATGGCTACACAAAAAGAGTCCAGCATAAGCAACTCCATCATCTCTTCCACCTGAGCTCTTCTCTTTTCTTTTCAGATCTCTCCCTTGCTCAGACTTCCAACTCTTACTCAGTTCCCTCTTCATCTTCTGCTCCATCCCCCTCCAGGAGAGGTCAATGCTCTGCAGAGTTTTCATTGTCCACAAAAGCGTTAAAAGCTCTTACAAGCAGCTGGACACATTGCTGCACGGCATCCCCCACCTTCCGCCTTCTCCGCCGGTGGGCTGTGTGGCCAGCACAGGATATCAAATTTCAAGATAACAGTCCCCGGCACCGGCGCTGCCCAGTAGTACATGGCTATACAAACTCCCAGTGCTTCTCTCTCTCCTCCACCCTTGGGCCAGGCCTACCTCATGGCCATGTGGCTTCCCCTCCCCCCGCCCAGCCAGCAGCTGGGACAGGGGGAGAGATCCAAACTCTTTCCCCACGGAAACCCAAGAGAGCCTCCCAGGGCAGAGCCCTGCTTTTAACCCCGTGTTCTCAGAGGCAGATCCAATGTCCTAATGGCCACATTAGGTGTCAATATTAAAATCTGAGCACCCATTGGCCTGACCACAGCATCCCGGAAAACATATTTCCTGTCAAATCACCACATATGCCCTTTCAAGTTTCAAGCAGTCCACTTTCAAGCTTTTGGCAATAAATAAGAATCACTGAACTTTCTTTTTCCCACTTCTCCCCCCTCCCCCCATTTTAGTAAGCAATGGAAGTAAACCAGGTTTTAAACACTATTAAAGAATATTGAATCTTCAAATGGAGACAACTGTGAAAACCACAGTTATTACTAAAGACATCTTACTTTCCTTACTCTTACAGTGCATATAGTGTTCATTTCACCAAAAATACATTATCATATCTGAGCCAATCACCTCAACCTCTTCTCATAGGAAAGGGAGATAATTAGTCACTTATAGGGAAAGATAGTAATGATATATTTCAAATGTTTTCTTTAGAATGAACCACATTTTAGCAACGTTTATTGCTCTTCACTAGTTATGAAAAAAGACCAACTGCCAGATCCAGTAAGGACCTTCACATTTAGTTAGATAAATCTCACTAACCATAACTTCTGTTAATGGCTGCCCAAATAAAACACTTCTTCACTCCCCATTATCCCTAGAGTAGACTGGAGTCTTGAATTTTTATCAACAATTGAAAGTCTACACTTGTCTCTATATACTTTTATATACGTGGTATATATGTGTTCATATGTGTGCATGTGTGTAATGTTAATTGACAATGATAAAAAATCTTTGTTATTCTGTAGAAAAAAAGATGAAGAAATTAAAGTTGGTTATTCCACACAGTACAGATTTATCCAAGAGGTAGACAAAGGTTAGGGGTTTCATTTGAGATGTTGGAGAGTAGACCTAAACCCCTGTTTTTCATGACTAAGAAAACTTCATATCCCAGACATGTATTATCTATGTATTCATCCTGATGAAAACAGGCCCTGAAAGAGGGCCAAAGAGCAAGCATACTGTTGAACTGACAGCTCACTATCAGATTCCTTTTACAGCTACTCCAGCTTGTGTGCTCTGAGCCAAGTCTACTATAGAGAAAGTTGTTCACCAGCTAATTAGACTGATCTTTGCCATTTCACCTTCAGATTGTCAATCACTTTCCAGTTCCTTGTAATTTTTACAATAAGTGTAGACATGTCTACTTATGAATGCCATGTATGTATCTGTGTGTGTGTGTTTGTGTATGTTTGGCTTTGTTTGTGTGGATTTTTTCTTGGTAAATTAATATATCTGCAGAAAAAAAAAATATTTGGTCAAAAATATCAATATGTTATAGCCAGGAATACCAGCCTAGTAGTGATTCTGTGTAGTACATGCTAGAATTTCAGCCAGGGTGGAGGCAGATGTCACTTTTGAGGAGCTAAGTAAGTGCCCAAAGAGGTAAGCTCTTCGCCTGGTTTATTTTTAGTATGCATATTTGCTTCTTCAAGTTAGTGATTTTAGGGAAAACAGACTTATTACTGGAAGCAGTAAAAGCCTTGAGAGCTGTAGAAGAGTCTGAATGATAGACAGAGATGATAAACAACTAGAAAAAATTGAAGGGGAAAAAGCTTCACAAGTCATAAATATAAAGAACATTTCAAAAATAAGAGAACAGAATAAAGAAGCAGTAAATAAAATAAAACGCCCAGTTTTGATTATGTTCAAAGAGCATAAATACACCATATCCAGAAAGTCAGCAAACAAGGCACATATGAATGCATCTAATGTTTAAATGGAACACTGTCCTTTTACTTACTTTAGAAAATTAAGAATTACTAGTAAGTTTGAAAATTAGCAGAAAGTAGGTTACCATAAACACAGTAGTAGATCTTTGTTGAAAAAAGTTTGAAGAAATTAGTAAAACTGGAATATCAACAATCAAACTATGGCAACAACTACACATATTTTGTTGAGTGATATTTTCAATATGTTTGGTACTTATAAACTAAGACCTTTAATTGTGTGGGGTTTTTCAAGATGGACTAACAATAACACATAGTCAAAAGTATAAATCAAGAGTCAGGTATATTATCGCATATAACTGCAATGTCAGTTGACTTCTATACTGTATTAAGACCATTATATTAGTGTTAAGCATTTGATTACTGAGGTAATTAAGAAAACTTTTAAGACATTTTATACCCTCAGCCATTTCACAAGAGCTATAAAACTATCCCATCAATTCAGTCTTCAGGAAAAATTGGTCCTCTGTGGGAGAACATCTCTCATGACAGCATTCAAAGCACCTACTATAGCAAGATGTATTTGCTTACTTGTGCTTCACAGTGCAAATTTGTGCTTGAGATTTATGTGAAGAATAAAAATGAAATGCAGCATGTTTGTGAGCAGTGTGCAGATCTGCATGCATTACCTAAATTAGTAGATCTAAAATATTCAGGTTCATTTTGTATGTCCTTCCTGTTATTTACAGAATTTATCTTGGGAAGATAAGCTCATTTAGCAACTTCATCTTACAGAACTTTAAAGCATTTGAAGAACTTTAAGGAATTGTATGCATTCAGTGCCTGAGAATTTGTTTCTCCATATTCAGAACTTTAGAAATAGTGAAAATAAGTAAAGCATTTCTGGCATAAAATAGAACTAAATTAAGCTTACTACAGAAAGTATTCTGTACGTCACAAAAACACTTAGCAGCAACCAAGAACCTTCTTCTAGATCACTTCATTTCAAGCACATTTTTGAATTTTCAGCTTAGAAATTCAACTCTGTGAACAAAAGATAGAGAGGCTTTTGAAGTCCATTAGGCTTTCAGCTTTGCTTATGCACTGTTTTAATGTTAGTCCAAACAATGTGCATATATTTTTTGCATAACTGGAGAACCAGGGAGCAAAATAATCTTAGTCACCAACCCATTTTCCTGAGTGGCTTTTGTTTAAAGGGTCTGTGCATGACATAGTCTGAACTCAGGCATTTTGCTACTATCAATCTAGCGCCATAGCTTTCAGTGTACTGGGGCACATTTAAAATGCATTACACTAAAAAAGACATCGATTTCTGAAGAAAGCCAGCTCCACCCCAGCTGAAACTAGCACAGGTGTTTTCAGAAAACATTGCCTTGTAAAAATGACACTAGTTTACTACTCATATGCTCCTCAGTTTTATCCAGGAATATAAATTGTTTCCAATAATCAACAAAAAGATCACATGGCTAGTGGCTTGTTCTCCTTTGAGTCTTCTTCATCACTGTTTTCACTCACCAAAAAAACTTTTTAATATGTTAAAGTCTCTTATATAAGTAATTCAGAAATTACAGAAAACTATGAATTCCCCAGTTAATGTGGTTTACATAATATATAACCTGAAGGAAAACAAAGGAATTCAGATTTGTTTTAGTTTGGTTTGGTTTGGGTTTTGTTTGTTTATTTGTTTGGTTTTTATTTTACTTTATAACAAGGTGTTGTATGATATATACTAAACTAGAAGTGTGATAAAATGTTTTATCAAAGAAGATTTTTTCTAAGATTTGTATATTTTACATCCTTCTTTTGTTTTCTTCTTCCAGTATATATTTAAAAAAAAATTAAAAAACAATGAAAAAGACAGTATTATTGTTTCTACAACTGATTCAAAGTATTAATGTATACAAGAGAGTATTTTTATTTCTACAGCTGATTTGCTAAGAAATCATTTTGCAGACAAAAGGCTATTTGACTCCAGAAAGCTCTAAAAGCTTTACATGATGTAGCCACTTGTTACTTGAAGGGAAAATAAAAAGAGGGTTTGGAAATAATTGAAGATTCTAAAGCTGCAAAAAGGCCTGGATGAGTCAGAGTATAGGCAATTTAGAGGAGCAATAAAGGAGATGGACATAAAAAAAAAGAGCTGACACTTGTCATGGTCTTGGTACATACAGAGCCATTTTCTATGACTGTGGAACTTGGTGGTGGGAGTGCAGCATTTTTTTACAGAACTTTCAGTCAGAAAGGTTCTCAGACTATGAAATTTCTGGTCAAACACAGAGCTGGTACAGGATCTCAGGGTTACAAATAACCTTGTGATCAGTATAAGCTAAGGAGAAAACAAAACACCTGAATCATGTCCTTGGGCTGTCTGAGACAGATGAAAGATTTCAATCTCAGTCTCTTATATTACAGATGAATAACCTCATTAAAGACTGTTTAATGAGCCTTTTGTATGTCATTCTAAATTAATCATGTAGTAAAGTATGATATTGCAGGAATATTGACTCTGGGTTTTCCAGATTCCAGGATTTATTTTTTTTTTCCCTGTGTCAGGCTGGCATTTCTGATTCTTAAAGTGTTATGTTTTGCCTGTTTATTTTTTGTTTGTTTGTTTTGGCACATGTTTTGGGTTTGGTTTTTGTTTTGTTGTTTTTCCTGTGATGGTTTTCCAAGACATTTTTTTTATTTCATAAGGGAAGAGAAGAATGTATGAGAGTTTTGAATACATACTTTATTTTCAGCTATATTTCCTTGTCCTCTTTTTCATAAAGAACTGGTTCATCCCAGGTTCTGCACTTCAATAATTTAAAACCAAAACAACAACATAATTAAATTTCCAGCTATGTGGGTGTTCCAATTCATGTCCTTCCCATCTTTTTTTTCAAAAGACCAGTTCGTAGATGTATGGGACTATGTCTAAAGAACAGAAATATGATTCTAGCTTGAGTGAAATATTAACAGATTTCAACATGATAGAGATTTCATTAAAGTAGTAGCACTCTGATTTTGCAAAAATTAGATCTTATTCAACCCTGGCTAAAAGTACTCAACAGTTACAGAGCTACCTAAAGTTAGGGACTAACTGGGAATCATTAGAAACTGACTTCTGCATTCTCTCTCTCAGTCTGAGTTTTGCAGGAGAAAACAACAACCATTTTCTTTCTGTGTTTTCTGTTACATTAATAATGTTATTTTTCAGAGTTTATTTAGAAGCAAGCCACTTACATGTAACTGACCTTGTCACCCTTCTCATTCTCCTTATTTTCCCCCCCTTTTGTATCCTTTCTGCCCTACCAGTTTCTGCTGGTTTGTTTCTCCTTCTTCAAGTGTCCTTAGCACACCAGATTTTTCCTTCACACTGTTTTAATCTTCTTTCTTATATTTACTCTATCTTTCTCCATTTCATGTCACTGACATGACTTTCTGTCCCCACTTCCATTCCCTGGTGCCCTATCAGCATTTCTCCTGTACCAGCCTTTCCAATTTAGTTTTCATTTCCTCCTTGAGATAAATCTAGTAATGTCGCAGATTTCTCTCTAACACCATGTAAGTAGTGCATTAAAACTCTATTACTGGTAATTGGACTAATGTAAGAGTGCAGATTACCTATAATTTATGACGAAGTAACTCTGTGTCTTAGACATTGTAATGAATCACCATTTTAATTTAAATGTATTGGATGCTTACCAAACCTCCCAAAGTGAGGTTGGGAATACTTGAAAGAATATTCTAAAACCTCTGACAATTGAAAAGTAAGCAGTCAAAATCCAGAGTCTTTCAGGATGGTGGAGTTATCATGGGAGCCTATATTCAAGCTGTCTTCTCCACCATCAGGAGGGTCATATATGTTTCATCTCTTGCATCATCTTCCATATATTCATTTTTTTTGTAGCAGACAAATGAAATTTGAGTTCAGACTCATGTATTTTGAGTGGGATCATACAGTGGTTATTTCACATACACTGATAGTTATTGTTATCTGTCTTGTACAATTTAATCATTGCTATGAGTCTAATTGTTTCAGTTAGGTATATCAGGAGTAGATTTGGCCCAGTATTTTAAATTTAAGAGAGTTTCACACTTTAGGCATGTCAATTATTCTGTCCAATCCTGAGTGTCTAGATTGTGCTGAGTTTAGCACCCTCATAGAACTGACAAAATTCAGACTTTCAGCAATTTTAAATTGGGACAGGAGGGGGGGGGGGTGGAATTTGGAACTGATCAGCAAAAGAACCTTCCCTGCCATTTTACTGTGAGTGTTTTGCTTGCAAGAAGTGCACTGATGGAGTGGTCACCCACAAATCAGTAAATCAGTGTTTAACTGCACTGATTGTTGTGCTGAAGCTGGCTAGTTGCTTTTTATGCCAAGCAAGACAGTGGATATTTTATGTCAGTGATGGCTCAATAATTTTGCTCATCTACATTTGAAAATACTCAGATGTGTTCTAAGATGTGCAACTCATAAATCTAAGCATATGGACTGTGTAACCACATGGAAATAAAATCAGTCCACTAATGCAGTTTTCCCCTTTCATGCCCTTTTGCTGCTGGATACAATTCTAAGATCTTGTTAAATGAAACCAGGCTGTAAATTATTATTAGAATTAATAGAGCTCTGTTGCTAAGGGAATGAAAGTATATATGCATTTTTTTTTTGTGTTGATATGCACTTAGGCATTTTTCCTACCATTCTTCCTATTTTTAGTGTTTATACACCCAGTGTATTTGGGTGATGTTTGCTGGTAGACGTGTCTGAAAAAATATTTTCCCAAAGAAGATGGCAAGCTGAAAATCTGTTTTTCTAAAAGTTTTATGTTTTCATAACTATTACAGTCAATAAGTATGCATTACATGCTATTAGCCTTAGCAAGGTATTTTAATCTAACAGTTCTGCACCATGTTCACATTAATATGCAAATAGAAGGAGAATACAAAATTAAATGGAAATGAAAGTTGAAAGTTAATTGACATTTTTGTCACAAAAGCTTGGAGAAACAGTACTTATGGTTTAATGGCAAAAAGCTAATGTGTCATCCTAGGGAGGGCTACATCAATTTAGAACTAAGATGATTTTACTGAGGAAAAGTGCAAAGTGCTGTTTGTGTATGCAGGTTTCCAGCTCCCCCTATGCAGGTGGTCCCATCACCATAAACCTGGACTAAATTGCTGCCATTCATTAAACACAGTGGCTGTCTGGATAACTGCCTAGCACAGACTTACACAGGCCATCTATTTCTGTCAGAAATATGATATGTCACTGACAAAAGCTTAATTACTCCATTAATTAATAGGACAATTTTCAAAATGCCTTGCAATGCAGCTTGACACTCATTAGTGCCATTTATGAATAATTTCTCTCAGGGTATAATATGCTATAAAGTGTAATTTAAAGGAGAATAATACATGTTTAAACCCTATGTATCTCTGAAACCAAAATCCATTCTTTGCTGAATTAGCCAGCATTATGAAAAAGCATAGACCTATCAGCTGAATGGTTGGAAAGATATTTCTCTATATCAAAACACTTCTGTCACAGAACAGCAATTCTGTGGATTGGACAGCAGTATTCTGGATTGGAGTCCAGGCCATCTTTCCCTACAAGAAATCTTGATCTAGAAATCTAGATGTACTCTTACTCCCCTCAGTTCTGCGTGAAGGCCAGGGACACCGAAATGCTTGGACTTCTACCGTGGTAGCTCATCAGTGTGTCTGTATCCTTTATATGACTGGACAACTTAGAGAACCAAAGTGCTGGCAAAGATTATTCCATTCACATATCTTCTAAAATATAGGACCGGGACTGATTTTGAAGGGTGTTAAAAGTGCAAGGGAAAAATAAACCAAAATAAGACAAATATATGGAAATAGTATGAGCACAGCTCCATAGTTTTATATGCAAGTTAGTTAGGTGTGGAAGGAGGAACACTTTTAAAGCTTATTGCATTCTTCTTTTCAGAGCCAGGAAGTTTCAGTGTTTGGATGAGGTAGAGTGTCTTCCAGTGTCTGGTCTGCAACAGAGGAGTTCTTTCTTATGGAATTTACAAGTTTTTAAAATTTATTTTTACAGTCCCAGAGTTCATTCAACATAGGGCAGGATCATAAATCAAGTCACTGACTCTGGATGTGAAAATCTATAGTTGTTTGAAGTTTGAACAGTCTGGGCTACTTACTGAGAGATAGGAACTTCAGTTCTCTGTGCTCTTTGCAGATTCATAAAATTAAAAGTTTTACCTCATTCTGCTTTTGCTGTTCACTAAACAATTCTTTTCTTTCAGAAAATTTTATACCACTTTAATAGACAGGCTAAACAAAAATATGGAAATAATAGGACAACATGATGAAGGTTGCCACAAAAATATAGACTAAATATATATTTCTTATATATAAATTTATATGGACATGTTAAAAATAATAATAACACATATTAAAATATATAGAAAATGTAGTGAGACCTGCATCCAAGGTCAATGCACTTAAGGTGTTTAAGAAAATTAAGTTAGTAAGGCAGTTCTTGAAAAATACTTTCATTGTGTAAGTGGTGATAGAGTAAAACAAGCTGCCTTGCAGGGGTGCTAGTGCAGAACCTCCAGTCTAAAATCAGGATTTTAAGAAGCAATCTTTTAGATTTCTAATTTGGGATTGTATCACCTATGATTTTTGCTTAGTATCCACAAATTTCACTATCCAAACAACATTCCCCAAAGGAGCTCAGAATTTGCTGAATGTTCACCCTTAGAAAATTTAGTTTCTTAGGCATTCCCCAATGTAGGGCAAGAGGTAGTGTGGGCTGGGAAAGTGAAAACCATTACCACTTTCTCTGCCTGACTTGTTCACCTGAGCAAGTTGCTTGTTAGTCAGCTGAAGAGGCTGAGCTGACAGTGTTCATCTGCCTTGGTTCAGGATCTGACTCTAGAACAGCAGGGATGAGGGACACAATAACCTTTTCAGCCACACCAGTCTTAGCCAGCTTGTCAATCAAAGCCCCAAGAATACACTGAAAAAACAGATTTTCTGAGGGTGGGCACTTCGCATCTAAAAATCCAACTCTTTGAAAAAGTCTTATTTAGACACTCATCAGTTAGAGCCCTTTAACTTGGTGCACATCTCTTAATCAGCTAAATATTTATAGACTCCCACAGCTTGAACAGCTTTGGCATTTAAAGGTGTTTTTTACCCAGCAAATCCCATTAATCATATTGGGAATATGAATAAAGTCTCAGCTTGGCTCAACTTGGAAATGTGTGCTCAGCCATGAGTCAATTGACACATACTCTCTTCCCTGCATCCTCAAGAAAACAAACAGGCAAACAAACAAACAAACCAAATCAAACCCAAAGAAAACCCCCAAAAAACAAAACCAAAAAATAAAACCCAACAAAACCCTTTCATTCCTCTTTGACTTCCTAGCATGGATGCCATGCTATCACTTGCTCTGGAACTGATTTAGGCAAGACCATATTCAATCTTCAGTGACTCAATACAGTCAGGTATGTTTTTTGCAAAAAAACCAGACTTGTTAAGTGGTACTCTAATGTGTCTTTTGCACACTCCTATTCAAAACATAAAGAGTATAATTTTAATCTTTTAAAAAAGCCAAAAAAGACAAGGGGAAAAAATGTTGCTGAGTGGTTCACTGATGTTAATGAGTGACTTCTGTCTTGCTTCTCTCAAAATTCATTTATTTCCCTTTAAAAACAATAAGGCACAGAAAAAGTGAGAGTTACAGGTCTGTATGTCTTTAGCTATTGCAGGTGAGAGGAAAGCTCTCCAAAACCAATGCCTCAAGCATTTTTGTTAGTTTTATTCACTTGACTTAATCATACTCTTAAAATATTTTTGCAGCAATTGTTACTTCTCCTCCTTGATGCCAATAAGAACTACTACCCCAAAATATTAGAGAAGTAACTGGATAATCTTTCCCCTCTCCAATCTAGATGCTATGTCCCATCCCTATAAACAGTGACTGGTGGACCATTCTTATTTAAAACGTCCTCACCTTTGATTTTGAATCCTTTAATCCAATGTACACACCTCAGCATATGGTGCATACTTCAAAAAAGTATAAATAGACCTGAAGGCTTCCCACCCATCTAAGAGTCAGTGTAAATTAGGTGGTTATTTCTCTGTGTGTTATTTTGTTGCACTTTTATTGCATTGGAAGAAATAAGAAATCTTTGGTGGCCACATTGGAACATCTGGTTGTGGCTTTACATCTCCAATAAATACCTTTCTAATAGAAGAGAGTGAGTTTCTTTTCCAGAGAGAAAACAATAATCCCCATTTCCTGACTCTCAGCTTAGTCATCAAAACAGCCATTCATGATGATAAGACACATAGGAGACTTATCTTGACTCAGTCTGAGCTGATGTCAGCCTTTATGTCCCACATTGTAAGACAGAGTTATGATGCTAGGCTATGATAACAGTAAGAAGATGAGAAACAGCTTTAGAGGTGAGTTTCTACAATGCTGAAACCACAAAATTCCAGGGATTGGAAGGAAAAATGGTAAAAAATAAATTTAGGATCTATCTTAGGATAATGAAGATTATTGATCCTTGGAATAGGAAGGCACATAAATAAATAAATTTAAAAAAATAAACTACAAAATATACAACTAGTCCAAGCTAAAAAAAAAACAACCAACTACCAAACCCCAAAATTTTAAGTGTCTTCTTTTCCAACTGCATGTCATGACCCCCCACAGTATAGTACTCTCTCAATGATCTGATGATTCATACATTCCTGGGCTGCATGTGAAGAGTGAAGAGGATTCTCAGCTAGAATATGCCACAGGGAGGTGTTATGATTGAGACTACCTGCAGCTAGGGTTTACCTTCTATTAATTTGAATTGCAAGAACTTCACTCATGTCTTGCTGTTCAAGTAATTTTTATTTTCTTTTATTCTTATTGCTGCTTTGACCAGTGTTTCAGGGTTCTCTCCTCAAATCAGGAATCTGTGTGTGTTAACTTTCATCTGAACAGACCTTAAATCCTGATCTAATTTCCTGTGCTTAAGGCTGCTGTCATCATCTGCCCCAGAGAGCTAAGGGAGATTGAGCAGCTGCCTACATTATCCTGAATTGCCTTCATATTTCCCACAACATATGTTTGTGTATGTGGGTAAATAACTGTAGATACTCAGAGACACCTGTGTGCCTACATTTAGGTAATTCTGTAAAACAAGATTATCATCTGGGAGCTAAGGATTATTTAGTTTCTTAAGCCTTCATTTTATTAAGATTTAGGTGAATTTTATCCATGAAGAATGTTTTTATCCTTAAAACATAGACCAAACCACTAGCACTTACATGATGATAGTGGGGACAAAGGAAAACCTGCTGATACACTCTCACCTTCATATATAAAGGAATAAAGTAATATATAATATAATAATATTAATATATTCTATATTATATATATTAAATATTAATATAATATATAATAAAGTAATGATTTCCAGGAATTAGTTAGAAGAAATAGATAATTTCTAAACAGAAATGTAGAATAATATTTTTGAACATTTGCATTAGATTACAATACCCATACTCAGTTGAAGATTTTTAAATTCAGCCTTGCTGATGCATTCCTCACATTCAATATCATTTCTGTAACTCCCATAGTTACTATTCATATTTTACTGTTTGATTTGTTTTGTTGGATTCTAAGTTCTAAACAAACTTTGCTTTAGTTTACATTTGCTGTCATAGCATTCATTCAGATTTTGCTTCTGTAATTGCCAGTGCAGACTGCATAGCATTTGACTTCATATTCATTAATTGCTGCCGTTTTATAAACATTTAGCTGGTTGTACTTCACCAAGTGAAAATTTTAAATGTGTGTCTTTTTCATTCACACAGCACCAAATCATGTTCAGGTACCAAAACATAAGTTCACCAGAGATATAATTGCATTTATTTTGTTCTGGTAGTTACTTCTATTAACATGTAAGGCTTAAAGCTTCAGCTTTTGAAATCTTCTTCAGAATTGTTCTTAAGTAGCTCTTGAATCCTGCATACATTAGACATGCACAGCCTTCCAGCTGACAGCTATAGTGCATGTTTTCTTTTTAAGATAGGCTGCATGAATTTTCAGCAGGTAATAAGGTTCTGGTAATACTTTTTGAGGAATGTGTGCTTCTGTGTAAGATGTTCACTGATTTGGTATTCAACATGGCTTTATGATATTCTTAAAGTATCTTTGGTACTTAGAAGCTAATGTCTGATGGCAGATGACTGTGTCACTGAAATACTTATCAAGACTCTGGAAATGGGCCTGGGTACACCCCACGAACTTCATTTCACATTTATTTCTCATGGAATAATAAAACCTTATTTGGCTTGTATGTCCTGAGCTAGGTTTGATCTGTTGTCAATCTGAGCCAAGGATACCACCTCACAAAATAGGTTATCATTGTGGGCATGTTGATTTTCCTGTTCTTATTTGTTTCCACCTTCTGCAATGAATATTTTTAAGCTACTGTATTGTAACAATTTTTCCAGGGTAGTTTTGACAAAAACACCTTTCTTTTCATGCCAGTTTTTTATATGCATAATGTTTTTTCATCTAACCACTTAGCAGGTTAATTTTCACAATTTAAGGCTATGCTATAGATAGAATATGCTTTTAAAACCTAATTGTTGCTCAAAGAGTTGATATTCTTCACTTCCTATGTTCATGTAACTGGTTATGTCAACCTTATTTGCTAGAAGTTTCATAGAATCACAGACTCAGGTGGGAAAAGATCAGTAAAACTAGTACAAAAAGTGAGTACAACCATTAATGTAACACTGCCAAGGCCACCACTAAGCCACATCCCTAGTCACCACATCTACACATCTTTTAGAAACCTCCCGAGATGGCCACCATCCCCCAACAGAAGGTTCTAATGCTTGTTAACCCTTTCAACGAGAAAATCTTTTACTAATACCCAATTTAAAACTCTCCTGGTACAACTTGAGGCAGTTTGTTCTTGTCCTATTACAAATTAGCTCAGGAAAGAGATTGCCCCCCCACTCTTGGTACAGCATCCTTTCAGCTAGCTGTGGAGAGCAGCATGGTCTCCTCTGAGCACCCTTTTCTCTGGACTAAGCAACCCCAGTTCCTTCAGCTGCTCCTCAAAGGACTCCTCAAAGTGTTTTCTAAACATTTCACTCATTATAGTAAAAATCTTTCACACTTCATGCTTTGACTGAGCCTGACCACTCAATTCACTGTTAAATTGTCGCAGCATGAATAAAAAAAATCTGCTAAACTTTTCCTGGAATTTAAACTGTTATCTCACTGGAGCTTATTCAGAGATCTCTAATCTACTCCTGCAGAAGGTATGCTCTGTCTCACTAGGGTTTTCAGTGGTTCATCTATTACTGCCAAGGAAGTAGAGCAAATCAAGAACTGCACCAAATTAGAAAGAAGAGTTTGAGGAAAGAGAGATACAAAATAGGAACATAGGAACATGTGAAAAAGACAGACAGAAAACACTGTAAGAGCAAGAAAGAACAGGGAAGAGGTTATTAGGACCGCACAGTCACCAAAAAGGTGAAGGATAGAACATGGATGCAGCCAGAAGAGTAGACTGAGAGCTGGTCAAACAGGGAAACGTTTGGGTTTACAGTGTAAAGGAAACTCATGATCTCATTCACTTCCAATTCAATCTGCATATATTGTTCTCATCTTTAATTGATGAGAGTATCTCATTGATACACAAGACATGAAAATATGAAGGAGAAATTTTGAAGAAATCATGGCTTTTTGATTGCTTTGAAACTCTTTATCATTTCATATCTTGGGAAACCTATCAATATAAATATTTATAGCAGATGACAGGCAGCTTCAAATAACTTTTGTTGCAGTAATGCATTTTTGCTATTTCTTTAAATATGATTTTATTTTTCTTACAGTACATATGCAAAAAAAAAAAAGTCACTCTGTTCATCGTTTGCATGTGGAGGAATTGGTTTAAATGATAAGACTAAAACCATAATGAATGAAGGGGGGCAAGAATTCTATGTGTATCATGAACAGCACTAACCCATCCTTTCTGTTCCAAAACTCTTTTCTTTGTCTCACTTTGTATGTTGAAGTTTCACATGGGTAGAAGAATTGGATTATGAATTTTAATTGATACTTCATGAAATATTTTTATAACTCTAAGTGTTCAAGCATTCAAGTTGAACTTTATTCACTATGGCTTTTTTCATAATGAAGGAAGAAAAGGGATTCTGTTGCATTTTCAATAATAGTCCATTGTGATCTCTCTATAGCCTATTGGTTAGTGTATTTTCCATATTATTCCCTAGGAGTCTCGATTCCTTATGCCATTATTGTGTAGGATATATGAAGTGGGATCCAACATAAAATTGCACAGTGGAGATGAAACCTCAGATCTGCCAACTTCAAGCTGGCTGCCATGCCATGAAGTTATAGAGTCAAATCTACATTCACTGTTTTTCAGTCTTTCTGGGGGCCAGAAAATACTGTCTTTTCACTTAGTACTGGCCTGGTGAGTGTGACTGAATCTCATCTCTGAATACCCAGCTGCCTAGTGATTGTAGTTGGAGATACATCTTCATATCTACCAAGCCAGAAAAACGAATTTGAAATTAGCGGTCCTGTATCACAAACAAAGTGCTCTATTACTGAATTATCAGAGAAAATGAGTGGTATCACTACCTTATCCTTTTCTTCCAAACTTATTTAGAAATATATTAGGTCTCTGATCATGTTCTTGGCCTTAATCTCTGCAGAGACACAGAGATATGAATCTCATATGGATTTAAATGTTCTCTGGATCTGGGAATTAGGTGACTATATCCTTAGTTTCCATTTTCCTCTAGAGTTATTCTTACTACCTAAATTAATGTTGGGTATTTTTTGTGCATGTCGGCCTTTTATACTCCATTCTTTAACACCAAGTTCTACCCAAATAACACACAAGACAGTGTCTGGACTGCACGGTATAAATTTCACTAAGTAGCTGTGGCATAAATTTCCCTTGTGAATGTATAGCCTAACAGTCTGTCTCCAGGCAGCAATCAGGATCCCACTGAGCTTGGCAAGATGCAGTCGCTGATCCAGAGCACTCACAACATAAGCTCATGACAAGAAAGAACAGATGGAGACAAAGGTAAATAGCGGTGTGGTGGCAAACAGAGTAACAATGAAGCTGAGTCCATCTGTTGTTCCAGTAGGCACAGAAACTGTTCTTGTCCTCTGCTGTGTCCCATTGCACCCCTTCATCTCTTTGGGTACAGCAGGCAGCTTGGTAGATAAATGGATGGGGCTACGCTTTGACTGAGGGAGTGTATTTTTATGTCAACCCCTCCTTCCAAACAGACTTTGTTCCCTTCATCTTCTCTTCCTCTCAGCTCTGACTATCATCCCAGTTCTCTTGGCAAGAGACTTGGGCATGGTGCCCTCAGTGTCTTTGTGGAGCAGCAGTTAGGCGCTGAGTGGGGAAATTCATGCATAAAACTCTCAAAGCTTTTCTTTGAAGCAAAAGCTCTCCTAAAAAATAAAATGGTCCAGGAACTGTTCTCTGGTTATGAGAACGAATGACTTGACATAGTTAGTGTCCAAATGGCTACCTTCTTTGACGCTCCAAAGTAAGCTGTCCACATCAAAACAGCTTACTGGGAGTGTTTTTTGAGGCAAACTGTCCTTCAGCTGTCTCAGAACATTTGGGAACATGCTAGATATTGCAGGCTAAAGCCAAACCATAGACAGAACAATTAAGCTGTATCAGTTGTCTCAGGTCAGTGCATGAACCCTGCCCTTATTTAGTTTGCAAATATAGGAGTAGTCTGAGCAAATAGACTTACTTGACACTTCATGAAAGATGTCAAAAGAAAGGATAGAATGCAAGAGTGTGGGGAAAACACTTCAATAATTGGAGAGATTTTGAAGGCTTGAGACACACCATCCCTTCCAACTCTTTGGTTTGGGTTTGGTGTTTGTAATGGAGTGTCAGTTTTTTTCAGGTAGAGGTGACCTTCACATCCAGAAATTCTGAATGCTGGATCAATGTAAATAAAACAGCAACTTTCTTAGGCACTAAATGGAAAGCTGTGAAAATCATTCAGGTTAGAGGCAGTTTCTTTTATTACCCTGCAATACTGCAAAGCAACCACGATTATTTTAGTATTCTACTGCATCTCACATAGCCGTCATCCTGTATGTCATTTAGTCACAGCGCCATAAACTAGAGGCTTGATTTTCTCAAATGCTCAGTGCCAATCACCTTTGGTTCCCCAATCCACATGACTGCTTGCCATAATGCTCCCAAGGATACCAACTCCTTCTTATTTTCTGTACCTGTAAAAGAGTGAAAAAAAAAAGAAAAAAGGTAATTGAACAACCAGACAGCTAGTATTTTGTCTTCAGAAAGGAAAGAGACCTATGTAAAATGTTTGTATGGACTTGTTAGTTGGGTATGACTTTCCAGCACTGTGAAGATGGGCAGCATTACTTAAGACAACAAAACTGATCCCGATTTCATTGTCTTGACTAGAATTCAAATGTGTATTTTCTGGGTTTGTAAAATTAATTTAACATATGTCTCGGTCCCTCTGGGAGCCCCTCAGGAGGCCTGGGCCAGTCCCGAGTTGGCAGACACCAGGGGGCAGCCCCGACATGGCCGACAGAGGGGAGACACTGTCTGTGTGTGCCCCGAGGGTACTGAGGGCACCTGGGCTGGCAGGGAGACACTCTCTGTGTGTGCCCCGAGGGTACTGAGGGCACCTGGGCTGGCAGGGAGACACTGTCTGTGTGTGCCCCGAGGGTGCTGAGGGCACCTGGGCTGACAGCAGGGAGACACTGTCTGTGTGTGCCCCGAGGGTACTGAGGGCACCTGGGCTGGCAGGGAGACACTGTCTGTGTGTGCCCCGAGGGTGCTGAGGGCACCTGGGCTGGCAGGGAGACACTCTCTGTGTGTGTGCCCCGAGGGTACTGAGGGCACCTGGGCTGACAGCAGGGAGACACTCTCTGTGTGTGCCCCAAGGGTGCTGAGGGCACCTGGGCTGGCAGGGAGACACTCTCTGTGCCCCGAGGGTGCTGAGGGCACCTGGGCTGGCAGGGAGACACTGTCTGTGTGTGTGCCCCGAGGGTACTGAGGGCACCTGGGCTGGGGGGAGACACTCTCTGTGTGTGCCCCGAGGGTGCTGAGGGCACCTGGGCTGGCAGGGAGACACTCTCTGTGTGTGCCCCGAGGGTACTGAGGGCACTGGGCTGACAGCAGGGAGACACTCTCTGTGCCCCGAGGGTGCTGAGGGCACCTGGGCTGGCAGGGAGACACTCTCTGTGCCCCGAGGGTGATGAGGGCACCTGGGCTGGCACCTTTGCAGCACAAGAGACACCAGAGACATCCGTAGAAGAGAAAGGGCCCACTCTTAGCAGGGGTCAATCCAAGGTTTTATTAGGAGTCCCGAAGGAGCTCCTGCACCTCAGGGGCCTCCTGCCGAGAGCCCCGGGAGATGTGCCAAGCTTATATTTAAAGGGAGGTGTAAACCAAAAGTAGATAACATTTTACCAACCAATAAGTGACCTTAAGGGATGGGTGCTGGGGGATAGACATATAGGACAGCGTATGGGGCAAGGCTTGGGGGGCTGACTCCCAGCCTCTGGCTGATCACTCGACGACCTGGACCGAAACTTCTGGATGGAGGGGATGGGATCTGAGTGATTGACAGAGAGCCGGGGTGGGGGTTTGGGGATGATCTCATCCCGGGAGAGGGATAACACAGGTAAAGGGAGGGGAGTACAGTTTGGGATAAACCATTTGGGAAAAATATAGGAATATAAAACAAAACTACTTCAAACTATTACAAAATATAAAAACGCACTACAACAAACATATGGCTGCTAGTGATTATTTATAAAACTAGCACACTTATAGCAAAAGGATTTTTCATGATTATAAAGATTTGCATTGCTTCTTATTTTGAAACATTAGTTTTAACACTCAAAGCAGAAGATTGACTTAAATATATTTAAACTTTTGTGCCTATGTAAAATCAAATAGGCTCACTTATCATGGTTATTGAAAAAACTGATAAAATAAAAATTGCAATAGATATCTTGATATGCTTTAAGAAATATAATTTATTAATAGAAGAGATATAGTAGGAGCAAACCTTAGATCATCATTAGAAAAACATCAATATGCCATCTGATTTTCATCAGAGTATACCTTTGTAACAGAAAATTATGTGAATACTATTTATCAGAATTCACTCAGTTACAGTCCTCTTTAAATGACAAGGCCACATGTTTTCCTTCATGTTGTTTAGCAGAATGTAAGCTCATAGCTAAATACCAAATTCACATGGTTCACACTTAAAGTTCATTACTTTAAGTAGCAAAATTCCTGTTGTATGTACAAATTAGAAATATGACACAAAATGGAATTTTATTATTGGTATTCTCTACATGCCAAAATTTATATGGAAGTAATCTTCAGTTTGTTTTTTTAAAAAAAAATATTTATAAAACCAGGGTTCTAGTTTGTAAGCATAAAATTTAAGTTATTGATGGACATATCACATTTTTCATTGAACTGAGTCCATTAGAAGCAACAAGTCTTTCAGGTCTAAGGTGAAATTGTATAGACCTACCTAGTCATAAGTCATAAGCAGGGGAAAGTCCAGCTACTTTGAAATTTTTTGAAGGATTGTGTAACAAGCAGGTAAAACAATATTGTGACCCATTTATGGATCAACTTTACTTATAAGAATGCTTACAATATTTTAAGTGTAATTTTGTGATGCAAAGAATTTTAATTGGAGTCACCCATGAACCCTTTTCCCCATAAAAGAATTGCAAAGCTAATTGTCTAAACAGAGCAATTAGTTTAAATCAACACCTCTGGCAACAAAATAAACCTTAAGGAAGTAAATATGCTCCTCTTCAGACACCAGTGCACTTACCTTGACAGAAGCTATTAGGATTTGGCTATGAGGTCTAGATTGACACTCGTTCCAGTACTCTAAGACAGGTTCTTGTTAATCTAATACATATTATTACCATTTAAAATAATGACAATACTTCTTAATGATGATAAAGTGGAAAAGATGTCCTCTGAGCAGTAGAAAACATGAAATTCTGTCTCTACCAGCTACTGGTTATTTTGAGGATGATAATGATGCAGTAAGCCCTTCATTTTCTAAAGGAGCTGACATTTGCTGATGTACATAAATAGGCCAGCTGTTCCTTTTTTGGGGGTGAAATATAATATACAGTTAAATCTTCTCAAATTGCTATAAAAATCCCCAAAGTAAGGTTGACAGTCCTTCAATGGGGATCCTAACTATAAATTCCTAAGTAATTAGGAAAAAAATAATTCAGTGTAAAGTAATGCATTTAACTATGTAGGAATAATTTTTTATGATCCCAAATGGCAATAATTTAGGATGTGAGAAATAAAGACATAAAGACAATCATTGTGCTATTTAATAGGGAATGTGATGGGTAATGAAGCAAGATTACAATTAAATTCTAGCATGCTGTGTCCTACAGGAAAAATCAGCTCTAATGTTTCTAACCTTTATCAACTGGCAATGTTGCAGTTATGATCTCATAAGTAGTTATCAATTCTGACTAGGATTAATACCATAAGACACTAATAGAGTAAATAATCTAAACAAACTTAAATGTACAACATTGCGTGGTGACCTTAAAACTCCAGTGCAACTCTATGGATTGCAACTTCACATTGTCAGAAGTACTTACAGGCATAGTTTGCCATATTGCAGTGTCTAAAATTAAGAAATTAAGGCCATATTCTGTCACTTCACTGCGCAGCCTGACTTTTTCACAAGTACTGTGCACTTCTGACACAATTCATGATAATGAGAGCTAAAAGCCCAGAAAACCTCTGAAAATCTGGCAACTGTCTTTTATATAGCTAACTTCAATTACCAAAATTTAAAGTTATAACTGAGAGATTTTTCTGATGTTCACCACATGTTGAGGAAGCATGATCAAAAGGACAGGACACTCCTTGATGGTTTGTGCTTAGTAAAGGAGCAGGCAACTAATGCCAACAAACTAATGTCATAAATTTTTGAACTATAGACTTTTAGGGAGACACAAATAGGTGGACATCCAACAAGTGGAATCTGGAGACTGCAAAATAATTGCTTTCCCATCTGTGGACCTGACACATCAACTGAGAGGAAGGAGCAAGTGCCATATTCTGAGTCCTATGCTGATCTCGAGTGGGCTGGCTTGTGTGGACATTTGTTTTTGAGGAAAGGAATTGTTATCACCCACAACTGCCACCCTGTTAATCAAATAAGTTTAGATCACATTTCAATGAACAACGTGGCTCTGTTCCAGTGACCATCACTCCCAATCTCCCCTTAACAGCTGGCAGACATCTTTTAGCTTGGTTTTTTTTTTTTTTTTTTTTTTTTTTTTTTTTGGCAGAACCTCACAGAAAGAAGCCATTTGAAATGAAAGCTATGTACAGTCATCCTTGTAAATTGGTAGAGCTGCCTAAACCTGCCTAAAGTGCATCATCCCAAAATCTTGGAGTGACTGAAATACTGATGGGAAATGTGAAAATAGAGCAGATATTTAACTTTCCTATTAATTCCCAACACTTTTCTGAATGGCACTTATATATTAGATTAATGTAAACATGCCTTTGTGTCATTGGAGAGAAAAGTGTACTTACTGGACAGTGGGAACTCAACAAAGAATTTTTCTGTGAATTTTTGATACCTGAGTCATGCAGCTGAAGACCCCTTGATTTATTTTTTTATTATTTAAATAAAAATACTGTTTTTATCCAGAAGTAAGTTTCTCCAAATATTTTAATGTATTTTCACATATTGCAAGCTGTTATATCTTTTTATTCCTAAATAACAACTCATATATTTAAATTCAATTATTATATTTTCTTAAATATTAAATGGAATTTTGATGTAACTATTTGTAATCAATTCTGAATTACATAGTACCATTATGCCTTTGTAAAATTATTGATGGTGTACAGTTTCTCTTCAATGAGCTTTAACCAGATGTCAACACTTGGTCTCTGTTTTGATCTTAAGCTTGTGGCTAATCACTCTTTTATACCTTTTAACCCCTCCATCATAAGGTCAAAGCCACCCTGGAAGGAAAAAAAGTGAGGAGGTTATCAAGTCCATGCTGTTACTAGTGATGAATTTCCTTTTAGCACACTTTATGCTGCTATCCTGAGATTTTATTCCTGTATCATATCATAGGTAAGGATATTTCAATCACTTTTAGTCCAATTTCATTCCAAAAGCTAATACAACTAATAAGCCTTCTTTTATCTTTTTTCTAATCAGCTCCAATAGTTTCTCTTTTTTGTCCTTTCTTTTTTTAGCTGAACCTAATCATACAATGAAGATCTCAGTAATTTTTCCAGTGTTTGTTGTCTGCTCACCCAGTACTTATAGTCATATAAATGTTTCTTTTCCCAATGTTAAGTCACCATTAATGTGAGAACTATGCATATGTTTAATTTTTGAAGGCTTTGGATTATAGTCCACTTGAGTTTTAGCTCTGTGAGAGTGTACATATCTGAGGGCACAGGACCTCCACAATTTTCACCAGGTACTTCAAGCATTGAATACTATATATTACTGTCTGAAATGTTTATAGATCAGTTGTTTTTGGGTTTTTTTCCCTGAAACTAGCTAAAAATCTTACACTGCTAAAACTGAAATCACTTTTGGATAGTATGGATCTTGTTTATATGCCTTCTATATACATGTTTCCTTTTTGGCAGTTTCCTGGAAGGTCAATTGTGGCTGAATGTTTCTTCTGTCAGTTTTCCAAGTTGGTCAGTGTTTTGAGGGTGATCTGCTTGCAAATTTGAAATTGTGAGCTTCATAAATACGGAAAGGCTTTTTGTAAATTTACAACTGTACTTTCCAAAACCATCAATTTCATAGACTAAGTAGGAATTTGTAAGCACTAGAAGAAAAGAACATTTTAAGAGCAGAATGAGACAGTACAAAAATATAGAAATTTTTTAGAAAAATCTGTACTCTCATTATGTTGGCCTTTCAGGTCAAGTCCTTTCCATCAGATTTAGGAATTAATTTCATTTGCTGTTGGTACAAGATTTGCTTTTGGTTTTTTTGGGCCTCAAATAATCTGCCCAGTGGCCTCTGACTCTCCAAGGAAAGCATTCTCTGCCATTATATCTGAACATTCCTTGTTCCTTCTTGCCCTCTTCTGTCCCACAAAATTTTTTCTTCCATGCAGATGTTCTTTCTCATTCCAGAGATTCTAATGTGTTAGCCATGAAAACACCAAGAGGCAGTAATGTTAAAAAAAAAAACAAAAAAAACCACAAAAACAAAACAACCAATAAACCAAGCAATCAAAAGATGAACTAGGCATAAATACAGATATAACCTGTGAGCATCACAACTCTCCATAACTTCCCACTGGTTTTCTGTGTTCAGGAAATATTACTGCTAAGAAGGAAAAAACCAAAAGAAATATTTGGCTTACCATTAAAGATACATAATTTCACAAACTTAAAGGACATACCCAGCAGCATAATGGTTGTACTGTCAATGTTTGAGGACACACCTGCACGGCAACACATTACCCTGAAGAAAGCATACACAGATGGTTCCAAACAAGCTGAACTTAGAACTGTAAGAAATATTACTCTCTTAGCATAGCAGCCTGGCTGAGCAGTGGAATATATTTTAGGTTAAGCAGATCTGTGTGGTACCAGTAGATTCATACAAGGCCTAGCAGGGCGAAGCTAATTTGATCTCAATTTCTACAACTACATGAAACCACTGAGACAAACCTGTTCAACAGACAGTAGCTAAATAAGCTAACAAGCATCTTACTTTTCCACACTGGCATATGGCAAATGAACATACCCCAGCTCTTTAGGAATTGATAATTTGCAGAGAATTTGGAAACCTTAAAAACACAGTTTGTTTTCCCTGAACTTCTTTTAGATGTAAACAGAAGAACAGAGGAATAAAGTTTACCTATTGGTAACTGTAGCCTTAACCTCAAATAATCCAACCATTTAAAGGCTTTTTTGTTTTATTATTTGCTATAACTGCATTTTATGTTATGTACTACAATTCAGTGTTTTATTCATTATCTGAGGAAGTACTCAGACCATTTCACACAATTTTGCCCTTTATGTGCATTTGAAATTGTTATAAACTGCTAAAAGTTGGAGAAACAGACTGTTTATTATAGCACAAGACTATGGCATGGTCTAACAGTAATTGGAAAGCACTTTTGTTAACAAACTCTCTTCAACATTATATATAAAAAACAGTGACAAATAGCACTTATCTTATTAATACTTCACTACTAATCCATCAGCTTTAACTAAGTCTCGGATGAGCTGCAACTCTGAAGATTTCAGCCTTAGCTTGCATGCTTCAACAATTTTATTATGTTAGCTTTCTTTCTACATACATAACACACAGATAAACTGATCCACTGGGGCACTCAGTATTCAGTAGATTAAGTGAAGTCCCAACCTGAGTAAAATTGAAAAAGTAGTAGCAATGGCATATACATCTGCAACATGAAGAAAATAGCATTATACATCACAATGGAGAATAAAATGCAGTTTTGGTATTTGGCAATTTCTTCAAAGTTAAATTGTAGCCCTGAATCTTATACGAAAGGAGTATGTTTTTACCAATACAAAAATAAATTAAATTTACTTCCTAAGTAAATTGATGCAAGGAGAAAAGAGGAGAGATACGTGATTTTTCAGGGATCCAACTTAATGTCAGTGTCATCAACTGAACAAAATCAGTAATCACTGCATAGTTGCTTACAGGGAAATGTTATCTCAAACCTCACCATGTGTGACTAATCAACAAATCCCTTTAAAAGAAAATGACTCGGTGGGGATGAGCACAGACAATGAGACAATGTGTTCACAAAGCTCAGGAGCAAACACAAGGAGTAACCACAGCTGCTACAAAGAAAGCTAGACTTGTTAAAAAATGAACCAGAGGGTGAATTTTGTTTTATATAAAGGGCTAAGTAATTTGAGTGCATTTTAAAATGGCCTTTCCTTAGTTAATCAAGAAATTTAAATAAACTGTCCTTTCTAAACTGTCCACATCAGCATGGAGGAAGCATACAAAGGCCTCAAACCAATTTGGAATATAAAGTTTGAGAAACTAACTCAATAAACTTTGAAGGCAACAGTGGGTTTGAGCTCTTTTTGTATATTCCTTACAAGTGACTGGGGATGCCCAGTGTCATGATGGTGGGCCTACAGAGATTTCACTCTAAATATGCACCTATTTTTTTTTATTGTTTTCTGTGGAAATTTAAACAAATGTCTTCAAATAAAGGCCCAATGTTAGACGAGCAAAGGTACCTACTGAAAATCTCAAATACTGTAAGAAAATTTATTAGTTTTGTCATTAGGATTTTGAACTGGAATGTCAAATTATTGCCATCAAAACAATATGCAAGATGGTAGAAAGTTTAAGAAATCCCTGTTTTCAATTCTTTCTTGTTAAAAAAACAACAAAAAAAAATTTAAATATGCAATCATGTCTGTGAATATTTATAATTACAAACTATATAAAGGGAAATGATAAAAGAAAATGTTGCATTACAATCTACATATGGCTGCTTCCTATGTATATTTTGAGAGAGAAAATGAGAGATGAAACTTGAAAGTTTTTGTACCTACAGTATTGGAACTGTGAAATCAACAGTAGCAATACTGTGAAATCAATTTCTCTCATTTTCATGCATAGGTATTTACACAGAAATTTCTTTACACCTCCTCTATGGTATAATTCTATGGTTAGTATGTGTGGAGGAGTCTGTGAGAACATTTTGTGTACAAGATGTCAAACAATGAAGAACTACATGAGTAAATCAATGCAGTAGCTAGTACAGCTAAGAACTAAGAGTAAACCATAGTTGTTAACCTCTTTTCTTCTCTGAGACAGAAGTTAATTGTGTCCCATGTGTTTTTACAATGATAGGTTTCCTATGGAAAAATTATTTCTTACTTTTTCTTAGTATGTATATTATGAAGTATCCTGCAGTTCCATAGGAATAAATGGCAAGATCATGAAGTAAGAGTCTGTCTAAATAGATTGATTTGTTTGACATTTTAAACCCTCTCATACAGTATATTTTAAACAAAAGAGCTACTCTTTCAAGAGCACCAGTGCCTCAGAGATTATTGTCCTTTCTCTTGTAGCAATCAGAGTAGGGTGCTTCAGGTAAAGACAAAGCATATTTTAAAGAAAAGCAACCTAGAAAGCTAAATACTTTAGTCTGTTGACTAGTTATTCTGTATGCTGTGAGAAGAAAGGGTTTATATATAGTCCTTAAAAGGGGAACAAAAAATCAAGATAAATTTAAATGCTTTGAAAAGCAACATCTCATCTCATGGTCCAAAGTTCTATCTACTAGCTTCACATCCTATAAAACTGCATTTCTTTTTACTAGTTTTCAATTTGACTTGTCTTAACACAGCTTACATAAAGACAAATACATAGAACAGTGGTAGGTAGAATGATAGAAATTATGATGCTCATCCACTTCTGTTCATCCCTGATTAAGGTAAATGTTATCTCTTTATTTTAATCCTACTCTGTTTCTAAAAAGTGATCAGTTGGACAAGTTTAATCATCTAGAATTACACACTGTTCTGTGCTGAGGGAGATTAGTCTTTTTAACCAGGATGGTAGCACTAGCGTCCTTGCTTATACATGATTTGGCATTACTGAGACATTTATTCATATGTGCACAGGTTAACAAAAGGAGAAATAGAGAGCACTTGATGCCAAGTTGCTACAGGATTCTGCCTTTGTGGTCTCATTGCTGGGGAAGCCTGCTATAACAGAAGTTGAAAGTGACATTTGAACTTAGGACAGTGCGCCTCCTGCTAACTCTAGGCCTTTAGGAATATGACCTTTGTCCTGTTCATCATACCGATGGCAATCCTTTTGTCTAGTAATAATTCCTTCTCTCTTTTTAAGTCTAGATTTGAGGGATTGCATTTCAGATCTGAAAAGGAGGAAATTGCATCATGTGTTTCACAAGTTAATTTAAAGGTTTCACATATTTTTCACACATAGAAAGTTCATAAAAGTTCAAATTATGTTAGTTAGAATTTTGGGATTTAAAAATTAGAACTATAGTCTAAGTTACGGCCTGCCCTCTCTTTTATTGGAAATTAAAAGAGTGACCAGATTGATAGAATGATTCTTTCTCTCCATCCATGATCTCAGGTGAAATTGTCCTGTAGGGGTGATGTCTGTCAACCGTCAGTAATGACAGTGAGAGCGCAAGTTCTGAATTCAGATTATATGTTTTAATACTATGGGATTGTAATATTGTGAGCTGAATCTTAGGTTGCACATTAAATATGAATCCAGTAAAGGTTTATGGTTATAATTATTTTGGGAAGTTTAAAAGACCATTGTGTTTCTTTATGAGTGGAGATTTTTGATGTGTCTTGGTTCTTAAAAGTCTACTAAATCTTTTATTCTATCTTTAAAGGTATCAGCAGCAGACAACTAAGGAAAAAAATATAATTCATGTAGGAAGTTGAGAATCATCTTTTCTCTCATATCCTTTGATATATTCTTCTAATTTCTGTCAACCAATAGCTCAGAAACGTACTGATTTGGGTTTATTCTGGATCTTTATTAAAAAAGAAAAGTAAAAAGTACTTGAAAAAAAAGTATTTTTAAATAATTTAACTATTATTCTTGTAATTATTAGTAGTAGTAATATTTAATGGTGGTCATAATTTTTATGACACTATTTTCTTGTGAATTCCTCTGTGTCTTGGTACAATGTTTGCATTGTGTGGTTATTTATGTATCATATGAAGTAAAACTTTTTTCAGTTGAATTGAAATTGACTGACAGCTTTAGCAGGTGTCTCCTACCTTTCTGCTTGGGCATCTTGTATTTGAGAGATAGTAGACTGAAAAGGGATCAGCAGTTGTGTGCTTACATGTGTTAAGGACGGACAGATATTTAAGAACTAAATGAACAAGATAACTATTTCTTATTTTGTAGCAATATTTAAGATGTTATCTGAGTTCTACTTTTGGCAGATTTAGGTTAACAGGTGGACTCGATGATCTTAGGGATCTCTTCAAATCTTAATTATTCTATGATCCATTTATTTCAATCACATGTATTTTATCACAATCACATGTATTTCATAAAAATAAGGTGTATTATTTCTGTTTTGGAACCAGAGAACTGGTATCAAATATTTCCAGTTTACTTTAACTACCTGTAATCCTTGTGTTTCAAAACATCTGAAAAAAATTCTGTAGTAAGGAATAAGCTCAGCAGCAGTATTAGAGATTTTCTATGAAAACGTTATTTGTTTAAAGGCCCAGAAAAAAAAATAGTGTAGTGAAGAAATACTATACATGAATTTCTTACCAGCCCTACGCTGAGTATGACTTCACTTGCCATATGCTTGAACAAGATTTGCTCTAATCTACTAATTCTACTACATGGCAAATAATTAGTTTTTAAAATAAGTGTTTCACACTCACCTGTGAATCTGCTGACCTATGAAATAAGGTGTTCTGTTTTGCAAGCATTGTAACTTAGTCCTACATTCTGCAAGGGCATGCAAGGGAATGTTGTCACAAGCTGTTTCAAGTCTTCATTCCAAAGTCTACACATATTTCCATTTGTCTGCTGTTTCAACTTTTTCTAATTGGACATGAAATTTTAAACGTGAAGACGTCCTGAGTATATTTCTTCTCAGGGGCTCTGACAGTGCTGTGGTTTTGATCCAGAATGAGAATGGTGTCAATGACACACAGATGTTTGGATTTTGCTAATTGATGTTTATCCGAGGAACATTTTCTTGTCTCATGCTCTGCCAGTGAGGCGGAATGCAAAAGAATCTGGTAGGGAGCACAGCTGGCTCAGGTGGCCTGAGCTGACCACAGGGACATTGCACACCACAGAACATCCTGCCCAGTGCGCCAACTGGGGAGAATTACCTGGAAGGGAAACCAAGCAGGGCTTGGGAATTGGTTGGTGGGTGCTGATTGCATTGTGCATCACTTGTTTTTTTCCCTTTTTCTTATCATTATTATTATTTATCAATTTCCTTTTATTATTGTATTTTGATTTATCTTTAATTATTAAATTCTTTTTTATCTCAATATATGAGTTTTACATTTATTCTCTTCCCATTCCACAGCAGTGGGGGGAGAAGAGAGGAGGGTATTGAGCGACTGGCTGTGTGGTGTTTCATCTCAGCTGGACTTAAAACCATGACCAGACCATCACAATTGCTAAAATCACAAAAGAATTTATTTTTCACTGTATAGCTTTCAAAGTTACACTCTGTGCATGATAGTAAAACTACAGCTTTGTACAACTACAACTTTTTAAGCAAAGATTTTAGTTTTGCAGTCCATGTGAGTTCTATCAACATTTGTTTGAAAAACCCTCTAACCAGCTGAATAAAATTAAACTGGGCTACTGCATCCACTTCCTAAATTTTGTAAAACCAGCCTCTGACACCCAAATGTCATAATTCTCTGTTTACTGTAGTGAAAGTAAAGAATTTTTCCAAAAACTATAAAACTTTACTGAGTCTACATTAAAATCTTATTGTCTCAGATCTATGCAACATGGAACCTCTGGAGTAATATTTTTTGTGATAGTTAGTAGAAGGAAATAAATTTATATTCTCATTTTTTTCTTAATAACTTAAAAACTTAATAATAAAAAAAATAAAAAAACCCTCCAGAACTATAGAAATCTATAATAATATCAGAAAATAAAAATACTTTATCAGGAATGAGAGCTGGGCAAGCATCCAAGGACTAGAAACTTTTCTGAAACTAATATAATAATCTTTTAGCATGTCGGCAATGAGTCGGAAGGAATCTGGATAAAGTGAAAATGTCATATGTATCATCAGTTTAAAATCTTTTAAGTGTCTTCTTTTTTGTGTTGAGGCATTCACATGTTGGAGAATATATGTTGCTTTGTATATTCTGGGGATATATAATATGTGTCTGCAGACTGGGATGTGTTTTCATCTCGTGGTTTAAATTGATAAGGAAAATTTCTTTCTAAATCTAGTTAAAAGTCTCTTTAGAATGGTCTTTCTTAGTTCATTCATCAGTAATAGTAATCTGTTTCCTAATCCACAGATGTTATTGAAAAAATCCTTTTAAATTCCTTAATAATCTTTTTCAAATTGAGATATTGTAACATTTGCTATGTTTTATCAAAGTACCCTGGGGTTCTTTCTACCTAACACAGACTAATGAGGATCCTGAAACAAAGCACTTTCCCAAAGATAAGACAATGTTCTATCTAGTGATGCTTCATCTGGCAGGAGCAAGGACTTCTAAGAGAGCCTGAACTTCTAAGAGGAAGGATGGTATTTCCAGTTGCCACTGAGATCTGTGGAAGCTCTGGCATGAAGTGGCAGCCTGGGATTCTCTGTAACTTCCAGGGGAGCACTGTAGGACCAAAACACAAAAGATTTTTTGTTCTTATTCTCTTTGAAGATTTGTTTGATTGATATAGGCTTGTAAGTGCTGCTAGTCCTGTTTTGATGAAGATGATGTGACTTTCTCCTGTAGAAATGCATTTTCAATTTTCACTTCTTCGACAGTGAGGAGATTTTCTTCGACTTCTCCTGTGATGTGAATTAAAAAAATATGGTGGACAGTAATACTTTATCTGAGAGAAGACATGACTGAGCTTTTCTGAAAAGAGATGAGAAAGCACGGCTCTCACACCAATTCAAATTGCTGACTGAAAACATTTCTTGAAGATCAGGATAATATAAGCAATAATCTTATGTTTATTTATTGGTAATTTAGTAGTTTACAGCAGAAAATTAAAGTCAGGGAATAATTAGGTGTAAATCAGAACTATATATAGCATATTCTCTTCATTTCATAGGCAGTTATGGCAGTATTTGTTAAAGAAAATCTAATTTAATGGTTAATAGATAAATCATAATTATTATGCAATTACATTATGGGGATAATAAAGCAAAACCTATTTTTTCTGGATCTTCACAGAGGTACTTATTGCATGGGGAATTGAGTCCCCAGAACAGCATGATTTGTCACTCTTTGGTCATGATGAGGGTTCTGTATTTGAAGAGAAACCTGTTACAAGGGTCTTTACAGTAGCATCTGAAGATGGATTAGGAAAGATTCCTCAAAAAATGTTTTGCATAATTTTTTTCAAACCAGCTGGCCCTAGAACAAACATAATTCCTTGCTCCAATGTGTCTTCAGAATTCTCAAAACATCACTTGAATAAACTGCATACAAAAGACTGATCCACCTGACCATGTCTGCAGGAATAGTTTTCGTTAAAAACTTATAGTCTCCGTGCAATTTAATTACTTCTATAGCAGAAATCACCTCTAGGAGTCTTTGGGACACACCACCCAGGGTGTTAATCAACATTTCAAAGCAAACAAATTGGACTAGACACAGCTGGTACTGCCTCAAGCAATTTTTAGACCTGTCCAAAATTCTTAATTCTAATGGTTCAGTTAATGATCTAGTTTCAAGTCAGTCTGTTGTCTCAATCCAATCCATCATCTCATCTTTACAGATGACTACCAAGAGATTTCCTGGACCACCCAAGAATTAACAACTCTGGAGTGATCACTGTGGAGACAGGCACAATCCCAAAATGTAACAGGACAGCCCCAAC
Source organism: Agelaius tricolor (assembly GCF_023055355.1). NCBI lineage: Eukaryota > Metazoa > Chordata > Aves > Passeriformes > Icteridae > Agelaius > Agelaius tricolor. The sequence continues at coordinate 48,647,743 of NW_027269267.1, read as the reverse complement.
TTTACCACAGAACATACTTGATTACATACTTGTAATTTCAGTCTTATAACTCTTACCCCCAGTACATCTTCCTTTACACATAATACTCTCTTTTAACTGTACTCTTGGAAGTATACTAAATAGTGTGCTGCCTTTTACTGACAGTTTTTTGGGGATTTGGTCCTGGTGCCTGTCAGTACTGCTGTTCCTGCCCCTCAAGTACAGTCCTCTTCCCATCCTGCTTCAAGCTCATCAGCACACGTGGAGGTACAGATGCAAAGTCCGAAATGTGGCAGGAATTGCTTGCAGGGCTCAGCTGGTGGATTGGTACCCTGCAATTCCCATCTCTTTGCATGACAGAAGTTACTATTCCTAGCACTGATGAGGGAGGAGAGCTGAGAGGAAGCACAAGAAACTTAAACCTGAGATTAGTGCTAGGAATTATACAAAACCTGTGCTGGCTTTCAGCGAAGCAGAAGATGCAAGGACAGGAACAAGTAACAGACAAGAACAGGGACCTGTTTTAATAAGACCGAGGAGATTTCAGAGGAATTTTTTGTTAGTCCTGAAAGAAATATTTGACTCAGAATTAATTTGTGAAGTGCTATTTAGACAAAAATTACTTCTAATCAAGCCTTGGGAAAAGTCAATACATTTCTGAAAGAGCACATAAGAGATAAGGGTCTTTGAATACATTATTTTTTAATTGTTTTACACTTCAGAATATATTGCAAGGTTGAAATATTGATTAATTATGGATGCAGGTAAAATTTCATTATCTACAGCTGGGACTCTTTTGTGCCCTAATAATAATATTTTTCAAAACCGAAATTATCTAATAAACCCCTATAATTCAGCTTTGTGAAATGCGGTGTAATATTTGTTGCTTAAGGAAGGATTGGGCACGTCATGCTTTCTGTAGGATGGTTATATATATTTTATCTTCAAACAAATCTGATGAATTTCTCTGACTGTGCATGTGCACATGGATGTTCTGATGCAAAGTTAATGCAGACTGTTACTTAGGAAAAAAAAGATAAGAAATATATTTATTCCTCTTTTTATTCTTTTTTTAAATTACTGCTTTAGGAACAAATTAATTGTTTTCCATGTGACAGTGAGAGTCCAAAATATATCCATATGTCAGATCTGCTTGGCTGCCAGTTGCAGTTAACCCAGCAAGTTTCCAACGCAGCTCTAAGTCTCTAAAAGTCCTTTCTCTCAGTATAAGGTACTTTAGAGAAGGGCCTAATTAGTTCAGACACACAGAGTTCAATCTAATATTCAGTCTTGAAGCTGTATGAAGTCTGACTATGGTTGTTTGCATTTGGCCTGTTATACAGACCCACTTATACGAAGATGTTACAGGTGAGAGTGCTGCAGTCACAATTTAAATGTAATGCAATTTGTCTCTGCATTCTGGTGGCATCAGACTACATGGGTAGGACTCCAGTGAAACTAAAGAAGAACTACTGCTGAAGTACATGGTTGGGGCATATGTGTGGATTCAGTACTGTAATACCCAAGTGTACCTAAATGTGGGATCCACACACTTCAATGACAAAATAGAATTCTTGTCCTTACTCTCTATAATGTAGGTCAATAAACATACTTTCTACTATTTTACAATTTATTTTCCAGTTTCAAGTGCCTGCACTCCTGAGACTTAAACAGATTTTCTGGAAGGCATGAAATTTTTTTCTAATAGTAAACCTGCTTTCCCTTGTCATATCCCCAATTTCAGTCCAAATTCTTCTCTCTCATTTTTATTTTTCATATCTTAATCTGATATTTCCCTTCCAAAACATTAAATAAGTTCTTTCTTTTCTTCATGTTACTATAGGAAGTGATTTGGTGTTTTTTTCCATAGCACAAATTCTCTGTCTGTCTAGATAGAACTTTTCTGATTCATGGGATCTTGTGTAAACAGTTTGGTTCCCTCTGCTAATGCATTCACTGCTTAAATAGTACCAACATGATGCAAAATAAAGAGTAGGAAATTGGTCTGCAGACTCTCTTCATTCCCCATTGGTAGGGGGATTGCAGAGGAGATCATTAAGCACCCTCCATCCCATCTCATGGTTCTTAATTTTGGGATGCACACAGACAACGTTTTAGAAGGTACATTGGGACATCAAATTTATGCATTTGTTTATACTGGCTTGTGTTTTGGTAAGGCAACTGTCTTGTGCTGAATGATTAGATGGTCAAATCATTCACCATCATTCACGGTGGTGAGATCACCATGCTCGTGGTCTTAGCTTCACAATATTTAGTTGCTTCTTGTTGTTGTTCTCATTTTCTAATATATCCTTTCTCTATGTATTTTTATGAGAAGGAGTTTGTAGGACTTTTCTCTTTCCTAGTTTGTTGCATAAAAAGATGAATCATATCTGCCTGAAGTGAGTGCTTCTTTGAGATAAAGGTCACAATTTGCTCTATATAGAGGGAACTCACTTATTTTTTTGAAATTCAGTTTCTTAAACTTGGTGACCATGAAAGAGTGATTTATACTGCTATGGTAGAGCAGTTTAAGGCTGCACTTGGATTTGAACAAAAAAAAAACCCGCATATTTTCTGTATGCAGCAGAACTAATTTTAAAAAAAATATATAAAAAAGTGAAAAACCTTGAAGTTGAGATAGAAATAGTTAGTTCTGAAAAAGCCTGTGGTTTTAGCAAAATAAATTCATCTGCAGCTCAGTGAAATACAATGCAGTGCTTAAGTGACATCAGTCTAAGCAGTCTGTCAGACTAAATAAGGAGCAAACATTTTGTTAAATAAGACTGGTTTCTAAATTACTAATCTTCATGCTGCAGCCATTCACTTGTGGTTTCAGTAGCACTGGAAATGGACTTTTCACAAAACAGAAAATAGAAACAAGAATTTTCTAAGTAAAAAAAGGATGTTTTATACACAGAGAATAATTATAAGTTTTTCGCAGTGCTTTACCCTTAGGACAATTTCTGTTTGTGTCTTAGAGGAGGTGCCTCAGAATCCAGACATGGAAGTGTGTAGCTGCAATAACCTCATGAATTAGAGGTTTTAAAAATAAGTATGTTGCAGTGAAGTACTAAAGTACTAAACTTCTGTAGTAATACTTGTCTCATGTTGGACTGATCAATTAAAAAAAAAACAAAACAGCTAATTGAAGCCAATGTAAAACTTGAGCTCAGTCTAAGAAGATGCAGGTAACTTCCTGGGAGGGGAAAGAATTCTGATCAGGATTAGATACCAAGGACAATTTCTTGTATTGTGCAAAAAGCATACACCATAAAGACAACCTAGTAAAGTATCAGGAACCTAAGTATAAAATTAAGGATCAAAATGCTCTGATTTCTTGGCTAGCAGTTAACACAAAAAAAACTACCATGGATAAGTAAAATACTTGAAATATTCAGTTTTGCCAAGGCATTACTACTTTAGGTGTGACATATTTTTCTGTTCAATATGGGACATATTTGAATATGACCCACTTAAAAATCTGACTCAAAAATTATAGTAGTGATATTCACAGAAAGATAAATACAGAACTGGGAAGAGAGTAGAGAAAATTTAAATTAAAAAATAAATATATACAAAATAAAGTAAAAAAGGATTCTGCTAGGCCAGATGAGGCAGAGTGAAAAACAAGTATAGGGAGACTAAAAATAGAAATAAAGATATATGGCATATGTTCTAATTTTTAAAGAGAAAAGAATATTAGATTAAAATCTTCAGTATGCAGATTAATTAACTTTTACATATTAAAAGATATTTTTATTTATTATGCAACTATGAAAGGTTTTTATACATAAGAAATGAATTATAGATTATAATTTGTCATATAAATAAGTAACATAATGATCTCCTATATTTTAAGAATTGAATCTTAGTTTATTTGTCTTTAATAAATGATTCACAGGTAGAATTCACTTTTTAGAAAAGGCTGCAAAAAGAAACATCTGTGAGATCTGATCAAAGAACAAAGATGCTGTAACCTAACATCCACCAGCTAGTGCCTTGTTCATATAGGTATGTAATTTTCATAGAGAATTACTAAAAAAGAAGCAAGATTAACCAAAATTGACATTTATGGTTTATAGCTACAGTTGAGTTCAACAATGCAGTTCCCCCTCCTTTCTTTTCCACCCACTCCCACCCTTGTAGCTAAGTCAATCAAGGCTCATTGATCTGGAAAAAAAAATTGGGAAATATATGTCATTATCATGTATTATGAAATTTCTACTATTTTCTACTTTTATCTAGAAAAGAAATATGAGCATTGCTTTTGCTGTTCAATTTCCACTCATGTCTTGAATTAGGGTGTGCAGAATCATGGAAATTCATTATCTGAACATGTTGAACCTCAAAAGGCTGTTCAATTCACTGGAACTTCTGGATGAAAGTTTAAGTCAGTTCTTATTTTTTCAATACTGGTTCATCCATTCATAGGTCTGATACAATAATTCAGCTCTTCCTAAGACAGCTGTAAAAGGCTAGAAAAGATTTAACATCTCCATTCTGACCCCATACAAACCAAAAATAAGAAATATATATTTTTTTCCCTTTTAAAGCAAATGGATGTTTCTTAGAATAATATAACAAGTTAAAATTAATTATACTGAGTTAAACTAGAGGTTTATTTAACCCAGTGTTCTCTCCATGTCCTTGGCTAGGTGCTTACTAAAGGTCAATATAATATTTCCACCAATGTATTATAGATTTTGGCAATTTGTACCTAAGACCTTCTATAATGAAGATTTTGCTTCTGCATCACTGTGTTTAATAGATTTGCTGGATATTTCTCTTATGAATTTGTCTAATCTACTTTTGATCCCATTTGTACTTTTGACATCCAAAATATCCTGTGGCAATGTGTGACAGAATTTAATTTTGCATTCTGTGAAAATCTGCTTCCCTTGATTTGTTTTAAACCAGTTGCCTTATAATCCCTTTTGCTGACCCTACTTTCTGTGCTATGAGAAACAGTGAAGAATGGTTTCCTACTCATCTGTTCCATGCCAGTCATTGTTTTATACACTTTTATCATACCATTACCAGCTGTTCACAGAACCCGCTGATTCTTGTTCTATTTAATTTGTCCTTCTACAGAAACCATTTTATACCCTCTTCATATCAGTTATACCCATCTTGTCAGCAAGTGCAATATTTGAGACATTGGAATGCCACAGAGGTATTAGTGACACAGCAGTATTATCTGTTCTTTTCCCTGTTCTTAAGAGCTCATGATGTTCAATTTGGCTTTTAGACCTCTGGTGAATACTGAGATGATTTTTATTAAGTGCAGATCTCTCACCTAACGGACTAAAAGCAAAATTTAGGCCCATCAAAATGCATGTACAGTTATAATTGTAGCTCCCTTTATGCATTAAGATTTTTGATATTATTTTTTCCTAGAATATTTTTGACCAAGATTATTTTTCTACTCTTTCAATTTGTTTACTTATAACTCTTCTCAAGTATCATTAACTATCAAACATTTATCATGCCACTACTTATCCTTCTATATTTGGTTTGTTAGGCAGTTCATTTATTCTGCACAAATACCTTTCATGACACAATCCCAAGCTACCTTGAACACCAGCCATTTATATCTACTAGTATTTTCATATTAGGTAACTAGTTATTGATACAAAAGATCTTATTTCCCATGACAGTGTGAAAAATACCCATAAAACCCTAACAAGTCTGTGAAATATTCCTTCCTTCTGCAAAAACAAAAAAGTCTTTATGCTTCACGATTATATTTAAGTTACCACATCTCTCATTTCCATAATGCTAATTAGTGAAGAATCAAACCTAAGTACTTGTTACTGCAGAAAGGCTGACCTTGTTTTTATCTGTAGAATTTCTGTATTGGGAGAACTAAAGGGTTTGAGATGGAAACAGGCAAAATTACTCCTTCCTCATCTGGTGAAACCTAGTTGATGTTCAGTACAAATTATCATCTCATGGCAGCCATTCCAATGAAACTTGAACCTTCACCTGCACAGTGAATCTATTAAGTTGTGCATATAGTCATTACCTGAACGTGGTATTTTCTAACAGAAGAAGTACATTTTCTTGCATTTAATTATTTTTTCTGTGTGTTAAAAGGACATTTTCTGGAATCTTTCTGGAATTTAATATTTCTGATATTTTAAATTTCTGGAACCATCACAGCCAAAGAGAATCAAGTGAGTTTAAGTGAATATTCACTCAGGAGTAACTTCAGTCACTCAGGAGTGATGATTTGTCTGTTGGGGGTTTGACCTTCTAAAAGCTTAGTTAAAAGAGAGAGGACATCTGTAGCTAAAATGGAGTAATATTTCACCTTTCTTACAGAGCTACTAGCTGGAGTTTTCTTCTTTTATTATAAACACAAGAAGGTAGGTTGCAGTTAATTCCCCTGCAGGAATGACAGGAGGATTTGTAGAGACTTCTTCATTTTTCAGTTTTATTTCTGACATATTTAAAATTTTTCCTTCAGCCTGTTTCTAATACGGAACTAGCAGTATTCAACTAAGTAAAAAATAGCCAGAAATATAGGACCATGTATTGTGGCAGCATCCTGAAACATTAGTAGGTAGAGTCAAGTAAGAGAAAGAAGAGTGAAAAAAAGAACAACAAAAAAATGCTTAAAAAATACTAAGAGGTTTTGTCTATCACCTATTTAGCTAAATGTTTCTAGATTGACAATTGAAGAAAAATATGTCAGAAAAAAAACCATGGGAATCAGAAAAAATCCCAAAAAATTGTCTGACAGAGGAGATTAAGAATTCACATAACAATCAAATAGATTTTATCTTATTGCCAAAATAGACTGTGAATATCAATAAGAAGATAATAAATTATAGATGTATATAAGGTGTATAAAAATATGAATTGATTTTCATCTTGGAAAAACTAACACCAGTGATTTCTCTCTTATAATAGAAGTCAATTTTCACATTCTCACCTTTTGGGGTTTTTTTTCTAATTCCTTGGAAATGGTATTTTTATAAGCTTGACCCTGAAAAGTGCTTCAGATTTTTTTCCTCAAAAGCAAATATAAAGCTTTGTAATTTTCAGTAGTGAATTCTTGCTACTTGACAGCTGGAACAATAATTTCCTGTCACTGAAAATGCCATTTACTTAAATCAGCACAACTTTACAGTATTTCACTTTTTTCCCTCTAAAAATGCATAAATATTAATTTCCACATTCTTTTGAGCATCTGCAAGAGTTTTGAGTTTTGCTAGTCAATGATCTAGTGCATAGACACTGTGCTTTTTTATTATTTTGGTGAAAAACTGCTGTTTAGAAAAAATTTGGTAAGGTTAAACTTGGGTTTCAGCCAAGTTATAACTAGCCAAAATTATAACCTCTGAATTTTGAGATTTGTAACTGAAAAGCTCATGGCCTTCAACTGTAATAGACATGTAACACAGTATCCTAATAATTAAACAGTATAGTATCAATGATTTCAACATAAAGCCACAAAAAGAAGCAAGCTGACAATTCAGCTGTTACATCTCCCTAGGCTGTATTTGAGATCTAAAATTATTTTTGTTTTTTCTCTTACAGGTAAATAACCAGTTTATCTTAATTAAACTTGATTATGGGAAATGAAAGTGCTCTTGAAAACAGCAATGGAGCAGAATATTGTCTTTTATCAAGAGCATTATCTTGTAAATGTCTTAAGCTGTCTGGTTACCATGATAAATAGGTTGGGGTACATGCACACTTTAATTACTAACAGTGAAATCTGCAGAAATTGAAGTATTGCACTTGGTAAGAGCTATTAATTTTGAAATGACCCATTTAATAGTGACCGTGGTATCAAAGTATGGATTTAAATTGGTAATTAATAAAAGTCCACTTCTGAAAATGCTAACACAAGAGCTCAATAAAAATGCTAACTAGGACTCAAATACCACAGACAGTTTATTGACATTTTAATACATATTACTTATGCTAAATACTTTTGTACACTCAGAACCAAGGATGAGAGGATAACAATGGACATATTTCCCAGCTAGCAGTTAGGAGATCAGTGGCACACTTAGTGGACTAGTTCACTTTTGTAGGTTTTAATCCTGCTTATAATGGTGGAACACAGCATGACTTCTTTTTGAAGCTGCATTTACAAAATGAACCATTTTATCTCAGACTGCAGAGAACAAGAATTCTGCTAAAAAAAAAAAAAAAAAAAGAAAATTAACTAGGTCTCACCAGACATCAGACTATTTTTTTAATGTCCAGAAGATGAGTAAAGTGAGCTCTCTGTGATTTAATAGTGAAAGTGTCACTGCTGGTACAAAAGCAAAAGCTGACATATTATTTGTCTGGTTTCTTTCTCCTATATATCTGAAAACATTTCAGACACTCAAAACATCTCATAAAATCCTGATTGCATATGTCAGAAAGTGCAGAAGTTTGTCCTCTGTTCTGTAGGACAGAACAGGTATTTCTTGAGAAAAATACCAAGTTCTATTCTGAAACAGTCTCTTTTTCTCAGAGAATCCAAGGATTAATTATCCCAGTGCAGCAAAATGTTTCACTGCATATTTAAGTCTATAGGATTAGTTGATGCCTGAATGATGCCCTAACTTTATAGCTATTTTTATTGGTAGAAAGAGTGCTTTAATGGAATGATAACATGAATCTTTAAACTGTAAAATAGCAGTTGAGGTATATCATATGTCTATAGAAGACTGCAAAATAATGGTTTTTCCCCACATACCTAAATATAACTTTTTCCTGTGCTAAATATCAGGCTTTGGCTGATGATTATATGTGTATTTATCTCTCAATCTCCCTTCTACAAACATATATCTGAATATATATATAGATATATACATACATATGAGTAAAAGTTGTATTGAAGATGGAAATTTTTAATGGAAGAGACATTTTTTTGGTGGGGGGGGGAAGCTGCATTACAGCTTTCAATCTTTTTTGAGATGTTCTGAGACCCCCTGTAATATAAGCAATTAACAACCACCAGCATCAATTCTCTCTTATTGTCTGCAGTAATATCACTTCGAATTTGGTTCAGAGAGACCTTCCTTGTAAATTTCAATGCCTACATTCTTTTGGTGTCAGCTGTTTGCTCTTTCACTGCTTCACTTTCATTTTGGCACTTGTGAGTGAAAAGCAATGAGCACGCTCTAGGCAAACATGTCTCTACCTTTATTTCCTGAGCTTCCCATCAAGAATTAGTTCCCACTACCATGAAATAACTATAATAGCCCAGATATTACAATGAGGCATAACCAATTACATTGGACATATATAGGGCCTATTTAGAATAATGTAATTATTTTGTAAAACTATTTATTACAGAGTTTAAGAAATTGGAAATATATGACTTATTTGTGATTGTTTTTAATTGACAAGTAACAAATTCTGCTCTCTTCAGCTGTCTAACATGTCTGTTGGAGTATTTCAAAGATCACAGGTGACCTGTATACCTCTGGACTTCTTTTTGGGGAAAATCTTGACAGAGTAGGTAAGAAAAAACAGAGAAAAGGACCAAGTTCTTGTGAAGTAATGTCAGAATAACTGTAAGAACAATACAATTCATAAATGCTACCAGGATTTGATCCAGGCATAACGTTGAGTTTTAATCATCAAAACCCACTCAATTAAAAATGGTAGCACAAGCCTGAATACTGAAAAAACGTGAGAACACGAAAATGCCCATTCTGAAAATTCACATATGGAACTGCAGCTCGAATCAGTACTTTATGCTGTACTGAAATTTTTTCTGATTGCTGCTTTGTCCTTAGTGGGATCATCTAAATATCAGGCTTTCCTTTTTAACTAAAATATCCAAGAATAGTTGGCAGGTTTAGTGGTTCCAAATATCTCTCTTTAGAATTGCTGTTAGATTTTGTTTTAGATTTTGTTTAGTAAAAGGAGTATATTTCTCAAAACCATCAGAGTTTTTCCCCCCCTCACCTTTTTAAAAGTGTTCACTTGTCTACTTTGGTTCAAAGTCAAAATCTGTGTTCTTTACCACCTTTAAATTTATATTATCAAATACAGTATTGTTATATGGTAGGTTGATGTTGGTTAGCTGCCAGATGCTTTCCAAACCACTTCCTCACTTTCCCTCCCCAACAGGATGGGAGAACATAAGATGCAAAGCCTTATGTTCTGATATAAATACAAGGAGGTCACTCACTAATTACTGTCACAGGCAAACAAAACCTGACTTGAGGAAGATTAATTTAATTTGCTGCCAATTAAAATAGATTTGGATAGTGAGAAACAAAGACAACTAAAACAAAACCTTCCCTGTACTACCCTCTTTTTTTTTGGTTCACCTTTACTCCTTCATTATTGACTCCTTTAACTACTGTGGAAAATCTATTCGAGTACATGTTTGCCAGAGGTAGCTATACCTTTTGGGAATATCCATCTGCTCAAATAGGGAGTCATTTATAGTGTAGATTTTTACTATGGTGTAGATTTCTTCACAGGCTGCAGAAGAATCTCTGCTCCAGCACCTGGAGCACCTCTTCTGACTCCTTTTTCCCTGGTTTGAACTAATTAGCCCTGCTGAAGAGTATCATGTTTCATTCAGATAGCATTGGACCATGGAGTAGTACCTACAATTAAGCATATGCGTAAATTCTTGCAGGAGCAGAGCTTAAATTTCATACCACTCCAGCAAACAAACCCTGTGTAGACCAACTAATAGTGAGCTTTATATTCAGACAAAGCTGATATGCCTCCTTAAACAATATAATATTTCAATATAAGGGAAAAACATAATACAATTTTAAATCTTCCCTGCTTTAAACTCATGACTGTTTGGTGTTTACTTTGTTGAGAGAAATTGTTTAATCTGTGTAGAAAGGTCTTGTAAGTCAATTTCCATTTGGCATAATGATGTTGCATCTTAGCTAGCTACTTTTGTCATCTAATGTTAGCTAGGCAAACTTGACTTTTTAAAATTAATGGACCATCACACCTTCAGTTGTTTAGACTCTTGGAGTAGAATTCATTATTCTAAATCTGTTTCATATTTTTGTGTAACATGTCATGCATGGCAAAGAAATGCACAGTGGGATATGGATAATTATAAACTTCATCTGAAGAATTACAATCCAAACTTGTTTGAATTTATAGAACTAAATTCCAGATTATTGAAATATATATCTCCACCTAACAAATTTTTTGAAGGAAGTTGTGTTTTACTTTTTTTTTACTTTTTAATATGGAATGTCACTTATTTCAAGTGCATGACAAAAGAAGGTCCACTTGGAGTTTAGTGTCTTTGGTTTAATTATTCTATTGAGATTGATGTGATGGATACGTGTATAAAAAACCTACCTATTTGGTTCCACAGGCTATGTCTGTATTACTAAGTATAATAGTTTAGTGACCATTTTGTAAGTCATGATGTTAAGCAGCACACTGTAATTTTTACACCAGTTTAAGATTTTTTCTTCCATAGAACAAAGCTATCTATTGGAAATGATCCAAAGCCATTATTATATTCTTATTCGTATGCAGAAAACATGTTGTGTCATTTGGTATGGGGCAAAACCATACCAGGAACATACGTGATACATTCTGTAATGCCAAAAGACAGCCATAAGCCTGAGAAACTGTCACTTCATTCAAATTGTATAACATTTTTTACAATTATTAAATAGATCCTGAAGACATGGATCAGATTTTTAAGCCAATTAGGACCACAAATAAAAATGTAAAGATATATGATGTTACAAACTAGATATAGTTGGTAACAGAGAGTTATGTTCTAAAACATCAGGGTATTTAATTTAATACTTACAAACAAACCTGCAATTATTATTCCATATTTTTTTACTTTTTTTGTGTCAAGAAGTGCAGAGTTAATTGGAACAAGTACATATGATGCCTCACAGGTTATTAATGTAGTAATTCTAAATTCTATGGACTTTGCACATGATTGGCACATTATTACCTTGCTTCTAGTAGGCTGATTTTATAGAGGATTTTATCAGGTTAATCAGGATAATAAGTCTTTTTAAAAGCCATTTCTGCTTCTATAAGCATTAGCAGTTCCCTGTTTCTCCCACTCAACAAAAATGAAAACACATCAGTGTGTTTTATTGGTCACAGGCCATTATGTATTTTTAAATAAGGCTTTGCTAGGGATTAGTAGTATACAAATCTTGTGGTGTGGTGAAACCTTCACAGTCTTTTATTTACTGCAGTTTTCCAGGAAAGGATCTATAATTTTAGTGTAAGGTTGCTCTTAGCTTCAGGCCTATACTGCTCCTTGTCTTGTGTCAGCTCTCCTGCAAGTTTAGACCTCTGATATTCTATGGGACTAAATGGAAATCAGCAGTATTATGTTACTGATGAGCACCAGAGGTGCTTGTCACAGCAGTACTGAGAGTGAGAGGGAAAGGTGGGATGAGACAGGGGGATTACCCTGCTGCCTGGTTCTCCTATGAAGACTAACCTCAGTCACTAGAAACATTGTAAATGCAAAACTACTATCAAATGCAAAAACAATTGAAACCAATTCCTGAAAAATGGCTTTGTGAGAAAAACAAAAATCAAATGAGTAAAACTACAACCCCCATGTTCAAAATTATTCATTACCTTTTCCTGTAAAATAGAGAATAAAGAGAATATACCTCATCTTGAGCATAACTATTAGGAAAGATGTTCTCTCATTCTCTCTCCTCACTTCCTCTTTCCTCCTTCCCTTCCCACTTCCACCTGTTCCCCCCTCCCAATATCTATGGCTCAGAAATCAAGTAAATTAGCCATTCTCCACTTTTCTTTTCTTTTTTGTCAGATTCAAATAAATACAAATATGGTAATTTTGAAAAGGTCAAGCGATAAAATTTGACTCTCAAGAGAAACCATTTTACATGTTCTTTGAGAAAGCTGTCTGAATAATGTTGTTTTCTTCCCAATATTTTGCACACTAGCTAAAGAAAAACAAACCAACAAAAAATCCCAGCAAACAAACAAACCAAAAGACCCCAAAACTTGAAACAAATAATTTAAAATACCTTTCCAACAAAATTGAAACATCTATTGACATTACCTGTTTTGTCTATTTCCTTCATGATTTGAACACATATCATTTTTGCTTTCTTGTCCGTGAACACTCATAGATAACTGCCCCAAGGCATGTTCATTTAAGGAGGAGCTCCCCAAAATGACAGCAAATCCTTTCTTATTAGTCTCAAGAGACTCCAATTCAGTATCCAACACTTTTTTTTTCATTTCAAATGGTGACTTACATGAGCACTCCACCCTCATCTATGTGCAAGTGTCTCAAAAATTACTGGTGTCATAAATGAGCTAACAAACAACTGAGAAGCTGAAAAAAAAACCATACCAGAAAGCCACATTTTCTTATGATTTTTCAAACTTGTACTCTTCCTTTTTTTCTTTTTTCTTCTTTTGTTTTATTTTTAAACTTATTAAAAAATGTAAAGTTTGAATGGAATAAACCTTCAAGTTTTCCATTGTTTTTCCTATGAAATTGTATGCTTCTCTGAAATGTAGTTTCTGCCTCTTTTGGACTTTTTCTCCAGTGCCAGCGGTTGATATGTCTGAAGACTTTTGTGTCTCCAAGAGTATTTACCAAAACAATGATTTGCATTTTCTGGGGAAGATCTAACACAAAATTACGTTTTATTTTTTCATGTAGCATAGGATCACAGTGTCTCAAAAGCAGCACTGGAAGACAGAATCTTTCTATTGGGTGCTAGGGTGCATTTCAGGGAAGTGTTCTTCCTCAAGTGAAAAAAAAATTAACTGAATAAAAACATTCCTCACTGCACTTAACAAGTCAATGTTCAAACATCCAAAACACTTGTCTAGCCTCATGGAAGTTTTGTTTGCCTGATATCCAAGGAAAAGCAGAGAGAGCAGGAGAATTAGCTTAATTAAGACAAAGAAAAATCATAATAATCACTTAATTAAGCCACTGAAAAAAGTACATCTGTTTGTAGAAAATGTCAGTTGGCACTGATAGGATACATTTGAAAAACAGAAGTGACTGCAAACTCATTGCATGAATTTGATGTGGTAGGAGAACCTTGAGCAAACCTGGTGCCATACCTGGATATGTTTCCTTTCCCTCCATTTCTCTCCACATTTGCACCTAGAAGAGATTTCAAGAATTTGTCACTTAATGAGACTTCAAGATAAGCAAAGGTGGGAAATGCAGATACTAGATTTGATTGTGCTATATGATTCTTTTGACTTCACATCATCTTGATTTTGTGGGTTTTTAGGATAATGTAATTTTAACTATTTGCTAATAAGTCAGATTGGAAATTACTAGAGTTGTTAAATATTTGGATGACTGAATTAATTTGCCTTATTCTTTTATTTTTCTTTGCCATTTTCATGTCTGTGTTTTCACCAGGCTGTTTTCTATTTTTTATATTTTTTGTAATACAGTGAGTAAAAGAGGAATGTTTATGCTTTATCAGACCTGAACTAGACCAAAATAATGAATTTAGTTTTCAGATAGTCTCCCCTAACTTTGCTGTGAGTCTGAACAGAAAATGCGTAGCAACACACAAGATTTTTAAGGTTGTGTTTGTAAAAGTCAGCAGTCAAACTATTATAATTTAAACATACTAGGTAGACCTAGAGAGTTCATTTTACAAGAAAGATTCGATGTATTGGAGAACAATATGAGTGAAGGTCTGTTTGCTTTTATGTGGATATTTCTGGGAAAATTGGTGGTGATAATGTCTAATAAGACAGCATACTGTTGTAAAATTTCAGTCAAAAAAGTTAAGACTAGAAAAAGACAAGGTCATGGTAAAGTAGTTTTTCTGTTGCATGACTATGTTCCATATTTATCATCTTAGCATCCTCTTATTTTTGAGTCCCTTCTTTACTGAAAATAAAGGAAATCTTTGCTGCATTTCAGTAGCAATAAGTAAAGGCAGCAATTTTCTGAGGTTTTTCTTAGTAGATATTAAAAATCTTGATTTGTGTTTATATATGAATCATACCAAATTATGTTTGATTTCTTTTTTAGTTCATATATTATGGAATTTTCAGCTAACATTTAGTAAAAAATGTTTTTCAGGAAGTTAATTGAATGCATATTTTATTTAAATCTTCTCATATGAGTGTTATTTAGTCAACAGGTGATGCAGAAAGGATTAATGTAAATTCCAGTCAAGCAAATCAAACTTCACACTGAAATCATATTATAAACTGTTACTAAAAACCATCTTAGAAATATGAGTTGTTGAAATGTAAAGACAAAAAGTGCACTTCTGCCTTGCTGAGAAGGGAATTGAAATCAGAATCTCTGGGCTTAGTTGGGTGAACTTAAGTGGATATTGTTTTTACTTTTCCTGTAAGAGACAGGAACGTAAGCTCAGTGTACACTGGAAAGGAATTTATATGGATAATTGATGGAAACTATTCAATTTTTTAACAGCAGAACAGACAAAGATTTTGATAATTTTGATTAAATTTTTGTATATATATTTATTTATTTAGACTTTATTTTAGTCCAAAGTGACTTTAAAAGAACTTTAAAATATTGATTTTTTTCTTGTCAGATATCTCTTAAAATAACATGCCTGTACAAAGATACTGTATGGAAATTTACTTGCTTTGGTAAAAATATTTTATTAGTCCTTAATATTATGTCTAGAATTGTGGTTTCATCTGTTTTATTAATATGTGTATACAGTGATGGCATGAAATAAATCTGCATTTTTTCAGGGTCCATTATTTTTGAAAATAGGATAGAAGTAGTAAATTTTCTGCATTCCAGAAAGCACGAAGTGACTACATTTTTTAATCCTACTATCATTAATCATGGCACATTGAATTACTCACATCTGACTCTCTGGGCTATTGATGGAAAACATCTGCAGTATAAAATAAGTGAAAAGGATAACTTGAAGAATTATGCTTTATACTCAAATTCCAGTTCCTTTGGGAGCTGGGAACATTTATTTTCCTTCTGTTTTGGACAAAACAAAATTATATTTTCTTTAGATTTTGCAAGGATTAGACTTCTATGCAACTTCCCTTTATCTTCTGAATCAAGTTGTTGATGAACAAGGGTTGTTTATGTGGTCCAGGCTAAATGGGTTCATTTTCTTATGAAGGGAATGAATTAAACCTTCCCGATTTGTTCTGTATCCCATCGAACAGACGTAAACCGTTCCATTCCAGAAGTGGACACTCTGAAAGAGAATTCAGCATGATCTAATGATAAAATAAGTAATACATAACTATAATAAAACAAGTCAGCATTTATTATACGACTAATCTTAAGCAAAAATCCTGAAGTCAGAACAGAACTGCATTAAGCAAAGCCTTTATTATGCAAAGCAGCATAAGAATTCTGCAGAATTCTTTTCCTTCCCCATGGGTTCCTAAAGTGCAGGTTCATGTGTTCTTCAGTGGCAAAGCTGGTTTAAAAAATCACTTTTCTAACGCCACTTGCTGATTCCTGCCTCTGTTAGAATTCGTCACTTCAAATGTACCAATGCAACTATTTGTAATGCTGTGCTGTAAAGTGAATCATTGAAATGAATAACAAACCTTGGAGGCTCTTTCATTAATTCAGTTCACTTATTCAGTTCAGGGATCTATTCCACATTATGGCCTTACAAATGTTTTCAACAGCACAAAAGAGAGGATGGTGAATGAGAACAAGCAGTGGGGGGTCAAGGTGTATGTATTTGTGTAGGGAGTGAGGACCTCTTAAATTAACTTCACTTCCAAGGAAAATATATGTAGAACTGTGCTCTTAGTCTTCCACCTGCTCTCTTCTTTATATACAAATTCTATTCACGTTATTTTTTTTTTTGTTCCTCCTTCCAGGAGGTAATCACCACTTAAAGCAAATGTTGAAAATTCCATTCTCTTCAGCAAAGTGTAATTTCTCAGGTTAGGAGGACCCCACTGAATTCCCGATAGCACTGCATACACTACCATAAATATCTACAACTCCCATCACAAGGTAAGGTTTTAAACACATTCTTTTCTTTAGTTCAGATATAGAGAGAAAGGAAAAAGAAGTCAGGGGTAATGATGACAAATGTATTTACACATTGCCCACGCAGACAATCCTCCTTCTATTGTGATTTGGAAATTCTTCTTTTACTTCAATTGAAACAGATGCTGAAAAGCTGTAGATAGACTTAAACAGTAAGTTGAAACAAAACATTGCAAGCATTACCCCTAATCTCTCCAATTTCATTCTAGATTTTTACATTTTTGTGACATAATACTTGCCTATTTCACAAAATTTAAAGAAGAATGTCAACTAGTATAAGTATAAAAAAACACCCCACAGCCTGGGCAAGCACTGCATACAAAAAGCTGTGAGTAAATACTACATCTTCAGTAAAAAAATCTGACTTGTTTTTGGAGGATTTATTTCAGATATTTTCTGTTCAAAATGAGAAAACTGTTTCACTTACTAACTAATGCAAGTTATCTTATAGAGTCTGTGCAACCTCCCATGTATAGCCCATGGCACAGGACCATGTCCAGATGATTTTTGAATATCTCCAATGGAGTATGCTGGTTTTGGTGGGGGTAGAGCTAATTTTCTTCACAGAGACTGGTATGGGGCTGTGTTTCAGATTTTTGCTGAACACAGGGCTGATGATATAGAGGTGTTTTTGTTACTGCTGAGCAGGGCTTACACAGAGCCAAGGCCTCTTCTGCTTTTCTTACTGCCAAGGAAATTGGGGGTGACAGGAGGATGGGAGAAGACACAGCTGCAACAGGTAACCCAAACTGGCCAAAGGGATATTTCCAGACCACAGGGCATCATGCTCTGTATATAAAGCAGAGAAAAGAAGGAGTTAAGGAGGGTGTGTTTGGAATGATGGTGTTTGTCTTCCCAAGTAACTATTACATACTGGAGGTCCTGCTATCTGGAGAAGGCTAAACACCTGCCTGCCCATGGGAAGCAGTAAATTAATTCCTTGTTTTGCTTTGCTTGGGTGTTTAGCTTTTGCTTTCCCTCCACACTGAATTCTTAATCTATTGAATGGTCCATCCAAAAAATCCGTGTCTTTCCAGTTTAGACATAAGGGTGCTGTGTGACTCAGTGTCAAACATTTTGCACAAATCTGGCTAGAAGACACTAGAGACTTTTCTGTTACTAAAAAAATTCTGTAACCCTATTGTAGAAGGCCACCAAGTTTCTCAGACACCATTTGCCATCATTAAGCCTTGAAAATAAATGGAATTTCTCTCTCCTTGAAAGAAATGGAATTTGATGTTTTCTTTCTGTGCAAATCATTGCCCAGTTATAATGATTTCTTAGCAGATAGCCAGTCAAAAGATTAATAGAATTAGAATCGTTGCAAAATAAGCCTGTTCTCACTGACAGCTAGCTTGGCTTTTTCTGTCTTCTTTTTGAAAGATAGTAAACAGAAACAAAGCCTGCAGCAATACAAAGAAAGCTTGCACATGAAAGAGGGATTAGCTTCAGGAGGGTATGACAGATGTAAAGTGCTTTGCACACATTGCTATGTGATGTTCAACATATGTTGTCAATTAAAAATTGCTTAAGAAATATTTAACAAGGCAAAGCTAACATACCCCTAGTTTGTACGAATATATTGAGCTTATGCATCGCTGCCTCTCATTTAATTTTTTCAGTTTTGTTGTAAGCTGAAGAGAACCTTATATAACATGACTCTCAGCTAGTTTATATTTAAAGTACTATTTAATTTGAAGTATTGGAAAACAGCATTTGTTTCATCTTTTGGTAAGACAATGACTGGATAATTTAGCAAGGCAGAGGACCTGCTAAACTGATTAAAATTAGTTTTCTGCAGTAAAATATAATTTGCTGCATTTTAAAAAATAGGCATCTAAATATATTCAAGATGTCATAGGCTTTGGCACATTCTTTATCTAGACTTTTCTGATGTGTAACTTGGAAATTTTCCTAGTGAACCCCAAGGCATACAACAAAAGCTCCTAGGATAAATTCTATTTTATCATCTTTATTATGTCTTACACCTGAATCTTTCTGCATGCAAGACAGTTTGGTTTGCTTGTTTTGTTGTTTTTTTTTTTTTAATTATGAGGTTTTGTGCCCTATTCAACCCCCAAATAGCCACTAGATATTTTTCTCTGCATCATTCTCCCCCAAATACAAGCTTCTTACTACACAACTGTACTGTAAAGCCTCCGTAAAGTAGCAACATTCTTGTTGAACTCTGATGCCTCAAGATGTCTTCACAAAAAAATATACTCCTAATGTTAGGATACTCCTGGAGCACTTTTTTTTCTTTTTTTTTTCTTTTTTTTTTTTTTTTTTATGGTCACAAATGGGCTTTTTATCCCTGAGCACAAAGGTTTGCAGTCATCGATAAAAAACAATACTTGTGGCTGTGATCTATATATTAACTTGTTTTTGGAATAAGAGGAACTGAACATGTGCAAGAAATCTTTGATAGGCCCACAGATATTTTGTAGTATCTTCTCACCTCTGCTGACTCCTGAAATGTTCCCACAATGAATTAACCTTTCAGTTAAAGTCTGTAGCTCCACTTGTAATATTGCTGTCTTGAACCTCCTCTTATGGAATTCTGTTTCCAATCATAAAATATGAGTGTTTAAAAATAAAAGTTACAGTGTTTATTCCAAGAGTCTTTGTACTTGTTAAACACATATTGTAGGCTGCTGCATACATCATCTGCTAAACAAATGTCAGTTCTACTCCTACTTCTCTTTAAATAAAAGAATTCAAGAGATATTCGTGGAACTGTAACTGTGAGCTGAATGTGCCTTAAGTGTGTTGTTGGTATGAGAATTTATACTAAATTACTGTGCTCATGGATGTTTGGCTATGAATTGAACTATTAACTAAGAAAAACTGAAATATACTCATATATTGCAATATATATTATTTTAAAGGAACATTATAGAACATAGATTTCTACCTCAGTAAGAGACAGAAAAAGGCATGGTGAAGAAAATAAGATGGGTTTTCTGAATATATAAAACTGGAACTACTGAGTAATTACGTCAGTTTAGATCCTTATTTTTCTTCCTGCATATGTGTACTATGGGATTATAAGCATATATTTAAAAAAAATGACAAATGTATTGTATTGATCCTAAGAACTGGTAGATCATGTTGTACAATCCAATTTAGAATACAAACTAAAACAAAATATATGCAAAGCATATAGGGTTGGTTTGTTTTGGTTTTGTTTTTTTCAAAAATTAAATTCGAGTCTGATAACAGTATACTGTCTTCAGGTGGTTTTTTTTATGATTATTCAAGCATACCACACAAGTATTTTAGTAGTGGTAAGAGGATTGGTTTATTTTATGTTCTGGTAGGTACAGTGCTAAAAGTAGTAGTTTTTTACTTTTGCAAATCTAGACTTTGTTTGTTGCTTAGATACACCTTTCAGTATTGTTTAGTTAAGTATAACCTACACATTCACAAGGAGGATTGAAAGCCATGTGGGCTTTGGAAGTCTCAAGGCATGGTAGCTTATTAAGAACAGAGAGAAGAAAATTTAGGAAATAGTATATATTTTAAACCTTTCTTTTTCATCCATACAGGCCTTGCCTAAGCCATCATGACTGGGAAAGGAAGGCTGCTGTGAAATTTATCAGTCATGTGCAGACCTTGAACTGAAGTTCACACAAACAAATGAAAAATGACTTAATAGTGAATAGGGAAGATATGTCTTTGTTGAAGTAATTTAAACTGCTTTACTGTGTTGGAACTTAATATGAAAGATATTTATTTCCTTTACAAGGAGTAAAGGATCTTCAATATTCTTAAATACTAGCAAAGGATAACACTTGTTAGATTTTTGTATTCTATTATTGTTTGGTATGGTGTCTTTTAATTTTTATTACTGCATTAAATTTAGTTTATCAATGGTCATTTTCAAATAAACAAGTTCTCCTGCTTTTATGCAGGAAAGGCCCAAATCACAAATTGTATCAAATCCATTCTACAATATTGCTATGCCATATTTTCTGTCATTTTTCAGATACCAGTTACTTTTCTGTTTTAATTTTAGTCCTACGGTCCTATGGCCCAATTTTTTTTTGTTTGTTTGTTTTAAAAAGCTGTCCTGGTTGCAGGCAAGACAGGGTTAAATTTCTACAGTAGTCATGAGGGGACCCGGCTAGGACCCAGATGTTATTGAATACCACCTCACCTCATTGCCAGGGACAGGGGAAAGGGAATCTTTTTCCACAGGGAAGGGTTCTCCTCTGGTTGGGCTGGCAGGGCTGCAGCTGGGTTGCAGGCTCTGTGGGGAATGTTCTGACATGTGAATCTCTCTCTCTGTTGTACAATTCTGTTATTAATATGTTTGCTGTTAGTGTTGCTGTTTCTTAACACATTGCTTTTTCCAGTAAATTGTTCCTATCTCTACCTGTTATCTTTGCCTTCTGTGCCTCCGATTCAATTCTCCTCTCCAGCCCATAGCGGGGAGAAGGGAGAGAGGGAAATGAGAAAGTGGCATGTGGTTTTAGTGGGAGCACTAAATTAGAGAATCTCCTTCCTAAACCACACCAAAATCAAAGCTGGTTTTATCAAGCTTCTTATATGAAGGAATACTTGTTAGTTTGTTACAATGATTTGCTAAGAACTACATCAGCATTCATATACAGATATTCAGCTTTCTGTGTGAGTTTGCAAATCTTGAGCGCTAACAGTAATTGCAATAGGTCTGCCACTTCATCACTGTCCTCATTGTCCTAAGCAGTGACAATTAATGTTAGTTCTGAATTTGCAGCAGTTATATAGGTTCTTAGAGAATTCATAGCATATATGTGAGGTTTTTGCTAATCTACAGTATTTTTTCAGTCATAACAAAATGAAAAAATATAATTATCTTTCATTAGAATAATTTTAGTTGCATCATAGATTCAACCATTTATGATCTATACAACTTTTCTCCTGGAGATATCTGTTTATGTCCTCATTTCTGGCAGTCACATACCAATAATTTTGATGATCTGATCTTTCCTCTGTTAAAAGTGGCTGGAAAGGTGTAAAAACATAAACTCCTTTAATTATTAATTAATATAGACAAAAAAATTGTGCAAGACCCATCTCTTTTCTACCTATTTTTAGACGTCTTCAGGCCTTGTAAAAGCAAGACAGAGGAGTTGTGCACTGTTGTGTTGAGCTGGCATGCATATCCATATTAACTTTTTTTAGCCCTCACACCACACTAGAATGCATTATGGCTATTGCAGCAGCTCAAGTGTACCTGTATCCTTAACATCTCTATATTAATTTCCTACATCAGTAGTGGGACTTGTTGAAACTAGGCCTCTCTCTTCAGCTTGTTAATGCAATTGTCAATTTGTACCAACTGCAGAATGGCTAATTGTATAAATTTTTTTGATGGCCTACATACATCAGAAACTTTTGGCTCTTATTTGTTTTTGATATGGGCTATTCCTGTGGAAATGGTCATGTTCTCTCTATCCTCACAGGCTGTAACATGAGTGGCAATGTCCTTAGGCTGTGCTTAGCAGAAGGCAAACTTGGGGGCCAGAAGTCTGGAAGAGTGAACAAATCAGAATTTAAAGAGATTTATCTTACTTTTCATTCTGTGTATGACTTCCTGCACATAGGTCCCATGATGGAGGTTGTCATCTGAAACTAAGCTGGCTGTGCTGTGCTTTGAACTTTCATTGTCTTATTGCGAAATCTGAATGTTTTTTTTTTTTTCATCTGCCAGTTTAGATATTGAACAGAAAGTGAAAGTTTACAACAGCGCAGAAGTGGCTGAACAGGTAGTGACAGTTGAGTTTGCACTGAAGAGTTCCCTTATGCAGAATTTACTGCTGTCAGAGCTATCTGTCTAAACCTAGGTGATGAGAACACAGCTTTTAACCCTTTGGTGAATTTTAATTCAAGTCTTCACATTGACTTTACTTAATCATATTTCATCTATCTTATGATTGCTGTAGAAGGGCATGAAAAATCCTGATGTGCAGTGGCCCAGAAGTACAAAAATCAGACTCAAGTAAAAATATGCATCCAGTTTCTGTACACACAAGAGTAAATTCCAGAATGTGAACAACTGAAAAATCTTTAACATGAAAAGGTGTCTGAAATGGAAATGATAAAAATAGGGACTTTGCCTAATTTGCTTGTTTTCTGTCATTTGGAATGCCTCTTCTTGTTATTTTATAGACAACATTCTTAAAGCATCTCTTCTGCTTACTTTAAATTTTGCATGATTTTGTTGCTGTTTCCTGTTCCAGTTTTTAAATTAGAAAAAAATACTTCTAATTAATTTGATTAAATACTACCTAGTCAAATAACTTAGTTTTCTTTAACATAGTCCCTGAAAAAGAAAATTAATTCTGTTTCTTCTTCTGAAATACTTACTTATTTGCATCCTTAAATTATCTACAATGTGGTGTGGCCAAAGTTTTATGCTGCTGGAGGACACCACTTGAGGAAACAATGCGAAAATTAAAATATTGACTACCTTTAAAACCTGTGTATCTTTGGAATCTAAAGCCAGGTAACTTTGATATAGGCAGTTGTATGGAGAAACAGTTTTCAAGGGACACTAACACAGAGCTCCAAGGAAATCAGTGCAGCACTGCCCAGACACTGGAAATTTCTTGTAGAGTTGTGTAATGCAGGGAGTAATGGATTCCTATCTAATTTCGTTTATGACATTGTATATTTTGAGGAGAAATAGATGAAGTGAATTTCACTTAATATCACAGAAAGATGGAAACTGATTTTATTTTGTAACATATTTTATTACAATTTTCCACAATTTGGCTTCTTTGTCATGCTTGGGAGCTTTACTTTTCACTATTGCAATAAAATATGTAAAGCTTTATATTTCCTCACAATAGAGTTTGAGGCCACAGTACTTTTGATGCTAAAATGAACTCAGTTTAAAATACGGAAAAAAATAATTCTTTTCTCATTCACAAAAATATTAATTTTGTGAACTTTCAATTCATGTTAGGATACAAATCTTAGTTTTTAAAAACTGAGATTTATAGGCCTATTAATAACATTACCAAGATTTACAATACCACTGGGCCTACTAGTTTACATTCAGATACGAAATATTCAGTATATAATGGCTAAAAAATCTCTTTGTCAAGGCAGATTCATTATAGAGAGAATCTCATGGATTTTTTAGCTGAAGATGTGCTGGTCAATTAGACAATAACAAAGAACATTAGAGGATATTAGCTATCATGTTTATTGCTAAATTTCTATGAAGTTCTGCAGAATCATTTCAGCTCATAAAAACTGGTAGTGGTTCCTTCCAGGCAGCACTGAGGAGGAAGCATGAGTAAGGAAGTATTCCTAATAGGGATATTTGGACATTGCCACTCTGTTTTGGAATGTAAGGGCACATCAAAGAATGGATACAAGCCAGTCCTTGTTACACAGCCTCAGTGTTAGTGAGAAATCCCAGGATTACTAATGCAGATATACTTGTTTATCAGTTGTACTGTAGAGATATACAGTTTTAAATTGTACTGATAAATTCAGCAGCCTTTTAAAATTTATTTATTATGAAGAGTAAATTTGGACTTTAAAATGTTTTCTTTCTTCCAGTCCCACACATATTTTGTACTTAGTTATTTCTGTCTTTCATTTTCAGTCTTCTCTTGGTCTTTCTTTTGCCCTCTCTCTCATCCTCTTTTAAAAATAATGATCTATATATCTCTCATTGCAGGCAACAGCAGTGCCCTCTTTCTCTTTGTTCTGTTACACTCCACCCACTGTTCTGTTCTCCTTCATTGTCCCTGTTCAGTTATCTCCTCTAAGCTTTTTATCCACATTGTTTCTTGTCTTTTGCTCATTGCTCATTGTTTCTTTGCTCTTTTGCTCCCAGTCACAATGAAGTTGTGGCATGTTCAGGTTCCAGGTCAAGTGTTATAATTTGGAAAATGCTGGATTCCAATTTAACAGTTTCAAACTAGGAGTGAGCTGAGATGATTTTAGAAGGACTCTAGAGTTTTAAAAGTGTTTATTGATTTATTTATTTTCCAAAAGAGAGGAAAAAATAAATAGAAATTAGTAATTTATTAAATTCACTGTATTGAATTGACTTTCTGATAACAGGTCTTTATTTGCACAAATCTGAGACTCAGTATAGTTAAATGCTTAACCAGGCTACCACAAAGCAAATCTTGATTAAAATGGAACATTTTCTTTTTTTAATGATGAAAAAATCTAGAGAGAAAATAAAAATATTTTAAAGTGTAGAGTAATGCAACATTTTTTTTTGGTATCCTGAGCTCAGCTGGAATAACTGCAGAGGAGACTATTTATCACAGCAACACTCCAGCAAGGTTAAGCTTCTTACCTTTTTTCCTTTTTGGATTAGACTTCTATTACCCTTGCTGTCAAGACAGTAAATTGACATTCTGTGTTGACTGCCACACAGTCTTGTTATATTTCTTGTTTCTTTTGAAAATGAGTTTCTTGAATATTTAGCTATTGATCTTTGTTTCAAAATCTGTTTATATTAACTCTTAATATATGCATAAATAGCTTTATACTATGGAACAAAGTTTTCTGTATAAAAAGCTAATGCAGATTGTTCAAAAAGAAAAAATAGACAAATTCAGAGGGCAATAAGGAGCAAATATGATGCTGTTTCAAAATGAAGAAATATTTTTTTCTTTTTCTGGCATTGTGTTGGTGTACATCAACTGTTTATTTGACTTGATAAATCCAAAATATGTTGCTAATATAGTCAAGAGATGGGAGTATAGACTTCCAATAAATATTCCTGGTAATCAGTTGTATGTTTTTAAAACATGAAATATTTTCTATTATCAAAAATTTGGTGACTTCAGTGGTAGCAAATTACTTTCAGAAGACCACAATCTTGAAACTGTTTATAGCTAGACTAACCTTTTTCTGTTACCATATTCTATTAAGCATTATGGCCTGATTTCTTCCTAGTCCTTTGCAAAAAAACAGGGAAGGTCAGCTACAGGCTTTGCATAGCATATGTAGGAAAGCAGGAATGATAGTCATCCCTTGCTGTTTGAAATAAAATCTCCCTGGAACTCTCCTGAGAGTAGTGTTGGGGCAGTTGCACAGCCCATGTTGCCTGTGGTTAGCCTGGTGGAACAAAACGGGCACGTAAGAAGGAGAAAGTTTGCTTTGCCTCTTAGTAAGTTGGAAGGAAGTATTCTAAAACATGCCTCTAATTTGTTTACACTGGCTTGTTTTTCTAGTCCAAAGGTGTTGACTTCTGAAATTTTTTGCCTGTCTCTTGGCATGTCATACAAATATTTAGCTGTCAGCTGAGATTCAGAGCTCCTAGTCTTCTCTTAAGCGTTTTGACTTATTTTCTCCTTTAAAGGAGATTAAATATGTCATAAAAAATGCTTGTTATTGTCTGTTACCAAAAAAGGAAATCCATCCATATGCAAGTGTTTATAAAGTTTAAAGCTAGGTAAATTTAATTCCACACTAAATGTTATTGAAATCTAAACTTTTCAAATTAATGCTAGCTCTCTAAGCTGTCATACCCAGGTTACATGTCAGTCTTACAGATTCTTGATGTCTAACATGCCCAAGGAGAAGCCACATGCCTAAAACCTAGTCCAGCATCTTTGATTACTCAGTCTTTTTTTCTTTTATTTTCATGAGTACATATTGTTTTACTTTTATTCATTATGAATGCTGGTGCAAATAAAATTTTCTCTCATTGACTTCAGGTTACAGCACTCTTCCATGTTCCTTCACTAGTATCTATGCTGAGTCAAACATAAATGATGCATTTTTTCTTTCAGGACCTTTCACAGATTCCTGCTTTGTTCCTTCATTCAACACTGAGGGGCTGACTCCTGATTCTGATAATTAGAAATTTAACAAGAGGATAAGTGATTCTTTATGATTCCTCCCTTGTCATTCCCCTTCATCATTGCTATTTCACAGAATCATGCACAAAACACTTTAACAATGTTTATGTTGACACCTCTCTTTTGCTATGATGCTTAGGAAAAAGTAGTAATTAGGCTGATGATGTTTTGAGATCAATCCTGATTTTTTTGTCTAATGTGTCAGTTTCCTTGTAGTCTCATGTTTCTGTCTATGTCTAGTTGCTCTATCTTATATCATATTTAGGGAAAGAGCTATCTAACACTACCTTTCTAAAAGTTAGGTGAACATCTATTCCAAACAAGTAATCTTTGATCCCTCTCTAGTACCTAAATAAGTAGGGTTGCCTCACATTCCAGAATTCACAGAGAGAGCTCAGTTTGACATACACAGCAAAGCTTAACCTAGAAGTCTAGCTTTAGACAGCTAAAGGTAACTGAGCTTAATCTTACTCTTGAATTTTAAGTTGGCTGAGCTATAGACAAATTTTCTTCTGCCTTCAATCAGGTTTGATCTAATTTCATGATTGGGTCTGGACTAATTACCAAAATTAAACAGTTACTAACGTAAAGCTGAAAAAAATAGTCACTAGAGTAAAATTAAAACCAAAACTAAAACAAACAATCAAAAAAATAAAGCTGTAGGCAATAATCTGCCTTTAGGAGCAAGAGTTGTAGATCCCTACAGTTCAACCTTCCCTGTAGTTTACTTTTCGTGGGCATTAATATTTTAATACTACTGACCATTTAAATTGAAATCACAAAAAAGCTCCCCCTGATCCACAGTATTATAGTAATAGAAATAATGTTAAGGGACACATTTTGATCAGTGATTTATTACTAACAATGTTTCATCAGAAAAGTTATGTCTTTAAATGTACAGTCACTATTATTGCATTATAGCTTAAAACATAATGACTGAAAGCAGATGGTTTTGAGTTGAAAGTTTTAGGTGGGCAGGTAGTGAGAGAGAAAAAACACCTATTGTAGCTGATTACATATGATGCAATCTAATTTAATTTAACAATTGACACATGTCATTACAGATTAATAACATTTTTAGACTGAGCCTAATCACCTTCTTTGTTATTGCAAAATTTAAGCCCAATTCCAGTATTTTTAAATGAAAACTTTACCTCCATCTGTCAAAGAAGAGCAACAATACACATATTGGCATTCATGATTATATTCATGGTTTTTATATAATTACATCTGTCATTAAAAATTAAAATCCCCTAATGCTTCTAGCTATTCAATTTTAAAACTTTTTTAAAGAGCTATGAAATTAATATTCTAATATTTACACATGTTGTACCACTTGACTTCATATATTCTAAACAGCACACAAATAGTCAATTCAAGCTAAATATTTTTATTTAAAGTAAGAAATATATATTTACATTAAAGAACCTATGTAAAGACAATCTCTTAAAAACTTCTAATCTTTTCTGTATATATAATCTGTAAGCAGAGAGCTGCTGATACCTTTCTTATGCTGGTTTTGCATGTTTTGTTAATGTAGTTTTCCCCATCTTTTAGGATACACTGTTACCAAGAGTAACTTTTAAGTATTCTGGACCACCGAAACGATGACCATGGAGTTGATCATGGTATAAAGTCTTCAGCTGTGTGAAGGATCAAACCATAGTGATGCCACTTATGTTTAGCCAGAATATGAGCAGTGAAAAAATGTGCTGCACAAAAGCTTAAATGCAAGATGCAATTACCATTTTCAATCAGCTATGAATGATTTTTCAACAAGTGTGTCAACTCCTCAGCAAAAATATTAGGCTTAGCTATCTTAGAGACATCTGAGAATCACAGTGTTTTTACCACACTCGATTACTTGTCTGTACTCTAGCAAGCTCTTGTTTTGCAGAAATGGAGTAATTACGAATTCTATTTCCACACTTACTTTGAAAATTATATTTTCGTGTTTACAAAAATTAATTTACTTTGGTTTAAATAAAATCAGTGGTATCTGGTTTCCATCAGCAACTCTTTACAAGGACAAACATTGATCTAGGGCTAAGTAGATATTTCACTCATTGAAAACAGAAAAGCTTTTTTTTTATTTTCTTGAACTGCATAGTCTACTCAACTAATTTCAAGGCCATGATGCTCAATATCTTCTGAATTTTTTTCCTTAGTTTTTTCTCTTCTTTAAAATTATTCTAGTAGATTACACTGATAGAAATGGCTAACAGAGTTTCTTACTATTCAAAGATATATTTTTTGTATTATGAACAATTTTAGCCACTATAACTTTCAATAATTAAGTAATATATTTTGCCAGGCTTGGATGCTGTAGCTATTTCTCTACCTCTCCTTTTTATTATTTTTTTTTTTTTTACTCTAAATCTGGGGTGTTGAAACTTCCTATTTCTTTTCTTGATCTTTGAATTTATATTTTTTACATTTCACATCATATTTCTAAAGTGAGAAGTGACTCAATTTCTAGGATCATCTATAAAGTTTATTTTTCATAACTTTTTTTAAAAGACTGTTTGTGCTGAAGGTGCCTTTGCTTTCTTCCCCTGGTAGATTTTGATTAATCTTAACACATATTTGGGTTTGATTCCCATATGAAAACTCTGTGTGGTTCTTGGTATGCACTAAATGTAAGGTAAATAGTCATCTAAAATCTTCACAAGTAATTATTTGTAAATACTGAAAGCCAGTTGCACTATGAAAGGTGATCCCATTTGACATTAACCTACTTAAACTGAAAATTGCAGTTTATGGAACATATCCTACCACAGCCAGAAATTATGCTTTCTGATTTCTAGTGTAGCTCTCCATTCCCCAGATCATGTACAGAACAAGGATGTTAATAAGAGACTATGAGAATGCAAGTTAATTATTGATCTGGTTTAGTACATATTTTTGTTTATGTTACAAGCTGATAATCTTCATCAAATGATTTCTCTAAAGTGTCACAGCAGCAAAGAGATTCTGAAAGAAAATTCTTGAAGTCATAGTGTCTGAATGAACTGGGGTGAAGGAAACACAATATAGCAAGAAGCCCAACTTTTGTGGGACAGACATAATGAGACTGATAAAACTTATCATCCTTGGCACAGTAGTGGTGTGGTACAAGATAAGTAACAGTATTGGAGGTTTGGAGAAGTCAATGAAAAGGAAAAAATTCATCTCACATACAAGTGAGATGAAAGGAATTAACAGAGATATTCTTTGAAGCTCCATTTTGAATTTATTTTTGGGTTTGACAGACATGTCTCTGAAGTCTAAAGCAGATATTGTGGGCGACAAAGCAGAAAAGAAAATAACTAGAGACAAAAAAATGGCTAAAGAGATTATGGTAAAAGAGCTTCTAGTGTTCAGATTGGTTACTGATTTTCCAGAGAAGGAATAATGGTCTGGTTTTTCTTATTCTACTTCCAAAATTAGGATGCTTGTTCATTTCACAGAAGACACAAGAGTTCCAATCTACTCAACCCTGCTTAAAAAAAAAAAAAAGTAACAACAAACCAAAGTAAAAATAAAATGTAAAGACAATAAATGTAAAAACAATAAAAGGTTAAAAAAAAGTTCAGGCCATAACATTAAAGGATTTTTGGGAGTTTAGCAGAAGAGACTTGATCTTTGGGCAGATCGTCCACAGGATATTTTACTCAAATACCATTAATCAAATAACTGACCATTTTATAGTCATTTAGTACTCCTCTTCCCTTTTTTTTTGTGAAGAAGAAGAAGAGATCAAACAACCTATGTTCTACATTAGTATCAGGAAGACTCTGGGACTGCATATTCTGGTTTAAAGAATTTTATGTCGCCAAAGAAAAACTGCATATAGAAAGAGAATGTGACTTTACCTTACCTGATATCCCCTAGCAGAGGGCTGGTGCCATGTGGAAGCAGGAAGAAGACTGTCTGGAGGAAGTGTCCATGGGAGCACAAGCAGTCCATGTGAAATAGGAGGTGTAAGTGTCCAGTGAACTTTGTCTTTAATAATATGTCAGAGGGTATTTCCTGCTTGCTCAGTGAAAGGTGTTAGTAATGTTTTACAAAAGGAAGCAACTGTCACCATTTTAAGAGAATGCTTGTGCACTTTTTAAAAGTTAATTCTACCATTTTAATACCTTTTCATGCCTTAAAATGTAAGTATGCATCAGTACAAGTGGGATTGTTCAACTGTATCTTTAATATGTTTCTAAATAGTCTATTAAAAACCATCCTTAATTTCAAATAAAAGACATGAAACTGGCTGGGGTTTTTTTTCTTATTTTTGTAGTACTTAATCAAGGAGATAAAGTGCATTTGTTTAACGAAAACAAATCAAAGCACTTTGGATTGACATGGTTGCCACTGTAACAGGATGATTCTATTATATAAATGCTCAGAGGTTGCTTTTTAAATCATTCTTGATTAACAGAGCATTTATTTTCTGTTTCCTTTGAACTAGGAGTTTTTCTCCTTCCTTGCAGTTAACATATATATCTCAAACACCAGCTTGTCAACTGATGACTTTGAAGCTTCAGTTGCTATGAATATTAAACTGCACTGGCAGAAAAATAGCTGTGATGTCAAAAAAGGAACTTGGAGGTTAGAGACTCTCAAGAAAGATTAGGACAAAGCTTTCCAATGACAAAGAATTAAAAGAACATGACAAGGCAAAATCAAAAGTCTTCAGTAAGCATTGTCTTGGCTTTGATTTTCCTCTGTGATGCGTGATAACTAAGTATGTCACCTGTACAAAATGGTACAGAAGCAGCTGGATATAAGCCAGACTGGCTTTTAAGAGATTAATGGCCAAAACACATAAACTTAACCTGATTTTAACAGTATTCACTTCCTTTTCTTAGGAAGGTTGATATGTAATTCCTCTCAGTTTGAAAGTTGTTACAAAAAATGTTAGTGCATTGCCTTATTTTTGATTTGCTCAATTGCCCCCCAGAAGGGATGGTGACTTTGACAGCAAAGTTCAAAGTGAAAAGCTCTGATTAACGTCAGGAATGTAGTTAATGAAGTACACAGTGACTGGGGGCAAGAGAAAAATAGAGGAACAAGCTTTGTTAATTTTTTTCTGGCTTAGTTGAGCTAACCCTGTGTTGTAGGTGTACTAACTTGCTTCACCCACAACACATCAGAAATTGCCTGAGGAAGTGGATCTGAAAAGAAATGTTCACAACATAGTATCACGGAGACTAATACCAATTACTGGCTACCTCTCTCTCTGAAGGCTCAGCCTAATGTCACTATTTAACCCTAAGCTTGCATTTAGATTCGGACAAAAACTTTTTAACCTTTTTTTTATTTTTCTCTGGTCTTCCTCTCTTCCCATTTTTGCAATCCTACATGTTGCACCAGTTGCAGCACTAATTTAAATAATTTTCCACCTTTTCATAAAACTTCTCCAGGATATCAGGAAAATTAAAGCTGTCAAAACTGGACACAATTTGAATTTGCAAAATTAATGCGCTGCAAAACAGTAGAGGGTTTGCAGTAGGCAGTCCAGATGATCAGGTCAACAGGAGATATGATTAAAAAGATCATGATGAATGGTGAGAGATAAACACTGCCATGCTTAAAAGTGTATTTATTCAGAAATTAAGTACTACCGCAGTAGAGTTTAGTACATGAAATACTCATACTGCTGCATTTTAAGATGTCATTGCTATCAGTATTGCAATGGAAAGATCCACTACTTGCATGTAGTGACATGAAATGGTGTTAAATGCTGATAATAGAAATATGGACTATGGCTGGCTACCAAACCTACCAATAGCTATTCTCATGCACCTCAAAGTAAAAATTATATCAGTCATTTATCTAAAATTTTATTAAAGGAAATATCATGATACCATTAAAAAAGTGTTAGAGAGCTCTGTTTCCTGAAAGATGTTCAACTACCTTGCAATACAAGGGAAAACAAAGTTACCACTGCAGAAAAGCAGTGTAAGAGCATCAGTATTGGTCCCCCAAAAGTGGCAGGCATAGTAGCCATCATGATGCTCCTACAGCAGTACTTTTGATGTTCTTGTTAAACCAGAAAAAATAATTCATCTTAAGCAGGAATCTGCCACATGCGTCTTCTGCATAAAGGCTTGACCTCTGAGGTCTGTTAGCTATCACTTAGTAGTACATTTAAAATGGAAATTTAAAAATTTTATTCTATTTTATATTTTTTTGCACTAGACATGTAGACATGTGAGCAACTATCAGGGAAAAACTATCTGCAAATTGCCCATTATAAATTTTAAATTAATTTACTCAGACTTTTTTCATCCCATTTCTTTGAATTTTCTTTTATCAAGTTCTAGGGAAAATAAGTTTACCATCTGGACTGTCTGCAGAAATAGGAAGTTTCTAAATATTAGCAAAAGCAAGATTTAATGTACAAAGTGACAAAGACTAGTACATGAAAAGTTCTTATGAGGCTCATGTTCAGCAAGAAAACAAGTTGTTCTGGCTGTCTGATTATTTTTTAAACCAAACAAATGAATCCACCTCAGCAATCTCAAACTGACTCCTTGCTAAGGTTATCTCAAACAATATCTGCAAATAAGAAATTAATTGCTGATGGGAAGGGAACACAAGCAGTATAACTTGCTTCAAATTTAGAACCTTACAGCAAGTCTTTTCAAAGGCTCACATCAATACTAATTTTAGATGGTCTTCTCACGCTCTTTTCTGTTTCTCTGTTTCCTCATCTCACAAAGATGAAAAATGACACTGATACGTTTAACAACATTACTGTGAAAGAGTCAGGATCTGTGGGACAAACAGAATGCACTATAAACATAGAGTACAAAATATTTGAGCCAGTTCAGAGTCATATTTGAAATGGAATAAGAGCTGGTGGCACAATTTTCTAGCTCTGAGATTATTAATAATCAATTTATCTGTTAGTCTCTTGCTTTAGATTTCTCAAAACTCAAGGGCCTGGTCTTCTCAATTTTGCAGGATTAAATGGAAAATGAATAGTTGTTCACTTTGTCTCAGATGTGGTAAACACTGAAATTCCCAAATTCTATGTCTTGAAATTCTCTGACTTTTCAACAGCTTTTCCATACCATGTGAGAGTTTTAACCTTTCCAAATTAAAGTCACCTGCTCAGTTAAATTGCAGGGGTATTTTATTTGTTCATTTTAGATTTTCAAAATAAAATATTTTGGATAATAAGGTTTTAATATTTTCTGTTGTATCACTAAAGCCTGTAGTTTTTCATTACATGAGACTGAATAGGTGTGTAAAATGAGAACATAAATGAGGCTTATTATGTATTTACTCATCATACATATCCCTAAAAACACCCAAATGTCTGTTATTGCTTCTCTCTTATTAAAAAAAAATTCATTTTATTGTCTATTCTGATCTGCACTTTTCCCTCCAAACCCTTAAAGTCCACATGACCACTTCTGATTAGATCCAAAGTAATGATCTATACTATGCCCAGTAAAATTTTTCCTCATTTGAGCCCTTATAATTGCACCAACTGTATAATCTTTAAGATAAGAATGAAATACTCTTTAAAAACAACCCCAAGACAAATTCAATATTTCTTGGATCAGAAAAGCTTTGCTAAACATACATAAAATAAGAAAAATAAATTGTTTGATAAATTTAATTGATAATAAAGAAAACAAATACTGCTCTACTTACAGAACTAATCTTCAATATTTACAAATATAGAAGAGAAAATTTTACTGCATATGTGACAAATTAGCTTGTGACTATGAGTCATTTATCCTTCCTTGCTGGAGACTTATTTTGTCAGGGTATTCCCATTAGGGCTACACAGTAAAGCAACACATTTACCTTAAATAAAGGAGTCACTTTCCAGTCAGACATCAACTATTTAGAACTACTGCAGATATATATTTGGAAATGGTTCCATCACTGTATAATAAAGTTCAGGCTGTTTTTAATATATATTATAGATTTTTTATATATGCATATATATTGTATGTGTATAAATACATGCATCCCTATCTCTCTATATTGATATAACATTTATACTGTCCTTGGGGACCAATTGGTTGGTGAAGAACTCTAAAACTGACAAGACGTCAGATATGCTTAAGGGTTTTCTGAGCTCCTGAAATGGTCACTCTTCAGTACAGAGCCTGGGTACTCTTGAAATTTGATCAATAAGTTTGGGGGCTACCCCTCACAGACCTAAGAGTCATGGCTGGACTAAACTTTCCTCAGGATTTAAAGCTGGAGTGCATGGAAGTCCTGGCATAGCTAACTATTCCAAAGCTATGACTGTTGGATCTTCTGCACCGCCTGCCCTGGAATGGTTGACTCTCTGGTCTGCACCAAAGTTGTGAGCTTATCCTAATGCTTTCCTGATAGGATATCTGTCTGTGCAGTAAATAAATGAGAATTCCTGAGTTTTTCAGTGTTTTCAAGATTTTACCTCCATATTTCATGGGCTAGAAGTCCTGGCTGTCTTGGTCTTACAGGGCTGCATTATTGCACTGAAAAAAATCAAAGAACTAAAAGATTGTAAAAGCAGACCTGCTTCATAAAAAAAAAAATACACAAATCCCTTTGTTTTTAATAAACTGATATAAATGCTTCACCAAAAATTTGCTAATCATCTTTACTCTGAATTTTTCAACTAATGCAATCCAAATTAAAGTAAACTGTGTTTTTGAGAAACTGTTTGTGATTCCTGTCAAAAAGATAAATAACAAATACATGTACAAAGAACTACAATTTAATATGGAAAATTGCCTTTACAACAATGAAAAATCCTATTTTAATCAGGACAAATTCCTCTATTTTCATATGAAAAATCCAAGAAAATTGCACAATTACTATGAAACATTTACATTAGAATTAATGTTACATAAGACTACAAGATATAAGTGGAAATAGATTACAATAAAACAGTGAGCAACCAAGATATTTCTCTAGTACCATACATAAGTAAAATCAACAATATATTCCATAACCTTTTAATTTTGCTAAAATATCATTTTTAGTGACAAATTTAAAAATCTTGTCAACCTTCCTAAGTTTATGAAAAGTTAACATTTAGGTTTGCTGGAAAGCTTAGTACCTTAGCATTTCTGGGTTTACACTGTTTAATGAGAAAGGTATGGTACAGTTTGTAAATTTTGCTGGCATGGCCTGGCACAGTGTCCCTTCTACCTTTTCTACCTATTTCCACCCTGGTACTGAAACAAGGTAGAGTAGGCCTTATAGGAGGACCATTCTTCACTGGTCTGACGAAATAACTTCTTAGAATCATAGAATAATTTAGGTTGGAAAAGACCTTTGAGATCATTCAATCCAACCATTAGCCTAAAACTGACAATTCCATCACTAAACAATGTCTCTGTGTGCCACATCTACATGTCTTTTAAATACTTCCAGGGGTCTAGATTCGGCCACTTCCCTGAAAAGCCTGTTCCAATGCTTGACAGAGTTTTCTGTTAAATTTATCTTAATATACAATCTAAACCTCCCCTGGCAAAATGTGAGACAATTTCTTCTTGTCCCGTTGCTTGTCACTCAGGAGAAAAGATTGACCCCACTTTGTTGCATACTCCAAGTAGCTTGTGAAGAACAATAAGGTCTCTCTCCTCTGAGCTTTGTTTTAAGATAAACAACCCCAGTTCCCTGAGCTGCTCCTCATAAGATCTGTGCTCCAGACCTTTCAGCACCTCTTTAGCCCTTTATGTTGTTAATGTTTAGGAAATTTTCTTAATTTTGAGCAGAGAATACTATTAATTGTAATGTTTTTAACTATGACTTCAATGATCAAAATTAAGAGCATTCCTAAATAAGAGATACTAAGAAGCTGTAAAATACATTGATCACAGTAATTACTAATAATGCCTGAATATTTGGTGGGGTTTTTTTTGAATAAAAGATTCTTCATACAATGAAAGAGAACTTTATAATACTATAAAACTCTGTAAATAATAAATTAAAATAAAATAACTACAGACAGGAAATACAAACCATCTGCACCAAACAAAAAGCAATGTTAATGGTCATACTTTAAAATAACACACGAAACTGTAAAACCTTTCAGCATTCCTTGAACAATCATTTGGGGATACACAAGATTTGTCACATGACTTATATTAGAAGGCAGTGAAATGTTATTTGAGAATTTTGCTGAGATAGCACTTTTAGGAAGTTAGTATTCTCATGTCATTGAGGATAGGCATTAACACTAACTTTAATAAAGAGATCATATTGTCTTTGTGAGGAGGAGTAGGCATATTCATATTGAGCAGAATTGTATGACAGAATTTGCATCCATTAGAAATAGTCAGATAATTGGGTAATCGCTAAAATCCTGATGCTGGACATACAGAACTCAAAGCATATTGCATGAGTTCCTCCTGGGCAAGCTACCCATGGAGCCAGTTTTGAAATGTGTAGAAAGTACTCCTATGTTTTGTGCATCTTTATTTGCAGCTTTGACAATAATTCATGTTGCTGTCAGTTTCTTTGGGAAACACATTTTCCTCTTTTTTTGATTTTCCCCATTTTCTGAGGCACATTGATCACTGAATATGCATCTGAATAAGAACAGACGTTACTGATAGTAGTAAATCTGGTTTAAGAATAACAGAAAAAAAAGAAATATTTCTATTTTATATTAAGATCTAATTAGAAATTCCTTTCTTCTTTCCCTTCATCTGTTTGCTAGTGTGACCAGAAACAAAAATGATGTTTTAGCTTGTAATATACTTCTGATTTATATCGTAGCATTAAAAGAAGAGGTGTATAAGTTTTTACCACTGTCTTGTATGCATCCTTGTGCATACATTTGCAAGCATTTCATTTGCTTTTTGACCTCCACTGCAGGACTTTTAATTGATCTATCAATGTTGACATCTGTTTTTTTCATTTGTGTTGTAGTTCATTTAGAACTCAGACATACACAAGTAGGTCATATTATTCCCTCCAACATTCACCACTTTACCTTCAGTGAAAGTTATTTCATCCAGAATTAGGCTGCCTGTTCACCAAAGTCCTTTTGAAGTTCTTCACAATATCCTTGAGACCTGATTAACCCAAATATGCTTAGCTGTTTTTGTTGCTAATTAAACCACCTCATTCCTCACCTTTGCCAAGTTACTAAGAAGGATATTCAATGATGCAAACCTGCTATGTGGTAAGTTTACACTTACCACTTTTATATACTTGAAAATAATAATTTGTATTCACTTTGCTTGTTTTCTTCTGCAAGACAACGGATGGTTATTCTGGATATATTTTAATTATACCAGAATTTAATCTTTTCTCTCCCACTTCATACAGCTGAAAAATGTAATACATTGCAGTCTTAACAGAAATAAACAAAGACATGAACAGAATGATAGCTCATGCTTGATGAAAAGTTTTCTTCTGTTTTTTATTTTTATAAGACGAATTTAAAAAATGCAGAGATGATTATATAACGACCCTGATAACAGTGAAAAAAAAAAAGAAAGAAATCTTTGAAGTGGCATAAAATAAAAAAAAAATTCAAATTTAAAAACAAATTACCTGGATAAACAGGAATGATACAAGAGAGAGGTGCATTTTCATATTAGGAATCATAATTTGTTACTGTGAAAAGTTGGTTGGAGACCAGGTCTCCAGTGGTGATCTTTATTTCTCAATTGCCCTTTATCATATCTAATATCCTTACATCACCAAAAGTATATCTTTTTTAAAACTACCTTTTCTTGTTGGTGAAGCCATTCACCTCATGTCTCAATAAGCAAACATCAGTACTGAAGAAGATAGCAAGTGATATTTACACTAATGATGAAGATAATAAATAAGACGACAATAAGAAGAAGATAATAAGTAAGCAATATTTAGATTAACAATGCAAGAAGTAAAGAAATTATCGGACAGTTATTTAGCTAGTTGTGGAATAATCTTTACAACCAATGAACAAAGTAGGTTACTTGATACAAAATTTATAAACATAAATTATAACTGTCTTAATTTTTTTGCCAGATTTGCTGTATTCATTCATTTCATTTCAAAGTCACTTATTGCTTGCTTCATGTAATCCGTAAAAATGTCAGCCCCAATACTGCTGACAAATAGATGACTTTTACATCAATAAATTATAATGAAGTTTCTTTTTTATTTTTAGCACTACAGTGAACATGTACAGTCTTAATGAGAAGGGTTTTGAAATAAAATTGAGGAGCAAAACCATATCAGAAATGTCTTTTTTAAGATACATGAATGTATTATCTAAGTAAAATATTAATGCAGTAAAGATTTTAGGTCTGATGTCATATGAATCTTTACTGAAGAGAATATTTTAGTGAAATCTTTACATATTTAAAATGTGCATATGGGTAATTTGAAATTATGCATTTATATATATATAAAAGCAGAAACTTGTATGTCCATGGATTAAAACTTAGATATTTGTAGGCTTCTATCTGTGACTTTGGGGTTAAGTAGTTTTAAAATAGACTAAAAAGCTTGTAAGTCACCTTCCAGTTTATTTTTGGCTTTTGGCACATTCTTGCTGTTGTATTCCTTTTCCCACTACCTTTTTCTGACAAACTATAGGTCATATTGGGCAATCTTTTGACCTATAACTTATGGCAGTGTCTGCTGGGTGGTAATAACAATAATTAGGCTTTTGCAATGTGAACAGAGATGTCCAGCATAAATAGGGTCAAAATGAATATTGAGATATATGCATGAGATACATAATCTGTAGATCAAATCTTAAATAAATCACTATTAACAAATACCTTTCTAGAGGTTTATTTGTTTGGGGGGTTGTGTGGATTGTTTGTTGTTGGGGGTTTTTTGTTTGTTTTGTTTTGTGGGGGTTTTTTTTGTTTGTGGGGTTTGGGGGTTTTGTTTGTTTGTTTGGGTTTTTTGTTGTTTCAATTTTTTTTTTTGTGGTATTCATTTGACTTTAGTTATAAATACTGATATCTGAGAAGTGCCTAGAACATCAGAATTATAAATGGTGTTCAAGGTCATTCAGTCAGATGCAGATGTCTAAATCATAGATTCCTACATTAGGACAGATGTAGCCCACATTTTTATTCTCCAGTTTGATTAACTTGCTATGTCCCAATTCAGACTTCATGTCTCTTGATCTCATCTTATAAATTTATGCATTCAACCCTTTTTTCACACTCACCTCTGCTTGGACATTATCATTCTACTGCATCCGGATTTAATACTCATCTAGAGTCATATAAAATGATCATTATTTCAGCAAGTCTTGGTACTACATAGTTTAACATGAAGTGTTCACTTTCTGACAGAGAAGACCATAGTATACTTACCTATAATTTCTACTAAACTGAGCTGATTGAAAACTTCACTTTTTTTTTTGCTTGAACGTTCTGGCTTCTTAACCTGTGAATTTTGCACCTGGAAATGATTTTGTTTGATGATCTTTAACTGTATTTCTGTTAATTTTCATGTGAAGCCATAGATTTCTTATTTTTATGTAAATATAGTATATCTCTACATGTCTATATATTTAGGTCAGCTGATTCCTGTCATAAAACCC
This sequence comes from Agelaius tricolor, assembly GCF_023055355.1. Taxonomy (NCBI): domain Eukaryota; kingdom Metazoa; phylum Chordata; class Aves; order Passeriformes; family Icteridae; genus Agelaius; species Agelaius tricolor. Next base: position 48,607,455 of record NW_027269267.1, on the reverse strand, counting down.
TCCCTAAATTGCAATGCACATAAATTTTAGTAGAGAACAGTTTGTGTCTTTCCTGGTAGCATCAGCTTTTTCTTTTTTTGGGCTTTTTTTTTTCCTATAAGACTTAATGCATTTGTGCATGAAATTTCAAATACCTAATTTCTAATACTAAAAGCTGCTTTTGGTTGGCTGATTTCTGACAGTCAGCCCTGCCTAGTTTTAAACCTTCAATAGGGATATTTTGTGGTTTAGGAAAAGCACTCCCTACTTTAGTTGTCCTGCTGACATGCTCCAAACAATTCTGCTGCTTGATCACCCTTCCCCTCCCTGTCTTCCTGCTCCACCTGGCACAAAAGGCAAGGATCTCAGGCTGAGATAAGAACAATTTACTGGAAAAAGCAATGAGATAAGAAAATGATCAGTACAAGGAGAGAGTAATTCACTTGCAAAATGCTCACCAAGCCTGGCTGGACCCAACCTCAGCCACCCCATCCTGCTGCTGCCCCTGGCTTGGGACTGGCACTACTCTTCCCTGCTGGGAAGGAACCCTGTTTTCTTGGAAGATAGCCCCTTTTCCTCACATCCAATGTGAAGTGGCATACAAAAACTTTCAAGTCCTAGCCTTGTGTCCTCCTGGCTACTGCAGAAATTTTCCTGGTCCCAGCCAGAAGCAAAACAGTATAATACATTTATTATGGTCCATCTGATTTAATGTACTATTATTTTCCAGAGTTTCCCACAGTGCTAGTTCAGTTGTCCAAAGCTGTCCAAAAGTTACCTTGTGAAGGTTCTTCAAAACAGCTCCATTCTAAATTGTACTCAGGACATGTTTCTCTGGCATATTTCTTAAATACCTTTAATATTGTCTACCTATGCCTTATCATTTTCATATCCTGTCAAACCACCTCTACACCAATGAAAAAAAATTACTCTGCATTTACTCTATTACCTCCTTTCTTATTGTTTTGCAAAAGAATTTTGTCTGTTTTGCCAATATTATGCATTGGGTTGATGTCAGGAATGTTTTTATTACTCAACAAAAAGAATGGCTTCTATCTCTCTTTAGGTGCTACTGTAAAATCTTGTGCTTCTGTGCAGGTTTTTTAACAGAGGAAAAATTACTATCCACAGTACAGTACTAATACTATAATAGCTGCTGTGACATAGGGTCTTTTTTATGCAGGAAGTTAATGAGCCCTAACCATTCCTATTATTTTATTCTGTAAGCAAGACAACAAAAAGGTGCTGAACTAAACAAGACAAGGAATCAGAAAAAAAGAATTCCAAAGTGAGATAACTGAGTTCATGCTAAGCAATAATGTCTGAGCTCATTCAAGTGAGTTCTGCTGATAAGTGCAGCAGGGGTGGCAATCATATTGGAAGTTGGATACTAGGTAATTCTTGCGAGATCATGAAGTACAGTCCTGATCTTAGGTGTCCAAAATATTTAAAAGGTTCTCAAATAAAAATGACCTACTTGAAAGTAATGCTGTGACAAAGGAAAAAAATAAAATTGTTGTGAGGACAGGTATATTATACAAATATGGGGGTTTTCAACCTTTCTGTTTCAGTTACTTCTAGTTCTCACTACCCAAATTCAAAGGATTTTATTTATTTATTTATTTATTTATTTATTTATTTATTAATTTGTAGTTCTTGAAACTTTAGTGCATTAATCATTACTGCAAGTCCAAGTTCATTTCAGTATTTTTAAACAATGAAAGTTGAAACATGGATCCTCTACCTGAGGAAATCCCAAATACGTAGACTGCTGGAGGCTAGGATGCAACATAAAGAGAAATATTAGTTGTAAACTACCTGTTGCTTGTGTTCCTTTACAAATAATCTTCAACATATTCTGGAATAATAAAAGTACTAGGTTAAAGGGAAGCTTTTTTTGATATATTGTATTATCATTTTGAAGGTTTCTTACTTTTCAAATTTCTTAAGCATCCTTTATCAGCTGCAATGATTTAATATAGATTCTAAATCATAGAACATTTTCACTTTAAATTCTATATTTTTAAATTGAAAGTTTCATTTACATACAGTATTATTTTTGTGTACTCTTGATATATTTGCTATTTCCTAGATTAAATAGATCCTACATAAAAGAAGCAGCAATATCAAATAACACGCTTTCATATTTCAACTTTAGACATAAAAAATGTTTACATTATTTAAATGTTTATGCTGTCATAAATATAAATTATTTAGCAGCCTTTTACTAAGAACTTTTCAAATTTTTATTTATTTTTATTCTCATCAGATTTATTATCAATAAATCAGCACGTATTGAGGAATGTATAAAGAAGCAACCTGTAAATGTGAATGGAAATATCTACCTTATTCCTTCTCTTCACCTACCATTGTATTTTGAAGGCAGTAGCAGAGATATTTTGGACTGTCCAGGAGGAATAAGAAACGTGTACTTTGATAGTAATATAACATTTCAAAATATGTATGCTGTTTTTTTCAATTTGACTACATTTGAATTAATTTGTCGACTATCTCCCCAATGAGTACTTTATCCTTCACTCTGACTTCCCATGGAAATTCACTTTTACAGTGATCTTTTTACCTTGAATATTGTATTTAGTTCACTTCTCTTTCAATTTAATTCAGCTGGTAGTGGAAAGACACTAGACGTCAATGTCAATGAGAATCTGGAGTTTTTTAATTTATTATTTTATATCCTGCTCTCCTACGAACAAAAGAAAAATTTCTGTTTCCTTACATGAAATGCAGGCCCCTTGGGGTGCCTAAAAAAACCATTTGACACCAAGTCATTTAGGTAACTGAATTGCTCTCCTGACTCTTTGCTAACTTAGATGAAGACATCAACCTTGTAAACATTTGAAGATGTGTCCATACATATATACAGAAACAAGAAAACCCTAACAGACAAAAAAAACAAACAGAAGAACCTCGTCCCTTAGTTTAGCTCACTGCAAAATCAATCAACCAAAAACACGACTCACTTACCGATTCACTATATAGTTTCTTTCTTTGTGAATCTTTGTAACAAAATATATGTTGTACAGAAGTTTTTTTTAGAAAAACCCAACCCCAATAATTTCTGTCATCCTTTACCACAAACACCGCATTTACCTGAGGGTGGAATCCCTGCCCAGGGTGCCATAAGTGCTGGGTTCCAATAGGAGTGCTCTGAGCATGTCATTCCCTCAAAGGAATTGTGATCTCTGCAGCTCCTCACTTCTTGTCCTTTGACCATCATCCCCAGAGTATCAAAATTGTAACATGTCCAGAGAAGGGCAACAAAGGGCTTCTCATGAACTTTGATTTCCTTTGGAAAGGTAAAAATGGTATCAGTGGAAATCATAATTTCTCATAGAATCAGGATATGGTCTTGAGGAATCATGAAGTTGATTATATCCCAGACCAGTCCTGTTCTCTTATAGACTAATAAAATAAATTGTACTCTGTATTCAAATCCTACCTTTAAAAATGTACAGGGAAAAAAAATATTTTTTAATGTAAATCACAGAATGACTGCTACTGCCTAACCAAATTTAGATGACTTTTAATTGTTTTTCAAAAAGTGAGGTTAAATATAATACACCATCAAAATTAAACAATAGATTTAAGTCATATATTAAGTATAAACTGTTATAATTTTTCTTTGTCTGATTATGAGTAAGAATTGATTGTCCATATGATTCTTAGTCCATAAAATCAAAATTGTATGCAGTTACAAATATCCCAAATAACTGAACGGCAACATTGAATCAAATATGGCACATCTCCAAAATTCTGGAATTTGCTACTTAGCCAGTGGTTATCAAATAGAACATCTGATAGAGCCATGTTACAAACATTACATGTTCCAGTGGGATAATGAACCACACAAAGAAAGTCAGAAAATCCTGTGTTTGTTGTAGTATTCTTTCCAACTCTCTTTGGGTCTTCTCTGATATTAACCACTTTTATATTTAAATTCTCCTTCCATTATAGAATATTACCATCCTATGGGAAATCACATCAGTGATGAGTAAATGTATCTATTTCCTAGCTTCATATCTGTAACTTCCCATGTTATATTTGAATAAATAAAAGCGGGGAAGAAAGAAAGAGAACTAAAAGAAAAAGGAATTCCAGGAACTAGGAAATAAGAGGATTTAACAGACAGAAAAAAACCCCACAGGGATCGTATTTAAATTAATATAATGTGTTACCTATAGATCAATGGCTAAAAAAGAGAAATAGTATCTCACTTATTTAAATTGTGTTTACCACTATGTGCCAGGTGTAGATGGCTCATTTTCTACTACAATGACAGGATAAAGGTTATAAATTGAAACATAAAAATTCATTCTGCCAAGCAAAAGTTATTGCAGAGTAGGGCAATTGAAGGATTTTTATGTGAAATGGCCACTGCCTTATTTACTGGCTACCACAGAACAATTGTATTGATTTTTTGGGCACCTTTTACCTCTCTACAAATTAGCCACATCCTTGCAGTTTTCTATTTTTTGGGTCTGCGGATTGACTTGTGAGTGGAAACCAGCAATGTGTGATGTAAGTGCTAGAGATTTCACATCTTGGTATTAGAAGAAAATACTGTGTTTGATGTATCTGAAATAATGACCCATGTCTGATGATCCATGCTTCTGCAACTTTAATAGGCTTCAATAGAATTACAAATCCCAGGTGAGAAGGAGAAGAGAACTACCCATGCAGGACTCCATGCCCTTTTCTTTAGGCTGTTTCTGACACTCCCCCTAGTTCATATAGATCAGTTTAAGTACCCTACAACAAATCACGGTGTGTAACATGCCTGGTACTCAGGTTATACACATGCATAGAAGACTGAGCTAAGAACAGGAAAACAAGACATACATGGATTTAGTCACAGAACTAGCAAGCCCACTGCAAATGCCACAGCCTCTTTCCCGCTTCTTAACTACACAAATCAAGGTCAGAAACAGTGGAAAGAAAAGAAACTGAAGAACATACATCATCCCTGCTGAAATCCCATTTCTTTTTGTGACTTGTTCCATGTTCTCACACTGGAGTTGCAAACTCCAGTCTAATGTGAATAACTTGACTTCAAAAGAAAGACAAACTACATAAATTACCACAAGGAGTTCAGAGTATTGGAAGTGAAAGACAATTCCTCTTTAGAGACCAAAGATGCTAATCTCCTCAGTAAACAATGAAAAGATGTTGCAGAGGTGATTTCAGAAAGCCACAAAGGTGTTTCCAGTCAATTCTACCTGTCAGATTTCTGTTTTTATTAACATTAGTGCATTTTTTTTGTTTGGCTTTTTCCATTTGATTTTTCCAAAACAAACAAGCAAACAAAACTCAAACAAAGCAAAACAAAACAAAGCTATGAAGGGTTTCTTTTATTCCTGTGAGCTCAAGTAGAAGAGACGTTCTGGATGGCAGTCTATGGAAAGAAATTACTGCTTATTCAGTAAAAATTTCTCAACTCTTCTACAATTCTTGGAAAGTACTTTGTACACATTATCAGGCAAAAAAAGCAAAGAAACCCAAGATCATTTTAGGAGGATTTTTAAAACAATAAAACACTTCAGCACACAAAAATATAGCCACCAATGTACTTAAGTGCCATAAAATAAAGTCCTAGAAGAGAAAATAAAAGGCTCTTTCCTTCCTTCCTTCCTTCCTTCCTTCCTTCCTTCCTTCCTTCCTTCCTTCCTTCCTTCCTTCCTTCCTTCCTTCCTTCCTTCCTTCCTTCCTTCCTTCCTTCCTTCCTTCCTTCCTTCCTTCTGCCACTTCCACCACTTCCGCCACTTCCTTCCTTCTGCCACTTCCTTCCTTCCTTCTGCCACTTCCTTCCTTCTGCCACTTCTTTCTCTTTCTCTCTCTTTCCCTTTCCCCCTTTTTCTCTTCCTCCTTCCTCTATTCTTTCGTCCCTTCCATCTTTTCCTTCCTTCTTTTCTTGTAGTAAAAACTTTAAAAAGAAATGCTTCTTTAGAACATAAATCAATGTAGTCCCATAAATTAATGATGTTCAGTGTAAACACACATATAAATTCATATGCAAGGATGTATTTTCTATTACAAGGAGTTTGAGTTCAAAAAAGATGAAGATTATAGAAAAAAGAGTTACAGCATAGTAATAGCAAGTCAGAATATATGAGGGAAAGAAAAGATGAGTGAGTACAACTGTAATTTTCCATAACATATATAATTTCCTTTATCATTAACTTTTCCCTCCAGGAAAATACTTTTTCCAATTTAGACTTAAATTTATAACTGAAAGAATTAAAACTATTTCTTCCTATGTAAGTAAAGTCCTACAGCCAGAAAAGACCTGCAAATATCTTTAGGAACACTAAACATCAGCTAACATCAAATTAGTCCAAGTACAATTAATGGAAAATCTCCCTTGAGAATATTTTAAAAACAAATATGTGAATATGATACAATATATCAAATTACAGATTTCTCCAGAGGGGGTTTGTTGGGTAGAAAGAATCAGGGGGTCTTGGACATGGTTCAGGTATGAAAATTTAAAGAGAAGGCTTAGCTGAAGACGTATATATACATTTCATCACTTATGAAAAGATATATATATATATATATATAGATAGATAGATAGATAGATAGATAAACACACACATTATATACCTTTGTAAAAGGTAGTTAAGACTAATCTCATTTTAAACAAACTAGACTAAATAACTTTGGTTCCCTTCATTGTGAACGGTCATAATGAATATTATGAGCCTTTGGCCAAATCATGATACCTGAGGAGCTCCCATTTTCTTTATGTCTAAAATCTTTTCAATGTATTGGTCAATCCCAAACATTTAAGAGAGAGGCAGTAATCTCAGTATTCCTCTGAATTTCATTTAGTTAAATTCCCAGCTGGACTGGGAAAAACTGCATATGCTCTCACTGACAAAAAGGCAGAATAAGAACAAAATCATCTGCTCTGTTTGGCAGTTAATTTCTTGCTGGTGTTTTCATCTGTACTGATTTACATCAACCAGCATTAGGACTGAACTATTTATATTGGTGACTGCATTTTGCCCAGCCAGCAGCAATAATGATATCGCAATTATAATACCTCAAAGAGTATCACATTAAAACCAAGCATTTTAATGTCCTGAAAATGTATTTTCAGTACTAGTATGACTAGTATGGAGGTGCAGACAAGTACAGAGCTGCAGACAAGAATAGAACATAATGAGTCTCCCAAGCTATATCTATCCTACTAAACAAAAGAGGGTAAAAGTAAAATGTGCACTGCACTCTCATCATTCCTCTTGTACTCCCAGCATTCCTGTTGCTTGTTAACTTGCTCCCTACCAGTTCAACAGCTACCTTTCTCTTAAAGAATGTGCTGGCTTTATTTAGTGGATACTTTGCTTCACCTCCAAAGACAGTTGTGATAAGGCAGCGCTACTTCTAGCTTTCTCAAACGTATATTTTTCTATCTCTTATATGCTCTCATGTCCTGTCAAGATGCAAGCAGTGGATACTTTCCGGTTCATGATAAAAAAAATAAAATTAAAACACTCTTAGTGGGTTGCCACAACACGACACCATTATACCTAACAATGAAGTGAGGAAACTGTACAAAACAATATCATATTATACAGGTACAGAGGCCCTTCACAGAATCTAGCAGAGATCCAGAACTGGGTGCTGTGCCATACAGATGAAATCATTCTTCTCAGGAAGGAGCTGAAATCTTTCTGAATTAATTCCAGTGGACATTATTACTTGATCTTTTGGCTGAAGATTTGTCCGTTGCACTTGAAGCAGTGTACCTATGAAGTTGCTCTCTTTTACCATATTCTCTCCTCTTGAGGATAGAGGGAGTGCACAGAAGAAAGAAGAAAATATCTGTTCTTGTGATTTTTATTCTGCTGGTAAAGGATTGTATCTGTTCCTTCACCTACTGGGAAGATATTCAGCAAACCTCTGATTTCATTCAGTAATTGCAACACTAATTACAGTTCTTGGTGTCCTCTTATGTATGCAGAAACTTGGAGTTAGTCCAGAAGTTTCTCAAGGACAATGAGAAGCTCTTCCAGCTGGGGAGTTGAAAGGAGGCAGAAGCTGAAGCCAAACTCTCATCCTGCTTTTCCTTTCCCTGTTATTGGAGAAAGGATAAACACCATTAAGCAGTGTCCTAATGTGCCTGCATGGAGGGGTGTTTTCTTTTGGTTTTTTTTTTTGGTTTTGTGTGTGTATGGGGTTTTTTTTGGTTTTGTTGGTGAATGTAGAATGTAAATGCATTACAATTTGTATATACCTACAGATTTTATAAAATAATTTTTTCCATGATTCTATAACTTGAGAAGCATATATTTATTTCAAATTTAACCCTTTGGGGTTTACATCTATTTTTGACAAAAATATGAGGGACATCATCTGTTCCCTCTCTCTCTCTTTCCTCCCACAAAGAAAAGTTTTCTGAATTTTTTAATTGAGTATATGAAGCCAAGAAGACAAATTTTGAAAATATTGGCAGAGTAATTTAGACCAGATAATTCCAGGACAGTTATGATAAAGATACATAGTTTAATGCAAGAATGAAACATGGTGGCAAACAGACATACTTTCCTGACTGAAGACAGAAGTCCTGACTGAATCGCTACATTTGTTCACCTGCAAAGACTCACTTGTTTTTCAGCTTGTATTTTTTAGAATAAAAACTATGATGGTACAAATGATCCTATGCCATTGGCAGGTCATGGCATGGGAACTTGGTTATCATGGAGCAAGACCAGCTGAGTGTGTAGTCATAACAATTGCTGTTTTCCATGAGACTCACAATGTGGTCATTCTAGACCACATGGCATAAGATTGTGTCCAGATGGTTCTTGAATATCTCCAGTGAAGAAGACTCCAGAACCTCTCTAGATAATCTGTGCCAGTGCACGGTCATCTGCACTCTGATAAAGTTCTCTCTCATAGAAATGTATTTTATTAATTTTAAAAAGGTAGCTTAACATGAGATTTTGATTAGTAATTCTGTGTAAATCTAGTGTTGATCCCCTAACTCATCTAGGCTAGGATTAAGCCAGAATGAGTAGATCTCTTCCTCTATTTCTCTGATTACTGGAAGAAGCACTGATACTGTTTTATTTTGAAAACTGATGAAGCAATGCTTGTGAATAAGCTATAGTCACAATTCAGACTGTTTTAGGTGCTCTTTTAATAGTGACAGTATTTTCTCCTGTCTTTTTTTTTTGCCTAGTATTAGTATTGTCTATTACTGAGTGGAAAGGTACTTGGTTTACCTTTGTTTTTAGAATCCTAAGCTTCCTTTTGCAATACTACTAGTTTTTACTTGGTTTTGTTGATTAAAAGACAAAGCCTATTTTATTTTTATATTTATTATTATGTGAACAAAAGCACAGAATTTTCCTCCAAACTATTCTGAACTCTAGACACCTTTGCCTTAGATTAAAAAACAAAACAAAACAAAACAAAAACCAAAAACCAAAATAACAAAAATGGCCAAAAACCAAAAACCAAAATAACAAAAACCAAAAACCAAAATAACAAAAATGATTGAACATACAGATATTTTAGATTCTTTTTTCTTCACAAAAGAATTCAGTTCATAAATTCAAAATATCTCAATTTCTCCAATATCTCTGCCAAATATCTATCTCTATTCTTTTAAAATACTATCATTCTAAGAATCTACATTAATATCTCTGGTTTTGGTAGAATCACACAATTTCAAAAAACATGACACTGTTAGCCTAAAAAAAAGTTGTCTCGAATGGTTACATTTTATGCATGATTTTCTACTCAGAGTGAGCATCAGTGAAAAATGCTGAGGAACATTCTGGGCACAAATATGAATCAGTATGAAAATCAATGTATATTTTCTGAACTGAAACAAGCCACTTTTTTGGTTTACTGTTTACACTACTCCTATGTAGGAATTTTATCAGTCATTAATGCAAAAATAATTTTTTTTTTTTTGCTGTAGAAAAAAACCAGTATTTAAAGGCTATTGCTATTTATATACTTTCATTAAAAAGGAAATGAATAAAAATGCTTTTAATAGAAATGCTAATAGGAAGAAAAAAAACCTTTCATTTTCCATGAAGGGAAAGTAATTTCTGCTTACACTAAGTATCTGTAATTGTACTATGTATCTGTATTAAACATTACACTTCACTTCAATAAGTGGGTTTTTTAAAAATTTCATTTTAAATTTAATAAATCCTTATTTGACTCTCTTAGTAATCAATATGGCTTTCACAGATAGTGTCAACTGTCATGAAAGCCTGTTACTTCTTTGCATCTCTTCAGGAAAAGCTTGCATGTATTGTGTGCAACATAATATTGGTTGGAATTAACATCACTAAGAACAGTGAAAAATTACTTTCTTACAAACTGAAAAGTTGACTGACAGTAGAAAAAAAATGGTCAAAGATATATGGGCAATACAATTTATTGCCCAATTCAAAGTTGAAGTAGTTTTGGAGACTTGCCATATACTTTAAATGGTTTCAGAAGAAGCTTTTATTAAAAGTTTAAGAATTTGTTTTTAATCCAAAGCCAAACCTGTTTTTAAATATCAAGCAAGAAATTAAAACTGTTCATGCTTTAATGACATGTACATAGGCTATATCTGAGTTTTAAGATAATTAAACTCTGAATATTGTTTTTATTCATGACAACATGCCAAATCCTCTTTATCAGACATCTACCCAGATTCCTTAGCATAGACAAATTATCTTCATGGACTTGAAAATATGGCAAAGAGCTGAGAAGACCTTGTTCTCTTAGAAATATCATCTGGATGCCAAATCAGATATCTTATATCTATGTTTAGGTAACTCAGTAGACTCTTATGTTTCATTTGTCCAAAGTAGTCATTTTGACAAACAAAATAAAATTTAAAAACCTCACAAAACCAGAAACAGAAAATTCTCACTTTCCATTTTAAGTTCTGAGAAGACAGTGTATTTACCAAAGTGCTAAGATCCAGTTATTAAAATTATTAGAAAGATGGCCCTACCTGATTTAAGGAGCAAATGAGACCATATGCCAAAGTCAATAGTATTGATTTTATTTAACAATAAATGTGAGGGAGAGTGAGAGTTAGAAACAAATAGAAAAAGAGGTGGTGGAGAGAAAGAGAGTGACAGAGACAGATTAAATAGAAAATATCACCATTCCATAGATGTTGATAGCAGCCTATTGATCCTCTTCTTCTGGTCTTCCAGGTGGTGAGGGTTCTTCAAAACACAGAGTTCTATGGATTAATACATTTGGCTCAGGTGGGGTACCTCCCCACCTGGGAGGAAAAGTTGGACACAACCTCTTGCAGCAGACTCTGGATCTATTACATCTTTTTGAATCACATGCAGTGCTCTGTGATGCCTCAGCAATGAGTGTGGGGACCGCTTTGGGGGTCTTTGATGGAGGATGACACCCCCTCAGCTGCCCTCATGTGAATGTCCCCCATGGTGTGGCCATCCTGGGGTGCGGGATTTGTAACTGAGCCAGTTTGTGTGAGGGAGGGTGGATGTTCACTCCTTTTGACCAGAGGGTATGCCACACATCCAAAACCTCTCCTCTTCCCCTCTTTGTTGTGGGGTAAATGTTGCAATTTTAGCTTCAGTAGGTAAGCCTCCCCCATCCCAAGCCCCTCCAGTGCTGATTTTCAGGACAGATGATGTGATTGGCTTTCTTTTTTGCCGCACTCTTCTCCCTCAGCCTTGTTTATTTGCCATAGTGGGCAAAAGTCCTTAAAAATGTTCGAGCCATGAACTTTAAATTTTCAGTCTCTCACACTAAAACACAATGACTCAACATAAAGGAAACCTGAAAACTTCTGAACTGCATTCATGCAGACAGTTTTCTGTACAGAAAACATATCTTGAAACATGTTCTAGGGCACTTGAAGAGAAAGACATGACTTCTGTCCAGTCAGCAAAAGCCTGAAATTTGGAAAATTAGGATTGGTCCTGATATGTTTAAATATGTCAGGGGAGCAGAGAAAAAAGCTGGTGAGGTTTGAGATATGAAGTAAAGCAGTCAAAGTGATAACTGTGGAGAGAGATCAGTACACCAGATCATAATAGTCGCTCTTTGAGATATTTGACATGGAGAGGAAGATATTTTGCTGTGAATGTAGGAAGGTTGGACAACTCTCATTAAAAAGAGGTTGGTTTTCTTTTAAGGAAGTAATATGTTTTTTAATTTAAAAAGTTTGGGGAAAAAACAAACAAAAAAACAACAACAAAAAAACCAAGACAGTCTGAGGAATGGGTAAATCCTGAGGTTAGCAATGTTCTTGACACAACTCCAGGGGAAGGTCAATGAGCTGGACATCAACCCATGTTGGAAAGCTACCAATTTTGAGAAAAAGTCAGGGCTTACTCTTCCTGAAGGTCATGGTTCAGGATGTTTAGCATAACCGTTGCCTGAAGTGGAAAAGAAAATTGTCTCAGTCATGTAGAAGAAACAACAGGCTTGGTTTTATTTCCTCCAGTCTGCCTTTATTGTATATTTGACTCATCGAAATTTACAATGTTCATCTCTTCATGCTTTCTGAAGAGCTAAAAATAATTTCTATTCTAGAGCTGTATGGATCCTTGTGTAGATGTGTAGAAAGTTACATAAAAGTTTTTTGGGGTTTTTTTTAAAAATCTGTATTTTTAAGAAAATATTTAATCCATGTTCAAGATTAGGGTAAAACTTGGGATAGAAACATCAGTAAAAGGCTTAAAAAAGTAGATCTAAAGGAGAGAAAATTTAACAAATTTTCCCAATTCAAGTAACATTCAACAGTTACAGCTCAACAAGGAACTGAAAGATTTATATTTATGATTCTGCAAGCAGAACTCACCTGTATTTCATCACTTCACCAATGAAGATAGTAGGGGGGACAGTGCAAAACATTTCCATGAAGTCTGAATAAACAACACTTATGACTCTCCCCTCACTTACCTAGGCTGTCATCTCATCATAAAAAGGTTATCAGGTTGGTCACACATGATTTCCCTTTCCTGAATCCATGCTGACTGCTACAAATCACCTTCTTGTCCTTCACGTGTCTGGAAATGGTTTACAGGATTACTTGTGCCATCACTTCCCCATAGCTGGGCTGGAGCTGTCTGTTCTGCAGTTCCCTAGTTGCTCCTCTTTGTGTTTCTTGTAGACAAATGTGCTATTTACCATCTTCCAGTTTTCAGGAATCAATCCTGACCTCCACACTCTTTCAAATATTAGCAAAAGTGTCCCCACAAAAAGATTAGTCAGTTTCTTCTGCACTCATTGGTGTACATTCTAAAGATCTGTAAACTTCCCAACAGTTTGGGTAAAAGTTCCATGACTTGATCTTCCTCCACCTTTAAATCTTCCTTAGTTTACTTCGAGGAGAAATAAGTCCTTCTGGCTCCAATTTTTCCTTGAGACTCAAGGACCTAGGACTGTGGGAAGCAGGTCTATCAATAAAAAGTGACTTGAAGACATTGAGCAATTCAGTTTTTTTTAGTGTCTTTGTCACAGGGTTGTCTGTCCAGTTCAGCAGCTGGCATTTTTCTCTGTTCTCCTTTTTCTGGATTTGTACCTATAGAATCTCCTCTTATTCTTCAAATCCTTCAACAGTCAAAACTCCAGGTAAGTTTTACAAACCACATCACTTAGCTCTTGGACACTTCCCAAAAATGAAAATATATGTACATATACATTATATATAGAGAGAGTGTCAAACTTTAAACTTTTCCAGTGGTAAATTTAAAAAAGCAACTAATTATATGAATGAATCTTTCTCTTTACAAATTGCCAATCTCTTACTCTGTGCATATATATATATATATATTACAAGTATATTGTAACCATGTTTCCATGTTTACAAGGCTCATTTTGTAGATAATTTTTGTCTGTTAGACACTGATGGCCACTGAATATATTAAGTATTTTCATAAAAGGTATTTACTCAGAAATCTAGGTTGGGGTTTAATCTGGTGATGATTCTAGATATTGGAGGGGTCTCTATTTAACCTTGAGTCTTTCTGCAGTCTACTTGGCAAATGAATTATTATTTTAGAATCTTACACACAGAAAATCACCTTAAATTGTCCAGTAAACTGAGCTAATTTAAGCCTCTACATATTTTTCATCCTTGAATTCAAGCTATAAGACCAAAAGAGTTTATTAAAATGAAATAGAAAATGCTGCCAACATTGCATGAAATTGTGGACGTGATTCTTACCTCATGAAGGAACTTCCTTGTGAAAGAAGCAGGCTTGGTCAGATCTATGTCCCTTTGTGCCTTTACAGAACAATCCTGAGGATTTTCTGATGGATTAAAGGGATTTCTAGATGACTGTGAGGTAATCCTATAAGACTAAATCACATGTAACATTGTCCTACAGGATTTGTGGAGGACTAAAATATTATACTGTGAGACCTGTAATGATTCCTTCAGAAACACAAGTCTGACTGAATAGCTATTATGATGAGTACAAGTTACAGGACACGCAGGAGAACACATAGGTAGTAATGCGCTAATGTTTATAACACCGTGTTTTATTATTTTATTACTCACTCAAGAGTAATTAATTCTGTATTAAAGGCCAGTGTTAGGCATTTAAACTGCCAGAAAAACATCTATTTTTTTGCTGTTACAAATAAAATAAGGCAATTTTTATAGATAGTACATGGAGCATAGGTTTATTTTCTAACTGCTAGTTGAGACATGCTTTCCATCTTCTATTTAAATATAAATTTATCAAGAATTGCAAAATTAAATTAATTAATTATAAGGAAATATATGTTTAGGTTTCATTAGACATATGTTAGGTTCAGTGTTAGGTAGTGATCAAAAAAATATTAAATTTTAAGGAAATTCTGAGTTACTTGAACATTAATTTAAATTGAGGTATCAGCAATAACCCAAATTAGTTTATACATATGTAACAAAAGCTCTATAATATAGTTCAAAACAGCTATAGTTAGGGCTCTTAATTCTTATAGACATAACAAGGGTGTTGGTTTGAATTAATAAATACACAACTTTTTAAATTTGTTGACAAATCTCTACAATCTCCTTCAATAGGGAATTCCATCTAGGATAAAATTTTCTCCTATGTTGAGAAACTTGCTTCTTCATCACCAAAAAAGACAATTAAAATCTTTCTATGTAATTTTATGCCTTTCTTTTTTATTTTCTTTTTTTTCATTTATATATTGTTTCTTCATCTTTGACTATGCTGCAGATTTGCATGAAATCAGGTGATTCTTCTGCAAAAATAAGTTGTTTGTGACCTGAGACTCTTTCAATGGGAACCCTCAACACTTTGTTTTGTTAAAATACTAGGGAACTTACATAGGTATCATTTTGGTAGTGGTATTGGAAGGGAATGCTTTATCTTGGTGTCTATATTGATTATGTTTGTCAGGAGTCTTTCAGGTCACGAGGGCCTGTTGTATGTATTACAGTGTTAGTACCTTTAAGACTTCACATTATTTATCAACTTCTTCCTCTGTGATAAATTTTTCTCCCTTTTTTTAAAATTTTCTTCGATTGTTATATACAGCAGGACCTGTTGTCCAGGTCTTCATAGTTATCTTAACCTAGGATTAAATGAGGAGGCTTAACAGAGCCATACTTTTGCATATGCACTTCAGTGTTTTTGCAGCTAATGGTCTCCTTGTAATACAGGTGCATCTATGCCTGCTCTCACAACTATTCAAAACTGATTTAGCTTCTGGTTATAGCCACTAATTTTTACCCTCACTTACAGATATTTCCCTTTGCAGTTGATTGTCCAGTTTCCTCAATATTTTCCAGGATTTTATTTTTGTATAACTTCTTACATCACAGTTTATTATCCAGTTTTCTCTTGCCTGACATATTTTTCATAGGAATTTGTCTGATGTTCTCTGCTTTTTCTTTCAAGGAGTTGAAATCTCACTTTGTTTTTCTGGTCACACAAATTTATCATTTCTCAAATATTCCAAGGGCACTGTACCTTTCTTTATGATATTACTAACTTCTATATGAGATCCACTGTTCCAATGCTTCATGTATCAGCTGTTGCTGGGTTTTTCACCTTCAGTTATGAGAGAACTTGTTTGGATTTTTTCTTTTTTGTTTGCTTGGTTATTTTGTTGGAAGCTTTGGGTGTTTTTTTCCTTGTCAAGGGTGAGATATAAAGAAATAGTAGTTTTCTGGGTATAAGTGGATGAAATATGCAGCAAATTTACAATAACATTGTATAGTAACAAGTTTTCAAGCCTCATTGACCATGATTCTCCTACTTGTGCCTTGTATAAAAATTTAAATGTAAGCAAAATGAAGAATGAACAAAGGTAAACTCTTCACTAAATTAGCAAACGTGTTTGTTATACATTAAGACCTGAAACTTCAAAGAACTTAAAAGAATTATACTTGACAAAGTTTTAGAAATTGTGCTAGGTTGTTTGACCTCCTACTATGAAATGTATGAGTTTCCTCCAATGTCTTTCACAATAACACTAGATAAATTACACTATTTGTTTTCTTTGCAAACTCCAAGTAGAAGGCTCAAAAATACCGCAATTGGGCAGATCTTTGCTTTAATAAAGAGAGAGAGAGACTAAGACACACATTTTTAAAAGACTGGATATTAATTGATATGAAAGTAATGTCAAAAGAATAGTAGAGGAAAATACTTAGATATCTTTATTGCTGCATGTAATGTATTTATATGCTGCATAGAGAATGATTGAGGCATTTTGAAGATTATCCACACCAAAAGACACAATTCCAATTTTACAAATCTTTCTTCTGTATTCCCAAAACATTCAGAGGCAATGAATGCAAAAGAATTGCACAATGCCATCAGATTGGTAACTTTAAGAAATATGATTGTCAGCATTTTAGGCCCCTTACTTCTCCAGAAGTGTTTCTGAATTTTGGAGAAATCACTGTCCTTTTGAAGCCCGTCAAAGGCTGTTGCTGTCTAGAAAAAGCAGTATTATTCCCATTTTTTAGAGCTGTCCTGGTAATTTAGCCAATATAGGCATAAAATTGGTAATTGTTAGGAAATCTCTTTTTTACCCTGTGTTTTCAGGTTCTTTCAAGTTTTCTTGCTGGAATGGACTAAAGAAAAGTATTTTTTCCATGTTATATTGTCTAATTGTGAATATAAAATTTTGAACATATCTCACATTTTCTAACCTAATAAAGCTCTGTTTCAGCATAGAGAGTTTATACTGGAGAAGGAGGAGGGCTCCTCATTCTTGTCCTCTGCACTTAAATAACACACCTATTCTGAGATGTTTAAGAATTAGACATCTAACTTTTCCAGGCTTGTCACCTTTTGTCATAGTCAATAGAAAGTCAGGCACAACATGAGAACAATTCATCTCACCCCAAAACAGGCACCAAAGACATATCAGTTGGAAGTGCTTGGCAGTATTACTTCCTCTACCATAACTATAAACTTGGCTTACTATTGCAGACATCCAACTTCCAAATACCTGCAGTTAGCTAAGATATATTCCACTCAGAATACTATATTACCTGGAAAACCTATAAGTTTTCACTGCTGGAAGATATAATTTATCTGCACAGAACATCTGGTTCTTTCTTTGGTAAGTGAGTCTCAGTAACCAAAGGCACAATGGTAAATCTCTGCATGGTGTGAAGATGTTCTAAAACAAATAATTCACTAATAAACTTGGACTATTATATTCACAATAGGAGTCTCAAGGAGTTTTAACATCAAAATCAAAACATGGAAGGAATAAATGAACCAGAGAGGTTGTGAGTTATTTGCATGTCCACTGTGTATCTTGATAACACCTGTATTCTATGACACTCAGAGTTCATATCTATTCATTTCCATATATATTTATTACCTGCAAGCTGTCAGGGTCTACAGTACTAATCCAGTTAGTGGATTTTTGTTCATAACCCACTCAATGATTTGACATCTTCTTGAGGTTTTTTCCCCCTTTTTATCTTGAAGATTTTACTCATTAGATTATATGTCTGTCTTTTATAACATGATCCTCCTCTGGCCTCCTGCTTCAGAGCCTCAGTAACTCTAGTGTTTTCTGTTTCATTAGTCTGTCTTTTCCCCTGCTTTATTAGATTGGATACATAAATACAGATATACTTCTGCCAAGGTCCTTCTAGACACATTCTGCCTTCCATTCTGCCTACACTTTGCCCAAGACCAATTGCTTATTATGTAAGTCAGTTCTGTGTTTATGGGTACAAGCGATATATGGAGGTACTTCAGGAAGTCCAGCAAAGGGTCATGATATCGATTAAGGGACTGAAGTGCCTATCATGTGAGAAAAGGTTGAGAGAGCTGGGATTGTTCAGGCTGGAGAAGAAAAGGCTCACAGAATTCCATGTGAACACAATAATGGTTTTGGTTTTTTTCCGTGAAAATGGTCAAACACTGGAGCAGATTGCCAAAGTAGTTGCCTATGCTTTTGGGGATATTTAAACCTTGAATGGGTATGGTCCTGGGCAACCTGCTCCAGTTGCCCTTGCTCTGAGCTTAGGCACTGGACTAGATGATCTCCACAGATGCCTTCCAACCTCAGCTGTTCTGTGGTTTTCCAATTAGATTAGAAATATAATTAGAGACATCTGTCCAGGTTCTTCTTGTAAAATTCACTCTTTTACTGTTAGGCATGCAAACACCTTATCTAAGTTCTATGCCTTCCTATTGAAGCCCAGAAAGTCCAGCAGAAGTCCAATAGCTAGCTCCACACTAAAAAGGGTGTTGGTTGTCGTTTTTATATGCCTGTTCACTCGTGCATACAAATCTAGGCCTGAATGCAGGCCCTTTGTTTTGAAGAACAGACTCCTGAAGTTCTGGCATACAGACTGTCAATTAACCTCACTGGAATGGAGAACATTTAAGCTTTGTCTTTATACTCACTGCAGACACTTTCCCCCTTCATACACCATGTGCTCAACATTCTTGTTCCTGGATTCTGTAAGTTATGTTTACTGATCTTACTTTTGTTCTCATCATGGAAAGTTTTTAGAAGGTGATCAATTGTAAAAGTAAGCCCAGGGCAAAAGAGTGGATCACTGAGATCACACCAGCAGGTTCTCTGAACAGTATTAGTCATGTAGGATGAAACAATCCTCTGAGCAAACATCTGCAGATTCAAGTACCTTTGCACCCAGAAATAGATTGCTCCATAGGATACGTCTATCAGAGTCTTACATCCTTCTTCACAGCATGTTTTTTACACATTATGAGCAGCTGCAAAGAAATGGTACAAAGAGACTCTCAGTTTGTCCTGCTGCAGCAAAAGTTTCAGGCAAGTACAAAGACAAAAATTCTCTGTTGGTGCTGTACAGAAGATGATAAAGAAACTTTCATCTATGATGCTACCTTTTATGATTAATAGAATTATTGCTGTGACAGACATAATTGTCAGTCTGTCTTAAAGGAGATTTCTTCTTATTGTCTTCATCACGAGTCAACAATTACTAGTAAATTTTTATCCAGATTTTTTCAAGCACATGAAGTCCTGATTTTGCTAAAGCTTCCTTCACACATCTCTTATACAAGTGAAAAATTTTACTTGTTGTCTTGTTGTACAGAACTTAAAGTTGTGAAATTTGAGACTATTTTAGAAATATGAAGCAAGTCTGAAGAATTGCAATGAGCCATTTCTTCTCCTTTGAGTAGAAACATCAATTACTTAGGAAGCAGCAGTACATTTTGAATGTATGGGAATATAATTTCTAGCTGGAGACTCCTAAGATCTCCTTCTTCCTCTATCTACCAGCTATACATCGACTCAAGGGAAACTGGTACAGTTGGCTTATCAAATGAAATCGAATCACAGGAGAAGTGATTTTATTAAATTTGTTACTTTCAGACTGATGGGCTGCAGCTAGACAAATTACTGCTTCACAGATAGAATCCTTTAAAAAATAAAAATGATGAACTTCTATTGCTTAGTCACCAGTAATTGAGTGGCAGTGGTTGCATTAATAAAATAGGAACATTTCCCATCAGTATTCACATAAAGAATTAACTATTAAAAAGCATGTTATTAAGACTTTAGATAGACTGACATACTAATTTAGGGAAAAAAAAAACAAAACAAACAGTAATAACTGTGCTGAATGTAACTATCTAACCCAAAAAAACAAAACTGCCAGTGTTTGTGATAAGTATAGAGGGATATATACTGTAAATAAAAATGTTATTAATTCTGTTATTTGCAGCAGTAATGTTGGATAACAAAATGAATAATAAATATTTTAAAAATATAAGAAGGGAAAATAAATATTTGAGTTCCTTCATACCAACTTGTTGTTCCACACTTGTGGAAGTGAGAATGGACCAGTTCTCAGAATTTCAATAATAGATGTCTATATCATTTCTCTTTTTAATAAAATACTGGAATAATATGTTCAGGGGTTTTAATAATCTCCAAATAAATAATGTATTTTTTTTCTTTGTATATTGCATGTATTGTGAGCAAACTGAATGCAGTCTCCCTTTTAATACATGTATATGTGCAAATGTATAAATAAATAACTCCAACAGAGATTCTTAACAAAAAAGGATGATTATTTTCCGCATGTATTAAAATTAAAAGTGGTCCCTGTTTAAAATTTCTGTAGTAAATAATTAAAGGTAGTAAATATGCTCAATTATTAATGCTTACAAGGTACAAAAAAATATCCAGGGCTTGTATAAAAATAAATTAATTACAAGAGGACAGCTTACAACGACAGGTGTACTTTTGGTGTTTTTCATAAGAAACTTGTAAATTTAGCACTTAAGAATTATTTCATGAGTTTCTATAATTGTTCATAACTTATCTGAAATAAGTCTGCCCAATAATGCAATTGTTTTAATGGGATTGCATAAAAAATTATTGAAAATATTGAAAAACATTTCAACACAATGTAAAATTCCACAGTTTTCCAGCTGATCATTCCCCCCAGAATTTTGGAATACCTGAAGCAAGTCAGGAAGAAAAGAAGCAGGTACCTTTTTCTATTTTCAGTTACCATTTTTCCTTGTCTGATTTTCCCGTAAATAATGCTGCATAGATGGGTAAAAAAATTACAGCTAAAACAAGGGAATAATACAGACTTTGTAATATTTCCAGCTTTATCAAGAGCATTTTTTTAAAGATTCTCATTAATCTGAGTGACTTTTCATATCTGCAGAACTACTTCATCATTCTCCAAATTTGTCAATAAACAATCAGTTTTAGATCAGAAGTCATTATTAATTATTAATACTTGGAATCCTACTTCAAGCTTGGACCTCTCTTAGGGGCAGAGGACAGGGCTGGTGGCTGCTGCTATTATCAAGCACTGAAACAATTTTTCCTTTTTTCCTGTTTATTTGATTGGGTTTTGCTTTTTTTTTTTCTGTTTACTTAAGAAAGTCCAACAAAGGACCACAAAGTTGGTTAAGGGACTGCAGATGGCTGGTTGGTAGAGTCGTTTTGACGAAGTACAGTCCACTTCAAGAAAGTCAGGATCCAAGTCTGATATTTTAACTAAGTTTTATTTGAAGGAATTTTGCTATATAAGTCTGTCTTTATTATTCTTTAGTGCCTGCTGATATTTGTCAGAACATCTGTAGACTTGACTCTTGTTATATTCATATTCAGCAATTATTCTGGCATAGTGATTTTAAGATTTTTAAGAAAGCTTGATCCCAATAAATCAAAAAATCCATAAGTATGATTAGTAAATTTTCTGTACTATTGCCTAGCTCATTAATGTCTGTGGAGATTAAAGTGAAGAAAATATTTTTTCAAGCTTTCCTTCACAGAAGAACTCAGCCAACATTCATATTCCATGCACCCTTTACCCTTTAAAATAGTACTTACCATGTTCTTTTTCATGTACTTTGCAATGCATATTTTCAACTTTGTCATCACAGAAATTCAATCATTACTGTTTGTTGCTTGCAACTGGCCTGTTAGCTCTCCCATAGTTAGTTCCATGCAATGGCTTCATCACTGTAACTCTTGAGGTATTTAAGTTAGAATGTTTTTTGTGCCTACTCTATATCTCCAATTAGGAACTGTTTTAAAAGTATAAGTATAGCCAGAGACAAAGATATCATCATATGGTTTGATTAATGTAAAATAAATAAAGAATTAACATTTAAAAATGAAGGAATATGGTTGTTATGTTTTTCTCGTAGGAGTAAAATTATTCATGCATCATATTCCTGTTTTTACAAGTCTGAAATGCACTCCTAATTCATTATATTTCAAAGACTATTTAGGCATTCTATAGAGTTTAAAAAGAAGCATATAGCAAGCTCTACAGTAGGTGTGATTCATTATCTTGATGTTTTCTAGTTCCTTGTTTTAAAAGAGCCGGCACTGTCATTCTTCATTAGTCTGAATGTGTTTTTTTTTGCACAGAAATCTATACCCTCCTGAGGATTTTATCAAAATGCAGATAGAGATCCACATCTGGCCTCAGATTCACATAAGAAACTTTTTAATACACAGGCTACTGACAACAGGGAGCAAGATCAGACTTGGAACCAGGGCCCCTAAACCAAATATCTGACCATCTTCCTAAACAACTGCAAATGAAAGATGGGGTATAAGAATATGACAAAACAGACTGAAACCAAAAGCACATGGTTGAGTTCCAGTGATGTAATGGTTTAACTCTATCCAGCAATTAAATACCACACAGTCACTTGCTCACTCTAGTCACAGTGGGATGGGGAAGAGAATTTGGAGAGTAGATGGGACAAAACTCATAGATTGTGAGACAGACAGTTTAGTAGGTAAAGCAAAACCCACACATGCAAGCAACACAAAAAAGACTTCAATCACCACTTTCTATGGGCAGGCAGGTTTTCAGGTATCTCCAAGAAAGTGCTCCATTACATGTAGTAGTGATTTAGAAAGTGAAATGCCATCACTCAAAATTTTCCCGTCTTCTTCATTCAGCTTTTATTGCAAAGCATAACACCATAGGGTATGGGATACCATTTTGGGCAGCTGGGGTCAGCAGTCCCAGCTGTGTTCCCTCGCCACATCTTGTGTATCCCCAGCCACTGCACTATTGAAGTGTTAAGAGAAGTGGAAAAGGCTTTAACTCTGCATGACCAGTACTTAGCAGCATTGTTCTCACCCTAAGTCTCAAACAAAGCATTATACAAGCTACTGTAAAAAAAATTAACTTTATCCCAGTCAAAACCAGGACAAATTCCCATCCTGAGACTATACTGTATGCATCATGCTCTGATACCACACTGTCCAAAACAATTTCAACACAGATATCATTCCCTTAGTCTATGTATTGCCTGTGTAAAATATCCATAAAATGCCCATAAAATTTCCACAAGTATCTAAAAAAAATCCACTGATTTCATTTGGTCCATGACTTTTGGCTCCATCTGTTACAATGAATGCAGTATAGGAGAGATGGTGTTTTGTGTGAAGTTACGGGGCACCAAAGCCAGCTCAGGCAGTGTCTCTGCTGTGTAAGAGGTTTTCTCCACTGGTTTTTGTGGTTCCTAATATAGCAATTCCTGGAACATGCAACTCAGGTCATGGTTTACAACAACTTAAAGCTATATCCATCATAATCTCCATGCAGGTCAGTTTGGATTAGGTTTAGTATCGTAGTGAACTCCTCTTATGCCTGATCTTAACACTATCACCAAGACTGACATTTCACAACCTGTCAGAAAATTTCATTATATTATAGCTACTATTGAGACATATTTTAACAAAAAAGAAATTGTTTTAAGTGTCTCATTGTTTAGAACTACAGAGTAAGGTCCCTAAAGGATGCATAAAGGCATAAAATCATTCAACCAATTTATGAGGAAATCATAGAGAAAAACAACAGGGTAGCTGCAAGCAACTAACTGACTAAATAAATGAACAAATAGAAGATAAATATTGTAATTCTAATTTACCAGCTCTAGGAAAATTTTAGCAGATGAGCTAGTATTCTTCCATCCTGTGTAACGTTCTTAAAAATATAGTATTGTGATGATTTCTCACACTCAAATGAGTTTTCATAGATTGAAATTAATATTTATTCTTGTTGAACCGGTACTAAATTTTCAAATGCTTTATATAGAAGAATAAAAATCCTAGATGATAGCTTATTTATAGTTAAAGACAAAAACTATTAGTACCTCTGAAATTAAAGTCATGGGTTTGGTGAGCCCTTGTGGGAAAATTTAGCATAAAGATTACCACATCCCTACAAAAATTAATGAGAATTTTTCCAGAGGCTATACTATATTATAGTAGGATGCTATTCCATAAGCAGCATTTGTTTATATATACTTATATAAGAAATATAGTGCCACCATAAGGCAGCATTATTATTTTATCAGCATGACTCCTGTGATCCACAGGAAATTTTTATGTCCTGTTAAACAGAGTGTGAATATGTCAAAGTGAAAACATAAAAGACCTTGGTTTAAGGAAATTTTAACATTACCAAAACAAGTCTTTCCAGTAAATAACTGAAGTTACAGTTCAGAATACAACTAGAAGACTGTCATCTAGTTCATATTGATCATGAACCTAAAGGTAAACTTTTAATCCAGACTATTCTATTAGGATCTTAAAGTCTTTAGTAGCAGAACCAGGAAACCTGTTACATTAAAATTGCTTTTTTTTTTCCTTTTTCTAAGACAGAGTCGCGATTTTGGAAATAATGGCAAAAATCCATTTCTTCAGCATAACTGAAAGACATATCCATATGGGTGCACACACATATACAAAATCATATGTATATACACACAGATATATATGCATTAGGATGATAAAAAGAGTTTGTCTTTAAAAAAAAGTTGAAATTCTAGAGAACTGATCATTTTTAGTTATATTGAAAGCAATGGTTTCCTTCCTCTAATAAACATAAATATAGAATTCCTGCTTTTGCAGCCTTTAGGGCTAAATTGTACAGTTTATGAGTTAGTAGCTTTACTAAACCAATGGGATAAGATAATAGTGAAGTGTGGTTTGCTATGCTTATGTGTAACAAGGCAAGGTTACACCTATACTGTCCTAAAGTTTTTCACTGTATAAAATATTGTTAGTGTATTTTTAGCTTACAATGCCTGTCTCTTTGCAAAGTATTCTACATGTTAATGATAAGTATAAAGCCAGAGCATTATGAAATGTGAATGCTTGAATCACACTGATAAACATTTTAAAGCCATTATGGCATAGCACTGAATGCCAGGATGGGACCTATTTTCAAACAGAACAAACAGCTAAGGGAAAACCAACAATATAAACTGTACTTTTATACCAGTAAATCCATCTGCTGTTCATTCATCACAGACTTAATAACTAATTAAATATATAATTCAATCATTCCTGCCATGATGATCATTCTCATGATAACTATGCACAGGGCTGATACACGTTGCACAGCACCCATGCTGGCAGGTTCTGTTTACAAGAACTCTTTTCTTTGAAAAAAAACAAACCTCTTTTCTTTGAAAATTATAATTTTATTTTACCTTTTGCAGTGAAGTAACTATTCTCTCACACTAAAACCACAGTATAAGAGATTTGTATGCTCCAAGATTAGCAGTAATTATGCCAGGATTTTCTTCTAGAATTGAAAGGTTTGCTTGTAAAGAAGGAAGTTCACAAATAGCCCTTTTGGAAGGATCTTTAATGAAGGATGAAAGTGATGTACTCATCCTACCAGGAGATAATATATGGATGGGGGGAAAGAGTCAATTTGAAAACACTGTTTCCCTGATCAATATTTGTTCACAGTGAAATGTAGTAAATTCAGCTAGGGCCATCAGTAGAAATCATTTTTCAGTAGCAGCAATTAGAAATTCACGTTCTGGACCAGTGCTTGCAAGTGCTGTCAATAAGCTTTGATACCATAAACTGAAAGTTTTCATCATTCTACATTTCTGTCAAATCCTGCATTCCTTATGAATTCCATAGCTAACTCCATTTGACAAAGACCTAATTCACAGTTTTCTTTTTTACCCTTAGGCATTTTTTCCCACTGTTAATGCAAAAAAAGGACCTAAATAAACTGCCACATTTGTTACTGTAGATTCCTCACACTTCTGCACACATGAACACTGGCAAATGCACAGTGAAACAAACAGTTCAGAAAAGAAATACAACTCTTTTGTCTTTGTAAAGATAAAAAACCTCACAGAATCAGCTTATTTTTCAAAGTTTCATTGACTTTGCTTTCTATTAATAATGATTTCAAAAATAAATACATAAACACTTTCTCCTTCTCCTGTGAACAAAGCATAAACACAGAATGGGACTGACTTAGTTACACTGCAAAGTCCTTACTCTTCAGACGAGCCATTCATGTATTTAATGTGAAGGCAGTGTTTCAGTTGGCTTCATAGAAGAGAGGCTGAATAAAGGTCACTCCGCGTGCTTAGACTCCATAGCTGTAATGATTTTACAAAATGTAACCAACAAAAGGGGCACTCCCTTTACCTTTCCCTTCATCTGCTGCCAACTGTGCACCTAGTGCCAAAAGATGTTTCAACTCATTAAAGATGCAAAAATGTATAAAATAAATTT
Organism: Agelaius tricolor; assembly: GCF_023055355.1. Classification (NCBI taxonomy): domain Eukaryota; kingdom Metazoa; phylum Chordata; class Aves; order Passeriformes; family Icteridae; genus Agelaius; species Agelaius tricolor. The sequence continues at coordinate 48,580,977 of NW_027269267.1, read as the reverse complement.
CCTCCGTTAATTTTTCTAACAATTTTCAAGGTCAAAACTACTTCAAAATATTTATCCAAAATTTTCAAAAAAAGAAAAAAAGGTCTCCCTTTTCAATTTTCATTTAAAGCACTATAAGATTTTTCACTATGACAGTGGTGAGATAATGGAACAGTTTGCCCAGAGAAATTGTTCATGTCTCATCCCTAGAAGTGTTCATGACCAGGATGGATGGAGCTTTGAGCAACCCATTCTGCTGGGAGAGGTCCCTTCTCATGGCAGATGGTTTGGAACTAGATGATCTTCCTGATCCCTTCCAACCCAAACCATGTTACAATTCCATGATTCTGTAAATAAAATTTTGAAAAGAGGATGCAGACATGAAATTATATTTTCTACCAAAAAATGTTGAAGGGCTCTAAAAGGTTGAAGTGGATATGGACAGTTTTCACATTCCTACTAGGATCTAATAATGTTAAATTTCTCATTGAGGAGAAGGTGTTATATTTCTCCTAGGCTATTTGGAATACAATTTCTAAAGCTTTCTTTTTCCTTCTGAACCTTAATGCCAGAATAATTACTGTATGAATTGAACTTGCTTTTATAATTAACAGAATGGAAAGGCATAAAGGAATAAATAGTACTATTAAAATATGTTACTGTAGATTCCTCACACTTCTGCACACTTAAACTGAAACTTAATGTTTCAGACAAAGCTCCACAACTGTATTTCAAGTATCTGTCCCATACAATGTCATTACCCCCTCAACATGACCCAATCTCTAAAGTTCCTTTAAAGTAGAAGCTGGGAATTTTCAGAGGTATTGACAAAAATAATGAATATTATTTGTGTAGAGCTAATTTTCTTTCTATTAACTGGTACAGTGAGTTTTGGATTTTGTAAGAGAAGTGTGTTGATAGCAAACTGATGTTTTAGTTGTTAAGAAGTGTTTATATTAAGTCGAGGACTTCTTAGCTTGTCATGCCCTGCCAGTGAGAAGGCTGGAGTGGCAGGGACACAGCCAGGACAGCTGACCTTCCAAGTGGCCAAAGCGATATTCCATACAGTATGGCATCATGTTCAGCATATAAAGCTGGGGGGAAAGCTGACAGGTCAGAAGATAGACTGCAACACATTTGTAAACTTTTCAGACAATGTTTAATTTCTAATAAACGGCTTAGAAAGGCCCTTTTAAAGTAAAGTTTTATAAAATTAAATCCTTTTTTTTCTTAGTGAGTGTAGCAACCGCCTCCCCTCCCATCCCACCTCTCTCATGAAGGTAGAGTAAAAATTCTATCAGAATTTTCTCTTCCTTTGTGAAATTCAGACTGTACTGAAATGTACAATGTGAGAGCAATATGTTTACTTCTTCCAATAGTAAAGTGATATTTGAAAAACTGTTTTTAATAGATTTTTTTATGTCTGTACATAATACATATGTATGGCACAGGGAGAGACAGGGGGGAAAAAGAAATCACCTTGGATACAAAGTAACCTTCAAAACATAATTCTTTACAGGCACATAAGGACAGAGATGTTTTTAAATGACAATGTGAGCTCAGAGGCACCTAACCTGCATATATCTAGTGAATAAATCAATCTGTCTTTTTTTATTAAATTAATATCTGTGCTGATTATCTCCTGCTAGGAATTATTTTTGCCTTCCTTTGACCAAGTTCTATTTAGAGAGGTCACAGCAGCAAATAATTCATTTTAATTGGTAAAAGAATTTTATCCAACAACTTGTCTCTTCTCTTGCCAACTGAACTATTTACTCAACAGACAAGACAGACTTTCATGTATGTGTGCGTGCACCGTTACGTTTCAAATGCTTACAAAATAAACATCTATCAACAAGTATTAAAACCATATCTTCCTCTCCAAAGGGTCTGTTTCTATTCCCTTTCAAATTTTCATTGGAAAATGTAAGCTTTGTAAACAAAACACAAGCTGCTTAATAAATGGAAATTGTCATTGTAAACAACTGAATGTCTTCTTAATAGAATATACAGGTGAACATAATATGTGACTTTATTTTAGATAATTGTGGTAAGGAACATAATCTATGCATAATGGAAAACTATCCCCAGTCATGCTGCTTAGGTGAGAAACCATGTTAAAGGCAAACTCCAGTCAAGTTTTTAAGGGTCACACAAAAGATTTTTTTTTCCAGAAGTTTGAGATGATCCCGTGCATATTTTTCAAAGCACACAGAAGAACACAGTGCAAATCTCAGGACTAAGAACAGATGGAAAAGGCAAACTAACTTTGTAACTAGCAAAGTTCTTTAAAAGTCTTTAAGCCATGTGCTGCACAATGCTAAATCAATCCATGAAGGAATGCAGAACTGCTGAGGAAGAAATTCTGCAGAGACTTTCAGGTTGCAATGAATTAGAGAATTCCTTGTTGCCCTCCAACTTCACACCATTGCTGCTACCCTCCAACTTCACACCACTGCTTTATTATCAAAGGAAGGAAAAATTTCATTTGTTTCCATATTTACTCTTTTGTATCACATTTATCTGCATCTGAAAGTTTGAACAGACTTAGAAACAGACTTTGATAACAAAACACAAGGCATTTGTATCAAAGTGTAACAGCTCATTATCTGTGCCTTCATGAGGTATCTTGCTGCTGGCCCAGATGGAGCTGATGGCTAAATATAAACAACCTCAGAGAATTAATTAATAAAGTACAAAACAAGCCTTTTAAAAGGGCACGTCGTGTACAGTAGATCCAGCTTTCTTTATAATTTAAAATGCTGTCTGTTTGAGTATGTGTAATGCAATACAATGTCAACTGACACAGATCTGACCACAGCTTCTCAAGCTTCAGTTAATTATACACATGAATTTTTTTTTTTTTAACAACGATTAAAAAGAAGAGCAGATAGTGCTCAATAACATGAAATTTTTAATTTGATCTTTCTTCACTCCATCAGGGAAAATTGTATTTTCTCCAGTTTCATCTAGACAGATTATTTTCTTCCCAGTAATGTTTGCCTCTGGGCTCTGGCCAGTCTAGCACTGACTGATACAAGTAGTGAGGATGGAGCAGAACAAGATCATACAGAGATGGGGCTCATAATTATCTGTCACACAGATTATCAGGAAAAATTACTGACTAGGCTCGACTGATGAAGACACTGCATCTTTTGCTGTAACTCTTAACTATGACCATGAACATTTGCTACTTTAAAAAAAAAGATCTGCAACTTTGGAAAAAACACTTGTGTACAACTTGAATATTTATAGTTGTTTGATTATATTCTAGGACAAGAACTACAACAAAAAATAACAAAACTCACCTACTCTATTTTTGATATAGAAAGAACCACTCACCTTCATATAAAAAGAGAATTCAATTTTTCAAAATAAATTATTTTGCTGCCCTTCTTCACTTATTTACAAACTGCCATAGACTTACAAAGGATTCTATTCTATCTTTTCTGTAGCATAAGCTTTCATAAATTTAAGAAGGGCATAGATTTTATTTTACATGCAAAATGCCTAGAACTACTTTGTCACCTTGACCAGATCAGAAACTTGGATAATTTTAATCACACTGTTCTGGTTTTTTGAACTACACAGACTTTGATTACATATATATGTTGAGAGAGACTTTCAGAAAAAATTTTGAAACACAATTAAAACTTTTCAATAAATGCATTTTTAGTTCAGTGCCATAACAAAATCAATGCACTTTAAGAACATCCTGCTACTCTCTGGAAACAAGTAATCCAGCAGGGAAAATGTTTTCAAATGTGCATCTGAAAATATAGGATTACATTCTCATTTTCCCTTGTATAGAGATTATTATCTTTTACAAAAACAAGCACAAGATGCTTGTTTTTTATTATAATCAGATTTTTGTGTTACGTAATATAACTTTGTGCATGTATATGATTTAAACAAGTAAATAGGAGAAATATTTGTATTTATATAGATTCATTATGTTTGATGCGATCAGTACACCATTTTAACCACATACAAAAGAAAGCATGTACTTTAATCCTGTTTATGTCTTATATCAGAGATACAGAGTAATAGCAGAGTGGCTCCTAGCAAGGTTTGTTGTATGTTTCTGACATGAGACAACACATATCAGTGTTAATCCCAGACAGAGGTGGATGCCATTCTCCACTATGGTCAGAGATCAACCTCTATCTAAAAAGCATAAAAAAACCCCCACCTTTATTTTAATCTGGCATACATGGTAAATGACAGATATATTGGAAATTTTATCCTGCTATATGGATTCATCCTGCTAAAGTAATAACTCTGTGGCAAATATTAACATAGCCAGATCTGTATGCCCAGGTTTGAGAAGCCCAGGTGTCCATTCCTGGCTATATTTAATATTCACTAGTGTCAGAGGCAAACACTGGTGTAGTCAGAGTGCCATCCTCATTTCTGATACAGCCAGAGCTCCAGCCCCTTCTCTAAGAGAGCCAGAGCTCCATTAGCAACCATTTAACACACCCAAAACTGTCCCCATCTTTGACATTACCAGCCCTTCACCAACACCTCTTACATTTCTGGCTTCTGTGACAATGTCTGTAAGAGACAGAGCTCTGGCCTCTTCTCCAATGCTTGATCCCATTGTTCTTCATAAAAAAGCTCTGTTCATATCAGTGAGAAAGCCAGGATTTCATTTTCTTTGAAACTGCCAGCATTCTGTCCACACAAATTATATGGTCAAAGTTTTATTCTCAGTCTTGGTATCAGCAAACTTATGTGGCAACAGATGGTATAAACAGGTGAATGTGCAGGAATACATCCTTGATCCTAAAACATCTAAGGTCTGTCCTCATGTTCTGTTCTATACCCAGAGAGCTGTCCACTCCAATGGCATGCTTGCAATGCCAATTCCACCTGTGAAGAGCAAGGCCTCATCATGTCAGAATCTCTTACCTTTGAGGGATCCATTATGTTTCTTCAACATTCATCTTTCCACCACAAGTGATAATCACAGAAACAAATTATTCAGAATTAATGTTCCACACTGAAAAAAAAAAAAAATCCAGGTATTCATAATGTGGTTAAAAAAACTTTTGGGCTCAAAAGTTGTCATCAAGTTTGGCTCTTGATGAGTTACACCCGAAATACTTGTACTTTATATAAAAATATTTTGTCTTCATACTTTTTGATACACGATATACAAATTGAAGAATTTTGATATCATACATAAAAAGTATCTTTTAAATATCATATTTTCAAGACCATTGAAAATTTGAGAATTGAGTGGGTTTTTTTTCTTTTAGACACTCTTTAGGATGACAAAGATGCACTTGGATTCACTGTCAAATATCAGTTGAAATGAAATGCCAAAATTTTACCTTTTGCCTAAAATGAAAATTGTGACTTTTGCAACATAGCATGACTTCTTTTGCTGAGGTTTTAATCAAGAAAATAAACATGAGAAGGCTGTGATGAGACATTTTTTCCTCATCTGTGACAGAGAAAGGCCCTTAAAAAATTCCCAGGTGGTAAAAGAGTACAAGAGAGTTTATCTGCAAATGCAAAATGTGACTTCTGGAAAAGTTTGTTTGGACATGGGATTCTGCTACACTCCACAGCTCTTGGCTGGAGTTCATTTTGGTATACTGGATCCTCCATGGCTGATTGCACTCGATCCAGGTAATCAGCCAGGTGAAGTCCCATGACAGTATGGACTGAGCAGCTGAGTTGCTGAAAACATGGAATATTATATGTACTCATGGTAGAGGAGCATGACCCTAGTCTCTCATTATATCACTTCATTGTTTGATAGTCAGTGAGAGTTAATTGGTTTTCATTAGTATGGAGATGCATATTTTACCTCAATTCTATGAGTTGCTTACCTGATTTGGGCAATTATTTAACATGAATATATGATCAGCAGATCCTTTAATGCTTTTGCTGAAATATTCTGAAGATTCTGTTGGAACATGAGTCTAGAATCTTGTCTTTCAATTTGCAGATGCTGGAAACTGAACACTGAAAATTCAAACACATCTTTTGAGCTCGTAATTTTTCATTGTTAATATGCAGACTTTGGGTGTTATGCATGTGGGAATAATGAATGAGATCTAGATTAGCACATCATTCATACTTTTTTTATCCCATATACTTTCCTTTCCTAAAACTGCTTCACAGGAGAATATATGTTACTTAATATTTAACCATAGCACCTTATTTTACTGCATCAATATAGTGGATAAACAGAAAGACTAATTGCTTAACTTATACAAGTTAAAAATGAAAGAAAGTGAAGAAAACTTACTCAGGAAAAGAGGCAAGTACTATAAAGAAGCAGAATACAGAAGGGGTGATGCAAATCTAGACCAAATTAGAGAGGAAGAAGCGAAAGGTAAGAGCAGAACTAGAAAAAATACAAATGATAGAATGCCTAGGTAAGCTACCACTGACATAGAAGGTGAAAGGAATAGAACAGGCTGATGAGGGAAAAATTCCTGCCAGTTGTCTGCCAAGAGTTCTAGTTTAATCTTAAATACTCAGTAAATAGATATAAAGCTTTCTTGCAGAACTCTTTAGGTAGCAGAATGTGTATTGAGACCCAGAAACTAGCAAGTATTTCTAGGTTTAACTTACTAAGTCTAAATATATGCAAAATGTTTGGTTCTTGTTCCAGTGGCAGATGTCTGCACCACAGCAGTAGAGCTAGCACTTTTTGTTGTTCTCAAGTCAAGAATAAAAGAGAATAAAGAATTACTAACAATTGTAAGTGAGGAGGTATTTAGATTGCCCAAACCTTCCTCTTTTACAATGGAAGAGTCTTTATGTAATCTAAATCTATAAGCACCTACTGTGTCTAGTGGAGGTCTAGTCAATACAGTTGATGAAGTCTAGATCTATAGAGTCTAGACATCACAGGGGGATGGCTGCTTTATGCTACACTGAACATTTCTCCAGACTCCAGTGAGTATATTGACCAGTTCTTCAGTGACAAAAGCAGTTGTGTTGGTATCCAGGTCACACACAGATACCTAAATATAGGCCAGCTAAATCCCATACCACATAGGAAATTGCACACTATTTTTGGCAGGATATCACTTAATACACAGCACAATCCTAAGGGCATTTATCAGTGAAACATGCTCCTTAGTAAGGCAGAAACTATTTTAAAACTTGTAACAAAATTATTTTTCAACGCAATGTGTAATGATACTGAGTCAAATTTTTTTATCTGCAGTCCCTTGCTTCAATGAGTTAAGAACCTACTACAATTAATTTGGTATGGGAGGCTATAGTTTCACCTCCAACTTAAACCTACACCCCTGTGATTCTGTGGCTTCTGAGAAACCAATAATATCTAAATTGATTGTTATAAATCTTAGGCTTAGAAAAATCCATGGCACTTTTTATTAAAGCTGAGACTAAAGCAAAGTTTCCATGACACCTTCACTGGTTATTATCACAATTCTAAACTCTGTTGAGGCCTAACTCATGAGATGCAAACATTTGATATTTATAATATCTCTTTTAAGAATAACAATTAAAAAAAAAAGAAATGCCTTCAATAAAAATAAAATCCTTGATAATTAAAAATTATCTCAAGTTGACATTTTTGAATTTCTATAGTCTACTCTGTTTGCAAAAAAAAAAAATTAAATAACATCAAAGCCTAAAGTTTTATGCTTAAGTATTCCTAAGGCAGTGAACAATAATGGTAAAAAGACTCATGAGAGAAATCTATTGCTTTTTTGCAACACAGCCAAAGGATCTTGAAATGTTTGCTGCTGGAATTATATAAAATTATATAACAAAAGAAGCTTTGCATACTAATATGTGGGTTTTTTTTTTATTTTGTTTACTTTTCTAGATTTAGGGTTTATTTAGAAGTTACTTTTTGGCTTTTGTTTTTTTGGGGTTTTTTTTGGGTAGGGTTCCTTTTTGGTACATTTTTGTTATTGTATCATTGTAACAGGGTCAATAAAATGATACTATATGAAATTCTATTTCTAGAAATCTCATCAAATTTCTATTTTCCACTTAGTTATTTTTAAACAATTTTGCAATTATAAATGAGGGCTTTGCTATAGCTCTTACCAGGAATACTTTTGTTACCAAGTGTTTAGGGTGGCAGATAAATTTAATTTAATTTATTAAATTAAATAAGTTATTTAATAATATATCTGGAACTTTAAATATTTTTTTCACTTTAGATTGAAAAATTTCCATTTTGGTTTGCATGAGGGCACTGAATACCCCACAATCCAAAGTTTCCTTTTTCTTAATCTGATTTTTGTGTAGATGTCTTCACCCCATAGTTTTCTACAGAAATATCTTCAGAAGATATTTTTTGAGATATCTTTGAAATGTAGGAGGCCTCTAGACAAGCACTGAAGACATACATGATGGAACTTAGCAATTTCACCTGTGGTAGGCTCATTTGGGCTGGGAGCTGAGTACTGTTGCTTGCCCACTCAGTGCCATGGGTGCAGAACTGGAAGAGCAGAAGCCAAAAAGTGGTCAATCAAAACAAAGAACTTAGTAAGTGAAAAAAAAGGACCAAACAACAAGAAAGGCAAAATAAGTAATTTATGCACAACTTCATAGTAGTAGATAGATGTTTAGCCAATTTAGCCCTAAAGGCACGTGCAACAGTTACTCGGAAAGACAAATATTCCCAACCATGAATGTCTGCTTCTTTTTCCTCTTACTGAGCTTTTACTCCTTAGCCTGATACCCTATGATATAGATTATCCCTTTGGCAAATTTGCCATCTGCCCCAGCTCCTCCCAGAAGCTGTGCACTCTCAGGCTTCTTGCTGCAAGGATGAATTGGTAGGAAGGAAACCTCAGTGCTGTGCAAGCACTGCTTAACAGCCAAAGCACTGCTGTGTTATCAACCCAGTTTTAGTTGTAAATCCAAGGCGCAGCAACATACCCACTGCTACAAAGAAAATGAACTCCATTCCAGACAGACCAAATACATCAATTCTGCTCTTATACCACAAGAGTTCAAAGACAGTGAGTAAGTAGATGTTGTAACAGCTCAATGCTCCATAAGTGATATAATGACTGTTATTTCCCACTCTCAATCCTATACATGTATATGAAAGAACTTAGACATAGAAAATATGGCCTTTCAGGGAAATTCAGTGAGAGCTTGAAAGGTATAATTAGGATGTTTTATCCTCTGCATCAACATCATGATGTTTTTTGGACCTGCATTTTTTAAAAATACAAAGTCAGAATTGAGCACAAAGAGAAAATGATTCAGAAAGCTTAAGAAGACACTATAATGCATTTATTTATTGAAGACAAAATTGAAAGGTGAGGCAAAATTGAAAGGTGAGTCAATGAACCAACTGTAAAAGATAAATCTGAAATGACACCTGTTAAACAATGATGCATAAAAAGGGTAAAAGCTGTTGGGTGGACAGAGAGAATGAGAAAAAGAAAATAGAAGTGTTTAGATGCAAAAGGACTACCATCTTTTAAGTTATTTATATGCGCAATACAGACCCTCTTTGGTGGTAGGGTGTTCCAGAAAATGCGGTGTTTGAATCACAGACTTATTTAGTACATCTGAAAATATTCCCTTGTGCTCTCACAAGAGTCTGGCCTCAAAGATGATGAAGGGGATGGAGCACCTGTGTATTAGGAAACGTTGGGAGACTTGGGACTGTTCAACCTAGAGAAGTTGAGGGTCATCCCTTTGTAAGAACAGTGCGTAAAGGTGGAGAACAGGCACTTCTCAGAGTGAAATGCTCAGTGTTTAGTGCTGAATAGATAATAATGGGCTGAAACACAGGGTGTTCCACCTTAACATCTGAAAGCTCTTACTCTGAGGGCAAGTGAGCACTGGTACAGGTGGCCCAGAGGTTGTGGAGTGTCCTTCTTTGCAGGTATTAAAACACTTAGATAAGATCCTGGGTGTCTGCAAGTGGCCCTGTTCCAGGAGGGTGTTGTGGACCAGATTACTTCCATATGTCTCTTCCAACCTCAAAGACCCTGTGATTCAGATGAATACATAGGGCTCAACATGAGAAACTGATATTCAAGTCAATGAACTGATGCAGACTCACCTAAAAATGCACCTTAGTTTACCCAAAAATGAGGGGGAAACTCACTGTAACGTTTTACACTTTGCTTCCTTTACACTCAAGAGAAAGACAACTTAATATAACTACCTTTCATAGCAACTTCCCTGTTGTAGAAAACTACAGGTAATAAGAGACATACAACCTTGGATCATAATTTCCTTCTTTTTTTCTCTTTGCAACCTATTGAATCTAATATACTGCAGATATGGGAAGACTAGATATTCACATATTCCTCACAGGGCAATTTAGAAGGTGAAATTAAAAGTTCCTTTTGCAGCAGCACTGTAGTGCAAGTGAAAATTAAAACAGGGCATCACAGCACCCATTATTAAAAATTGCTTCCATTAAAATATATTGCAGGTAGTTAGACTTCTGAATGAATGTGCCATCTACGTTGATATTAGTGTTCTTAGCATTGCTCATTGTGTTCAGTCTGACCAATTTCCAGTTTGCAGACTTGGAAACCAAGCCAGTGGAATCTTTATCAACCAGCCTAAGTGTGTCTGAATTTTAAGTAGTTGACTAAAGAGATTATTTGCCTACTTTCTCCTATCTTTCAGATTTATTTGAGAAACCAACTCCATTATGAAAAGAAATATAGGTGACATTCATGTAAAAGCTACATCTCAATATGAGGTGCACGTAGAGTCAATAAAAAGAAATAGAGAATTTTACAGTATGCTTTGTCTTCAGTAAAGACTTCCACTTTAGATTTAGTTGAATTGTAATTCAGAAATGTGTCACTTTAATGTAAAGGGAGCTACCATTATTAGATGAGGTTAAGTCACCTAATTTTTGGATGTCTAATTTGCAATAGGTTTACCCCACTCTTCTCCTACTGGCTTTCTAACATGCCCAAGTGAAATGTACAGTATCTGTGTTAGGGAAATCCCATACCTGAGGGCAAGCAGGGAGAAGAAGTCATTTAGTACTGCCCTGAGGAGAGAGACTTAGGGGATTCTTGGGGAAGAAAAGGTGGATAAGAGAACTCTGTATGAGCTCAATGTCCACAAGGCCAACCTCATCCTGGGCTGCATCAAAAGCAGCATGGCCAGCAGGTTGAGGGAGATGATTCTGCCCCTCACGAGACCCTGCCTGGAGTGCTGCATCCAGCTCTGGGCTTCTCAACACAAGGAAGACTTGAACTTTAGAGAAGGGTTCAGGGAAGGGCCATGAAGATAGTTAGAAGGCATCTCCTGCAAGGACAGGCTGAGAGGACTGGGGTTATACAGCATGAAGAAGCAAATGCTTCAGGGAGCCTATCTGGCAGTAACTCAAGGTGTCTTATAAAAAGGAGGGGGAGGAATCTTTGTACAAGCAGATAGTGACAGTACAAAGGGGAATGGTTTAAACCTGAAAGAGGGCAGGTTAACATAAGATTTTATAATAAATACATGCATTTAATTTTTTAATTGCCATACTTTGTTTGTTGGTTTTTTTTTTTCTCCTTAGAGCACTGTGTGAATAGTATCAAATTCCACTGACTTCAATGGTGGGTGAATCTGAAATATTAAGTAATGGCCCACTATCTTGTCTTTTTAATAAGTACAGAAAATTAGACTGAAAAGATTAATGGTATCAAGATAAATGCTCTGTGCTGCATTAACACAGCAAATAATTTGAGCAATTTCAGGAAAAAAGTAAAGTTCTATTTATTTTTATATTCATTCTATTTTTTATATATAACAGCAAGCTTATTTAAAAAATATACTGTATCCACCTTAATCAATATTATTTTACTCAGCAAATAATTTTCCTTCTGTTACCTACATAAGAATATACCTTATAATGTCAACACCTAGGTATTTTGTCTTTCTTTTGTCTTTATAAGTGGTAATAAAGCACTCTCTGAATATCCATGACTAATAGATATTCCTCCACCTTCTTAGTTTTTGAACTAACATGTTCTTGAATGTTCTCAGAACTCCAGACAATTTCCTTGCACAAAAAAATTTATTTTGTTAGCTTGATTCTTTGCTGCCGAGAAGCTTTTGGTGGACAGAAGCTGCTACCAAATTAACTAAATAAACAGGTATAAGAGCTTTTAAACATGGCAAACAACTGTTCAAAGATCAGAGCAACAGAGAGCATTATCCATACAGTTTAGAAGAGCTGAAGAAAGAAGAATACATGTGTATAAATAAAGAAGAAAATAGAAAATTCCAACTTATTCTTTGGCAATCAGCTTTCTTTTGTTTGTATTCTTTGGATTAAATTTCTGCTCTATTTCAATCTTCTAAAAAAAAAAACTTTAAAGGAAAAAACAGGCAATGCAGAGTTACATCCGTAAGGAAAGCTGTTTAGTTCTATCAGAACAGTCTTCATATTTCTAATTCAGTTAATAGATTCTTTATGATATTTCTCCAGAACTTTTTGCTTTCCTTCTGCTTTTTAAGCTGATGATTGAGCATTATCATGTTCACTCTCAATTCCAAATCTACTGTTTACTTTGGTTGCAAAAAGAACCCTTTCATGTCTTGGGAAGGGAAAAGAAAAGAATATTTAGCAATCATCTAAACTCAGGGTGAGCATAAAGAATTGCATTTACTCCAAAGATTGCAACAAGCTGGCACATGAGCAAAAACAGCAGAGACATTCTTACATTTCCATTTTAAAATCACAGAATCACAGAATATCCTGAGTTTGAAGGGATCCACAAGGATAATGAAAGTCCTACTCTTGGCCCTGCACAGGACCATCCCTGAGAGTTGCTTCATGTGTCTGAGAGCAACATCCAAACACATCTTGAATTCGGGCTTGGTGCTGTGATCACTTTCCTGAACCTTTTCCCAAATGTTTCTGTCATAAAACAGTGCAGCTTTTTTTTAAGTCAGCACATAAAGTTCCTCTTTAGCCTATTTAGATTTAACTTCTTTCTGTAGTAATTCATGAAGAATAAAATGAATATTTATATAAGTTATTTTTTGTCTCACACTTCAGTGCACTCTCATTTCAATAATTTGTATCAGTTTCCATTGTTTTCAGGCAATTTATGAAATTCAAAACTGGTCCCAAAGAGAGTCTACATAACCTCATGTAAACAGCTTTTAAATCCACATAAAATTTATCACTTATTTGTTTACTTTCATTCAAAAAAAGTAAAAATTATTCCGATTTCAATGGAAAACTTCAGAGCAAACTGAATAAGGGTGATTCTATTTCTGACATTTCCTGGTTTTTAATATATGGAGTGTCTAATTCTAAGACCAATTCAATTATTCCATACCATGGGGTTGTCTAGCACACCTGCTTAATGCTGTGCAAAGAAACATGTAATTGACCTGTCCTTAACATGGGTCTGCTTGCATTCCCTCGGGAGATTTGGAGTTAGTTCCTTTCTTTACCAGGTGGCTGCTAAGAAGACAAGGATAGAGAAAGCACTTTTGCACTGGTGGTGGCTGTTAGGTGATGCCATTCCCTTCTGTTGAAGCTATTGCATTTTTTACATTGAACATTCACTGGGATACAGTGAGAGTGAGAAAGAAATGGATCCTAATTTCTCAGACAGGTTGCATGCTTACATAAATGCTTTGAATAAAAAACACCAAGAACACTCAATGCAGTAAATCCTAGATTTACCAAATTGTTGAGCAGCTAAATACTTTGGGCATCCAGTCATGTTCCTAGTGGCTCTGTAAGAACTTCATTATTCAAGAAAACAAAAAATTGAACAATTTCTGTAGAAAGACCTGAGTGCTCCTTCCTCACAGTCCTGAATAACTTTTAGCCATGATGCATTTTCAAATACAAAAAAGTAGAGTGGCTTTATGATTCATTGACTACTTATACCCTAGCTAGGAATCTCCTTTCCAAATGGGAAGTAGATTTGCCCAGCACAAAACAAAGGAGGAAAACTTGTAAGAATGAAGAATAAATATCCATGTTCCTTATTGCATATTAACTATATTGGGTAGTATTTTATAGATACAATTAATGTTTAGTAGCTAAAATGTTTAGATATCTAGTTTTTCTCATGCAGTTTCAGCATTTTCTTTTCATACCAGAAATTTCAGTGGATAGATAGACAATAAATCCCAGAATTTCTTTTTGCATATCTACTAATTACTGCACTTTCAGACACATATTTTACAAGTCTAAGTTTTATTTTTCTAAACAACTTTTGCTCCTTAGTTATTAGAAGTGAAAGTGATAGTCATAACCCACCACTGACATAAATGTAAAAACGCATTTTTTGCTGTGGAAATGAATGGGTTTAAATTCATGGCATTGAGTATGACATTTTTCTGCTCTTTGAAAAACAGTAAGATTTATTAGATAATTTTTCCTTTGCTTACAATGCTTTATATGTGTTTAAAATGCAGATAATAAAAGCAGTGCATATACTTAGCAAAATCTGATAAATAAAACAAAAGCTCCACCAAGAGTATGAGTGAAGCAGTATGAAAATTTGAAAGGGTATCATAACAACATCAAATTGATAAAGGTTCATTAATTGTTTGTCCTACTGTACTAAGTCATAGACCAACTGACAAGCATATATATAAAAAGAAGACATCTATGAATTGCAACAGTTTAGTTCAGTATGAGAGCACTTTTTGAAATAAATGAGGTAGCAAATAATATGTGGAATAATGAATATGCAACAGCTCTAAACAAAAATTCATAACAAAGCCACAATGATATAATAGCCTGAAAACTTCCTATTATGTAGACCATATTTATAAATCAAATGGAGTCCTACAGCACCAAGAACCATGGATGGTAATTTGCTTGAAGAATAAAATCCACATATAGAATATTGTTTATCATGCTAAAAAAAATTTTGACTATGATGAGTTCAAAAGTAAACTGTAATTATCACTCTCATCTGATTTTATCCCTGTGGTTAACATTAAAAATGCAAAATGATTCCAGAAGAATTGGAAGAAATGGCAGAAGAAACTAGAAAAACCTGAGTTTTGACTATATATTTAGGTTTCTTCTATCACATATTAGCACAATTTTTCTTACCATTCAGGCCAATGGAACATATAGATAGTCCATTGTTTATTGTACTACTCAGAAAACAAAAGGGATCATCTTTATCTCCCAAATGAATTTATCACAGGGGGAGACATCTCCTTAAACTTATGGAGTATTTTTAGTTTCTGGAAGACTGTTTAAAATTTTTGAAAATAATTTTGTCTGCTTTCTAGAATGAAAGAATTGCCTGGATGGATGAGAGGAGAATAGTGGATATTGTCTACCTTGACTTCAGCCAGGCTTGTATGTCTGCCTCTTAAAATATCCTCATAGACAAAGTCAGGAAGTGTGGATGAGTGGACAGTGAGGACTTTGGACATCCACACTGGATGAGTGGACAGTGAGGTGGATTAAGAACTGGTTCAACAGCAGATTCCAAGGGGTTTTTATTGGTGACACAGAGTTCAGATGGAGGCCGGTCACTAGTGGGGTCCCTCAAGATTCAATACTGGGCCCAGTAGTGTTTGACTTTCCCATCAATGGCTTGGATGAAGAGACAGATGCCTCCTCAGCAAGTTCACTGATGACACAAAGCTAGGAGGAATGGCCCAGAGAGCTGTGCAGCCCTTCAAAGGGATCTTGACAGGGTGGAGAGATGGGCAGAGAAGAGCTGTCTGAAATTCAACAAAGGCAGGATCCTGTACCTGGAGAAGAACAACCCCACAGTACAGGCTGGGGGCTGACGTGATGGAAAACAAATCTTCAGAGAAGGACCTCGAGGTCCTGGTGGACAACAATCCATCCATGAGCCAGCAGAGTGCCCTGGTGGCCAAGGAGGCCAATGGTATCCTGGGGTGCATTAGGAAGAGCATTGCCAGCATCTCAAGGGAGGTGATCCTGCCCCTCTGCTCAGCCCTGGTGAGACATCACCTGGAGTGCTGTCCAGTTCTGGGCTCTTCAGGACAAGGGAGACATGGAGCTCCTGGAGCAGGTCCAGCAGAGGGCTGCAGGGCTGCTTAGAGACTGGAGCATCTTTCCTACAAGGAAATGCTGAGGAGTCTGGGTTAGTTTAGTCTTGAGCAGAGATGACTAAGAGCAGACCTCTTTAAGGTCTAAAAGTATCTGAAGGGAGGGTATCCAGAGAATGGAGCCAGATTCTTCCCCGTGGTGCAAAGCAATAAGATAAGAAGAGGCAGAAAGTGATGCACTGGAAGTTCCACCTGAATATAAGAAAGAACTTCTTCACTGTGCAAGTGACTGAATATTGAAACAGATTTCTCAGAGAAGTTGTGGAGTCTCTCTCACTGGAGATATTTAAGAGCCATGTGGACACAGTACTATGCCATGTGCTCTAGGACAATCCTGCTGGAGCAGGGACATTGGACCAGATGACCTCCAGTGGTCCCTTCCAACCTGACCCATTCTGTTATTCTGAAATGGTGATGGAAATAGTACTAGTTGACTCTGAGCTGATACACATGGTGTTAACTGGTTAGAGAAGAGCAAAAGATAAACTCAAGGGACTGAAATAGATTCTGAGGAGTTGTTAACATATCATGAGGACAGGGTCACTGGAAATCTAAATATAGCCTTCCGAAGTACAGGGCAAGTACATGAACCATGCATACAATATCATGGGAGCTGATAAAATAATTAGTCAATTAGTAGAAGTCACAACTGTGCCAGGTAGAAAGAGAAAATCTAAAGGAAGCGGCCAGTTTTGGCATGTTTTTGTTTTCACCTGGTCTCATCTTTTCCCTCATGAGAAAAAGATGTTTTGGCTTAGAGTGAGCAGCTAGGTCCTTCAAACTCCTCTTGTCAAGAGACAGTAAGTGAAAAAAAGGTCTTATCAGTATTGATCCTTTATGTGGGGAGGAAAGATGCATTTTTTCCCCTACTATTTTATCACCATCTAGTAGGGATGTCCTATTCCAGACAAGCTGTGTGGGATTAACTTCAAATAAAGAAAATAAAGAGCTACACTCTTCATATCAGGCCCCTAGGGGGAAAAAAATAGCAATGATATAAAATAAATACAATGCAACTGATCTCTTTCAGGTAGCTACTTTAAGATTATAGGAATGATGTCCAAGAGCAGCCTATTTCTCTGCAATGAGATGAGACTTACCCAAATGCAGAGTTCTACAACTTAGATCTGTCATTAGCTAAATATAAATGAACGTTGAGATATACAGTCAAATATATAGAGCATGTATATATATACATATAATAGTACATTTCAAGGTAAAATATCCACCTTTTTTCTTGTTTTGCATGAAAAAAGGAAGAGCTCAAGTCCCCACTTCTTTCATTTTCTCTAATCAGATCATTTTTGGAACAAATTCTGTCACTTAGGTTAATAAAATACAGAGATCTAACGTCCTAAGTATTCTGCAAGACCTCATAAATACAACAAGTAGGAAATGGCATTGTATAATTTTTTCTTTTATCAGAAATTGTGTATGCTGAAGAAAAACTTAGGTTCTAAAAATGCCTCCTTCTGCAAACCTGCTAAAAAAAAAAAAGTATTTCCTGATAAACTAGCAAAGGATTAGCCTGCTGTCACAGAAATTGGAAATAACAAGTGCTGCAAGTTACTGTACTTAAATCATTTGCAGATCGCAATGATTTTGAAACTTTGTAGTCAAAGTTGGCTCTGGGCACCCTGCTGCTTTAGGCAATCTTCAGCACTCCACATTTTTAGCTGTCTCATTTAGTTTTATTTTTTTGACTATATTTCTGATTTTTTTTTTCCCAACCAATTAAAACTGGCGTGTTTTCTATGAAGTTTTTTTCTTTTTTTCTCTTTTCTTTTGTCTGCTTGTCTGATAATAGGTTCTTCTGTTAAAACCTTGTAAGTTGTCTTTGAAGACCACCATTTTCTCACCATCCTTTTTTAACTTTGCCTCACTCTCTCTGTTAAGTAGCATTTAATTTGCATTTAGCATGTTGGTATCCAACAATTGTTTGCTTCAATAATTTAACGTTATACAATATGCTTCTTCAATCTCAACATTCCCTCTTAGTTATTCTTTCACTTCTCTATTAGTTCTTCCACATAATCTTCACACCTTCCTGAAATACTTTATCCCTTTTTCTCAGTGTTTGCACAAACTGATATGACCATTCAAACTTCTCATTCTGCATTCCATAAACACTAAACTACTCCCCAGTAAAGGCTTGAACACAGACATATCTTGAACAGATATCATACAGATACAAATTTTCTCTATAGGCACAAAATGGTGTTTTTTGGGAATTTTAGTTTGGTTTGTTTTGCTGAGTTTCTTTCTTTTCTTTTTCTAATATGTTGTGCTGGTTTCAGCTCAAGTTAATTTCTTCTCAGTGGCTGTTACAGCACTGTGTTTTGGATTCAGACTGAGAATGGTGTCAATAACACACTGATGTTTTGGTTTTTGCTGAGTGGTGTTTATACTAAGCCAAGGTCTTTTTTCTTGTCTCATGCTCTGCCAGTGAGGAAGAATGCAAAAGAAGCTGGGAGGAAGCACAGCTGGGACAGGTGGCCTGAAGTGACCAAAGGGATATTCCATACCACAGAACACCATGCCCAGTGTATGAACTGGGGGGAGTTATCGATGCTGGGAGCCCCCGATGCAGGGAATAATGTGCTCTGACTCCATGATTCAGAAAGGCTGGACAAATGCTTTATTAAGCTATACTATATTACACTAATACTATACTAAATTACATACTAAAAAGACAGTATACTAAAGAATACTTAAGAAAAACCCATGACTGTCTGAGACAGCCAGGACACAGCTTTGATCCAATTGGCCAAGGAATCAAAACAACCTTTACCAGTGTCCAATAACCAAATCACTTTAGCTAAACAATCTCCATAACACATTCCACATGTGCAAAACAACAGGAGCAGTGAATTGAGATAAGAATTGTTTTCTCTTCTTCTCTGAGCTTCTCACTTCCTTCCCCAGGAAAAATCCTGGGAGAGAGTTGTGCCTGCTGCTCTCTGAGAAGAGAGCTGCAGCCACTGGGAGTTACCACAAGGGTAACCAATCAGGGTTTGGGATGGGGGATCTGGCCTTAGTCAGCAGGTGGTGAGCAATTGCAGCATGAATCACTTGGGTTTTTTCCCCTTTTTTTAATCATTATTACTATTATTTACCAATTTACCATTATTATTGAATTTTAATTTATTTTCAATTACTAAATTGTTCTTAACACACAAGATTTACTTTGATTCTTCTTCCCATTTCACTGTGCTGGGCAGCGGAAGAAAGGGGACTTGGGAATGTGGCTGTGTGGTGCCTAATTTCCAGTTGTGTTTAAAACAACACAAGACAGGCGGGAGTTTTATTTTGCTTACAAACAAAACCTTCAGTTTTCTTTCAAAGATGAGTAGGACACCCTAAGGCATTTTCTCAGAATGTGTTTGTTTGTGTCTGCAAAAAATTCTGCAAAAATACATAATGCCATGAGTTTCACTGCTGTATCCTGTTGGCATCCCAGTATCTTATGCTCACATTGAATATCTCACATATTCACACCTCAGAATTTTCATTTTATGTACGTTGATTTACTTTGTTTGATATAAAATAGTAATTTCATCAGTGAACACCAGGACACAGATAATATCAGAACATCTGTCTGACCTGCTGTAAACAAATGTTGAAATTCCACACAATCTCTGCTTGGTCACACTATGTGACAAGCTGGAGCTAAATTCCAAGTCAGATGCTTGAGCTCTCAGTGAATATGTTCTGGTAGTTTCAACAGCATTTCTAAACAAAGTTTCTCACTGAATGAACAGGAATTGGTAGTACAACCTGCATATCACTTTTCTATTTATTTATATATTAATTCTTGTTGTGTTCAGTGTCATATTCACAGTTTTCTAGGTTCCTATTATCTTCTTAGCAAAAAAAACCCCAAACCAAACAAATGAATTACTTAACAGATATTTACCTAATTACTGAATGTGGTTAAATGGAGAATTAGAAAACTAATAGAAAGAGTTGATTTTCTGCCAACTCCATCCCCTCCCTCCAGTTTTTTCCTTCTGCAATTATCTATCTTATTTTAAGTTATGGAAAATAACCACTATTTTGTGATCACTACTTATAGTCCAAAAATCTAGGCTAGAAAATATTTTTTTTTAAATAAATACCAACAATTGAAATCTAGTGGGACCTTCAGCCTCAATTTTTTACGTTAGAGCTATAAAGAGTTGCAATATTGTACACATGCTTCTGTAACAAAGCTCAGGTTTTTCTGGTATTAAAGTTATGGTTTAGGATTTTTACTTAGCACTTTAAAGGACAATGAAGGGTATTTTAAAGTTTATTGATTTTGTTCTATTTTGTTTATGCCATGGTTGTAATTTGGAAGAGCTTTTATTGATTCTTTTAATATAATTGCATGTCTATCACCTAAATTTCCATCACCTTGCACTATTTCCTGCCAATTACCCCTGTGTTAAGTGCTTATAAAATTATTCCAATTTATGCTAGCAGCTTATACTCATGCTATATAGGTAAAAATGATTATCAAATAGTGCAAAACTGGTAGGAAATTGACCTTTTATATTAAAAATATGTTTATTAAATGTTAATGGCATTTCTAAAAATTGCCATCAAGTTTGGAAAGACAAGTTTTTCTAAAATCATTACAAAAAAGTAAGAAAGAAAGATTCTATTCCATGAGACTTTCAAAATAAGAAAGGTGTTACAGAAGCACTCTGGAGTGTTAAAAAGTTGGATCTTATATTATCAGTGGAAAATTAAAGAATATGCATGAGGAACTTGGGACAGATTATCTAGTCATGAGATAATTAATGGGCAGAATGGACTGTAAACACTGACATGGAAATTTCAAAGATGGGCACGTACAAAGACCCTTTGAGTATCTGCAAGTTGAATAAATTACAGGGTACAAATACTCAACAGAATTACATGGGCCACCAGGTATTCTTTCATCCTGCAGTATTATTTTAGGGAGCTCCAACCCCAAACCACAACCATTCCATATTTTTATACTTTCAAGAACAAGTCCTTGAGTACACTATTGTTTTTCCACTCAGAGAGCAACATTACCATATCCAAGAAACTTTCTTCTGCCTATGCTACTGACTAAAATTTAGTCTGGAAAAGAAGTAGCCATTTTCTAAAGCTAAAAAATTAGTTATTCAAGGAATTTGTCACCAGAAGTGTTGCAATAGAGATGGACAAGACACCTTTTTCTTCATGCAGCAATAGCCAATCTTTATTCTTCACAGCTCATATTTAAATGGTTTTCTAAAAGTATCATGTTTAATTCTATTTGGTTAGTAACTTGTTGTTATCCAGACCATCGGTTAGTAGTTCCTAAACTATGTGCTCATCAAAAACTTTCTTCTTTAAAGGTCTTTACCTTCTTTTTTTATGAATGCAGAATTATTCTCACAGTAACAAATTCCTTTCTCACGGGTACAGGCTGACAGGCTGATTCTCACAGACAGTTGTCAGGCCAACTGCTAGCTGTACTCAGCTGAAGTAGCAGGCCTGAACCATGATTTTATAAGGGTAACAAGGCTCTTATTTTATAAGGCTTTACCTATATGTAACACAGAGGGAATGACCAAGTGTTAACAAAAAGAGTTAACGAATATGTTAGCTGAGGCTTGTATAACAGCTATTTTCTGGGTAGAGGCTACTTTTAGAAATAAGCTAATAAGATTGACTTACTTGCTGTGGAAATAAATGGGAACATGAGGGAGAGATGAGGGATAACAAGAAGGAAGTTATGATATGTGAAAAATAAATATGTCTGTCTAAAAGCAAGACCAAAGTATCCCATTTTCTTAATGCAATCACCTGCTTATTTCACCTTTGGCTAAGAAGATTGGGTCTGCTTAGACTGAACCCTCTTCTTTCCTCACATTTTATTTGCACAGGTCATTACTCTTTCTGCTGAAGGAGTAGGAAAGGATTTTGTGTTTGCGTATCTTCTCCATTTGTCCTTAACCATGTCACCTTCAACACTGAGGAAAGCAGAGCAGGACAACCTGAAGCCTCTTAGCCACTCTTTCTTGGTTTTCTTTTTCTTTTTGTGCAGTAGAACTAAAAGCAGCCTGAATCCCTCCTTCACAGTGCTTACAAAAATAAACAGGGTTTTTTGTGACATTGAAAAAAATTTGCAAAGGAGAATAGAGAGGAGGATGAAGAAAGAATTAAATTTCTGCAGAAGTGCTGGCAAGGAAAAGAAATTCTCATAATCATTGACATCCTTCATTACCATATTTATCGAAAACCATTTGTTAGAACCCAGTCATATTAGAAGAATCTTGAAAGGCCAGTAATATTTCAAAGACATTTTTCCTACTTAAAACCTGATCCTCACCTTTGCATCATGATCATTCCCACTCATCTCTCCCATCTGTAAAATCCAAACTAGTTATAAATACTGAGAAGCACTGAGCCACTCTGAAAGCATTTTACTGGGTAAAAAAGGTCTTCTACATAAGAGCAGTACTTGTGGCTATATCCACTAAGTGAGGAAAATTTAGAGAGGGAATTTTGAGGTAACAAGTCGACTACAGATGTATGCTTACTGTACAGCATGCACAAATACCCATCTATTATACATTTACTATTCCTTTTGCAATCCTTTGCATTTTTTAAGATATAAGAATAGAAGTAGGCACCTTCTGTTCTATTGGGAACTTACTATGAAGTCTTAAGAATATACTTGTTAATCTTCGAATAGATTTGGACTTACATATTTTTGAAATAATAATGATAGTTCCTTATTCTTTTCTTTATGTTTTTTGCTTCTAATTCCCAAAGTTCTACAAGTGTGAATGACTACTTAATCTGAATTCAAAATATGCTAATATCCATATAAATTCAGATTTGTTTGTTTGCTAATTGAATCCCTGAATAACAATAACACTGGAAATGCCACAAGAAAATACTGCAGTTTGTTGGCAGAAAGTACTTAGAAATAAAATGTCACTTTGCAAGGTATTTGGCTTAATATTCTGTTATTTTTAATATACTTAATCTTACTGGTTTTGATTCAGCAGAATCAATTGTCCCAGGTTGTCTAGAAAGTTAATTGGAAAGCTCACATGTGTGATCTGAAGCTTCAGTGTCTATTTCATCTCAGCATCTTGTTTAGCTCCAAGTTTTGGCATAGCCCTTAGCTTTTGCTTTTCTGCTTTTAATATTTCTAAGATACAAACTCTAAAGAGTGAATTACAACTCATAAAATATTCTCCACCTTTGATTTCTTCCACACTTTAATGTGGGAATATTTTATATTGTACCAAGCTGCAAATACTCAGTCTTGAACTCTCAGTTGCATTACGGTGGTAAGCACTTTTCTGACAACCGTCTGCTCAGAAAATACTTTCTTCTGATTGGCCCACTTAAAATAATGATAAAAGCAAGGGAGTTAAGATGAGAACTGTCAGGCAGTTGAAGCTATAATTTTACTGTAGTTTTTATAGCTTGCTGCTGTGTTTGCTGATGCTGCAAGGAGACATTGTACAATGATTTGGAACTAATGCAAAGTATGTGTAGTATCCCTACATCAATAAGGATATATCTAGTTATCACTGGTATGTTTTCTTATAACAATTAGATAGAAATAATTTAAAAATACTACCTGTATCCTTTATTCTAATATCTATAAGTTGCTCTTGTTGTTCCACTACTAACACATTTGGATGTACATTTGATGCACTCATATACTTTTCATCTCACAAATTATTCATTCAAATCATGTTAGGCCTTACAAGGATTTTCATTGTATATTCTTCAGCTGTTCTTTCTCCTATATTTTTTTCAAAATTCAAGCATTTTATGAACAGTTTTGCAGCTTAAAAATATTTATTGACAAGGATAATATTATGAGTGCAAGTAAATATGTCCAGAAATTAGTGTTTCAGCCTTTTAGAGGGTAAGAATTCTGCACAACTTGTGACCCACATGTGCGCAGTGTGCTCTCACTAATCCAAATCCTTGAACTTCATCCAATTGCGGGTGACTGGTCTGTATATTCAGTATATATTTAATTTACCCTGGGAGTCCACACTACATGATTAAAGTCCAATGTTATGATGACAACAGGAAAAACTATCATTGTTATAAACTCGTGACAAAATACACAAAAAGTTGTGTAATCAAGCATAATGCAGTGCAGAAGTGACTCTCTTTAGAAGTTTCTTCTAGTTAGAAAGATTCTGCTGGTTGTTGAAGATGAGATGCCTTGAATAAAAAGCAGAGCATCAGTAAGGTAGGCTCACCGTTCCAAATTTCAAATTAATTCAGTGCACAAAAAAAAGTATTTCAGATAATTCTTCACTTGTGCCATATGTTCTGTTTGCCTTCAGCAAACAACAGATTTGGTATGTTTTATCTTGTCCTTTTCTTTCATTCTCAAGTCAGTGATTACCTCATCTAATAATTTTCAGCATGAGCTTTTACATGAGAGTCTTTGTCAGGTTCTCTGTGGAATAACTTTGAGATGCTAACACACCTTTACACGTCTACACCAATGACTTGCTCTTGGCTGTTGTTGCTTAATGAAACTGCTTGGTGTTCTGTAACAGCATAGAAAAAAAATTTTTTTAAGGAAAGACAGTGCTACATTTTTCACTGTGAACAACCAAGACTACTAGCGTGTGAAATAGAGAAGCTACTGTGCTCAAAACCTCCCTTACAAGAAAGGTTTGAGTAGGGGTAGTGTTGGTAACGTACAGCTTCATGGTGCAAGCTGGTTCTAACCTGCACTTGAGCTGCAAACACAGCAAGGACCGTGACCAACAAGCACACCATTGGCACTGCTGGTCCAGCAGTTGTTCAGACCTAGTTCAGCTGCAGGTCCCAGGAGCTCGCAGGTGACCCTGACAGGCTTCCATGCCCCAAGGCTGCTCTACAGGGAGCTCCTACTCTCTAAACCACCACTGTCACATTATTGCCCCCATTTTCTTTGAGAAGCATGATGTTATGTGGCATACAGACCAAGACCTTCCTTAATGTGCTCACCCATTGTGCCACTTAGGTTTTGCTGGTTTTGTTTGTGCACACTCCCAGAGTAAGTTCTTTCCGGAGAAAGCCTCTTTCTCTGTGCAGTATACTTTCTGCTTTGCACTAGTTTCTTTCTGAAGTTCAAAAGTTCAAAGCCCAATCAACAATATAATGATCTTAGTAGATAATTTCTCTGAAACAAGGATAGAAGTGAATTAAATTAAAATTAGGTACATAAAAATTAGGTATAAAATGTGAATACTGGTGGAATGTGCCATATTCTAGTTTGTGTAAGATATACTTAATAAAACATACTTTATGTATCCCTGCAGAAATACAGAATGTAACATGAGACTGTGCCATTATTGGTTTTAGTAAATTAAACTGGTGTCAGGAAATTTAACTAGCTTCCTAGATGCTCAAATCAGTCACCCACAGCTATTAAACTGGAAGCATCCTGGTCTTGTTTTGTCCTAGACCAGTCAGCATTCCCAAATAATGTCCTGAGACACCTTGGCATTTACCACAGAACATCTTCCTAATACATAGTTTAGATATAGTTACCTTGTTACAGAATATAAGGGAATTTAACATGGATTTGGACTGTTCTGTAAGTATTCACAGTTTTGCTGATAGAAGGTCACAAGTCTAATTAATTTACTATTTTAGGTACACACTGAGTCTATTCCGGTGGGTTGCCTCTACACTGTGTAGTCTTCATTTGCTTTTCTGCATTTCAATATTGTACAAAACTTGGAAGAATTTGAATAATAAATATTGAGAAAGTCATAATTCCTAATATCTTTCAACCCAGACAGCATCTGGGACATGTAAGAGCTTGTAATTACTCAGGCAAAAAATAGGAGTTCGAATCAATCTTTAATATCCCAGAACATCATCTGATCCTCTCTTTCTTTTCTATATGACAGGTACTGTAGATGTAACACGTGGAATATTTCCATCCAAACATGGTTGTCTTTATCTGAGCTGACATACTTACACTCCCTTTATAGCCACTGCAAGAGAATGAATTTCTCTGGAACACAGCGCTGTCCTTGACTATCCTTGTTAGTAGACTCCTAAGCTAACACTCAGAGAGGGATGAGAAACCCATGACCAAGGGAGGTCCTGTTTGAGGTTTCTCAAATTGCAGTGATGACTTTATTCAGGAAGTGGCTTGCCTTTAACAGTCAGTAAAATCAAGATTGCTATCCAGCTGAGAATATTTTCTTCAAGACATAAGAAACAGCCTGCAAGACTCATGACTATATTGGCTAGGTATCAGTTAAATTTAGAAATTCACATATTTAACTCATCCAGTAAGTTTTAGATTGAGTCTACTTCATCAATTTGCCCATTTCCATGGAATAGTTTCTTAAGTGACTTTCTCTAATCAGTGGGGAAAATTTTAAAATCAAAAGACAGTAGAGAAAATAAGCTGCAAATATATGAAAATATCCTGCAAAACTAGAACCCATTCTAAAACTTCACACCACTCATTTCTGTTTTATAATCAATTAACATGCAATATCCTCCAAATTCTGCTTTATTTTCCTCAGAAGAAAGACATCTGCTACCTGGAAGCGTTCCATGCATGTCATTTCCCTATGTTTGAAGCACAGATACTGGTAGGAAATAGCATTGTGATCACCTACATTATAACCAAATAGCTTCACTTACTTTAGGTGAAGCTAAATAATATATATTGTATTATATATTATATATTGTGTATATATATATGTAATACAATTATATATTGTATTATATAATATATATAGTATTGTGATCATCTGCATTATAACCTAATAGCTTCACTTACTTTAGGTTTTCTCTCTTTTAGGTCAGCCAGATAATTTTGAGAGAAATTAGCCACAATGTCATAAGATTATGCATTCAAAAGAGGTTGTAAATCAGAAAGATCTTTTGTAGATACCTAAACAATTAATCTTGTTTACATGCAATTATTGCGCACAATTATCTCTAGTAGTAAATGTCTAGCAGAAGAGAAACACTGCCTGTATCACTGAAATGTAAATGATTTAAAATGAAAATTGAAAAGAATCTAAATTTTCTTGAGATTATGCTTCTTTTTATATTTGTGACTACTGTTTTACTACAACAGAACAAGCAAAGAAAAGCACAGCAGTAAGCCTGCAAGAATCTACTTGAGCATGAAAAGTTAAAAGCCCAGTTTTACTAGCTGGCCATGGAAATTTATTACAGGTCAGTGGAAGATAATAGAGTAATTACACTAGATGACACAACAGCCAGATATTTTGAACAATCTCAATAGAAGAGCTAAAGGCAAATGTGGAATCATTTCCAATTCATAATCAATTGAAATTAAATTATTAAATGTCTACTGATTTTCAACCCTTCGGGCTGTTATTTAATTTTATTAATCCATGGAAAAGCAGCTGTGATTGCAACTTTCTACATTCTGATAATGGACCCTTCCAGAGCAGCATAAAATCTCACAGAAATAAACACAGCCAGGTATTCATGTTTTGTACTTTGCTGTGATATTTTGTGCATCACGCTGCTACATTTCTGCAACTCAGCAAGAAAACATATCTCTTTCTTGGAGAAAAAAATAAAAATCTATAAATTAGTGTTCAAGCACCATAGACACAAAAGAGAACTTTGCTTTAATCAATATGCTACTCGGAAGAACAAGAGCAAGATGAAGACAGAAAGATGTGGCTAACACTCTGTTTTAATTACTTCCTTGGTGTCAAGGTCCCAAGAGCACCAATGGTTTGATTGGACTTCTGGCTTCACCTCAGACCTGAATTCCCATTCTGCATTTGAAGATCACCAGTCTTTCAATGAAGCCCTAGCCTGCTCACCTTGTTCATCTATCACAGGACAGTGCTCTGGCAGCTGAGGGCAGTATCCCACGCTGTGGCCAACCTCAGCTACTTGCTGATCTTTCCTTGTGCCCCTGCATTTGATGCTCCTGGGTAATTAGTTCTGGCCTTCTTCAGCCAGATCTTGGCCCTCATGTAGTCCTGGTCCCAGCATTTCCAAACTGGCCACCACAGGCTGGTCCCCACAGCACAGAAACCTGTAGGAGGCTGCGAGCAGCCTAGAGAAGCATCTTGCAACCCCACGTGTTCTGTAGCACACCCTGCACTTACTGTGATCCCTTCTGCCACCACAAAATGTGTAGAGGGTGTAAGGGTTTCTAAGTCAGATGTGACTATTCATCACCACCTGCTCAAAGGCTAACCAAGCAGATGCTGGCTATACAGCAGGAGTAATTTCATGGCTCTTTTTTGTGTAATCCCCAGCACTGATGTCAGTGACTCTGCACTGTGGATCCCCAACAACTTCTACAGTAATCTTATTGTAAGGGAACACACATGTGTTCTTCCTTGCAAGTAAGGGAAGAAGTATCTGAATATTTAGTCAAATATTTAGTCAAATATGATTTAAGTTTTCACTGAAAATATTTTTTTTTTCTCATCTTTAATTCCATGGTAAAAACTGGTATTTAAGATGAAGACTTTGGGATATTACAGCTATTTTTACTTAATAATTCAGACCTCATATATGTAGTCCCAAATATTTCCATTTTAAAACAAATTTATTTCAAAAAAACTTTGGTGTGAAAAAAATTATTATTATATTAGCTCTAGTATTTTTTTGTATCTCTACTGAAAATATTTCATGTGGATTAGATAATAACAGGTTTTTGTTATTTCTTTAAAGACATAGATTGCACTGAAATGACAGCTGAAGAGACTACAAGAGCTCTTAGTCAGAATAATTATATATTGAAGATAGTTGATTAGTCTCCAGAATGCTAATCAAATAGAAAACAAAAGAAGCTGGAGTGTCACCAAACCTTGCAGATCTGCAATGAAAGAATTTATTAGATGATGTGTTACACAACCTATGTAAACTAAACATCTGTTTACTATTCAAGATGGGAAGCACAGCCACATTTCACAGAGACATGCTGTCTTGCAAAAACTTCACTGACCTTACTGAAGAATGACTCCTTCCTGGCTCTGTATTTTGTAATCCTTGAACTCTTAGACAAAGCCATCAGGCAGCAAGGCAGTACTGACTCATCGTGAATCATCTGCAGCTGTGGCCATTTGTCCTTTCAGAAAATGATAAAACCTAATCACACCCCCACATCCCCCCCTACCTCTTTAGTTAAATAACCTGAAGGAGTATTTCCTGTTTATTTTGGTTAAATAGCTCAAATAATTAACAGGAAAATTTCTCAGAAGAACCACTTTGCTCTAGTTCGAAAGGTAATTTTGTTGAAAATGCAGTTTAGCATACCTAAGAGTCAAGAGATTGTGCTGCAAGGAAGAACCACTGTATTATTTCTGTAAATACACATAAATGAGTTGAAATACTGCTCCAAATGAGAGCAGGGAGCACCTTTTTATGTACACAATTCAATTTGACCTGAAATCTCTACCAAGAGCAAGTCAATTCTATACCTTATATGCCCACTCCAGAACTTAATTAGTTTAAGTCATCTAAGCTTAAGTGAACTTAATCATCTTGGTTCCCTAACTGCAGCTTCCAGGCTCTCAAGGTAAAAAACCCTTCTTGTATAAGTTTTTTTTTCCACAGTTTAGATATCTATGTTTCCTCACAATTTCTTCAGTCATTCTAATACAGTTTCTGCTTAAGCTTTTACAATAACTGGATTTTCGGTATTGTATTTCTTCTCTCCGTGAAATAGCAACATTAAAATAGGGTACAACTTCCGTCTTTCTTTGACTCAAAAAAAGCACTTTTTCTTCTATTTATTTCCATCAAATATCACATTATGCAGGCTGTTCTCAAGGAAACTGGTTGGGGACTTCCTGCAGTTGTGGGTTGTCTGTCCAACAGCTTCAGTTTTATCAAAGTCACTTGCTGTTATTTATTCAAGAAAATATTTTCCTTCTACCAAATCCCAAAATGAATCCCATGCCATAGGGAGGAGACTATATGTGGGGGACTTCTGTTTTACTGCTGGCAACCCACAGAAGTTATAAAAATACACCAATTTATTTCAATTTGCTTGTGAGATTTACCAGGGAGAGTTTTAAGCAGGTAATTAAAGGCATGTTAGTTTTGGAACATGTACAGCTGTTATAAAGTACATCTCTTTGTCTCCAGAAGTTCAGGTTTTCTTCCAACTTCTATGTGCAGCTTAAGCATTTACATTGTTATTTTATTTCTTTATGATTTTGTGTGCTTTTTGTGAAGTGTTTTGGGGTTGATTTGGTTGGTTGTTTTTTGGGGTTTTTTTGGTGGTGTTTTTTTTTTTCCTTTTCTTCATTTAATATGAGATGATTTTACTAAAGGCTATGTAAATTAAACACAAAAAATATTCTACAAGAGAATCTTAGAAAAAATGACAGATGAAGGAATTCTAGTAACCTAATCTGTGAAAACAGTGTATGAATATGACTGCTTCCAGGATTATCACAGGAGAACCATTAGGATGATTCAAAAGAAATTCTTTCCATAATGTCATACAAACTAAATGGATACAGAAGTAACCATGGAGTGGAGGAGGAACTGAAATTTAGAACACAGTAGGCAGCAGTGTGGGACTGTGTGGGACCTACTATGGCATTTTTAGGGGAAAGAATAAGGTGGGGTAAATAGAGGGTTGAAGATGAATTAAGATTAATAAATACAGAAGAAAAGAGGGTAAAAGGCATACATAAGTATTGGTCACAGTTGAGCAAGTGCTAGTTGATATGCCTGTCTGGTTTCGTCCTGTTTGACCATTGTAGTTTATCCCATTTTCATATGGATTTCTAGCTCATCTGAACTAGCTCATCTCATCTGAACTTTAAGTCATAGGACTTCATGTGTGAGTATTAGGGAAGGTCACCTTAAGTTAAATTGCAGCTGTAAGATGTCTGAGTGCCAGCTGCTAGAGGGATAAACAATAAGGCTGGAGGAGGAGATAAGGATATGGTATGAGTGTACGGGGTAAACTGAAGGTTTTAAATCAGCTGCTGGAGAGAAGGTGTTTTGTCCAGGAGATGTGTGTACTCTTCTATTGGGACTTCATCTTGATCATTCAGAAAGGGCAAAAATTACTAAAGCTGTGCTGTTTGTATTCTTGTGGATGCCAAGACAGGCACTGCTCTCTGTGCTATGTGCTCAGCATTGCTTGTACTAGGTGAGTGCCTGTGGGAAAATATCTCCAGCCTACAGAATGGCTGGACATGGGGACAGGGAATCACAGCAGTCTCCCATTGATCCAGCTAGGATGGGAGGACTACCCTGGTGCTGAGAATCTGCAGACTCTGCTGCAGTGGACCAGGATGGAGATCTACCCCAGGTTCCAGCAACCTCGTCATGTCTCCCACTTCTAACATATACAAAATTCTTAAGACATGCTATTTTATAAAGTGGAACATTATTAAATCAAAAGGTATACACTCTTAAATGCTTAAGGAGTCAAAATACACAATGGCTACACAGCTGTCAATCAGAAACATCCTAATCAGTAAAAAAGACAACAGGATTTTTAGAAAAACACTACTGTTCTTGATCCCATGTGAAGTAACATTCATTATGGATTTACCCTCTAATTCTTTGTTGATATAATCCACACCTATAAATCCTCAGGCAGCTACATCAATCTGTAGTTCTTGGTATATTTAGAATGTTAGAGAAGTATTTCTTCTCTATTTTTAATCTTGTTTTCCAAAGCTTGGTGAGTAGTACAGAAGGGACTGGAAAGTTTATGAGTTTAATTTTAGCAGACCCTTTCTTACTTGCCCTGTTAGAGACGTAAACTTTGTGTTGTAACATATAATTAAGGGATAAATACTGGCTCCCATTTGTTTGAAAAAAAAAACAACAACCAAGAAGAAATGTAGATAATTTCAACTTAATTAATGTTATTATGTGAAAACTTATTAATAGTATCTGGCAATGAATTCAGAACTTTTCAGAAACTTAATATTTTTTTTTTCAAAGATTCCTTGGGTTTTTTGGGTTATGCTTTTACTGATAATTTTAATTTCCTCAACAATAGCCTCTCCATAACAAGACCCTCATACAGCTGCTTTGCATACTGCCACAGGAAAAGGATCCTTAGTCTTACCTAAGTAATTGACAGTATAAAAATAGTGATCAATTATAGGTTAAAATGAGATGTTAAAAGATATTACTAAGGCCATTGATACCACTGGCAGAACTCTCTTGCCCCAAAGCAGCTGATCCAGACAAAGTATATAATTATTGTATGATTAAAAATCTGAAATGTTCAGTATTTTGACAAATCAGCACAAAATTCATGGCTGGCAAATTCATTGCATGTCGCTGTGTTATCTGAAGACCTGGAATCCAAAACTGAAAGTCCTGTGCCTGCAACTCTGTGATTGAGGGTAACATGGCATGGGAGTGCTGGTCTAGATCCAGACAAGTTTAGTGCTGCTTCTAACAGGGGTTTAGTTTCATTGTGTTCCTGGGGATTTGGGAACTGCTGATATTTCAGAAATATTGCAAATATTCTTTTTGAAGACACTGGCTTTCAGAGTGTCTACTATATGAGTTCCTTAGATAATCTCAATTTTGCTTCAGACCAGTTACTATATAAAAAGAATACTGGAAGATATTAAAATGAAGTACAAGTCATATCCTACAGAAGTCCTTAGGTGAAAATTTAATCTTACAGAATATTCAAATAATTTAAATAACAAATTTGTGAACCTTTTAGTAATAGTCATGGACAATAACTTCCTGTTGAATTGGCATAATTTTTCCAAATGCACTTTATGCTATTAATTGTGCACCTCCTCAACTGAACTGCAGCCGTAAGCAGTAATAAATGAAAAGGCATTACTCTAGCGGATGAAAAAGGTTAAATTTGGTGGCTAAATTTATCTCTTGTGCATTTAAAGAGCCAAACTCTTTAGGCAATCAAGATAATTTTCCAAATATTTTGAGAATCAGTCTTGTATGTCTCAGCTTTTCACCAATGTAAGAATAACACACAGAAATAGACATGCTCCAGCCAATCAGAACTCAGAGTAACTGAACAGCTATTGATGTGTACCTGTATGGGTTTTTCCTAAGCTATGCATTTCTCTGCACACTCATTGGTTGAGCTTATCTGATTTGCATAATCACTATACAGTTATTTCTCAATAGTTCAGGCTGGTCAAGCTGTTTACCAGCAACAAAGATGCAGTCTCAGCTTCTCTTTCTCTTCAAATGATGTAGAAAAACTCTAAAATTTACATGAAAGAATAGAATAAAATATTCAAAAATCAAATAAAATGGACCTGTCAAGCTGTTCAAAGGAAAACTATAAGAAAGACTTGATTCACTGGATTATGCCTATTTCCATAAATGCACCCCTCCCCATCCTAATCTTTATCTTGTGCAAGCAGGTCAACAAGGTTCTTGTTCTCAGAAGAATTGTAAGATTTCTATCTACTTCTTTCTAGCCTCACTGGGAGAATTCCACTCTATCCCTTCTGTTTAGTAACATATGTAGTTATTTCTGAGGAAAGAAGTACTTGGCAGATGAATGGAAAATTAAAAAAAAAAAAAAAAGGGAATTAAAATGGAAAGAAACACAAATAGGAATATAGGAATGTAGGCAGAATTTAGTAAAATGAAGGCTTGGACAAACATATGAGAAGATATACAGCAAGGATGGAAAGATGGCTCTGTATTTTAAAATAAAGTTTAGAGTTGGTCCATTTCCATCATTTATCTTTGAATACACCTTTGCCCATATTTCACTCAGGAACTTCACTATCACCAGCTCCATGACCATGTTCAAATAGCCTTATGTCAGTCTTCTTATTGAAATTTACACAAAGCTTGAACTCTGTTAATTTAATGAAGTTTAAGTCTAGAATGGATTACTTGTTTCTTATCATCATTTCTTTTCCATAAAATGACCACAATTAAGGTAATCTGGATTTTCAAAAGCTTTTCATTATTAGTAAGGATTTTTAATCTGTAAGAGACTAAACTGTGACTTCTTGAGATGATCATATTTTTGTTTTTTTCTCCAAAAATTGCCTTTAAATACAAATATTTATTGGTCTGACAGTGCCAAGAATAGGGAGAGAAAATAAGGGTGGGTAAAACTGACAATTTCTTTATTGCAACCACACAGAGGAACTGTCTAAAATTGTGATGCCAATGTTCCTTGATCCGATACAATTGACAGATAAGAAGAGAATTCAGGGTGAAAAAGGAAATCAGAGCACGAAGTTGTGATGAGACTTATTTATATTGCTTATCACAAATGCTTCCATCTGATCACAGAAAAGAATGCAAATAAGTTCTTCCTATTTAGCTTCTCATGGGCATTACAGAAAACTCAAATTAAATTGCTTAATCACTGCTGTTTTAAGCCCTCAACTCTCGAGGATGTGTATTTGCCTCCTAAATTCAGTGGGCTTCAGGCACTGATTATCTGCGCTTCTGGTCTATAGCTCCTCGTTTCTTCTTACAGTATTTATGGCAGTGGAGCCTATATAAACATCTAGGCTTTCACTACCCCTTCTGTAACTAGATATTATCTTTTGCAACTCAGGCATATATTTTGGTGATAGTTGTTATTATGAGATTTTAGACAAGATTGCTAACTAACAAATATGATTCAGGTTTTGTTAGTTAGACTGTTTCATTCCATCTTTATTCTTTAACAATATTCACAAATATAAAAGTACATTTCTTTAGAGAATACTCCCCTGGAACATTCAGATATATGATTTCATCCATAAAGGTGATTGTCCATCTTGTCCAGAAGCAAAATTTAATTATTGAAAATGTTATTCTGACTTTTTTCCTCATTAAAATAAACCCCAAAACTTACTGGTTCTTTTACCTAAACAAAAAACACAAACAAAAACAGAAAAGCCAAATCACAAATCGAAAACCTACCAAGTTTGTAAGTCTGTAAAATTAGTATCCTAATTTGCAGAGGTCAAACTCCCCCCTATCAGAGTGCAATGTTGCACCTTTTCTTCCTGTCCCACTGTGACAAGTACTTACCATCTGGCTGATTTCCTGGTAGCAATGGATTTCCCAATTCTGTGGGAATATACTTCTCCACAGTATATTTTGAATATTGTATTTATTAATTAATTTATTATTTTGATCTATAAAATAATAGTTTGTGGGTTAGTTTGGAGGAAAGTTTAAAAAATATTTACAAATGCAATGGGAAATAACTTATACTTCTCTCATTATTCTTATCTTTCTCAATTACTCAATTAACACCTCTGTCCACCAGTACAGTCTTAATCCCCTTCATCTTCTGTATATTCAAGAAACTAAGGATAATACATGACATACCTAAAATGTCCAGAGAACTACTCCATCAGTGACAAAATCTTGCATGAAAAATTATTACATGTAACGGTTCAAAATCAGCTGCTTATACCCCACACAATCAGTATTTAATATTATAAGGTAACAATTGTCATAAGTAAGATAAGTAAGATACATGTAGGATAAAACCTTCTAGCTCATGTGCAGGAAGAATTAAACACCCAAGTTGATGGCTAAATTTCCTTATTCTTATTTTTATTCTTGAAGTTCTTGCTTTACTTCACTGTACACTACCTCTTTAAATCTAATGTTCCATGTATTATTACTTAATATTTCTACTATAAGAACTCATAAAACTTTTCATCAGTGTTATCTTCTATTACTCACTATAGCCCAAATTAATTTCTCTTAATGTCTCATGTGAGGCTTGTTCAGTTTTCAAAGCAAAAGAGAGTGGCTGCATTCACAAAGCTCTAGCTGTTAATCCTGAGAGGAAAAAACACCTCCCCCTTGCCTACCTCAGGTGCTAACTCGGGTCTATATCCTGGAGATAGGGATCAGTTTATCCTGATACAGACACTTACATCTGGTTAGTTGTCTATCTCTCCAGTTTCCTCTGATTTTACTGATTCGTGGCATGGCTCATTTGCTGACACAAATCTGTCTGGTGGCACAGAGATGTACTAGACTTTCTTGAGTAGTTTCAGTTACTGTTACAGAGGGATATCATTAGTGCTTCTGTGTCCCAAGTAGCAACCCTGCACAGATGTCTTCAATAGCATCTGACGTGTCAAATTCCATTAGCAATTATGTTTAGACAAATTCGTTCCTAGATCTCCACTAACCAGCATAGTAATTTAGATTAATTTAGCTATTTTTATGTATGTACATTTAATTCAGGGCCTCAATTAAGTTGAGTACAGATGGTGCTCTGTGGCATTTGAGATTTCTTAGTAGATTTCACCTGGCTTCCAGAATTCTTTCAGAAGGGCAAGGGTGTTCTCTAGAGCTTGTTATAGACATTATGAAGAAGTTCAATGGGAGATCTTTAAATTAAAAAAATAGAATCCCACACTAAGTGCCTAAAACATGGAGCTGAATTGCACTATCATTATTTCTTGGAACAGAGAAATAATAACTTTTCATTTTGAAATAATCAAGATTAGTTTATTTCAAAATATATTTGAATTGGAAAATCTGTTGAAACTGAAAGCCACAAAAGAAATAATTTGATATCGGAGTCTCATGAAAGAATTGATGACGAGCTATTTGTTGTCTCATTAAATAATTTGTTTCATCCTCTATAACACTTGTATTTCCTCCTCTAAGATAAATTATTTTCCCTTATATTGTCTTTTTCTTCTTTGTTATATTTTTGTTCCAAACAATATGAGTCTATTTTTCACACAGTCATTGAAACTACTCCACAAGACACAGACATGTTCATAAATATATTTTGGCTTCATTTAGCAAGATTTTATGAATTATAAACTTGCACTTTTAAAATATTATTGTATAGGAATAATTAATTTTTACACCATTTCAGTCTCTTTTTCCCTTCATGGAAGGTCATCCCTGAAGTAGGAGGCGGTAGGCAGTGTGTGCCTGCTCACATGCTGTTGTGCAAACAGAGCACAGTCTTAAAAGGTGCTGCAGTCAAGATGAAAAGTGTCCCTATAGACACTTTTCCTTCAGACACTGTTGATTACATTTTCTTCTATTGTCTTTAGAAGAAACACCCACCCAGCTATGTCCAATGTTGAATCTGATTTTCACACCCACCCAGCTATGTCCAATGTTGAATCTGATTTTCCTTTATTCTGTAAGAGATAAGAATAGATACAACAGTAACATCCATCTAGAGGCCACTTCAGGTAGTAACCAGTCATATTATCTAAAAAAACCCAAGTTTTGATATTGGATATATGCTCTTTATTAGGTGGAAAAAATTATTTTGCTTGGAATCTAACAGCTGCAGGAACAGTCATCACAGAAAGCCATGGTTTGAACTCCTGGAAACTTTTAACTCCCACTGAGTAATTTCAGAGGGTTGACACAATGTGTTAACATTGTCAATGATTACATCATCTCATTATCTGAGACTTGTGACAGATATCTATACTTACAGGTTGAACCTAGTGAACCATATCTCACTTTATGCCTCATTCTAATGCAACATCCACATAAAACATCAGAATTCTCCATGGGAGGGAAACGTAATTTTGACTCTCATCTTTGTCCTGGTGGAA
This sequence comes from Agelaius tricolor, assembly GCF_023055355.1. Lineage (NCBI taxonomy): Eukaryota > Metazoa > Chordata > Aves > Passeriformes > Icteridae > Agelaius > Agelaius tricolor. The sequence goes on along the minus strand of NW_027269267.1, from coordinate 48,543,502 downwards.
GAGAGGGGGGAGGAGTTTAGTGCAGTGAGTGTGGCCAGGTTATTATTCTATACCATGCACAGCGTCATGGAGGCACGTGGTTCTGGGAGGAAAAGTTGAGTGCCCAACCAGAAGTGCAGTGTTTTGCCTTCCTTCTCTATAGCAGGAAGGGGTTGGCATCAACCTCTGCAGAGCTGTACCCAAACACCTCCTCATCCCATTTTCTCTGGAATGCAGCTACAGGACATAGTGCTGAAAGCACAGTGGCAAAAATGGGAATCAACAGTAGTGCTGTTGAGCATAGAGGCTGCTGTGGGGAAAGGGCCAGCACGGGCGACCCCTAGCCTATGCGAGGTGACAAGAGTCCAGGTGACAGGAGTGAAGCTGAGCCTGGTCCAGCCAAGCTGAGCTGAAAGGATCACAGGGGAATGGTTAGAAAAATGACAGTGACAGGATCCCTCTCCAACACAAGAGGGCAGTGGGAAGGGCAGCATAGGCAACTGCACAGAAATGAGCCCCAGTGGACCAGCAGCATGTCCTGACTCAGATGACCGAGCTTTCAGGGAGGTTCTTCATCATTGTTTGCCATTTTTTTGGGCTTGGGGTGGAGATCTGGGAAACATTAGTTGAAGAGCTCCCCCACTGTCTTGTCATTGTTCCTGGTGGCCATTTATTGGAGTGTGTGGGAACAGTCGCCATATTGCCTTTGTCTGGGGAAGTCACATGGGCACAACCTATGGGGAGCGTCTGCCATCTTCGTTTTGTTCCTCATTGGTGGTGAACACCCTTTTGTGAATGAAATACGCTCTCTTTGTTATTAATATTGCTGTTATTGTGCCCATCTTATTCCATTGCTTTGTGTTTTCAGAAAATTATTTTCTCAGCCCATACTCTCTGCTGCTGTCACTCCCTTACAAGAATGTAAGAAATTACAAGAAATGGTGGGAGAAAGGGGAATGGCTTATTTGAAATTTAATTTCTGTCTAATGTTCAAACCAGAACAATCTTCTACTCAGAAGAAAAAGTTAAAAAGAGCTGTTTCCTAATAAGCCAGACTTTCAGATGTGGAAGTCAATGTGATGAAACAGACTAGTTTTCAGTTTCCTTGCAGTCTTTAATCTCCACATTTTATAAAGCATTTCAATAGCTAAAAAGAAAATTCCCCCACCCCCCCCCCCCCACCAGGCCCAAAAGTTGATTAGGTGGAGCAAATCAAGCAATACTTTACCTACAAAAACAAACAAACAAAAAAATCCAAATCTTCCAGTATTAAAACCACAGATATTATCAAATTAGTGTAATCAAATAGAGAAAAGAGGAAGGACAGAAAAAAAAAATGTCAACACTTCTTCCACTGTTATAGTTTTTCACTAAGCTATTCTAGATTCTCAAAGAAAGACCATAATAAAATGAACCTAAGCTGCAAGAGCCATTAACTGAAGACATATCCCTCTGAAAAAAACAGTGAAATCAACACATCCACATTTGCACATGAAATATTATTCTTCACACTGTTCAGGCTTTGCAAGCATATTGTTACAAAACTGGGTCATTTTCCTCAAAAAGTATAAAAATATTGCAACTAAGAAAAATGTCAAAAATTATACACAGAAAGTACATCAGTTAAGATGAAAGAAAGTAGGACAATTATACTTAATGTATATTTCTCACTAAAATGCTTATTAACAATACTAGACAGAAATTACTTATTAGCTGTCATACAACTCTTCAGGACTTAACTGTATTTCAAACAGCTATAGAATTTTGACTTTCATTGTGTCTAAAAATTAATATTTATTATACAGAAAGTAAATAATCCTTTTTACCACAAAATCTCAGTGCCCATTTTGCATATTGAAGTACTTATTTTCTAATCTGCCAGAAATAATACTGAAATATTTCATCTTTGGAAGAAAGTACTAAGCAACTTTCCCATCAATATAATTTTGGTGGGAATTTTTTTGTTTTGGTTTTAGTGTTTGTCTTTTCTTTTTGGTTTGGTTTGGTTTGGTTTTTGGTTTTTAGCTTCTTTGAAGGCTGTCTGTTTGACCATCTTGGAGACTGTTCTTAAGAGTGTAACCCTGTCTGGCAAATGATATTCTTTTTCTAGCACAGTCAGGTTCTAGGAAAAATTTGCTATAAGAAACATCTGTCTCAGCTGCAGACTGGGTTATTTCACTTTCTGTCCTCTTTTTGCTTAACAGCTTAGACATAGCCTGAGCATCTTCTCTCAGTAATTATCTTGTCATTTTTGTTCTCAGAGGACAGGAACATATAAAAACTCAGTCATTAAAAATAGAATGTTACCTGATAAAACCAAGGAATGAAAAGAAGACTGACAGGAATTACAAAAATTACACCGGAAATTCATTATTGTGATAAAGGCTACACTAAAATAGTAGCAATACATAATTTTTTAGGGAAAAGGAAGGGCTTTTCCCAAAGTTAACAAATATAGAACTAGTCTGAAAGCTCCTTTTAAATTTATAAATCAGCTACATTAACACCTAGGTGTCTAGTTCTGTAGTGCTCCAGTTATGTAACTGAACTTTCATTTAACATGGCTATTTGCTCAGTCACACTTCCTCTACTACCAGCTTAAATTGGTGTAGCTTCGCTGCAACTTTCATTTATATTTTATAAATACAAAGCATAATTAAATAATCTGATCTGTGTTTTGTTGTCATATCTTTCCCTGTACTTACGCCTCCAGTGGTTTATGATAATAACTGAACATAAGAATTCTTCACTTAAAATATAATAGAATAGGCTTTTGGAAGAATATTGTATTTGAAGACCTTATAGCCAATTCACAATCAAAAAAGTAAAAAAGCAAGCAAACATATGCATCTGAATTTACCTGTAAAAGACCTTAAAACTGCAATTTAACTGTTTAAAGTTAGAATATGATTAGAAGTGTGATATTAGGCAATACTATGAGATTTCTTAAAGTGGTGATTTAATTATGCATTCCAAAAACACAGCTTCTTTTGGAAAAGTACTAACATTTATAAAAATAATTTGTACTTGTTTAGAGTAGATTAGGAGTAAAAGAAGCATACACAAAATCCTAACTTCTGATACTGGAACGATGGGAGTAAATTAAGTACTGAGATAGATGCCTCTGTTAATATTATATTATTGAAGCATGATTTCATAGTTGTCACATAGCCTTTTTGCAATATGTCAGTTTTCTTTTACAAATTAGATAGTGTTTTACAGAAAGAAAATGAATACCACACTCCTGGGAAGAAAAAGAAAACAAGAAGTCAAAATGCTAAATTTTCTGATGAGCTTCTTCTGAAGGAAAGTTCAGGACGACTTAGAAGAAATGTATGTGGTAATTCTCTGTGACTTTAAGAGAAAAACTAAAATACATCTGATGTAACCTATAAATTCCCCAATATTTGCATATCTCCTCCATCCTTATCTGAATCTTGTATGCCTACTGCAATATGCAAAGGTCTTGCTTTGCTGGTGGAATAAGGACAATTAAGGTCTGAGATGGCACATCATTATTTTTGGCATTATGCTTATAATGCAAAATTTTGCAAAACTAAGAGATTAGCTACTTGTTTAAAAATGTCTGGAAAGCCACCCAGCTCTGCTTAGTGTTTGCTCACCGAATTTCTGATTGGCTGAATGTCAATTTTTTGAATAGCAGGTCATGTGGGAGGAGGTTTATTTACATTCTTATAAAATATTAATATGTACTTATAAACTTGGAAAGTACCACTGCTATGTTGGTAAAGTGATATATTTTACATTAAAAATCCCAGTGCAAATAATCTGATTCCCACAAATGTAATTCCTTTTACACAAATAGAACAAGTATAATTTATTTATATATCAATGAAAATTGCAGATTTGCCCTTCCTTCACTGTATGGGTGACTAAAAACTTAAATGCATTTTTTTTTCACAGTAAATAAATAATTGCTTGATTGTGAGATTTATCTAAGGCCATCTAATTCAGACTAACTTCTGTTATGAGAGAATACCTCTTGTTTCTTTACCTTTTTCAATACATATGTGAGAAGCAGTTGGGAGAACTCTGTGCTTGGTATATGTGAAGCGCTCAAATTGCTGTAATAAACTGTACAACCATTACTGAAGTGTGAAAGGAAAAGACGTAGTAGTTCTTTGGCATACAATTTTCCTCATTCAGACTGGAAAACTTTTAGATAACTCAGAGAAGAGTGAAAGAAGTTGGTTTCCATCATAACAGGGGCTGTTCCACCTTTGTGAAAACATGTTTGGTAATATGGTCCTGAAATTTTGGGTCCTGAAATTTTATTCCGAAATTTTGTTCTGAAATTTTTATCCAAGCAAATGTGAGTGAGGAGATAATTGTTAGGCACAGAAGTCTATCCAAAGTCAGTGAAAAATGAAGAAAAATTAAAAGTCCTTGGACAATTTGTATGTCAGTTGATTATATGTCATGCATTTATTAGAAGTGCAGCTCATCCTGCTAAACTTCAGTGAACTAGCATGTGTAATGTCTCCGATCTCTTTACAGGTGTTTTCAGTAGATGAGCCATCATTAATATTCCCTAAGATAACATTTCTTTTGTCAAGTTTACAGCTAACAGTATTTATAAAATAAACCTCTAAAGGAAGACAAAATAAGTTTTAATATATAATGTGAAAATCTGAAAGAAATGTGAATGACTGTTTCGTGTTTTATGTATTTATGTATCAGTATTTCATTTATTTAAACATGTATATCTTACACACATTTATCATTAAACAGGAAATTAGAAGTTGAAGATATGAGAAATATTATATCAAAGATCTAAAAAAAAAGTGCTTTAGAACACATTGAACCAAAACCACTGCCTTCTTAGTGAGTAAATTAAAATAGAGTCTTAAATCTATAATATCACTGTGACTTAGGAAAGCATCCTGATCCGGAAAAAGATTTTTCATTATCTCAACTTCAAGAACACTAGATTTCCATAGCTCCTTATATTTAAATAGGCGATTATGTGTTTGGGGAGATCACAAAAATTGCAAACTAAATATCTAAATCTAGAATTTGTCTCCAGATTTTTCAGCCATGGCTTCAGTCCAAATTCTTCCTCATCCTTATCTGATCTTTCATTTTCATGGAAGTAAGGGATAAGGAAGTCCTGTAGAAAGTTGAACTAAGTACACGATTTGGAATATTTTAATTTTATCTTATATTTTTATTTTTGTAATTTACAAGGTATATTCTAGTGCAAGTTTATCTATGCATTCATACCAAAATATCAGATTATCATTTCTGTTGACAAATAAAAATAAAATTATGAATAAATTTTATTCATCTTGGATAGAGTGACAAAAACTCTGCTTGAAAATCACCACTCAGTCATTATACTGGAAACTTTTGGAAGAATGAGGAATCAATTTCTTAATTTAATAGTTTAACCACAAAATTATTATCAAAGTGCTGTTGGGGTTCTTTTTCTTCTTTTCAATAACAGAAATATATTATTTATTGATTAATTTTGAGTGACTTAGAGCATGATGGACTCATTGTCATGTCTGTCTGACTCATTCACAGTTCATTACTGCAACCACTATTCACTTAAAGAAATATTGATTTATGGGTGACTTTGGCCTTAGTGTGTATATTTTGGGCTGTTTTATGCTTGTAACAAGCATAACCTTGGACAGTTTGAAAAGACACTTTCTCTTGCATGAAAACTATCTTCTTGCCTCCGTACTTTGATTCTAAAATTACAGGGACTGTAAAGTGTTTGATTCCTTTCTTCTCTCTCCATGAATAAAAAATTAGTCTTACTGCATCTATTTTCCATTCCTTAATTATTTATGAAAAAATAAAAGTCAATAGCTGAAAATAAGCCTCTAAAATGGCAATAAACAGGTTCTTCAAAATAGACATATAGTGAAATTCTGGTTTTCCAGAATCAAAAGTTCATAGACTTATTTTGGATAATAAACCCAGAGGGATCTATGAAATAACTTCTTCCACAGATGCATGGAGATCAATTCTTGTCCTCTATTAGTCTGAGCTTTACAACATCTGAATTTAAATCACGGATAGATCTATGGAGGCATAAAGACACAGATTCAGTCAGCACATTTCATGCATTTAGTTTGGAATTCATTTGTTTCATCTTTAAATATTTACAAAAGAGACATGTATATTTGTCTTCCTGGATTTTTTTTAATGGTGAAGAGAGAAAAATAGACACTTGCACGGAACAACTAATCTGAAAATGTTAAGTGTCTGCTTTATGATGAAGTGAATCATTTCCCTAGATGAGCCTGTTTCTCTCCACTGATTATAAAGACAGTCTAAACATCTAGCTCCGATGGAGAGATCTGCACCACAGATGCCTGTGTTTGATCAGATGCTCTCATTTTCCAGGTGCTGCTTTCACAAAGTCTGTTCTCTACAGTCCTGATAAATTGTTAACTCTCTGAATATTTGTCTTAGTTTGAATCTTGGCTAGCATTTTCTTAGTACAGGTGGCTTGTAAGTAAAAGATCATTTCTACCAAGGAATTTAATATGGACTACTAGCATTTCCAGAGAGTAAGAGAGTTTAAAACAGTGCATGTGTGACAATCTGCACTGATTCTGGTGTCAGAGAGTAGTTATGAGCATGTTTAACTTACAGGATGTAGTCCACGTGGCACTGATTTCCACACTTGCTACAAGAAAAAATTCTAATTAAGTTATATACACAGAAATCACATCGTACTCTCCATATTGATCTCAGTCTAAATATTTTCATTCCACGTAGCCACAACCAGTGCTAGCAGGCCTGATAATTTGGGACACACATCCTGCGGTTGCCATTAACAATGTAAAAATTGTATTCCAGAGCTCCATTTAAATCTCTGTTTAGATCACTATCCATTTGCATGCAGTAATGGTCATATAATGAGAAAGTATAAAATGTAGCAACAGTTTTCATTTGGTGCATTTTTCCTCTCTCCTTCTCTGGTCATTTTAGTGATTAGAGCATTCTCAAAGCTTTCATTCCAATGCCTCGCATCCTCAGAGGAATAGGAAGTTTCCACAACCCTGACTTTTATCCAGTCAAGTTCTCTTTTACTTTGGGGATATTGCAGATAGATTCCTTCTGCAAAAATCATGTATTTGGAGAATGTTTTGGGTTGAAAGAGACCTTAAAGATCACTTAGTTCCAGCTTCCCTGCCATGGGCAGGGACACCTGCTGCTACATCAGGCTGCAAAGCATCAACAGATCTTTGTTTTAACAGAAATACGGTAAGTGTACAAACACTATTCAACACTGATACAGGGAACAAGACAAATTATTCCAACAAAGCACACTTGAAAAACTGTGACTAGCAATGCTGGACACTGAAACAGCCTCTGTGCTTTAGGGGATAAAAAATAATGTGCATGACACTTAAAAAAATGCAGGACACTGAAATATTACAGGATAAAGCATCTTCCCTATGACCCAGACTGCATGCAAGGCACTATTTTCTATTTATAGGTATCCTGAATTTCAATCATATTATCTGCTACCTGCTGAGTCTGGCAACATATCTAATTTCATGTTGAGCCACCTGACTGCTTTTTCTCTAAAAAACATTCTCCAGTCTTATTGTCAGTGACCTAGGAAAGGTTAGTCATAAATCTTTTTCTTAGCAAGGGTGCTGATAGTTTAAGAGCTTCCCTAATAAGCAATGTAATATTTCTGGGCTTATAACCTGAATAGCATGAACTATCATGTCTTTCTTTTATTTAGATAGGGCTGTGTAAATCCAACAGGTTAGTGAAAAAATTTGGAGATTTTTCTGTGTATCTGTGTCTGATAGACTATTTGTTTTATTTGTGCTTATTCAGTCATGTTTTGCTGTAACTGATGAATAGTCATTTATACTACCTAGTCACACCATCTGCTTCACTGGCTTTTCTGTAAGTAAACTAGAATTGAATATTTCTTATATACAGGCTCCTCTTATTTAAAAAAATGAAAGTAAAACTTTTCAGTCATAAATGTGATACAATTAGTTTCATTTATTTAAGAATATGCAAGATATTATTTGGGACATAAAGCAATTCTTTAAACAAAAAAACCCCAAAACCTTCGGGTTCATTTTCCTATACTTAGCTTAACTTTCATCTGTTTCACCATGTCATTGTATTAGACATTAGGAAAATGTGTCCACTTTGTTCTTATTCAAGATAATTGTGCCTAGGAATTGCTGATTTTTTAAATCCACCAAATTATTTACAGCCCAAGAGTGGGGTTTTTTTGCCTGTCAGGAAACTGCTCTTACCCTACTTAAATGGTGATCCTGATGAAGAGTCTGATGATAAAATAACAGTGAAATTTCAAACCATCAAACAAAAGTCTGTTCTAATGTATTTCTTAAAATACTGTGGGGTTTTGACTACTTGTAGACTCCCGTTGGAGGAAAAGGATTGGAAGTCCATTATATTTTGATCCATGTCCTTTCATGGTCATCAAATACCTCATACTTTAGTTGCAAACAAGTGTCTTTTATGGTCTCCCTTTTGCCAAAAGACAGAATAGCATCCCTCCAAGCTCATAATCAAAAGAAAACAAACTTAAATATTAGTCTACAGCTTTTTCAGAGCTCATGTTCACATAATATTTCAAAGGCATGAGATAAAAATATGACATAAAAAAGAAAGATAAATATGACAAAAAATATAGAAATCTATTGCTTTCAGCTATGTAAAAGTAAATTTGGAGTCCACTGATCTTTCCATTTTTCTTATAAAAGATAGCCTGAAACGGATGTAATTGTAAAGAAGATAAGGACCTGATCTGATTTTGATTTTATTTCTGTCACAAAACTCAGAGTAATATATTAATTTAGAAAATAAACTGCTGTAAATGTTATTTTCAAAAGCACTGTTCCTGGAGAACTTTAAGTGGAAAGATACAAAACTTGACCCTACTAAGCCTGTTATGGATAAATGAAAACATATGATTTCAACATTCTATTGGCTAGAGTTCATTAAATTCACAACCAGGTATCTAGACTACGTTAAAGTACAAATGTATTTTCTCATGAGGATATCAATGAATGCTAGATAGTATGACACGATGTGAAAAATTCATGTAGGTCTGTATATCATATTGCTCAAAAAGTGTTAGCAGAAAATGATAAACAGACAGTATGAAAGAACATATCTTCTTTTAGATGTAGATCTACTCCTGTGGTACAAAGAATACAATTTCTACTTAGGACTGTTTCAGCAGTGTAACACACCACAACAGTGACCTTCTGGGCCATTAACTGTCATTATTCACATTATTCTGTCAGTGAAAATGAACAAATTGTAATAATGATATGGATACAAATAGTTTCCAATAAAAAATAGTGCAGACATAAAATGATTTGTCTTTTTTTATTATTATTATTTTTCCAATAAATTTTAAAACCAAAATATTTGAATACTCTATATAGGGCAGATTCACATGCACCTAATTTCTGTGTTAGTCACACACAGAATGCATCAAAAAGAGGAGACAGTGTTGCAGTAAATTTATGAATATTCAAAAAATCATCAAATTTTCTCACGACAGCAACTGCCATAACACAAAATAGCAAGAGTTATGAAACTTTAGGAAATTTTTGGATTTTATCTTTTAGAAAGCCTGGGAAGCAAAGTCTTCCCCCATGAATTTGAATCACAAAATTTCAGAAGTTTGGCTGTCTTGCTGCTTGTTACTACTCATATTCCCATTTTCATGGAAACTGCTGTTCTACTGACTGAAAAATGGGATAAGGTGCTTTAACATAATTGCTGCTTTACACCACCATGTTTTGCTTTTATGTTCAAAATGGAGATTATTTCAAAGTACCATTTTCCATATTCATCTTGCTGACAGGGGTTTCTATGGAAACTGGAAAAAAGTAATAGCTGAGTCCCAGGAACTCCTGTTCAACTTAGTGACTAAATCTAAAAGAATTCTACTCTGAGCAGAAAGAGAAAACCAATTTGAATTCTATTCTATAATGGCTAATTTGTTCATGAATTATTTAAAAAGAATGAGGAATTTTTTTTTTTCACTGTGATACTCTGGAGAGTTTATTAACATTAATAAACATTTAGACATACTTATTATGGAGTTATTAGTTTTCACTTAGTACTGTAAAAAGTACATTAATCTGGGGCACATTTCTGTTTAGAATTAAATTTTTAAAAAACACACCAAAAAAACTCAAACCAAAAAGACATAGAAAGTGTCTACCCTGACCTTATGAAGAAACTTTTTCTTTCTTCAGGACAGCAACTAGTTGCACAAGACTTAGTGACTAAAATCTAGCATTGTGCACTAAAAATTAGGCAGTACCTTTTCTTATTTGCAGCTTTCATGAGAGAAAATAAAAATATGATTTCAATTTAATCTATAAATATATATGTAAGAGAAATAGGTTGACTTTTGGGTTTTTTTTTTTGATTAATAGTAAAATTTATTTGTTTGAAGAGCTTTTTCAATTTTGTAAATTCATTTGTGGTACAACACATTGAATGAGTTAAAGATTCTTGAAACAAAACATGGCTGTTTCTTCGCTATTGTTAAATATTACATATAAGTGTTACTCCTTTTCTGATCTCAGCTTCACTGAAATGAGTTGAAAATCTCTCATGGATAAACTTTAGCAACTCACTCCAGTTCTGAACCAGAATTATCCACAAGGACTTTAGAAGCTTCATTGCTGTCCATTTTTAAGTGTTATTTAATGCTGCACCATGGAATTTCAGAATACTTTGGGTTGGAAGGCACGTTGAAGATCACTTCATTGTGAGTCCCTTGCTATGGGCAGGGATGTGACCATTGGATTGGGTTGCTCAGAGCTGCATCCAACCTGGCCTTGAACACTTCCAGGGATGGGGCATCCACAACTTTTCTTTGCAACCTGTCCAGTGCTTCACCACCCTCACAGCAAAGAACTTTTCACTAATACCTAGTCTAAATCCACTCTCCATCAGTTTATTTCCCTTTGACCTATCACTACCTGCCGTTGTAAAAAACTTGTCTATATCTTTCTTATAGTTTCCCTTCAGTTGCTGGAATGCCACAATTAGGTCACCCCAAAGCCTCCTCTTCTCCAGTCTCAAAAATCCTAATTCTTTTAACTTTTCCTGACAGGAGAGGTGCTACATCTCTCTGACCAACTTGGTGACCCTCCTCTTGATTTGCTCCTACAGGATTATGTCCTTCCTGAGCTGAGGACCCCAGAGCTGGGTGCAGCACTGCTGGTGAGGTCTCACCAGAGCAGAGCAGAGGGGCAGAATTCTCTAACTCGTCCTGCTGGCCATGCTACTTTTGACACAGTCCAGGGTCCAATGAGCTTTCTGGGCTGCAAGTACATAATTTTTGTCCCTTGTCCAGCCTCTCACCCACTGGCAATCTTCTTATCAAGATCAACAGGTTCACTATATTTTTTTTTTAAATCATGCATGAAGAGTGGCTTCGAAATGCACATCATTAAAATATTCAAAACCTTTTTTTTCCTATCACATTGTCATTCAGTCTTAGGAAAACCTATAATTTTCAATCTTTGATTTTATACAGAAGGCTGCTCGGTTTGTCAACTGTCTTGGTAGTGATATAGAGCAAACACAAATATATGTAATTATGTTATATATAAAGCTGTTCAAGGCATACTGATTTGCAGACAAAATTAAAAGTAGATATGTGTGACTGAGAGCCCATCTGTGTATCCCTATGAATGGATTAGACAAGGGTGCAATTTTTTTCCTTGTTTTTTTTTTTTTGTAATTGGCTAATATTTTAATGGCTGAAAGAATTGATATTTGTCTAAATTAAGTAAATTACATTTATAACTATCATTTGTGTAAATTGCCAGAAACACTGCAAAGGAAACACTACATACAAAGGTATAAAGATTAATAAAAATTAGAGGTGAAATTGTGGCTAACAATTTCACTGAAAGAACTTACCTTGGTTCCTCTAGGGATAGTACTTTACTCAAGGAATATAAAGAAATGTTCTTATTCCAGAAATGTCTGTTACTATTTATAACAAAACAGCAGCTCCATACCTTCTTTCTGAGAAACTAGGCCTACTCCACAGATTGGTGTTCTAGTATACATTATATAAATAAGATTAATGAATAATTCAAAAGAATTACTATAGCTTCCTGTGATGTTGTGGGCTTTAAAAGTGATGGTAAGTGTTTATTTTTCTGTCTAAGAGAGTAGATAAGTAAAATCTGCATCAGAAGGACAGTGTTTACAAAAAGGGCTCAACTTATTTGAGCTAAGATTTTCCTTTTGGGATTAATCTGACTGCAATGTCTGGAAGACATTTTGCCATCATGACATGCAAGTGAAAGGTAGCTGACAGTCCTCATTGTCTTTCACAAGCATTCTTTAATTAGCTGATTTGTTTTTATATAACTGGTCCTATTACACTTATTTTATGAACTGGGACCATTAAATCAATGGTATGGGAAGCTAATATGACTGTGTTAGCATCAAATTAAAAATATCCTCTTTCAAAAATAAGGAAGTAAGTAAGTGAATAAATAAATAAAGCCTAGAATACATTAAAACTGTTTGCTCTTGAGGCAGAAATTTACTCTGTCACATTGTAAGGAAATACTGGCACTCTCAACACAGCTGAAGAAATATTTCTTACTGTCAGACCACACTAAGGATGAAATAATTCACAGGCTTGGTTTCAATATCTTGGTTATCAATGACTTCCCCGACTGCAATTTACTTCTGCATTTGTAATTTAAGGCAGAGCTCCAGAAAGACCAAATAACTTTTTAAATACATATGACTACTTTTCCTATGGTCTTTCTGACCTACAATAAGTGTAACTTGAGGTTTTTAAATTGCATTCACAAGTTTGAAGTTAGCATGTCATCGGAACACATTAAATGGAGCAGAAGCGTACTGAAAATAAAGTGCAGAATTCAGTCTGAAATGCTACATCTATGTCCCTATACATAAACTTTCAGTTTTGCCATGTCTTGCGACTGACACATTCCAGCTTGTTCATATTGTTGGGGCATATTGGGCATTGTGGGCATTCTGGTTTCTGCAGTCACAAAACAAGATGCCATTTTGTATCCTTACACATGAATCGTAACTGGAAACTGTGGAGAGCTTTGTGGACAGTTGGCTAGCTGAGAAAGGTCACGTCGACATAATTCCATTGGTTAAATTAGAAGGAGACAAGTCTGGGATTCAGCAGTCAGTGTCCAACCACTGACAAGGAGATTGTGACCTTGCTGCAACAACTGGATAGAGGAGAGGATCTTTTGCCAAAAATATGAGGATAGTTTCAGCAGAATAACCACAAGAATGTAGAAGTAGTAACAAAATAACCACAAGAATATAGAAGTAGGCGTGGTTGACCGATAAGTAATTAACCAATAATGAGCTCAGCTTTGCAATATGTATAAGCTTCATTAACACCAATATAAATATGTGTGAACTATCAATAAAGTTCGAGACTTGCTGATCACGCATATTGTGTGCCACATTTCTTCCACCGATCCAACAGGAAACATTGCCTGTCCTTCTCCCAGATGGAAGCAGGTAGAATTTGTCTGACTTACAAATGTTTAGTGTATGCACCTATTTTTATGGACACTTTGTATACACTTAATTGGCATAGAAATGGCTTATAGTCAATGGGAAAAAAAGACTGTATGAGACTTAGTAGCATAGGTAGATTTAGTCCAAAAAATGTGTGGATAAGATTTGCTGCTGACAGGGATTGCTTCTTGCCTTAGTAGGATGAGTTTTGTTCTTGGACACTTGCCATGGTGTAAAAGAAACCAGAAAGGACTAAAAGCAGAAAAAAGAGCAGGTTATAGATTCAATCAGTGTTGAATACATCCATAAAATAGTTGTATCCTAGATCAGACTTCTTGGAGGCACCCAATTTTCTAATTGTACTCTGAGCCTTCAAAGAAAGTTTAGTTCGCTTTTAGAGAATTTTGCCATTTATTTTTCTTGAGAGGAGCAGCTTTGTTTTAGTAAATGTAAGTTACTGCTAGTGAACTTTCCACAGCTGCACAAGGAACTCATTCCCATTTTGTGTTTTCTCTGCATCAAGTATAAAGATTAAATTTTACCAGTAAATGTCACCCTATGACTGAGTGCAAATTTAGAGACAGTGTGATTGATCAGTGACTTTGACCCTAAGAAAGGATTCACAAATAGGTTTAAAAGACAGAGTGGACATAACTTGCACTTCTGACCTTGCAGAAGTGATTTTTTTTATGTTTGCAGCACTCAGACTGTGCTAAATTCTGTCTCTATCATGCTGCTTCAGTGTTAGACTCTCCAAGATTACTGTGTGCTTCTTACAAAGAAAATAGGTTCTTGCTATGTGGAAATTAAAAATGTTTCTTTTATATGCAAACTAGAAAGATTTCTGCTGCTATCAACTACTTCTCTGATGTTATATTTCTGCCTCCTTATCCATCAAGGTGTTTCTATATGTTTTTTTGTCCCTATGTCTGTCTGCTTTGTGTTAGGAAGACTGTATCAATAAAATCATTCAAGTAAAATCAAAACAACACCCAGAAGTGATATCCTAAAAAATATACATGCCATTCCAACTAACTGGATTGGATGAAGTTCTTTTGATTTTAAAACTTAAAAAAATCCCCAAACCCTGTATTTTCTTTGAGAATAGCATTTATTCTGGTGTGATTTCAGTTTGTTTTGAGAACAACCTCTACTAAAAACTTAATATTATAGCTCACAGCTCCATTTTTTTAGTCCTACTTCTTAAAAAGAATGGTCAATAAAAAATAGCAATTAAAAAAAATTATCTGTCAAATTAAAATTCCTAATACTTTTAGAAACTTAGAACTCTTACGAGCATAAGCTGCTTTAGCCTTTAAAATCAGGAGGCTTAAACTCCAAATCAGTTTGAATTCTCTGAGCCAATCTTTGTCTGCTAGGAAAAAAAAAATGAACAGAGGCACAAACTAGATAACAGCCTTTTATGGGGTACAGAAATTAAAGTAAAGTAACAGAATTACCTTTCAAAGAGATCTCCAGGGCTTTAATGTAAAAATAGCTATTATTTTATTAGACAAGGCTCTAATCCACAGTCTGCTCAGCTGTACTCCAGACTTCTATAAGATAATCAATGCCTTCACTGGAGAGCAGCATGATTAAAAAAAAAATCTTTGGAGAAGCTGGGGAGCCATCTTGTGGTGATTTGATTTAACCCTCAAAAGAAAGGAGTCTAGTTTGCATGAAATTGTTTCATTTTCAGTTCAATTAAAGGTTCTCATTGCAGATGCAGAATTTTTTGGCTGGAAATGTGTTTTTTCTTTTTCTGTACTTCTGCTCTGTTTAGACATCAACATCAAACTGTATCTAGGAAAAGGTGAAGGGAAAGAAAAAAATAAAGCATGCTGTGTTTCCACCAAATTTGTTTTAAAAAGCTAATATAACCCGTGGTGCTGACTATAACAGACTATTTTTTACAAAATGCCTTTTCTTCAGAAATATAGTATCATCAAGTAAGAGAAAGCCATAAGGGAGAACAAAAAGATGTTTTTTGGACAGAGAAATGTACAGATGATGTTTTTTTATATCACACACTTCAGTGAATTTTTTGTAATTTTTTTTCTTGTCATGCAAGCACAGTGACTTTCCTGCATGGGAAGACCTTAATAAAAAGTTGAATGTGTATTTTATACATTTATGATAAATTGCAGAAGACTACACAAAGACTTGGAATTAGGAGACTTTGCAAGTATACAGAGAATCTCCTTTAGAAATTCTAAAAGCAACTGGGTAAAGATGAAAAATGTACATAGCTACTGCATTTGAGGAATCAGCTCTGCCTCAGCTGAAATGAAATAATTCAATATCTGTTCCTTGGAATATGTCTGGTTTGTTCCCTACTTGAGAAAACTAATTTAATAGTATCTAGGTTTGCATTTACTAGCCTAGATAACCAGCAATTAACTTCATGAATCAACACACATGTCAGCACTTTCAATGCAAGTATTGCATTGAGTTTTGTTATATCTATTAAGTTATATCAGGGCAGTAGTTTTTCCTAGGTATTATTTCCTTGCGTCTTAAATCCTGGAAAAACATCTTGAACATTATTACAGAAGACATAAAGGTTGCTTTTAGGAGACTGCATTCCTATGAAACTATAAGCTCTTGAGTATGTACCATCAAAATGTGCTTTGCATCCAAGGATAAGAATAGTACTTGTTTGTGTTGGTTTTCTGCTCTACCCATGCCCTGTTTGTGCATAGTGTTGTTCCTTGTCCTTCCATTTCTTCTGTTTCTTACATTTACCTGTAGGCATCCCTAAGTACAGGCAGTATCATTGCCTGTGGTAAGGGATCAAATCAGACTGAAATGGTCTCAGAGAGTTTATCCAGGAACCAGGATGATTAATAGTGGCATTTTTATTCCCTTCCATTTTCTCCCCTACCAAAATTTATAGAGTTTCCTGATTTCACATATTTTCAACTTTTGTCCTAGTTAAAAGATCCATTTCAAATTTCTGCCTACATACTGGAGTGGGCTTATTATTTAAATCTGTATTCAAATCTGCTAAGCCATTCCAGCATTTCCACAAGTACACATTCTGCTCACCTTTTCTGCTTGAATTTCATCCACACAGTTTAAATTGTAATAATTCTAAACCTCACCTCACTGTCATGATTGGTTTTGCATGAAGACATCTACATAGATATTCTAGTTTTTCTTCCTAAATACTAAGACAGTCTGAGATATTGTTCCTTTGGTTAATACATGCTGCGATGCATAAAGTAACATGCACATTAGGGCAAATTAATATTTTTTCCCCATTTCCCCAAATTTGCTTGCCTCATTTATTTGCTTATTCCAAACCTCTTACAGAGACATTCTACGTATTCTTTACAAATTGCATGCCAGATAGAGATCATATTCAATTTTTCCAGCACCCTGTCCAAATAACACATTGGAGGTGGTGAAGATGTAAATGTCAGAATAAGTGAAGTACATATGATGGGAATCTGAAGTGATTTCCAGTTTCTAGATCCAGATAGCCTTCCTCTCAGATGAGCTATGGTAGCTGAAGATGCCTCAGACACCTACTGCAAAGGATCAGAACCTTCAGCTATGCTGTGGTGCACTTTGTGGAGGTGGTATACACACATTTTCTCCTTTATAGTCAGAAGACTCTCCTGAAAGTCTGTGGGAAGTATGTCTGCTTCACTAATGATTAGTCATTAGATGCGTAGAACTTTTTAATAAGCAATCCTCAGGTATAACTCAGCTATCAGATTTTATTTCATTATCACATTAATGTTCAAGTATCAGCGCCCCTGAAATATAAATTACTTAATAGGATTATGGCAGTTCATCCCCTTTCTAACCCATCAGATGAATAGTATTTACAGAAAGAATATTGCTTCCTGGCCCGATGAAGTTGAAATACATCAGAAAATATTTTAATAAACCATATCTTTTTTTCCTTGAATATCAAGATGTTTCTGTGTAGTTTCCATGCTGAAAAAATAAACAAGTGCAATCTAGAATGAAGAAGACTATCACATTGCAAAGGCAATGTGTAGTAATACCAATAATTTCTTTATATTACTTTGTAGTAATATCAATAATTAAGAGAAGTGAAGAGGAAAAGGAGAGATGTTGGAGAGATTAGAAGATGGAAGGAAAATAAAAAAAACAAGCAATGAAATATCTGTGTATAAGGAGAGAAAGACATGGACTGATGGCATATCAGTCATGAAGACTCATGTAAAGAAATGTAAAGACAAAGAGGTTTACCTGTGAGAGTAAGAAAGAGAAAGAAGCAAAGAGTTATTGAAGGAAAAAGAAATAAAAGGAGCAAGCAAATGACACAATAAAAGATGTACATAACTTCTATTAATGGACACCAAAAAACAGTCAGTGAAAAATGTTTGTAAAAGCAAACACTGCAGAAGTACATAGAAACTTGGGCACCAAGGTGAACAACTAAAATAATGAGAATGCTGCCTAAGGTTTTTATACATTTTTTCATACATTTGTAGATTTGGAGATTGATAATGTCTGGCCATAGCTCCAGTACTTTTCCTACTCCTTTTGCCCTAAATTTTAGTACAATAAGCTGACCTTCTAAATACATTCCTGAAATATTGTTTAGTGTTATTCCAGGTAGGGGACTTAGAAAAATATATAATAAGAAGTGGGGCAGAGAACGCCTTGAACCAGCCCCAAGGGGTTGACCCAGGGGTGGGTTACTGGGGCAACTGAATCTCCTGTTGGATGTACCTGTGATATATCCTAATTAATTAAGCTTATAAAATTGTGAAAATCTGGTGCTGGGTGTGTCCATCACCACCAGAACAACTGGAAGCTTCCAATAAATGTCTGCTTTTTCCTTTATTATTCTTACTCTGTTGCAAGGGGTTTTTCTCCTTCAATTATACGCAAAAAAGAAAATATCATTGACATAGCATTTGTAAGACAGCAAAACTGTATTTGATTCCAAATAAACATTATGTAACATTACCTAAACTTCTGATCTCTGCAGGTATACTGAGATGAGGATATCATCCTTTAAAACAGCTTATATTATTGAAGTGTTGCTTTCTGTCAGGTGCCTGTTAAAATCTCAGCCTTTTTTTAAGCTTTAGTTTCTGATTAATTTGATTAATTTGTCTTATTTCTACTTTATACTCATAATTATACAGTCCCTTGGGAAAAAAATGTCCATAATATGTATCAAAAACACAATCTGTCACAATATGGCACAGTTGTCAGTCTTTACTTAAGGGAAGGCCAGGAATGGAATGTCAGGGGGTTTGCAGGTCAAGACAGAGATGAATTGACAGAGGACTGTGGGGGCACTTGCCCATTGTTTCTCACAGTATACCTAATTCTGACTAATACTAGCACACTGTATCACTTGAGGCTGCGATCCTACAACAATTATTCATTTTATGAACATTAAACTTAGCCCAAATGCAATTTAGAATTGACTTAACTAGTGGAGCTGCAAAGAGGCTATTGTGTGTTTTGATTCTGATCATGACAGAGTGGCTTCTCCCACAGGACCACACACCTTCAAATTAAAAGTATGTCACATAAAGGCATATTTATAAAATTCGACAGATGCTGCTGGATGTGATAAGCTAACCCCTACTTAGATAAATACAGTGTTGTTATATATAAATATCTTCCATAAGCTTGGCGTACACAATAATAAATCATGCCACTACACTGTCTGAAGTCCTGCTTCCCAGGAAGAGGATGGACATTACTTGCTGATAGAAAGTAGAGAATGAAAACTTTGGCATCTCTCATCTTTGCTCACATGTGCGACCTTTCACTTTTGGTTACCTCAACCTACGTGTTACTTTTGCATCTTATTTTCTTCAGCCATATTCAGCCCTATTATGATATTCAGCTAATGTCCAATAATCGTCTCAGTTCTCCTTGACTTCATGTTCTGGGTGTTAATGATTAAGCATCAAAACTACCTGAAACAAAATTTAGCCTTTGGCTTTTGAGAACTTCAGGTTATGTCTCTGTAGGACTGTGATAAACGAGCTGTTAAAAGACTAGGTGAAGGACTGCCCAGTACCTCAGCAACATTTTCAATTGCCATTTGCATGCAAAGGAAGAATTTGCTAGAGGCTTTTGGCTGTAATCATTGACGTATCATTACTCCTACTGTCTTTGGCATCAATCTGAAGCAAAAATCTTTCAACTTATCATTCACATCTTATCTCTAAGAAAAAAGAAAAAATTACTATTGCTAGAAGCCTGGGGAAAAGAAGGCTAAGGGGAGACCTTATTACTCTCTACAACTCCTGAAAGGATGTTGTAGTAAAGTGGGTGTCTCTCTCTTCTCCCAAGTGGCATGATGAGAGGAAATGGCCTGAAGCTGCACCAGAAGATGTTTACTTTAGATTTTAGGAAAAATGTCTTCAAGGAAAGGGTTGTAAAGCCTGGGAACAGAATGTTCAGGGAAGTGGTAGAAGCACCACCCCTGGAAGCATTCCAAAAACATGGATATGGCACTTGAGGACATGGTTTAGTGATGAACATGGTGGTGGTGCAATGTTGATGGTTGGATATGATGATCTTCTAGGTATTTTCAACCTTTATGATTCTATGAAGCATAAAGCCCCAAGAGAATATGATGGTAGTGTCTCTTCTCGCTTCTCCTTCTCTTTTCTCTTTGTATTGCTCACAGAATACAATGCCAAAGATCTGATTGAGAAAATACATAAAAAATCCCCAAACAGTAATAGAGGAAAACCTTTATTAAATTTCCAGACTCAAAAATAGTGTAATAGTAAAAATCACATTCTTACCCTATGTGCTTGTCTGCTAATAATGTATATACAACCATCTTTTTTTGTGCTCTTTATGTTCTATATTTTTTTGGTCAACTGGCAGGTTTTGCTGTTAGGAACCCTAACACCAGGTTTTTCTTTTTTGTTCAAATTGTTGTGTTGGTAGCAGCCCCAAAGAGGATTCAGACTTTCTCCACCACTGTTGAGGAGATGCTCTTCATGCCAACCAAGAGAGTTCCTTTGGTACCTTTCAAAATAGGAACTTTCATGAGTTCTTTCCGTATTAATTCCACATAGGGCATATAATGCTATCTGAAAACACAACAAAGGTGTCTCTTCAAGCATACAATCCCCTTCACCTATCTCTCCTTCACAAAAATCGATGTCAAAATTATTGGCAGTTTTATTAACTTCCTTTGTAAGCATTCTGATGGTCTTTCAGTATGGAAACCACTTCATTTTGTGAAATGCCATATTGGAAGTTGTCATGGGAAATATTCAGTTTGTTAAACTGGTAGGTGCTTATCTATCAAAAAAGATTGGACTGAAGAAAGGATGTTTCTTATTTTCATGCAATTGGGCAAATGAGGCAAACCTACAAGTCCAAATCTTGTGTTTATATAAAACACTATAAATTTTAAAAATGAAATATCTAAATCAAAATATTTTTATAATCAGGATTTATTCAAAGTAGCTTTTTGCTCAGTAAAAGAGAGCAGAGAATTAAGGACCTCAGAGTATTTTTAAGCAAAATGAAATTATATATCTGAGGGCTTGCTATGAGGAGAACAGTGAGACGTGATACATGAGGAAAAGGAAGTAAGAGGTATATTATTGTGGCAATTAATGTTGAGAAGATTAAACAGCTGGTAAGAATGAAAGTGAGACTGAATGGATCATGGCAAGGCAAGTTCAAGGGCCCTGGCTAACTGAAATCAAGATTAAATATGAGATTTTGGTTAGTGTAAACTCAAAAAATGTTTGACCTGCTAAGAATATCAGGTTATGCAGAGATGATAAAGCAAAATAGCAAATGGCTATGAAAAGAAATGGTTAACTGAGAAAGAAAGACCAGAACTATTTCCAGGCTATGTCTTAGTAGTAAAAACCCCCCAAAAAAACCCAAACCAAAACAAAAACAAACAAAAACAACAAACAAATAAAAACCCCAACAACAGAAAACGAACCACCAAAAAAACCCCAAAAAACCCCACAAATGAACTAAAGAAAAAACCCAAACAACCAAAAAAAGAAGAGTAAGAAATGCCCCTAGTCTTAACAAACATACTTAAAATTATTGCAACCAACCCCCAGTGAATAACTGTTAATATTGGAAGACATAGAGCATCATTTTCAGCTTTGCTTCTTTAATCCATCAGTATATCCAGAGACAATTCAAAACACAATTGTTGTAATACCCTAACATAGTGTGCAAGACAGCGGAATTTGGCATAAGAATCATACGTAGGTCTTTAGTGTTAGCCTTTTTTTAAGCACATATATTATTGGTAATTTCAAATGAGAAAAACATTTGCATTACTTTAAACAAACCTACATGCAAACACTGTTTTTTCATAACATTAACAATAAAAGTACAGGTACAATTATTTCTTAATAATTTAATTAAAATTGTGCTCAAGGGCCTGTGCACCTTCACAAACACTACATTTTCAAACACTCACTTAACTTGTGCTCATGTACTTGCTCCCTTAGACACCTAACAGTGGTCTTAGAGGAAGTTATTAGCAGCACATTTTACTTACCTATGTCTCATCACTGGTTACACAGGAGATTAGGGCACTAAGGAGTGTCCTGACTCCCTCAAATACTTGCCTTAAGATAGCCAGAGTGAACCAGAGCCCCAGGGTCATATTAACACTCTTCAGCAACTTACATATTTACCAGAGCTCCTGCAGTGCTCTTGCACAATTGGAGTATAGGTAGAAATTTCCCAGGGGCTGTTTCTAGGTAAGTAGGACAGTTGCATGTGGATGTACCTTAATTGCATTTGTCTTGGCTTGCAGTGTCTGAGTTCTGCTGAGCTGAAGGTTGTAAAGAAAGCAGCTGCCTTTTTTCCTGCTAAGAAGGACAGTTTGTTGTTAGCCAGCTATTATGTTTTGTTTTCTTCTTGTAGAATGTAAAAAAGATAGACTGGAATACCAGAATTGTCTTCACTTAGCTATTTTGTGTGCATTGTCACATCCTTTGTTATTCATCTGTCCTTTAAAATACTTTAAATATCAACCTTTTTCATTTTGTTTATCATAAATAAAATTTTGTCTTTCCAATCACTTTTCTTCATCCACCTTGAAACCCATGTGTTGTCCCACATCTTTCTGAAATATGCTAACCAGAAGTTACTGCACTAGACTTTGTGAGTAGATAAAATTGAGCTTTATAATCCTTAGTTGGGTTTTCTACTTTTTTTCTTTTTCATCTGTCAGCTATTTGATAACCAGTATATGTTAGGCAAATGTTGATTTTGGGCTTGTGCAACAAGTTTTTTAAATATTGTGGTTTTATATATCTTATTTAGACCTGGAATAAGGGAGAAGGAGTTTGCTTTTTTGTTATTATACATATAATTTTTGTATGATTTTTTCATTCTAAGCCATACTGTCTGGACTTTGGCATCCTTACAGAAGTCAATAAGTTCAAGGGGATGGAACATTTACCAAATATTCATATATCTGTATTGATCTACATCTGAGCTAGACTGTGTATTGTCAATAGAGAGCTTATGTCATCACAAAACAGATGTGTAAAAATATACTGTGAATCATTTTGCATAAAGGAAAATTGCCCTCTATGTTTGTATAAACAGCACCACCAAAGCTACCAAAAATTGCTCAAGCTACCCAACAAGGCTCTGAGCACACTGATTCCAAGTCCTTTTATACCCTGGATTTAACTACAGATGTGATGATCTGAAGAAGGAATAGGCTCAGAAACATTTCCTTATACATGCAGACCCACTGACCCGAATTCCTCTACTTTTTAACTTCAGCCATAGCTTAAAATGTTTCCTTAGGCTGGGTCTTCATTGTGGAATTAACAACACGTGATCACAGAAGACATAATTTGTCACTGAACTTCACACAGTGACAGTGCTTCTGTCGTAATCATTGTGAAAAGATTATGTCTCTGTTTAAAGGCCTTGCTCTACAGGTTTTCTACCAGGGCTTGTTTGCTCATGTAGCCTGATAGATTAGTAAGGTAATAATATGTTCAGTTTGGAAGCACAATTGATTACTGTTGACTCTTGTTTTCTGCCCTGTGTTCTATATACCTGTAAAAAAATCTTATTTTGACTAATGAGCAACCTTCTAAAATCTACAGTATTATTGAATTTAATTTATTCCTCAGTGTAAATAATGAAGACTCAGATTCTAAGAGATTCATATCATGTCAAGTCTTCACCTTCATCTGCCCTAGACAGTTATTGTACTCTGACCAAAATATAGAATAAAACAACAATGACCAAAGGTACGTAATCATACATAAGGCATAGCTTTATTTTTGTGCTTTTGTCATTCAAGGAAAGATCCCTCAAGTATTCCTTCACTGAATGAAGATTATATTTTGGGGTTTGGGTTTTTGGTAATTATTTATTTGTTTTAAAATTCTTTTCCTTGCTTACCATTTAAAAAAAATTCTATCAGGAGAATCTAGACTGTAATCAAGCTGGAAGAAATTGTTTTCATGGCATAATTTCAATAGCTGTTATATGATAATTGCCACTCTAATACTATCATTAACAGCAGGGATAATTGACAGAAGTCACTGGCCCTAGTCCAAGATGACCCTACTTTCTACCTGAATAAGCAGAATAGTAATCCTTTTTTTTTCCTCCCTCAGCATTAATGTACATTTGTAGCAGTAAGCACTGGGAAAAAATGTAACCCTGTTTTTAAGATCAAATCGGAACAAGTGTGAATAGTTTCAAGTGGTAGCTTTCTGTTTACAGGAAAAGAATGTTAGAAGAACATGATGTCCTAAGTTTCATACACTAGTTTATCCATCTTTGGAGAGGCAAATTAAGACATTTTAGTGAAAATATTTGTGTGTGAAAAATATGGACCTAGGTCTATATATCAGAAAAGAAAGAAAACATAATATCTTAGCACTATCCTAGTCCTGATGCAGGGCTAACACTGATCTTCTTGGCACATAGTATTTTTAATTTTTTTTTGCAAAATTCAGTAACCTTTAATGGTGTACATCAGCTGAGCTGCAATCACACAAGTTCATTTCCTCTACCTAGCCACATACCTAACTGTCATAAGGGCATTGCTATAGGAAATATTTGGATATTTAGAGCACTAAGTAACCACAATATTTTGCCTTATCTGGTTTCAACATATAAGAAATTTTCATCAAGCATAAGGAAATATTTATATTGCTAGGATTTTATGGAAGTTCTTTAAAATCAAAGACTACTTATATAAAGGTTTGTCATGATACCTGAGAAGCACAGAAGATGTGCATTAGATAGTTATGCTTTTTTGAATTAAGATTAATTAGAAAAAAGCTTGTGTTTGGTAAAGAAAAGAAGCTTGATATTTTATCAGTTTTTTTGAAAACCCAATAGAAGAATGCATTTTTAACCTCTTTCATTTCACAGAGAGCATGAATTGGAAAAATTCTTTTGTTTATGAATGCATCTCCTTTAAAAATTATTTTAGCTGAAACTCCGGAATCTTCCTTACATACCTGAGAACATACCTTCAAGATTTGATGTGATATTCACTTTTCTCTGAAAATTAGTGGATAGCTGAGGGACTGAGAAAGCTGGAGATTTTACAGGATACAGATTAGATGTACCTTCTTTCTCAGTCATCTGTTGGAAACTTGGTGCACAGTCACCACTGTAGGATTTTTCCTGTGAACCAGCACCCACCTTTGCATCCCTTCTGTTTTATCAGTTTTATCAGCACTGGCAGCCGTGTTAACTTCATATTTCAGGCTTATGCATGAAATTTGCATCAGTCCTGGTCATTGGTATCCTCTGGTGCTGGATAAGTAGGAAGCCAGGCGTAGTTTGCTTTGCAAAATTCTCTGCTTGGCAGGAAATATCTTGCACTGTCTGCTAGTTCCTGGCCTTGTTTCACTTTTCTTGTAATCACTGGTACTGCCACACACTGCTTCCCCCCATGCTGCTAGTCTGAAAACTTCTGATAGTAGATGAGAGAAATAAACATTTCTAAAAACACACCTGTGGAAAAGGAACATTACCACTTATGATCTCTCCAGTGCAAGTGTTTTAGCTTTGTTTTTGCAAAGTAGGATTTCTGTGTACTGTCTTTGCTATTAGATATAACACAGTTTACATTAAAATTTTCTGTCAGCATACCTACACCAGTTGGCTCCATGAAACAAAAATCCTACATGTTCATTGATAAACACAATTTGCTTGAAGAAATTATTTTTTGAGGCACATAAATTGTATGTTTTGACCTTTTCCTAAGAAACATTTATCTGATACCAACTATCACTCTATCACCCCCCTGAAGAATTCTCAGGAACACTCTGATATTTAAAAGGTAGGGACCAATAGGTCTTTGCATACTGACATCATGGTGTGGAAGCAAAGTATGCTACCTTAGATATGGGCTGTTCTCTGTCAATTAGGAGGAACACTCCCAAGCCTGCTTAATAGAATAGCTGTAGCTAAAAAAAAAAGAAAAAAAAGTGTATTGTGTATTCTTGCTGACTTAACTTTCACATCTTTTTTGTTTGTTCATTTGTTTTCCATTAGCATAGATCATGCAATCATTTGGGTTCTGCCAAAATGGCCAAAATAGCTAACATGGCAACAAACCCATTTTAGAACTATGAAAAATCAAATAAGAAACTCTTTACAACACAGCATCAACATTTTCAGCCATCCACTTATATGTTTGAAGAGATCCTTTCTTTGTGTGACAGCAGTGAAGTACTTTTTGAACTGACAGTTGAAGCCACCAATAGCTATTGAGCAGGAATTAGAACAGCAAATGAGAGTGTGTGTTAATTGAGCTGTTTGTTTATAAGAGCATGCCTTAAGAGCAAAATAAGCACTACACATGTGGCCTTTCTAGCAGATTTGACAATACTTACAGCTTAACAGTGCTTGGACAAAATAATTTTTTTACTAGTAGTATTGTATTTCTATCTTATACCTGTTTATGTTTTTAGTCAGACAGACCAATTATTAATTCCTTCCTACATTCCCTTTGGAAGTTTTCTTTTGTCACTTGCAAAGCCTTCATGAACATGTGGAAAATAATACATAGCTAAGTGAAAACTTACCTCTGATAAGGAAGCCAAGGTTTTAGCCTCGTATTTGGATGTCAAAAAAGGAGGCCAGGACTTTCGTGTCTGCATTTGGATGTTGTAAGCCTGATTTCTTTATTAAAATGTTTTCATCATCTGCTGAAATTAGTAAAAATGGACAAAAAAACTTTTTTTCTCTAAATCAGCATCTACTGTGTGAGATGAGATTTTCCATTTTTAATTTTAACCATTGATTTTATGAAAAGAAAGAAACGGACAAAATAGTTTTAAAATATGCAGTTGTATGTCAGAATTCCATTTTAACAATAAGTTGAAGTGATTTCAAAAGATTGTGTCAAATGTCCGTTGCATGCAAATGAAGAAACCAAAGCAATCATTCATGGATGAGAATTTGACCCTAAATTCTATATTTAAAACCAAGAGGTTTCATATGTTTGTATAGGTGTGTGGAGATCCTGTAATTCTTTTAAAAAGGTATCTTTATTCAAAGTATGATATAGAGATTATCCAGCTAAAATATAGACTAACTCCTTGCTGCTTTCCTCCCTTCTCCATGTTCCACATGCAAAATTTTTTGTTTCCTGGTGTGAAACAACCAAACAACATACAAAGTTCTTGTTCCAGCTAATTTAAATTCATCTTATTTATTCTGGATATGGCATAATGTAGAATGGAATATTTCCCTTATTCACAATATATTTTAATACTACTTTTTTTCAGTCCAGTAGAGAGAAAAACATCTGTGATCAGAAGACACTTTTTCTTTTCAGTTCTTGCTTCACTGCTAAGGTAATTGTGTGGGGAGAAAGAAAAGACATTACAAGTGGTATATGATATTAAGATACATAAAAACAGTAGAAGACATGAAACAATGCATTAGGAACTGCAATGAATATATCTTTGAAAATAAATACAGTGGAACAAAATACATTATGGCAAGTACTGAGAGGGTCCAGTCTAGATCAGGATCTTAGACAATAATGATAGATAAAGAAAGATCCTTTTTCCTAAAGTGGGTATGCTTCCTAAGCCAATTTTTATTTCACTTGTAAAGGTTTCTAATGTGTTTAGAGATAAAAAATTAAGACACAAAAGAGGTTGGTGTTAAATCTAAAGTTCAAATAACTGGATCGTTAGCAATAAAAATATTAGACTTTCAATTATCTCACAAATGCAATCACCTCAAATATAAACAGATGCACAAATAGTTTACCCTTTTCTTTTGAGGGGAAAGAAGGCAGAATTAGCTTAAGAGTAGCCACACAAATTTAGACATTTTTGTTATTTATAAGAAAGAAGTTATTTTTGAAACAATTTTTTATCTCATTATAAGCAATTATAACAACTCACCCCATAAGGCAAGATGGACTTCTTCCTGACTTGGAATTTTACACATTGGCAAAAATAGCACATATTTGCTGTCCATTCTCAGCATTTTATAGCCATTTCTATGTACTCGAGTCTGTAAAGGAAAAACTATTTGCTGACTCAGTTCTAATCAAGTCTATTAGCTGACATCTTATCACTATAAAATGTTATCCAAAGTAATCATTTACTTTGCTGAATGTTCAAATAAAATTTTACTCAGTCTACAGAACTACTTCTCTCTTCTTTGCAAGGAAGAAATATAGAACATGCTGACATTTTAAGAAAAAAATAAAATCTTTTAACCCTTTTATCACAGAATTTTGCAGCCACAGGCTGCAGTGAGGGAAGAAGCACGGAGAGATTACTTTTGTAAAGTTGCATTCTCTTCTTTGCCATAGAAAGTGAACCAAAAGTTAGATTTATCTAAGTTTCTTGTGACCTCTCCAGTTTTTTGGCTGGGGTTCTATTCCATGTGTAAATAAATTTGTGTACCTCAGCCAAAATACATTCAGGGTGAACTGCATTCATGCTAACACCTTTGACCCTTCTGGCCAACCAGTAGCAGAGCCCTCACAGAAGTCATACTACCAAAATACTGAATGTGCAATATCTACACAAACCTTACAGACCTTGGGAAGTTATACAGTTTATACTTGACTAAAATAATAATAATTGATTGGCTGTGTGGATTTTTGATTCAGAAGAACATGCTGGGTGGTAGCAATGAAGAAAAGATGGAGTAGATAATCCTGATGAATGCATCTAAAACTTTTTTAAAATTTTCCATCTTTATGTGGCTTTTTTTTTTCTCTTTGGTATTTTTACCCCATGTGACAAATTATTTGGAGGCTCTATTTTGAAGCTGTCCTGTTTATACACTTATATTTACAAATTCAAATATACAAAAATATTCTGATGTTATATATATACATAAAATTCTGCTGTTAAGACTTCCTGCAAAAACACCACTCTCTTCTCTCTTATATATGCATTTATCAGTAATATGTTGCAAGTTTTTCTTCCCCTGCAGAATCTTGCCTGATACTTTCCACAGAAAGCTGAAGAAAAGCTGGAAGAATCTTGAAGAGTTAAGCAAGACCATTTGTACTCACAGATAGAAAAAAGGTCAGCACCTGTGTTATATCATTTGTACACATCTCATAAGATTTGGAGGACTGAGCAGAATTCCTGGCATCCTTATAGAGATATAATAGCTGAATATTCAACAGGGGGCCTACAAAATCTAATATTCTGGGTAACAAGCACGAAAAATTAGCCCAACAGCAATTATGTATGTTGGAGAAAAATACACCTTAAGGTCCACTTCTCCCATTCATCTTACTCCATATTGGATATGGATTTCCAGACAATCACATCCTTGGTATTTATTTTGGAGTTTTACATGTGGGTCAACTGTCTCTCCACATCCCATCTGGAGACAGGTAATAGTGATCTCTGTAGACTTCTTTTTATTTTAGGACTTATTGGTGAGATCTTGTGTTCATTATTTTCAAAGATTATTGCACAATGAAAAAGGCTGAATTTGTCACCTCCTAAAGTCTTTGTCAGCTGCAAACAGACTGGCACAGGAAGACACCATTAGACAAATAGTGTTGGGGAAAACCATTGTCTTTAGACATTAATGTCCCAAGGATAAACAGTAGATTCAATGGTCTGAATTTTAGCATGGATTGGCAAGAGTAGGCAGGACATCTATTTAAAATTCCTTATATGTGTGAGTCTTAAATAAGTGATTGTATTTGCTGACCTATACCCATCCATCCTTTACCACATGTTGAAATAATATTGCATCACGTAGCTTTTTACACCATTTGTAGCAGCTCATAATTTCTCACATATAGCAGAATTTCTGACTTCTGTGTATACAGCTGAATCAGGAAACTTACAGGAAAAATATTTTTGTAGTTATGGCAACTACTGTTAGAAAGCAAGGGTTGGATAACGTGCATGTGTTGTCTAACAACAGATTTCAATTGATACCTAATCCTACAAAAATTGCATTGCTGTTTAGCTGAACACCAATTTAATGTTTTGCTTCCATTTTTTTAAATTGAGTTGATATGTGATATAATTTTTTTTTTATTAAAAAGGAATCTCATATTTAGTGCAGAATCACAAGAAAATACTGCTGCCATATTAATATAGTTAGTTCACTGGAGCATCAGAATTACCGTTTTAAGACATTGGTGGAAAAAATTCTCCAGTTCTATAAATTTTCGACATTAATATTTAAGAAACATAGACATCAACTCATCAGAATCATAAAATCCTTGATTAAGAGGTCAGATCATCAAGTCAAACCACTTAGAAGGAAGGTTAAATATAACTGAATTTTATACTCTGCTGTATTGAATCTGTCGTTTAAAATAATCCAGGAAATAAATTCTTCTTAATAATATTTTTAATATCTATAAATAGAAATAAGTTGAGCAGAAATTAAAAATCTTTAATAGTCACTGGATTCCACAGCACATGGAGAACAGTGATTAACCCAGAGAGTCTGATCTATGCAGTTTTATGTTATTACGTATTCTGTCAGAAAAGACATTAAAAGTTCTAATTTTCTGTATTTCATCAAAGGAGGCTTGAAGAAAAAAAAAAGAAATATTTACATTTATTTCTAAGTCTCTAATACTCTTACTGCTCTATGATACAGTCACATTAGATAGGATTAATCTGAGCAGCTGTAGATTTATCCTAAAACTGATGTCTAACATAGGTCAGATGAATCATATCACCAAGTGATTAACTGTCTGCTGTAAAAAGGAAGCTTAGGATAACTACCTCATATGTGGAAAGCTACATTGTAAATGTTGAAAGTTAAGTGAAAGTAATCCCATCTTGTGGCTTCAAAATAGAGGACTCAAGCATTCGATTACTGTACTGGATTCAAAATTAGATTAAAAAAGATAAGTGATTGCGCAGCCAGTGCAAGTGAGCAAAGTGAACAAAGACAAAATTTACTGAGCTCATATGAAGTAGAGGCTACTGGCATTACCTTTTTTTTTTCCAGTAGTCATGGAGGACTCCAGTTAATACTGCCAACCTTTTCAGCAATCAGTGAATTGATAATTCCCATGAGGAGACATGACTATGAGTGAGCTAATTTTCAGTTTACAGAGACTACATATGGGTTGATTTTTTTTCTGCCTGAGTAGCCTTTTGACAGGTTGTGAAATCGGAGCTGAGTACTGTTGAAGCTGAGAATAGTTGTCCCTGAGAAAATGTGTAAGTGGCAGTAGAAATATGAGAAAATTGAAAATAAATTTATTGTTGTTGAGAAGCAAAAATACTCCAAATAAACTACTCAAATTCTCAAAAATAATATTGAAAGTACCATATCTTTTGTGATTGCCTGATTTTTACCAGGAGATGTATAATCTACTGGGTATCAGAAACCATTCAACATTTATATCTGAGCTAGGAATCTGTCGAGTTTTATGTCATTTAGAGGGATATGGCTATTTTATGTTTATTTGTCCTTATGAATGTACAAATAGAAGCCTTTCCAATAATTGAAACAATAAAACCCACTAGACATCTGTGTGGGGCAGCAGGAGAACAAAAAGCACAAAGTAAGCACTGTGCTCTGTTATGAAAAAATGCCTTATATGCATCCAACTGTACAAATTAGAGAGGCAGAGCATGAAAATTTTCATACTCATGTTTTCTTTGGTTTTAAAAAACCAAAGGCACAGAGGCCTTACCTATCTTCAGCCATCATTCTCACACATGTTTATTCCCAAGTGAGATCTGCTTCAATAAAAATAAATTACCAGTATCTTTTACTGCTGAAGAACTTTTGAAAAGGAAGAAACTTTGCACACAATATTGTTTATCGAATACTCGAAACATCTTCTCATATGGTTTAGTGTACACTGCAGCTCCTAGTACAATGAAAGTGAGCAGCCATATAACTTGCTGCATATTAGCAGGAGAGTTATGTGCTAAACTTATTTACTCTTCATTTATAAACAAAACCATGTAAATTTAACATGCTCTTGATGAGTTTTAAACTATAGCTCTCTACCTTATTTTAGTTGATCTCACTGGTGTTCAACCTGTACAAACAGGCAGGGGATATTTTTTTATTTCTGTCAAGGTAACATTCTATATCCTCAGTTACACTGAAAAGAACCCTGAAAAGAATTTTTATGAATGCTTTATTCTTATTTGATGTACATGTCAATAGAGAAAAGGATATAGTTGAATTATTCCAGATCTTGACAACAGTAAGTCTCCTGATATCTGTACTGTTATACATGCATAAAAGAGATGATGCAGTTTTAATTTAATATATTTCAAACATTTAGAAATTTAGCCTGGAATAATATATCACTTTCAAACATGATTTCTGCATTTTGTGTATGTTCATACCCCACTGTGCATCCAATTTAAAATAGAAGGATTCAGTAGTTTGGTTTTGGTCTTTACATTTAGCCTGGCAAAAAAAGTCTTGCCCAAGATTATTCTGATTAAGATTATTCTCGTTAAAATTAGTTATTAATTGGAACTGTTTCAATACAGACTGGGAAATAACAAGTATTTCTTTCATAAGAAGACAGAAAATAATCTCTTGGTAACTTCAGAATATATTTTATTGGCTGTTCAGCATTGATGACCAGGAATTATAGCCTTCAACTGCTCATGTACATTTCTGATTATTAAATTTTAAACAGTCTGACAGTATGAGACATAAAGAATTAATATAATTCTCTATCACTGCTGCAAAATATGAGATTTTTCTTCCTCTGTTGTATTCATCCAAATTAGAAATGCAAAGTTTTTTTCTAGTGGGGAATGATACCTCCCATTCTCAAATTTTGCATTTTGTGATATCAAGTACCTCTGAAGGTGAATAAATGCTGCTTACTTTTGCCATGATACTACTTTTCAAAACCAGCATATTTTCCAGCCATTAATATCAAAGCAGTTATTAATCTGTTCCATTATCTTTAGAGATTAATGAAGTTATTATTATCTGGTTATTAAATGACGTAGCTCATGCTTCCCGCACCCTTTCAAACAACCTCATAGCATAACCTGCACCCAGAAGTCTCTATTGAGGGTTTAGAGAACTAGCTGCAGAAAGATTATACCATCAAACTTTTTATAATGAATTACAGCTAGAATTTATCGCAATTGTTAGGCCCAAGACTTCATAACCACATTAGACAGTGCTTTCGTGAAGCAGAAGGAAAGTTCTAGCAGTCAGGAAACTAATGTCCTACTTCTAAAGTCAAGTTGTTCCAGAGGGCTGTTGGTTAAATTTTGCAATCTGAAACAATTCAAGGTGGTGTCCACATCATGTATCTTACAGCATCCAACTATCCAGCTTTGGTTATGGTAAGTTTAGAAAATTCTTTTCCCTGAAGGGGAACAAGTCAGTAAGAAAGTCAGATAACCTGACCTTAGAAAACTCTTCTATATTCCTCCTGTCTGAAGACATTTTGTTGGACTGATTATTAAATTAATATTTCCAGAGAAGTTTAAGGCATGTAAATACTCAGGTAAATAAGGAGGAAATGTTCTAAACCAGGCATCAAAATATCAGGGTAGAAAAATTTGAGACCTGTTTCTTGAAATCTGGGTTATAATACCCTGTGATTATTCAATGTGTATAAGCTACAGTGAACTTTTTTTGCCTTTGTCAAAATTCCCATGTTAATAGCATTATTTAAGTGCAAAGGGTAATTGCAGCAGTAAGTGGAAGCAAGAGAAGTAGAAAAAGTAGCTAAAGGTTAACTAGTAATAGTGAGAAATATGTATACATTTCATTAAAAGGTAATTACATTTAAAGAAGAGAACTTTAGGATATTTAATTAATTCTGCAATAGAAACAATTATAATGAAAAAACATGTGTAGGAACAACAAAAATGAATCTTTTCCCAAATGTATTTAATGACACACAAAGCAAATGGAATACAGAATGTAATTAATTCAAATTAGATAAAGCTGACTGCTTTTTTTGGTGTTTTTTTTTTGTTTGATTGTTTGTTTGTTTTTTAAATAGTTGTTCACATTTAGAAAAGGTTGACCATAATAATGGGAAAGGAAGTATTACAGCAATCTGAACAGGACCATAGCTGAAAAGTCCTCTAAAAATTTGGGTAAGTA
The DNA here is from genome assembly GCF_023055355.1 of Agelaius tricolor. Classification (NCBI taxonomy): domain Eukaryota; kingdom Metazoa; phylum Chordata; class Aves; order Passeriformes; family Icteridae; genus Agelaius; species Agelaius tricolor. Next base: position 48,509,446 of record NW_027269267.1, on the reverse strand, counting down.
CTAAGAGATATTTTAAAAGGCACAAAGTTATCTTTCACATTTTAAAACACAAATGTAAATAAATTCCTAAAGTGGACTGGCATAGTAATAAATGCACATGGTTGAATAGAAACTTCTGGCTTTATGGTTTTGAGAACTTCTTGGTCTTCATCTATTCTATCTAGTACAGAAAGGGGAATAAGGATTGGAAAGCATTAAAAGACTCCCCTTTTCAAGTAGCCCTGAACAGTATTTTTGATTCCTCTGTGTTTTACACATTTATCTGTTCAAATAATTTGTGTATTTCTCTTGGCATGGAATTTAAGTGATGAGAGTGATATAAGGATGAAATTCAAGTTTGCCCTACAGCTATAACTGTTGTTTGGGTGTGTATGAAAGGTATTCTTTCATGCACTCACAGTGGTCTTAGAAACTCTCTGGCTAGTCTCTGCATAGATGAGACAATGAACTGATTTGAAACAGCAGGCTGACTTGAAATAAAATGAATGACCAAACTCCCAGCACCTGTCAAACAAAGCTTTTGATTAACTGCTGAAGAAAGTGGGAGTTTTGGACATTCACAGGCATTTCCCAGGCTACGCACAGACTAGTTGGTAGATGCTATTTGTGCACTTGATTGTGTTGTTCCTCCTTTGGGGGACCAACATACTCTTAAGCTAATTCCCCATCCATTGGGGAATATGGAGACGTGATGAAGAATTGAGCAAAAGATACACAAATAATATAAAATAACTGTTTCTGCTTATGCAGGTTTGGTCACATAGCAGTCCATTGCATATAGCAAAGACAGGCAACAGAGGTTTTGTACACAGATTAAGATACTGCAACAAGAAGGATAATGCATTTTCTCAAGTGGTCACATAGGGCCATCAAACATCATGATTATATTCATTGGAGCAGTTTGAAAGTCTCAGATAATTCAGATGAAGATAATGTTGAAAGGGCCTTTACAACAGGCTCCCATCACCATCCAAATAGCAACTAGCTACCCACTTCAGTGGATTTGATTACTCACAAGAATTTTTTCTTATTCAAAGATGTCAAAAACTCAGGTTTTTTTTAAAAATAATCCTGTTTGTGAAGACCGTTGCAGGATTTTACATGGAATGTGCTGTTCTTGCTGAATGCTCTTTCTAACACTGAGACAATGGAAGCAAAAAACAAAAAGAAAGCATTTGTATATAACACTACAGCAAACAAAACCCTCAGGATAGCAACTACATTTTCAACCCTGATAGCCTTGAGTTAAGAGTGGAAATCAGCACAAGTACAAGAAAAAAATGATTTATGACTCTTCTGAAAAGATCAAGTGTAATGGAGAAAGGTTTATTCAAACTGCATTGTTACAAACTTTAACTCCTCAAGTCCTCTCTTTCTACAAAACTTATAGAACAAGCTGAAGCACTGAGTTTAGTAGATTGATGATAGGTAGATAGACAGGTGGATTAATTATTTATGTTGCTGAATGGAGGTCAGATCTCTATTTTCATCTTTTTGATCTGGCTGCATATTTAATATTCTTATTAGAAAGATGGCTGGAATGCCTGATGTTAATGTTCCCAATTGTTGATAGATTATGGTCTTTAGAAGGCCTCCGATGTCTCTTCTATCTGAATTATTTATAGCTCACTAATTATTTAGACCCTGCTTATTTTAAAAAACAGGAATTATCTACACACTAATTAAAACTGTCAAAAAGTTTTAATACTGTTTAAGGATACAAAACAATGTCAGTGGTGAGATTGAATATACAGTAGGAATCTGTCTTTTCTTGGTACTAGAGCATCCTAAGCTTCAAATGCAAGTATTTTTGGGAAATCTGGGGTGGAATTCCTTCGACCAAAAGTAAATATCTATATGACAGATAGTTTGACCTACTGATCTTGACAACTTTCATAATAAATGGAGATAAATTAGTACTCAAGGGATATGATTAATTCTGAATCAGAAGTCTAAAACTGACTAGAGAAAGGCACTGCTTAAACATGCTAATTTCTCCCTTTATGATAAAGGAAGTGCAGGATGGCAATTCACTTGTGGCCACCTGCTTTCTGGATAGCTGAAGTTATGATGACCGCTGTTTGCAGGTTCTGTTTTTTTACACACTCTGATTGCAGGATCAGATCCTTTATTTTATTCATTTGAAATCAGCTTCTTTATTTGTCTTTTTTTTTGTTGTTGTTGATTAGGGTTTTTTTAGGGAAATATAAGACTACCAGAGCTTCTTAATTTGAAAATATTCTTTTGTAAAAGGAATCATACATGGATGGTCCATGTGGCCACATGTAATACTGAACGCAATTTTGCATAATTTTCTACTACTGTACCATTATGGATATTACTTAATTATAATATCTCTTCCAATGAGCTAAAACCAGGAATTTTTAAAGGTGTAGTGTAGGTTTGAAACTGTTCCAACTGAAATCAATGGTGTATTTGTCACTAAATCTTGTAGGTACAAAACCAGGACAAATACTGAGGGCCCCACAAATCATTCACTGAGTTAAAGACAGGTTAGATGTACAAGATCAAATTTGGCCCTATAAGGATGACCATAGTAATTTTTAAATTTCAGACAGTTTGCAGTTTAGAGCAATTTGTAATAGCAACCGAAATGGCTGACGTGCACACATGTTTTCAAGAATGGTGTTCATCAGGCCTAGGCACTGGATTGAAGTCCTACTTGCTATGCTCAAAGAACAGGTGAAAGTGGAAGACAGTTTTTCAGAAAGTAAGACAATCTAAACTTAGGAAGGATTTTGTTTATTTTGTTTTTTCTGCTTGAAACTCACAATTGTGTAGCATATTTTGAAATTCAGCACATAGGACTTGTGGTTTTATGGTTAAATAGGATTGAGTGGGGTTTTTTTTTTCTAAATGCCAGTGGTTAGGAAAGACAAAAATAATGCTGAAAATACCAGATCTTTTGTATTTGCCTGATTTTTATCATCAGATGTATAAGACACTAAGTCTGAGAAACAATTCAACATCTATATCTGAGCTAGGAATCTGTTGAGTTTTATGTCACTGAGTGGGATATGGCTGTTCTCTGTTTATTTGTCTTTATGAAAGTACGAACAGAAGTCTTGCTAATAATCAAAACAACAAAACCCACCCGACATATGGGTGGGTCAGCAGGAGAACAAAAAGCACAAAGTAAGCGCTGAGATAAACACATTATCAGTTGTAGCAGAATGCAGGAATGCCAAGGACTCCCTGGCTATGCTGATAAATACAACATCACTCAGCAGCTCAATCATCCCTACTGCAGAAGTGCTAGAAGGCTCCTCCACAGAGGAGGCTTCTAGAACTATTCACAGGAATGCTCAGATTCCGGGAGATCCATGGCTTATGTAATAGGCAGCCTGCATGAAACCATATGTTTCTGAGGCCTTGTTAACTAGCATGTGTAGGGGCTGTTCTATATTAGCTTCAAGCTCAAAAACATTAATTTTTGATTTGCTAGTACAGACAAATATTAATCAGATATTTCCTAATAATTATATTGAAGTATATATTTCAATATAATGATAAATTGATATTTTTGTCTATAAGCAGACGCAAATCAATGTTCTGACATAAAATATGTCCAGATAATACATCTTGCACTGACCTCATTCATGATGCTAGCATTTAGTTGAAAGTGTTTAAACTAAGAAGAAAGAAAAAATAAATAAGGTACTTGGCAAAAAGGGGAGAAAATGATAGTTATGAAAATAGAAAATCTCCTAGGAAAAACATGTAAGGTATGGAGGCAATACATTACAATTCCTCAACAAGAGCAAAATATCAGTCTGACTTATTTCTATGACAAAAATTCTTTTTAAAAAATTCCAATAATATTGAAGCATATTGAACCTACTTAGTCATAGATATCTTTAAAAGGACAGTTGGAACACAAAATTTTTAAAAAGATCTTTCCACTTCTTGTTGCATTAGGAGGTAGAGAGGAGAGATAGAGAGGAGATAGACTTACATTGTCTCCTCTAGTATCTGTCTTTAGAGAATTTTATGAAATCATCCTGTGCAGGACATGACTGTCCAAATCTACCACTTTCCAAGGCTGAAGTAGAAGAAATAAGCACTGGTGTTAGGCTAGATAGCCAGAGCAATCTGCTTGGCACACATCTCTAGAAGAAGTTCAGCAGAATTACTCTAACAGGATAAGCTCTAACATTGAACATTAGTGGGAATTTAAAAGTAGAAGAAGGATCAAAGTTTACCCAGACAAAGCACGATAATATGTAATTAAGAACACATTGATCTTGCTCTGCCTAAGCTTCATAGCCATCTCAAACCTCCATGACCACAATAATATAGTGCCAGGCCCAAGTCAACAAACCCTGCTGAGAATTACCATTCAATCATTCATTCATTTATTTTTATGTTATGATAGGAAGGTCAGAGATCGAAGATATGTTTTTAAAATATACTATATAAACCTACCCTATCCAATAAAACACTGAAAGAAAGTCAGGCAACTACAAATTTACACCAAAATTTGACTTAAATTTTCCTATGCACAACAGCCAAAGTTACATTGTTTACAAATATTGATCTTTTCTAACTGGTTCTCAAATCTTAGTACAAATTATTTCTATGTACGATTTAGCAGTCACAATTCAAATATGTTCCTTTGTTCTGTGCACATTAAACTGTACTTTTCCTCTCAGTAAGATGTGCAGAAAAGGAAACACAAAACTAGCATCTGCCAATATGCCAGTGCAGTATTAAAAGCAGCTTTTTTAATAGAATGTTACATAGGGCATTATCCTATCAGTATTTTGTCAGCAAGATGGCTGCTGCAAGCAGGAGTCTCAGATATCCCAATTATAAAGTAAAATTTTGTTTTCAAGTACATTTTATTCACACTGAGGAGCACTTTCTGAGTTTCAAACTGCTGGCTGAGCAAAACAGATACAAGTTTCTTTTAACTATTTATTTGTAAATCTCCTCTGAGTATTAAACATGCTCATAAAGATTTGTCCATAAAGAGAATGAGTACAAATTTTATCCTGACATTTGATTTAAGCTGTGTTAGAAAACTTACTTGACAGATATAGTTTTTCCCCCAAGCATTGAAATAGAGCAGATTGGCAGAAAGATTTGTACTTAAAGAGAAGACCTGATTTTATAGTAAAATATGAATATGAATAATACTCTTAATCTCTGCAGATTTTCCTACCTTTCAGAATATGGCACTATGTAATGTCATTAGCAAAACAAAAGAATGACTACCATCCTTCCTTAAAAGGATACTATTAAGTTATTTTAGCTCCAAGTTTGACCTGTATTAGTATAAGCTCTTGGCAAATGTCCTCTGGGGGGAATAAAGGAAAGCATTAATCTGTTACTTGCTTAAATTACTACTCTGGCTCAACGGAAGGAGTAAAATTAAACTTAAAACATTCCAGGTGATATGATGGTTTTTAAAAAAACAGAGAAAAAATCTTCATAAAATAGAAAATTCTTATCTTAATTAAGACAATACAGGGTGTATACTGCTTTTGAATCATCACCTCTGGGCTGCAATAACTCAGAGGAAAAATCAGTACAGACTAGGGTCATTATAATTCCAATTAAATGTGATAGTTTGGAAAGTTCTTTTTAGAGCTGTTTTTTATCTGTAGTGCACTCATGAATAACATTAGGTCTGTACAAAATGGAACAATTTAAAAACATTTTAATGCAAAGTTTCAATAAATGTATAATAATCAATTACTATAATTATTGATTATATAACTACCAATTTAACAATTTTTTACTGATGACTTTATTTTCTAGAAACAACTTATTGGTAGGAAAGATATGGACATTCTTCACAATGGGAGGAAAAAAAGGCATGCACATTCCCAGGTAGAAGTTAACATGACATGCTTGCCTAATGACAAATTAATAAGCTTTGTTCATCTTAGACAGTGCAGGTGTTTCTTAGCATGTTACAACAGTGAGCTGCATTTTTTCTGAGACTATTACAGCTTGTTTTGGTGATGCAAAGGAACTTTATGAATACTGTATAGAAAGGAAATCTGATTGCTTAGATCTGTTTCTGACACAGAAATGACATCTTTATCAGAATACAGTCTGTATGAATGTGCATTTTTTGCTTGACAAAACCTGTATTACAATTCATAGAATACAGTTGTATACTGTGTAGTGTTATACTTTTGCTGGTACATGGTGCTTTTATTACTGAATAAAACTCATATCTATAAGGAAAGGACTGTTTCTTAATCAATTCATGAAAAAAAAGCCCTCATCATAATTTTTTCAAAGGATTATTACTGGAATTAATCCTAAAACTGTTCTGAAATAGATGAAGAGAGGAAAGAAAGGAAATGTACAAGCTATTTTTAAAGAGAGAGAGGAAAAAAAGCACCACATCTGTGCAGAAGGTGGTGATTTCATGCTTACTATGAATAGCAAAGAGCTCAAGATTTCAAAAGCAGTATGGGTAGGGATAAGCTTCCCATCAACTGGGTTTAACTACCAAGGTTATAACTGCTTTTAGGAACATCATAGCTTGTAGGCTGAATCACATGTTGGCAGTACACATTTCTCTCTCCCTAATTGTGCTGAGAGCCATAGCAGACAAAGCTTTTAAAAGAGAGGGATGAATTCTGACCAGTGTAGATCACTGGACATCTCTTGTAGCTCTTAAAAAGTGGTTTACTGTTGACACATTAATTTCAGGGGAACAGTTTAATGGAGCAAAACAAATCCTTTCACAGCAGTTCAGTCAGAAATCGTTGTGCGAAACTCTCCTTCTCATCTAAAATTATTCATTCCAAACAGTCCAACCACAGCTAATCAGACACAGGTTATGATCAGAAAAAAAATAACTAATGTAATTTCCACTTATTTTTATTACTAATCTTGAGATGTCCAGAGAGAAAGTACATTCTTTTTGGTATAAATACAACAGGTTTGGGTTGGGAACTTATTTTCAGAAAAATCACATCTCAAAGACCAAGTTTCTGCATTTGTGTTTTGGCAAGTTCTAAGCTATGAACAGTATTTTTGACATTTTTTTCTTGGTACATAAATCTGAAATGTTAGTTGTTCTAATGATTACAATTTCAAGCCATTGCCTTTAAAAGGGTCAGTGTTTGAAAAGCTGATATTTGTAGGAACCCTGTGTGCTCATTTGTGATTTCTATTTCTGAAATGTTGAGCATACCTTTTATCATAACAGCCTTTTATAAATGCATTTTATGACCAAATAACTTTTAACTATTTTTTCTGTGGGTACATTTTCCTGTCAACACACAACTTGGTTTTCTTTTTAGTTGATCAATTGCTCTCTTAACTCTCTTACAGAAAGAAGTAAACCTTTCTTTTAAAATTTACAGGACATTTGCTGGAATATGTTTCAGAGCAGATATGCATTTCCTGTTTTATGGAATTATATTCAACACTTCAGTGACATTATTACTTGCAGTTGATAATTAAGTTCTTTCATATATTAATTTTTTTCCTGATAGTCAATCTTCACCTCTAAGAAATATTTAAGAATATAAATATGGGATGTGTTTCACTTTAAAAACATCCAAACCTCTTTACTCTCGTAATGCTATATTTTGAAATCTTTAATCTGGTTCATAGTTATTCTTTAAAATTCAATAAGATTATTTAAGTTACTAATTACCAGAAAAATACAAAGTAAATAGCATATGGCAAATTTCAACAATAATTTATTTAATCTTGTATGACATGTTTAAATTGTCCTTATCAGTGATGTTCTACTATTCATGGTATCATTGAGGCAGCAACAAGTCAGAGATTTTGACTTGTAGTATGTTCCTATGAAAGACTTTGCAAAAGCACATATCTTCTGGAGAAGTCAGTAAAAAATGAGATTTTTATCTATTTCTAGCAAATACCTATCAGTTTGAAAGGCACAGAAGGAAGTACTTGTGTGATGATGAGTAGCAAATGATTTCTCCTGAAAATGAGACCTCCTTTTCTGTTGGGGGCGAGGGAGAAGATGGAGATCACTAGACCAGGTGACTTCATAGTAAAGATAAAATATGTGTTGGGAAAAAACATAACAGGCCAACAAATGTATCTTCATCTGGAAAGACAGGTCTGCTAATGAAACTCCTGAGACTACCCAGTCACAGAATCACATGGTTGAGATTGGAAGGGAGCTCTGGTGGGAATCCTCTGGTCCAACTCCTGCTCACACAGGGACACATAGAGCCAGTTCCTCAGGACCATGTCTGCTCTGCTTTTCAATATCTCCAAGGAGGAACATTCCACAACCTCTGTAGGAAACTTGTGCTGGTACTCAATCACCCTCAAAGTGAAAAAATGCTTCCTGGTGCTCAGATAGAACCTCTTGAAGAACTTTTTTCCACCCACTTTCCACCATCTCTTCAGATATTTAGATTCATTAATACGTTCCTTCCCTGTCCATTCCCCATTTCTTTCCCCCTTGTCAACTTCATGACTCTTCACTGTAGTCTCCCATGTCCAAGAGTCCAGAACTAGACATCTTCCAAGTATGACAGCACTACTGCTGACTTGAAGGAAGGATTCACCTCCCTGGACCTGCTAGCACTGCTTCTCATAATGCAGCCCACCCCACCATCAGACTGTGCTGCCAAAACCCTCTCCTGGCTCAGGTTCAGCTTGGACTACAGGTCATTTTCTGCCAAGATGTTTTCCAGCTGTGTGGCACTCAGCATATACCAGTACCAGGGATTGCTTCTTCCCATGTGGTAGGGCTTTGCACTTCTCCTTGTTGACCTTTGTGAGGTTCCTGCCAGTCTGTTTTTCCAGCCTCTCTGGATGGCAGCATCACACTCTGGAATACTAAGCCACTACTCCCAGGTTTGTGTCATCTGCAAACTTGCTGAGAGCACACTCTGCCCCAGTTTATCAGGACATATCTCGAAAAAGAACAGCAGAGCCGTGAGAAGACGTCTGAAGCTAACCTACTCTTTTAAATTATAATGATAAAGAGACTCAGCAAGTGCAAAATAGCACAGAAGAAAGAAAATCCAACTATCAGCAGAAAGCCAGCTGAACTGTTGGTGGTAAAGCATCACTTAATCAAATAAGTTATTTCAAAGAATTAAGCAGACCAGAACAGAAGCTTAAAAGCTAACACTGACAAAGTACCAATCAACGTTATCAGCAAACATTAAATTGCTTTCCAAAACAAAATCCCCTTAGAAGTTCACTTCACAGGAAAAGGTACCTCACCATAACATAGTGAGACAGATGTAACCATCAGCAAAAATGCTGAACCCCTAGGACAGTGATATCAAGAGTAAGACATTTTATTTTGATAAAACTCCTGTCATGGCTTTTGTGCTAAAGATTGTATTCAAAGTCAAACCATTCAGTACTAACAATGGCATCTTTAAATAATGTAAGGACAGTCTTAGGAAGAGAACCTTCCTCAATATATGACATGTACAGATGCAAAAAATAACTAGCTTACTGTTTAACTTTCATTGTGCTGTTCATTTAATAATTATTTTGGGTAGGCTTTCTACAGTTGGTTGCTCAGATATCCAGGGAAAAGTACAGAACTGAGTAGTTTAAACCTCAGCCTGAAGCAGACTCAACTAAACTTATACCATTCCTGATAGATTACTTTCTCACCTTTCTAACCTCCAAATAGGCTTCCCTAGACAAATCCTAATTTCATGTAAAGATTGATAAATGCAGGATTTGATGCAATATACATCAAATTTATCTTTGATGTAATATGTCAAATTATAAACTTTAAATTATTTTATTATTTACCTCTACTTACCTTTTTTTTTGTTTCTGATGTTCTTTTTACTCTTTTCTGCAGTGAAACTGGGAAAAGACTAGTTATATTTTCCTCAAATATTGAAAGCTGAAGAAAATTAGTTATCTGGGCAAGAGAAAATAAGAATAATTTCCTTTTTATTGCTATTTCAGCAAGCTGGAAGCTACCAAGGAACTAATAATGTGATGACATAGCATAGCTTTCAGGGGGCCTCATCAAGCAACAGCTAGTTCAACAGTGACCACAGAATAAATTGTAGTGAGAAATAAAAAGCATCTACAACAATCATATAAATCCTCCTTTCTTTTTCATCACAGTGGCTTCATCTGCAGTTAGGGAGCTTGATTCTTATTTTAAGATTATTTTTTCTTTAAATAATTTGAACTCTCTGATTATGCTCCTTAAAGCATTATACCTGAAATTAGAGGTTTCGATTTTTGGTGAGGGTTTCCTTGCTTTTATGTTTTTTGGGGTTTTTTTGGGTTTTGATTTTTTGTTTGTCTGGTTGGTTTTTTTTTTTGCTGGTTGATTGACTTTTGTTTTTTTGAGGATTTTTTGGTTTGGTTTTCTTTGCTTGTTTGTTTAGTTTGGGGGTTTTGTTGCTGTTCCTTGTTTGGTTTTGGTTTTTTATCTGTTACAAGAGTCTGAGTAACAATTTCCTAATTAAGAAAAAAACTTTAATTCTACTTTATATGTTTTAATTTATACTGAGTATCTTATATCAAGTAAGGGAAGCCACTTTTTATCTGATGCAAATCACAATTAGGAGTGAGATTATGGCTTCATTTAAGTCACCTGGGTTTTGTGCACATAAAACATTCAAGAGTCCATACAGAATGAATATGGCATGAAGTTGTCAACACAAATTGTAAAAAAGGAGACAGTGCTCATTAACTTTATTTGATGTGACTTCAGAATACTATTTTCCTGATTCTTCCATAAAAACAAGGAAAACATTTTCAGAGTAAATAGTTAAGGTAGAAGCCCAGTTAATTATACATATAATTATTACTATATGCATATATATAATGAATCTGAAATCATGGAGAATAAATTCAGTACTAAATAGATTTTTGCTGCATATAATATGTTATAAATGAACCTTACATAAGCTACCCTAGGGTTTGCTATTCAGAGAGGATTGCAGACCCCAAAATCACCCTGTCAGAAAAACAAGCAAGAAAATGAGAAAAGCTGACCTTGTAACAGGAAAATATACTACTGCCATTTAACCCAACTCATAAAGAGGCAGTTTGAAGACATGTAGAAGGGAATGCAAAGCAAGGGTCAGCATTTTGTGGCAAATGTAATAAAGACTGGGACTGGATTGAAGAAATTCATTGCACACAACACTTAAAAGCCTATAAAGAGTGACTGATGGATGTAGCAGAGGAAGGAGTGGCGTGACAGAAAGAAGGTCCTGACCTAATAATGCCAAGGAAGGGCACAAAGATCTGAGAAACAAGAACTTTGACCTTATCAAATCATATTTAACTGTATTTTCACTTATTTTCATCTGTAGAGTAAATTTTGTATGTTCTAAAAGGTAGTATCCTTTACATGATTGGTTAATCCATTTTTTTGTACCTACAAGTGTGAGTGCATTGGAATAAATCCTTGTCTTCACAGCACCCACTGGTTTGTTCTGTTCTTATGGGACTCAACTGGTGGATGGAAACTGGAAGTATTCCCTTTATCAGCCAGCCTGACTGGGAAGTGACAGCAGCATCAGAAGTGCAAAACAAGCACATGCACACACATGCAATGGAAGCTACACAGATAAGGAGAAAAGGAGATTACATTTTCCTGATTTGATGCTTAATGGCATTCTAAAGTATTTGGATGCTAAAAAGGCAACTTTAACTGTTACTTTATTAAACAGAGTGGAATTCAGTCTGCTAAAATTGTATACAGTCTTGAAAAAAATTGTAATTATGTATCTTTGAGGACAATCCAGGACACAGAAAAAAACATATTACTTTCTTTTCCTCAAGTCTCTCTCCATTCTTTTTTCTGCTTTTTTTTTTTTAATTTTTAAGTAATGGAAAACTGTTGAGGGCCATTCAAACTCCTTACATAACACACCTCTTAAGATTACAGAAAAGCAGTAGATGTGGTGAGTGATTTTATTTACTTTCCTTACCTCTTTTCTGATAGTATCATTACAATAATGTAAAATTATTTCAGAGATATCCAGAAAAAAAGAATCTGCACAATCTAAACTCTACTTAGAGACAAACCTAATCCATATTTTCTACATATCTGGAGGCTCTCCTATTAATGATAATGATCTGATCAGGGGGACCACAAATCAGCATGGATTTATTAGCACTTCTGAGATACAAAAGCACTTTTTGTTAGCATATGGCTATCACGTCCCTTTGACATGGATAAAAATAAAACCTAAATGTCAAATTGTTGGCCCAGAACTAGGAAGAATAAATAACCACCAAAACTGAGACCTCCTGACAAGATGCTGTGAGGTGCTTCATCACTCTTTGATGAACCTATGACTTACCTTGATTAACCTATTTAAACTGCAGCTCAGCTTTCACAGATAAGCATAAAGCATATTTAGACCTCTTTACAAGCTAGTGATTTTGGCACTAGAGGTACAACATTTATGAATCCACTTCATCTTGAACTAAATGAAACATAAGAGAGTTCCCAGGGTTCTCCTCTCCTGAATGATTGCTTTAGCTGTCAGACTATTATGTAAAAATGAAAACAGGGTTATTTTTAATTTTAATCTGTCACAGTTTACTATAATTATGGCAGAATATATACCCATCTATCCCAATACTCCACTTTTGTTCATGTAAGGAGAAACACTGGCAACTGTTCAACAGTTCCCAAGTTTGCAATTTCTTTCCGAAATTAGAAATTCATGAATAGCCCATTTGGAAACCACATCTAAAACCCAAGAAAATTCAGTACTAAGGGAAGATGTGCTAACAGTTTCACAGTTGAAAACAAGTTATATAAGACAATAAACAATTTATTCAGTTTTGCTATTAGAATAATAAGAAGGAAAAATGTCCACCCAATTTGCAGCAAAAAGGACATACACAATACTTATTTAGAAAAACTGAGAAACCAAGCTAGTAACAGGAATTAGTGCTTCTGAAAGAATATGTCAGGGATGAGGAACAGCAGTTTGTGCTGTTGTAATCAACCTTATCTTCCAACAACAACAGTAATAACTAACCTCAAAATCCCAACAGGGAGAACAAAATCTACTAGTCTTGACATAATTCCTCTCATTTGGCTCAAAAATACTCTTTCTTCTGCTTTAGTTGTGGTAGCAGACAGCACCCAACACCTTATCTTCATGACAGAAAATTTCAGATTTGCCTGCTTGGGTAAACTCACAGCTTCAAAAGAAAGGAAACTTTATTTTAATTACTTATTTATTTCTAAGATAAAAACTGTAGACACCCCTACCCACAGGCCAGAAAAGAGAATTATATCTGTCTCTAATTCAATGTACAAGATAAAATGACCCACTGAGCATATTAGTTACTGCCAAACTGCTTTCTCCTATCCTAGACCCTGCCCAGCTGTAATGAATTTAAGGAGACACAGGTGCAGACAGCAGGAGAGGCCATAGGCTGTGCTGCTCTGCTAATGAGTGGCCTCAGCAGAAATCTCAGACTCACTCCAGGCAAGAGCATTAAAGTAGTAGGAACAGAAATGAGAACTGATAAAAGGATGTGTGGAATTTGTAGGTACAATGCACACATGCAGATGTTTAGTGATATAGTTCATTTAATGTTTATGTTTTACCATCTCGCATGTAACGAGATGGTTTTTTCTTTGGTTTTGGTTAGGTTTTTTTCTTTTTTGGGAGGGTTGTGGTTTTTGTTTTGACAGCTTGGTTGTTAGATGGATGGAAAGACAATAATACTTGGGAGATATGGCACTTCCACAGGATTTTGATAATTTTTTATTATGAATTAATGTATTTATCTTAATGTATTTTCTTTAATCTCATGGCTTTTTGTTTTTTAAGTTAGTATTCACCAATTATGTTAATCTTTTCCATAGGCAAAAAATGATAATGGTAGTTCATTATTTAAATGGTATTTTTAAAATTTAATTTCAGTACAGTATAGGTTTATTATATGGTAACTGCTGGGCTGTATAGGTTTGGTTTTAATTGGAATATTAATTTGTGGGAAGAGCACCTGCAAACAAAGGGTTTTCTTTCATTCTTTCCTTCTTTCCTTCTTCCCTCTGTACTAGTCAATATCTGAAGTAGTACAGCCATTTCATTAAAATTTTGCAATGGATGATTAGTGCCTCACTGTTTGTGGCTGCTGTATGAGGAATAGTCCTTTATAAGCCAAGTCTCTTATGTTATGAAGCTCTCTTGGAATGTGTGTTTCATGCTTGTTATCTCTAGGAGGTCTAGCTCTGTGTAAACACTTCTATTAAGAGTTACATTCAGACTGCACTCTCCTTGCTCTCTGTAGAATTAGAGGTGGGATAAAGAAGATTCAGATTGCATGTGCGTTTATATAATTATATACATTATATTTGTATTGTATAGATTTTTTACATCTTCTTTCAAATGAGAAATGTGGCAGGTGCTTGATACATGAATCTGAAGTCGCTGGGACTCTGAAGTCTTGAGTTTCTTACAGAGTGTCTGCTTCTATGACTATTGGTGTCTGTTACAGGAACTTCCCACATGTAATGCACAAATGAACAATTTAAAGTAAAATTCAGGAATGGGGACAGCTTTCTGATCCGTAAGCACTGAAGTACAGTTACCTCTGTGAGACACTGTTCTCACTTAGATGGGGGAACATTCCAGGTTTGTCTCTCTTGTTCCTGGTTTGTCCAAATTGATGATGACTCTGGATGCTTGTCATACTATTCTGCATTTAAAAGGGGGCAGAGGGGAGGGACTTCTGTTTACTTAGAAAATTAAATGTCATTAACAAAAAAAACTTGTGTTCCTGATGTAATTATGATTGAATTCTAAGAAGGGATACTTGAATACACTCCATTTTTACTGACAAAAGTCTTTTTTTGCAGTATTGCACATGATCCATATACATAACATACAGTAAGACATGCTTTGTCTCTTCTTTGAGCAAAAAAATAAAAAAAAAACTCTATGCTGTACATAGATGCCATATATTTAGGGCAAAACATGGGGATAAAAATTAAAGTTGGGTTGACTACTCTTGACTTCAGAATACTAAATTATTCTACAGAGTAGAACTACAGAAAATTAGGAGATCTCCTGACTTTTAATTATTTCTATGCTTTCGTTTTGGTTTTGTTTGTTTGTGGAAAAAGTTAAAGGAATAGGCTGAAAAAGGTTGAATGGCTCAGACAACATTCATTGACACAAATTTTTCAGTAAAAATTACCAGAAAAGACATCATTGGCCCCTCTAACAATATGAAACTCTTGCAGTACAGTGCAAGTTCACTCATTGCCTCAGGAAGATAGATAAATTCTACCATTTTTATAAAATATTTCTAAGACAATAAATTGGTTCTGCCTCAGCATACTGGCACTTCAAACCCATCCCTGCAATTACACTGATATATATGAGCTATTATTTTTGCAAGATCTTTTTAAAGTGGAACTTCTATTCATTTAAATAAATATTTTGTACATTAGAAGTACACATAGAGTAGTACCATTTTGTATTAGTAAGAAGAAAGTAAAGAAAAAGTATGAGAAAGTTCTTGAATGGTAAATTACAAGCAAGGACAAATTTAAAACAGTTGTCCTTGACTGCCTTATTATATCTGGTGATTGTAAATAAACTTTAGTGATTTATGATAAGAGAAATAATGACTTTATTAAAGACCTGTTCAAGCTCATTTTTCAAAATATATAGTACATGTGATTATTTATTGCTGATGTTTTTAATACTTCAGTTGTACCATGCAACACACATCATTTGCTTATCTCATTAAAATTTTCTCTACAGAAAGAAAATATTAGGATATCTACCTAACATTACAAATTCTTTAAGCTAGATTAGAAGAGTGAGATTGAAATAACAATATCTTTGATGAGAACTACTTCTGGACTCTAAAATATTTCTTAGCTACTTAGTGCTTAACTGTTTAAAGCTCTTGTTGGTGCTGCCATTTTTTGTGATAGTTTTGGAACTTGTGTAGTGATGAACAGTGAAGCAAGAGATGTATCTTTCTGGAAAATAATTAAATAGTTTTTCCTAAATAGCTTCACTAATGCCTTGGTTTTCATTGCTGTAAGGACAGAACTTAATATTAGGTAGACTCTGAAATTCTGATTTTAAAAGAACCTTGCATTGTCTTTATTTAATAATGTGACAAGTTTCCATCATTTTAAATAACTTGTCTATGTCTTTTTTTTTTATTTCACATTAGTTTTCTGACATCTCTCTTAAAATAAATTTCTGTTATGTGATTGCAATCTGCCACCCTTAGCACTTTTACTCTCTGGTGCATCCTTGACTTCACCTTTCCCAGAACATTTTACCCAATTCTTTGCGGTGTTAAAAGCATTCACCTACATGGAGACAGGAATGCTTCAGGGTATATATACAGGTATGGCTGTACCTGCAGAAATATATACTCTATGCTCCTATGCAGAATCTCTGGCGTCAGGGAAATTTATCAAGTCCAGCTGGTACTGCAAGATATGTCTCAGGCTCACCCAGAATAATTCCAAATATTTATTCATGACATGTCATTTGAGAGACGAAGCATCCCAGGCTTCCTCAAATAGTCCTGGGTTTAGGTAATCTGTGTCTACCTCAATTCATACTTGTTTTTATAAATAGTATAAACAGTGAAGGACACTCTTATATGTGTGCTTGAGGTTGGGAGCATGAATCTGTAAGTCTGTTTTGCAGCATGGATTCTCCAGGTAGGAAAAAGGCCGGTGAAGTTCACCAATAGCTGAGTCTATAGGGCTCATACTTGTAATAAAAGCTAAAGTATGCATCTTATAATGGGTGTTTCTGGATGGTTCAAATATAAGCAATTCAGAAACCGTGGAGAAATTTATTCTTTGTTAGAGAAAAATGTCTTTTCTGATTTGTATAAACAAGATGCAACTGTATAGAACTCTAGAAATAGCCTGTCTTTATCATGTATTTCAAGAGTTACCCTTTTATTTCTGACAAAGAAATATTTTAAATTCAGTTTGAAGTAAACCGTGTTCCATTCCCCTTCTCTGTCAGAGTGTCAAAGATTAATGGATCTGGATGATGAATCTTGATTACAAAGAAAATATGCTAGAAAACATAAAAAATCTTTTAGACTTCCTGTTTTGAAGATAAATTTATCACAGCCAATCTTGCTTGGGACTGTGTGTCTTTACACAGATAGAGACATAGTTTATATTCTCAATATCTGAAGATAGAAAAATGGGTTTACTACTCATGTCCAACTGAACAAAATGGCACATGAAAAAAAATTCATTTTATAAAGATCTCTTGTATGTATTTTCAGAATTTCCAGTCCCATTAAATTCAACTTTCAACCAATCTTCTTAACCCATGTGTTGCTTTGGACCTGTCAAATATCCACATGAAAAATCTGAGAAAAGGGAAAAAGGCAAGTGGAGAAGTTTGCCAGATAGATAACTGTCTAGATGCTGCGATTTGACAGAAATTGGAGTCAGAGCAGGAAAGTTGCTTTCCCTTAATGGTAAATATTAACCATCTATACAGGAAAAAAATCCTGTGAAGCCTGATAATGTACTCTATTCCAAAGTAATGAAGCAGCAAGCCTTATGGAAATAATATCTTCACAGTACCTAGCAAGCTGCTTGCCAAAGCTATTTCTATTCAATTTTCAAGCCTAGAAACACAGATACAATGCTTTTGGTATCACAGTAGTTATGCAGCTACCAATGAAAAGGATAATGTACAGTAGTTGTTTCTATGTCTCCTGACAAAATAGCATATTAGAGCTGCTGTAAATAGTACATCTCATTAGTTTTGCATTAAAAAAGGACACATTTTAAAGCTCTACATGAATAGGTTAGTCTGAAATACTTTGAAAAATCCTGTTACACGAGGCCATCTTTTCCAATAAATTATTTAGGTTTTAAATAAAAGGGGAAAGCATTTTTTAAAATGTGCATTTAACTTAAAGAACTGATCACAATTGCTTTCTGTAGGACTGGAAGAGGAACTACTCAGGTATGATTAGCTTGTTCAAGGAAGTACAGAGTTTGGGTTTCTTAATAGTACCACAAGAAAGAAGAGTTCTGGTATGTGTGACAATCCAGAAAGGGGATGAAGTGGAGTAATTAAGTCAGATATGCAGATAGTCTATTCTGGGAGGTTTAAGAGAGGTGTTATATGCTGACACATTCAAAAACTTTAAGCTTTTGTCAGTTCCTGAAATGTCTCTGCTTTTTGTTAAGAGTTAAAAAAGTGAAAAAGAAATGGAATAGAAGAGGCATTCAGGGTCTTGCCTTATCGTCAAGGAGTATCCTACAGAATGTTAAATAACTCTGAATGCATATGTTTCTTGCATAATACAAATGTAAATACATCACTGTTTTCCTTCTCTCAGGTCTTTCTCATCTGCTTACCATCTTCTGTGTTCATTGGTGGATGGAAAGCATGTAGTAAGATTGTCAAAGTAACTGTCCAAGACATTTGAACATTAAATCAAGCATCTTTCTTTCTCTGTTTTGGTAAGTCCTCTCTTAACTAAGCTATCTGGCACATGATGTGACAATAGTGTATAATTCTTCTTACTTCTTTTGCAGTGTTAGATATATTAGTGACACATTAGATATGTTGTTGTTGTGAGAGATATGTCAGATATGTTTTTGTCTCTCACAGATGTTTGTGACCACAGAGATTTTAACTTTAAAAAGCAAATTTGAATTTGCATAATTTCTGAAATATAAGAAATATTGCTGAAAAAAATAGTTTAGAGAGTAGATACATCCTGATCCTAAATGGGAAGGAGAAGCTGAAGTTAAATGTAAGCATCTCTTTCCCATTTCAAATGAAAAAATGGAAATGGATACTAAGTACTTGAAGCCAACATGTACATCAAAAATAGGTAAATAAAGTTTTTGAAACTTTAGAATTTTATTTCTTTTTATTTTTGGCCTTTTTAACGGATAGGTTTCAAGTGATTATAATCAAATATAACCATTATAAAAAGAATGGCCTATGTGTTGTTATACTTGCTTACAATCTTTTTTATGTTTTATTACTTCTTATATGCTTTTATCCTTATAAGAACTGTTTCTAGCTTTGTGGAATGTGGAATTTTTCAATACTAGTTTTTAATTCACCTTTTGTGATAGGTTCTTGATAAACCTAGAGGTGTTTTTTTTTTAATAGATGTTATCATTCATTGATTGAAACTGGTATATCTCTACAAAGGCTGCCAAACACTGAATAAAGCTAATTCTTTTTCAGAGAAGGGTTGTATATATTGAACCTTTTTCCTTGTGATTGCTTTGAAATTGGATTGTTTTCATAGCTACATCTTGTGCTTATTTCTGTGTATATCACTTTCCGCAGGAAGCACATCTTCAATCTTCAGAGCCAGTGTTTATCCATTAACAGAGACATTTCAAATGCTTTTAGACTTAGTGAATATTGTGTGTTAAGAGAGACTTCACAGTGTCTGTGCTTTCACAGTAATGTTCTGTAGCTGCAAATATACATTTGAAAAGAATCTGCAGTTCCCCACTTGGATCAGTATGCAGATGTGAACCTTGGAAGCACATAAAAGTGTATAAGATTTTCACAACATTCCCAGATTCACTGGTATTCATTTAACTGTATGAAAAACATTTTGGTAGAACAAATACAAAGATAGCACCATGACAACCTGCATTTGATTCCTATTGATGGAATACACTTTTTTGCATTAGAATTGGGACTAAAAATATATATAATTCTGTTCTCTTAAATAGTGCATGATAAATCGTTAGTCAGGCACTAGAAATATAGAAATGAGTTAAAAACCCCTACTCATTAAAAGTGGTTTGAAGTTGTGTAGTAAATTCAGCTGAGAGAAAAGTTATTAGATTTTCTTTCATACTGTTGTTCCAATAAGCTTCAGTTTTTCCTTCCAAAAGCCTTGTCTCAAATAGCTGGATTCCTAAATTCTTTCAGTTGCAACCCCTTCTGCTAAGGCTGCCAATAACTGGGATAATTCAAGACAGTTGTGATGGTGTCTTCATAGTAAAAATGTCTGTCTTCTAGAAACTGTTTCAAGATTACAAGTTCATGATACATTCTCTTTTTTTCAAACATAATGCAATTCTGCTAATTCGGTGATACTTAATGTTGGTGTGTCAGCTGCTGGGAAGATTACTGTATAGATTTGCTTGAACAGGGGATGAAAAGAAAAAAGAAAAGGAAGGTTCAACCACAGTGTCATGGATTAGGCATTACTTATATAGGCTCATGCAAGGTCATGGCCATATGGCTACAGGAACCACCTCCATTCAGATCAAGATGATTCTCCAGAATTTAGTGCAGTTATGTTTATTTTTATCACTAGAAACATTAGAGTGATTCTAGAAGAAGAAAGTGGAACAGAGCTAACCACGATAGAGAATCAAAACAAATCACACTATGTAAAAGAACAATTTGGAAAATTTAACATCCATAGCTATCTTCTGAAGAAATTATTTAAGTCATTATTCATAATTTTGGTTACTCTGATTACATTGATCAACATCATAGTACAAAGGACAAATCAAGAAACTTTATCCATGCTGCTCAGAAAGAAGCAAAGCAAAGAAAAAGAGCTAAAGAATAGGTTTTTAAGAAAGACTGGGCTAAAGCTTTCAAAATTGCAGGGTTTTGAGGAGGAGGTTTTGGGGGCTTTCATTTTGAGTTAAAATCTAACATATACATGCGCAAAGACTACCTCATGAAGACAGAACTAAGGGGTTTTTTACAGTGAATGACTTTATGTTCTCCCATTATTAAATACCCTCAGTAAATTAATTCAATGAAGATTTATCTTATTTGATGTAAATAGAGTTTATGTCAGGCATACCAACTTCACAAAATTATCTTTACTGTTTTCTGTTTTGCTCTTGAATCTTTCCCAAGGGAATAAATAAATGAAAGTATTCTAACATCTTAGTACTACATCACACTCATTTATAAAAGATTTACCTGGTAAACGCTCCCATATTAATTGTAGTTTCTTGCAAGTAATTCCTCTGAAACTCATAATTAATTTATCTTGTTAGCATTAGCAAGTCAGTATCAATTACATCATTATGAAGCAGTACTTATAAAACGTAGTTTCATAGCCCAAAGTAGAAAAAAAAAAAAAGAAAGCTAACCCACACTAATAATTTTGCTGTAACTAGATGCTAACAATTGCTGAATGCTCATTCAATTTCTTTCTGTTTTCAAATACTTGATGCCTTTAGAATAAGAATGCATGAGCAAACAGTCACAAGACTGTAGCATTTGTCCCCAGGAATGCAAGATAATATGAGCCTTGAAATTACAGCACCAAGGTAATACCAGAGAACACAGACCTAGATTGATCAACAAATGATTGCTGTTATGGTTGTGTAAAAAGCCTGATGAAGGTACACTAACTGGCAGCATAGTGGAGCTCCCTGTAAAGCAGGTGCAGCACAGTAGCCGCTGTTTCATATTCAAGTGTGCTCTACTGTTGTCTCTGATATTCTACACTGAACTGTCACATATCTTAGAGTTATTGTCATTAGAGGGAATTGTTTCTTTGCATTTGATCTAAGGTTTCTAAGGTTTCATTGGTTGTGCTTATCTGCCTTTGAGAAATGGTTGTTAATTCTGAATGCAACTGTGGTGGCATCACTACACTCTCCATCACAAAAATGTCCCCATATTCCCTTTAGTGCAAGATGGATATTTGTGTCCTGTGAAGGAGAGAGAAAAGATAAGATAGTCCCTAATATGTCAATTATTACAGCCCTTCTTCAGATGGATCAATTCAGTTTCAAGAGAACTGCACCTCAAGGCCTGAGCTTTGAATGGCTCATATATTTCATTGAGTTCTAATGCGTTCTTGAAATCTTTTAAACACCTGGAAATGACAGACAAGATTTCTATTTTCAGACAGTCAAACATTTTTCTAAGAAAGAACTATCCTAAATGAGAAGCTCCTCAGCTTCTCTGTTTGGATGCTTTCTCCATTTTTAAAATAAGAGATTAGAAAATATATCATGAATAGGGGGAAAAAAAAGGATTTTAGATCTCTGTTGTGTTCACTCCAGATATGATGCTTTGGTAATAGAGAAATTGCTATAGAAATTGGGACCGATGTATTGTCAGATAGCGTATTCCCAAAAAACAGCTCTGCATTTAAACTACATCTATTTGTACCAAGCCAAGAACATGCATGCAAGGTTTTGACTTATTGTTGTTTTCATGCAATTATTTCCTGGAAGACGATACTGAAAGAGCTTTTGAAGTATTTGAGTATGCATCAAGAACATGCTAATGTAAAAAGATTAAGAAATAGAAATTCTTTTTTGAGTAGGAACCATCTGTATAGGAAAGGTATGTTTTAAAAAGGTAGTGCATTTGCAGTTTTGCAAAACTGCAGTTACACAAATAATGCCAGTGGCAGCTATTGCTGTTATTCTGGGAGAGAGGGTGTGGTGGGTTGACCCTGGCTGGAGGTCAGGCGCCTACCAAAGCTGCTCTATTAATTCCCTCTTCAGCTGGACAGGAGACAGAAAATATAACTAAAAGCTCATGACAGGCAGAAATCACTCAGCAACTACCATCACAGGAACAAAAAACTTGGGGAAAATAAATTTCATTTATTAAAATCAAATCAGAACAGGGAAATGAGAAAAGAAACCCAAAACTTAACCCCTTGTGTTTCACCTCTCCCTTCATCTTGGGCTCAATCTCACACCTGATTTTCTCTACATCCTCCCCCATAGCATTGCAGGGGGATGGGGAATGAGGGCTGCAGTCAGTTCATCACACATTGTATCTGCTGCTCCTTCCTTCTTGAGAGAATGATTCCTTGCACTCTTCCCCTGCTCCAATGTGGGATCCCTCCCACAGGATACAATCGTCCATGAGTTTCTAAAATGTCCTTCCAAGAGGCTGCAGTTCTTCAGTAACTGCTTCAGCGTGGACCCCTCCCACGGCATGCATTCCTTTGGGAACAGACTGCTCAAGAGTGGGGCCTCCACAGGGTCACAGGTCCTGCCAGCAAACCTGCAAAGGTGTGGACTCCACTGGCCACAGGGTCACAGGTCCTGTCAAGCCCTTTCTTTGGACATCCACCTGCTCCAGTATGGTCTTTACCATGGGCTGCAGGGAAATCTCTGCTCTGGCATCTGTAGCACCTTCTCTCCTTCCTTCTTCGCTGACCTTGATGTCTGCAGAGCTGTTTCTCTCTCATTCTTCTCTCTAGATGCTCTCACATAGCAGGTTTTTCCCCTTCTTGACTAACTATATTAGCTCAGAGGCAGTACCACTGCTGTTGGTAGGTAGTTTCAGCCTTGGCCAGCAGCAGGTCTCTCTCAGAGGCCTCTAGCACTGACTGTGCTGGACACAGAGGAAGCTTTCCAGTGGCTTGTCACAGAAGCCACCCCTGCAGTCCCATACTACCAAAACCTTGCTGCTCTCACCCAATATAGGAATTAGGAAGGATGAATAACCGAATCTTGATGTTAGATATTAATTTATTTAAGCTTTTCGAGAGTTTTTAGATAGATGTTAGTTGAAATAAAAATGTCTTTGGCCTATAAATTGATTATTATAAAGAAAAAAAATGAAAACGAAAAATGTATCCAGTAATGTAATTTTCCTAGCACAAAATCCTTCTCTTCTTCTTTTTACTCTTCTGAGATGTAGACACTAGGGAAAAACTTTGAAGAAATACTATTAATGCTTCACTGTAGACTTTGTGCTAAAGAAGGGGTTTTGTTAGTTGTAAATGATTAAGAGATTAAGTCTTGTTCCTACCACATTTTTTACTTTGGTGAATTTTAGTAAACGGAGACATAATAATGCTGCCAAGAGTCTGTAGAAACTTATCCTTCCATTAGGAAAAATTGCTTTCAGAGTTTTATGTAATCATGTACCTGAACCGGATTGGTAATGATTGTAAAGGTTCAGAAGAGAAATGGAAATTAAAATTATAAACAAAGACAATGGCTTTTACTTGATTAGTTAAAATTCCCCAGCATGAAATGCACAAACAGGAGTTTTTTAAATGGACTATTATGTTGCCTTAAGACTTGATGCAGTCTAGTGGTTAATACACAAAAATTAGAGATATTTTTCCCTTAAGATCAAAAAAGATATGTTAGTTGTTTGTATGCATAACTACCATTAGTACTAATGGGAATTATACAACTTATACAATTAATTTCCTGAAATACTCTCAATTTCAGTGCTGACAGAGTTATATGCTTTAATAGACATCATATAGCATTTTTAAACCATTAAAAAAATAATAATACTCTAAAAAAATCTTTTACTCTCTGAAAAGCTTGATACCTGTCTAGTCAGAACTTAATTTCCCTAAGCATTGTTCTTGTTTTTGTTTTTTTATTTTGGTCATATTTGTTTACTTTGTTATTTTGTCTGTCAGTCTTTGTCACTTTTCCTATTTTTGTTTATACATTTGGAACAAAATAATGTTGAAAGCACATTTTTTGCACTGTTACTGTACTTTTATCATTTTTTTCACTATCATAAATTAAAAACTTGAATGTTCAATATATTTATTTTATTTTTAAATTTTTTTTATTTTAAAACTCAAAGTGTATCAAAATTTTATGGTTTTAAATAAATAATTTCTTCCATCACAACTCAGAAATTACTGTCCTAAGATTTATGCTTATAGATAATAGACAGAAGAGTTTAACACATAGTAGGCTTACTTATATGCTGTCTAGAAGAAAAGCATATTAAAAAAAAATAATTAAATTCATAGCTTGCCAAATGGGAAAAAAAGGAGAAACAAAATAAAAACAAAAATATGTGAACAGAATTAAAAAGTATTGAGTACAGGAAAGATTTTTTAGTGTCTTAGACAAGATCTGTCACCTGTCATGGATTATCACTGAACCGTAAGCTTTATTCTGACATAGAGTTAAGGTTGTCATCCGTTCAAAAAAGCCTGATCATGACACTTAAAGAACAGGAGACCTTTTTTTTCACCATTTGCAGTCACCAGCTCTTTCACTTAAAGTGTCAATTGACCCAGAGCAAATACCAGTGCAGTTATCTTTCAACTAAATCTAATAATAATTTTTGTTTAACTCTCCTTTTCCAAAACTTTCTATGATTCCCTTATAGTCTTTCTTCTTAATTTTTCCCTTCGTTGTTACAACAACCTACAAAACAGCAATTATGTCAGTGGGGACAGGATTCTGTAATGTATATGGTTAATTCAGATATGATTTTAAATGGGAAGAGGTTACCTTGTCTGCCCTGATAACTTTCTCCTACTTTTTTTCCTATTCTACATTGAGATATCACAGGAGGATAAGCAGGGAATGTTATATTTTTGTACATGGCAGTAAAAGAATCAGGAAGATACAAATGCTTAGTTGCTTGCTTGAGTTAAACAAGGACACACTGCAGTACTTAAAGGAAGCTTTTAAGAAAGATGGAGGAAGACTTGTTAACAAGGCCTATAGGCACAGCACAATGGGGAATGGTTCCAAACTGATGAAGATTAGATTTAAATTGGACATAAGGAAATTATTTTTTTCTTTTTTATACAACAGGAATGGTGAGACACTGGACTGATCTGCCCGGGGAAATTGTGGATGTCCCATCACTGGAAGTATTCAAGGTCAGATTGAATGTGGCTTTGAGTAATCTGATCTATTGCAATATTTCCCTTACCAAGGCTGAGGGGTTAGACTACATGATGTTTAGAATTTGTTTCTAATACAAACTATTCCATGATTCTGTGAATCTATTACATTTGATTCTCAGGTTTATGATTCTAGAAATATGGTTCCTGTTCAATCCTTGAGTAATAGACGCAAATGTGTGTTGCTGACTTCAGTCAAATTTGCTTGACCAATTTTTTCATTTTGTACTAAATCTAAATTCAGTTCAAGTTTGGGAGTCTAACCAAAAAATGCTCACGTATATTTATTTGGGATTGCTTTTAATCAGTGAATTCTTTATCCAGAAATAGTTTATCTGCCACTTTTTAAGCCATTGCATTTTATCAGAGGAAGAAACATAGAAACTTTTATTTTTCATAGTCCATGGAAAACAAGTAGCATCAATCATTTTATTTTAATATATTGAATAAAATAACAAAGGGTGCAGTTTGAAGCCCTTTATTTCTAAACCAGAGAGAAATGCAAATTTAATTCTGCAGAGATTGAAATATTTTGGTTGTACAGAGTAGCAAGGATATGATAAACATTGTTTTTTAAAGCACACCCTAGCACTACAACATTTTTAGGTTGCTTTTTTCTTTTTTTTTCTTTTTTTTTTTTTTTTTACTTTGGATTGCAGCACAGTAACTAATTTGAATAAAAGAAGTCCATGATCATTATTGCTCTTTTGGTTTCCATATAAAATCTATTCTGTTTCTGCATATTTGTAAAAGGGGAAGCAATTTAACCTTGAAAAGAAAATAAATATCTAAATGCTCTGAGCCAAAGGTAAACACCAAAATGACAGCTCTTCAGTATTGTTCAGTGTAATTTATGCCTTAGCAACAGCACCACATCAAAAGTCAGACAAATCACTGTCCAGTTTTAGTTCAGTGGTTGGAAGGAAATTATGCCTGTAAAGCTCATATGTACATATTAATCATTCATAACAAGATTTATCACTGGAAATTTAAGTGTAGTACAGTCAATATTTCAGAGATAATGTTACAGAAATCAAGTTTATTTACTACATGAAAACTGAGCTACAATTCAAAAGTTTTTCCTGAAATGCTCTCAAGAATTATGGTAGATCCATTTAATTCAGAGAAACATTTTATGTACGTGATACTGTCCAAAAACTGCCTAGTTTTCCACACCTATTCTTCCTTTATTTCTTGGTGAAAAACTCATAAATGAGACACTGTCAAGTTGCTTCCTGTCATCTAAAGTATTTCCAGATGGATTCAGTTCAGCATGCACACAATTTAGACTTAGAATTTGTTTTAAAAGCAGGGCTAGCAAGTGCTAAAAACATTTACTGAAAGAGTCTGTGAGATTTCATTTTCATATTGGAAGAGCAATTTATGTTTTTAAATCAAATTGTCTTTTTATGTGTCTTTCCTCTTTAGGATTTCAGTGTTTTGACTCACCCTTCCCCCTCAGTTAATATAAAAAGTACATTTATAGTAACAAGCTTAAAAATCTGCTGGGGTTTCATTATCTCAATATTTTTGAAAGCAGCACTTTTAAGAAGAGCATAAAGCAGAGGTAGAGGTGCCTGTAAAAATATTTCAGCTTTAGATTTTTCAAGATAAATATTTATTTTTCAGAGCACATTTACAGAACTATTTTTGTGATTTTTATTTAAATTATACTTTTTAATTTGACAGTTGAAATAATATACAAAACATGGTAATGATGTGACCCAGAAGGTCTTTATTTTCTGAATTATAATAATAGTACAAAAAGTTAAACATACAAGGTGGAGAGGTCATTATCTGTGGGAAAAAAAAGTTATTTCTAAAAAAAAAATAATTGATTTTTTATAATATTAGTTGTTATAAACATGAATTCTATATAGTTACACGTGTTTATATTTCCTTCTGGAATTAATTAAGTCAGTTAAATTAATGTTCAAGTCATTGTTCTAGTAGTTGCTGATTTCTTTCACATTAGAGCAATTCTAGATTTGTCTACATGCATTTATACATATTTAATAGAAATCTCCCCCTACCTGGCTTTTATTTGTGGTATTCTTTTTCTTGTAAGATAAAGATGAAAGAATTCATATGAGATTTTCTAACTGCCCATAAGAAATTCTGTTTACTTGGTAGAAAACTTCTAAGAGAAGTCTTTAGCTATAAGTTACAAAGCTAAATCAATGACAAGCTGCAAGGATAGATCCATGTAATCAAGAGTTATACGCAGAACAGATGTGCCTCCTCAAAGAACAAAACTTGTTGTTCCTGACAATGACTTGTTTTGAGGATATGAACTACCAAAGCACTTACCTAACAAGCAGATATCTTTAAAAGACAAAGATGTTTTTATTATGAAATTGAAATACTGAAACGCGTATTCGGTGGTAAAATGAAGCAAGAATAACAAATTACTAATTACCTTATTTTCAAAATTACATCAATTCTCATAATTATCATTTTTTAAGAGCTGTCCACATCCAAAGGGAACAATTCAAAGAGAACATTTATATCTAGAATGGTATTGATAATACACCAGTGCTCTGGCTATTGCTCAGCAGTGCCTAGACAACATCACGGCTGCTTCTCTAACCAGCCTCTCTGGCACCCACGGCTGGGAGTGGGCAAGAGTGGGCAAGGAGGAGTGAGGGGAGGGGGGCACTCATTTCTAGGGTGTTTATTTTCTGAAGCAGCTGTGACTGGTACTCAGGCCCTATTACTCTGGAAGTCTCTGGATATCAACTGCTGATGGGAAGTAAAGAATTAATATTTTTGTTCTGTTTTGATTTATTTACACAGAGTCTTTGCTTTTCATCATTAAATTGCCTTTATCTTGTCCCACAAGTTATTAATCTTTTCTCCCCTGTCATGGTGAGCAAGGGGAGTGATAGAGCAGCTTTGTGAGTATCTGGTTGCCAGCTGAGGGCAACACACCACATTATCTTTCCTTATTCTTTTCTTCTTGAGGAATGCTCTCATCCCATATAATTTGTGGTCTTTCCATGTGAATTCCTTCTGACTTTAACAGTTCTTTCAAAATTACATCAAACTTTTTATTCCCCCAATTATCAGGCATAGAATCTGACCCTGCCGTCATGATTAAATTTAAATGATTGTGCCTTTGGTAAACTTCTCTCCTCTTCTTTTCTCCTCTGCATCCTTTGTGTGTGTCTGTTTGGATTCTTTGTTCTCTCTCTTACTTCAACCCCTTTCATGTAAGAAATGGAGACAAGGTACTCTTATCAGAACTATTCGATGCATCCTTTCTCATTAGAAGCATAGCAAAGTAAGGCAAATATTTGTGTTCAAATGGTCTAACAGAGGAAACAGATTTGGGTTAAGAAAAGGAATGAGAGTAAATGGTTTTCCATGAGTTGGGTTGGGTTTTTTTTTTTTAATATGACTTCACAGTGTTGTTTTCTCTGTGCCATGTTTTTCTAGTTCTCTTTAGATCTTCATAAGTTTTCTTTTTGAGCTTGGGAGACTGAAGAATAAAGTTTGCATCTTTTTACTAATAAGCAGCTTGGAAATTTACATTTGGAAAAAACCTGGAAGAGAATAGCTTATCAGAATATATAGACTGAAAGAATTTTTTTAATGTAACTAGTCAGTGATTATTTTTATAGATCCTTAAAAATACACCTTCTTATTGTTCCTAATTGTTATGCAAATCTGTGAATTGTTAGCAAAGCCTGCCTTTGTTAATCAGTTGCAGTCTTAGACTAAATGTTCATAAATAAATAGGTTCTGATTGTGATGATCAAGCCCCATTATAAAACTGAAGGAAAGAGAATAAACATTTGTTCTCAATTCTTGATTCACTCGTGCCTTGTTTTTGACTAGACAATATGTTTGCATCTTGGTTGCTTGAAAAAATAACATCAGTATGACGTAAGACAATGAAAACAGAAGAAGAACTAAATAAAGTACATGAATATTTAATATACATAACTACGCACACACATATACACACACACATATATATACACATAAAATTAAAGAAGTCTGGTACAATGGAGATGATCCTTGCAGCAGTTCTTTTCTTAGAACCTCACTACAGTTACAATACTAATTTCACTAATACTGAATTAGCTTCATTAATTAATTTCAGTCATTTATTGTCTGAATGATTAGTTTCTGAATGATACGGGGTTTTTTTTGAGTACATACTTATCCCAAGAGGAATTTGGAATCACTCTTAGGTCCCAGGATTCCCACACCATAGAGTAGAGATGAAAGTTCACACTGAAAATTAAGAATCGGGTCTATTCTTCTCAACACTAAAAGTAAATCACTACAGGTTGTAAATTAGAATTAAGCTAATGTGTAGCTCAACTTCATATATCTAAAATCACACTTATAATGGAGATTTATCAAGCCATAAAACTCTTGTTCCCATTGCTATCATATTTAGCTAGTTAGAATACATTTCTCTATGTAATTTTGAGAATTTTGTAAACATGTCTTCAGTATTGATTACTGACTTTATTTCTTCATGTCAAATTTTAATGGAAATCCAGTGAAAATATGAATAAGTAAGTAGGAGATGAAATTCAAATAGTTCTACTTCTAAAGAAAGGTGATAAAAATATCACCAGCACAAAAAAATACAATAAAATACAGTAAGATAATAAAGAAAAAGTATGTAAAATGTTGAGATGCATTATGTTGTCATTTATTCATGTGTGTACAATATCATGTATATATAATATATACAATATATAAACACAATATTTATACATATTTATAATGTTATAACAACGTTATTATGTTGTTAATTATTGAGAAAAGTAAAGGTGGTTGATGATGCAGCTATTTAAATTCTTTACCAACAGAGAAAAGAGGCAGGGTTCCTCAGGAGAACATGCCTAAAACCAGTGATCAAATTTCTATTAGGATATTTTGACTGAAACCTTTAAACGTTTGAGAAATGTGTGCATTTCAGATGTACAAAATAAAGAAAAAAGAAAGATGTTTAAAAAAAAAGAAAAATAATTAAATGTAAAGAACAAAGACAAGGACTTTGTGAGAAAAAAGGAGAATGATCTCTTTGCACTGGCAGTTGAGATGTTTCCCTCTCATTAGGCATAAAGTTTATAAGAAATCTGAATTTTTACATACATTCCATCATACCCACGTAATTATTTTTCCTATACCAAATCAATAATTTCTCATTTATAAAAGCTATGTTAAAAATTAATAAATGATGAAATTAAGCTATCTCCATGATTATGGCTTACAAATTGATTAATGAGTCACACTTAGTTGGAGCAGAAGGGGTTAAAAATACTTTGGTTTTTTCATACAAGCTGATAATAATTTTATTTTTCCAATTCTTACCCTTATTCTGCCAGCATTCTTTCTCAGTATTGTCTAGTCTATTCTTTCACTTTTTCAAAAAAACCCCATACTCCATCATTCCAAATGAGTCCCAACTTACTTCCAAATGTGTTGTTATTTCTTTCTGCTAATGATATAGAGCCTATAGGTTTTCAATTGTGAAGCACACAGTGTGCATATGGGAGAAGTACATATAATCACAGAGGGATTTTTTTGTATGTATTACATGGATCTTTAACACAGAAGAGAGTCTTATCAGAGATTCAAAGTCCTTTCTTTTGGACTCTTGGGAAATTATGGCAATTTTACATGCTTCAATGACCAATTTTTTTTTTCAAACACGTTACAAAATGTGCTTTTTATTTAGCAAAAAAAGTGACATTCTCTGCTTCTCGAAATTGTGAAAGGGTTTGGCATTCACTGTTCCAGCAGGTAATATTCAAAGTATATGTAAAAGTATAAAACTATAGTTTCTGCTCTGATTTCTGCATATTTTTAATTCACATGTTTTGCAGGCAGTGCAATAATAGAAATTTCACTATAGGAAATAAAAATAAAATATCATGCATACACCAGAAATACTTTTTCATTATTTAAAGAACCAAATAAAATAAGCTCATTTCACTTTTATATCGAAGAGAGATTTTAAGGTGGCTGGTATGAGTTTTCAATATAATTTAATGTCATTTTTATATAACTTGCAAGATGTTTTCAGGTCAAAACAGTGTTTTTATTTTTTTCTTGTCTCAATACACATCATTTTAATACCTGAGAAACAGAGTAGAAAAAAGGAAGATAAAATCCTGACTCTGAGTGTCTTACACCATATCTTCAGATAGAGAGAGTGCCTGCTGTTCCTCCCTGGGATAGGGCCAGGAATACCATTCCCATCTGGAATTTGTGCTCTGATACAGGTGCTGTGGTGATAAGTAAAAGGGATGTAAGAAAATGCAAACATGCTTTGTTATACCCAGGATGAGAAGATAAACAACATCTCCTAAAAGAGTTATAAGAGGCAACAGCCTGAGTCCAATAGCAGAGTGTAGGAAGAAAGGCTAAGACAAGACAGAAGAAAGAAGGTAAGAAAAGCTCTCAGGAGAGCTTTAGAGAGCAAGAGAATTTCTGCTCTTCTCTTGTAACTGATGAGAAAACATATGTGATCCTTGAAACTGAGAGGAGGAGCACTCAATTCTGTTTGAACAGTTTGATTTGGTTTCTTTTTTTATTTTATGGTTTGTTTTAATTTGTTGTTTATTTTTCCCCCACAGTAATTTCTTCTTCTGTGTTCAAGGGAAGGACTGCGGTAAGAACATTCATGTGCAGTAAGAGAACACCTGCCTGCATATTTGTTTGGCTTATTAGGCATATTTTGATGCAGGAGGATACTGGTAGTAGATTAAAATACACCTAAAAAAGACTGGTAAACCCAAACTTATTTACCTAGTGAGAAAAGATTTAACATGAGTTGAGTGGATGATGGGCACAAAGATCCAACATTATATAAGAGGAGGTTCTCATAGAATAAGGAAGACTCATTCCTTCTCAGAAGAGAGGACACTCACAAGCTCTTTTCAAGCATCTGTACAGTAACACAAAGCACTTTACCAAATAAAGAGGAAGAAGTAGAAATTCTTGTACTGTTACAAGTTTATGCAGTGATGGGAAACTTGGCACAATATCACAGCAGGTGCTATACAGGAATGAGTGTCGACTATTAAAGAATAAAGATAGGGGAGAGAGTGTCACATTCTGTGCAACACAGATCCCTGTATGCATAGGGCTCCAGCATGAAGCCAGAGACATATTTTTTGTATCTCTAGATTAAAATCAGAAGATTCTGTGGTCAGAAATCTGGATTTGTTCACATGTCAAAGAGGATGGACTCAAGAAGTCTGGCAATTTTGGACGATCGCTTATTTTACTAAGCAAAAAACTTGTTTCATGAACTAAAATATAAAAAGGAAGCTTACAGGAAATGGACAGACAACAGAGGTGGTAAAAGTTCTGTAAATCATTGCTAAACATTTTAATTTTTTTGAGTGTTTAATCATTTAATTCAGCTGAGGAGGTTGAAAGAACTGTCTGATGGACTACTGCTGTCATTCATTTATGAAAAATCATACTAATCGGGAGTTTTCACCAACAACTCAGAAAATCATGCTGTATCTATTTTAAAGGAGAACTCAAGAACCTAAAAATCTTAATTA
Source organism: Agelaius tricolor (assembly GCF_023055355.1). Classification (NCBI taxonomy): domain Eukaryota; kingdom Metazoa; phylum Chordata; class Aves; order Passeriformes; family Icteridae; genus Agelaius; species Agelaius tricolor. The sequence continues at coordinate 48,476,324 of NW_027269267.1, read as the reverse complement.
CACTTCAGTCCTTATGGAATATTAATCCCAATATTTCCGGGTGGGATGTGCCTGGCCTCGTCTGACCCTTGCTGCTGGGCCAAAGGCAGCAGCTGTGGTGTTTCCCCTCAGAGATACCTTTGGCGGCTGGATGCTGCAGCTGGGCACTCAGAACAAATCCAGGCAAAGTAGAAACTCAGTTTACCTCTGGTGGAAAAGGTTCAGGCGACGGTGAAGAGAAAAACGAGAGGATTCTATTGTAGAGTTGTAATCCAGAGTTTTATTCCAGGATGACAGACCTCTGAATCTTGTAACAGCTCCCAAGAGAATCCGGACCACATGGTCCCGTCTCCTTTTTAGCCCCGGGGACAGGGGGAGGGGAAGGGACAGGTGAGGGCCAACCAGGTGTGAGGAGGGGAAGGCTCAAGGGATAAAGACACTTGGACAGGCCAATGAGCCCGGACCGGAGGGGCATCTTTTGAACTTCTGCCAACCACACGATGCCCTTGCTGGAATGTTAAGATTGATGGACAGCTCTTAGCAGGAGGGCAAAGGGGAAAGGAGAGGTTGGCACACCTGGGGGGTTGGGATAGGTGAAACAGGAAATGGCATCACACTGCAACAAGTCCTTAGCAAGATCATGAAGCATGTTGTCTCAGAGTACATTCACAAGTGCATGATGGGCAGGAAGGCAATATAGTTTGCAAAGCCAAATTTTTTTGACCAAACTGAGTGCCTTCTACTGCTAAATGACGAGGTACCAGGAGAAAGAGACAGCAGATGGCCCATCTCAACTTCAATAAGACTTTTTCCTACCTCAGTTCCATGTGGAAGCTGAAGAAGTATGAGCTGAATAAACAGAGACCTAGGGGAGAAAAAATTTGGCTTAACTGTGATAGCTTCATAGGATTATGAGTTACAACACAGAACACTGGTACTTCCGGATTGACAGATGGGGAAGGAGTGAGATTCTTCAGGGTACCTCAGTGACATGAGATGCCTATGTCTGTACAACTGAATCAAGCTCTGGTTAATCAGCTTAGACTTGTAAATGCCAAAAGTTAAGTGACATAAATTCCACTCTTCTGTTTCAAAAACTCATTAATAAGAGACAACAAACCAAAAATGAGACAGAAATTGTAAAATGTTGATGGCTAAAGCAAGGACTGAAATAACACCCCACATTCTGCGCTGTGGAAATACTTGTATTTGTTACAATTTGCTCTGGCAAGGCTCAGAACCATCATTTTCAATCATATTAGAAAGGCATAATACCCTCTTATTTTATATTAGAAGATAATTAAAAATAAAGCATAATATCAGAGGAATGTTAATGAACCAGTTACAATTAGTTGTAGTCAACTGAATTCTCTGAACAATTTCCAAAGTTAACACTTCTTTCTAGGTATTATTTTTTGTGCTGCTAAGGTTCTTTTTGGCTTCTTCTTCTTCATAAAAGGTGTAGATTTATGTTTCTACATAGAAGTTATTATTGCTCATATTTTGAAATAGATTTACATATTTTTAAATGGTGTAAAAATCACACCTCCATGTTGTGAAAATCCTTGAAATCTGTATGAAGCCCAGAGAACTACCATTCTTCTAGCATTACCAGAATAATGGAATGAGTACAAACTGCTTGATTGTCAAATCTCTTGGCTTTTTGGAGCCAGAGTACTGAAAAAACAGGCATTCTCCAAAAATATCTGTACAAACCATGCTCAGTTTTAAAGGTTCCTGAAACTACCTACATATCTTCTTATGATACAATATTCTGTTTAATATAATTTTGTATTTTTCTAGTTTCTTAACTGACAAAGTTAAATGATACATCAATGTCTCCCTTATATATATTTTATGTATTGTTAACTAGAAATACATGTATATTCCAGAGGTCAAAAGGACATTAAGAGTCTGGCTCATCAGATGAGTAAAGTAACCAGCTGCTCTTCATTGATCTTTGCCTATTGATTGTGCCTAATAATTAGAAGTCCCTGTGTACTACATGAAAAACATAAATATATGTTTATCCTAGATTTCATGTACCTCATGCATCAGTATGAATATACAGGTAGAAAAAAAATCTACTATCATCTTAGTTTTTAATTCTCACTGGGAAAAAATCTCAAATGATTACAATAAAAATGAGGCTGGAAAAAAACAGCAATAGATCATCTTTTATATCTCTGTCTCAAGCTAGCATTATTTATTCTGAATCTCTGTGAAGATCAGAAGAAAACAACTTACGAAGTTCTATAATATCACTCTGCTACATAGCTTTGCCTGCTATAACAACCATGAGAAAATAAAGTCCTCTATTTAGGTGCTCTCAGCTCTTTTGTACTAAGAGCCAGCATTACTCATACCTCCACATTAACAGCCAACAGGGTGCCACTTTTGTCACCACCAACAGCTAGTCCGATAGCATCCTGCCACTGTGTGTGCTGGGTTCTAAGCATGTTTTAATTATTCATTACTTCAGCAGAGAGAACTCTCCCGCTGTCTGTATCTACAGGCAAGCACAAACACCAGGCTTAGCATCATTTGCTACTGCACCTCTTTCCCTCTAAAGAGATGCTGAATTTTCTGCTTTTTGAATCAATTGATGCTTTGCTTCAGCTTTATCTTCCATTAAAAAGCCAGTTGCCTGATTTTCTTGGTCTGAAAAGGGACAGCCTGCCTTTTTGCTTGTTTTAGATGCTTATGGTGGAGAAATTGCTTTTCATTTCAAAGCTCAAAAGTTTTATTTGATGAAACTTCTCTAACGAAAGAAAAACATGTTGACTGCAAATGGAAAACATCTATCATTAAAAGGAATTCTTTTTTTTTGTTTGTTTCTTTATAACAGTCTTTGAAATTTTCCCATGGAAATTGACCACCATTTTTAACATTCATTTCTATTTATTTTAATATGCTAACTTGACCTCTGAAAAATTACCATGTTCATAATATATGAATATTGAGCATTTTTTATACGAAAAGTCTTTGCATCTTATTATGAGAGCCGGTTCTAAAGAAGATGTGCAAAATCAATATTACCTGAAGTTACACAGTATCTGAAATCTTTCAGTCCTATGACTTATAGTATAAACTATAGAGAGAAGTGACAAGTCTAAAATCAGCTGATCAGCTTCAGTATAGTTTCTCTGTTTTTAAGATAATCACCTAAGTCTTGCTCCAGTTTGAATTTCTGTTTCTTTAGTGTGGTTGATAAAAATTATATGCAACAATTTAATGCCTTCTGTAATGATATGTGTTTTCTCATTGCTACTGAAAATGGTGACTGATGCACATGAACTATGTATATCTTTCTAAGTCCAAATTATATTGATGATTTATAGTTATTCCATAAAAGACAAGAAAACCCCACAATCTTTTGAAGGTAGGTGTAAAAAACCCCGCTGTGTGTCATTGTGCCTACTAAATACAAGCTAGCTCTGAACAATAACAAAAATCCACCCATTTCTATATACTCCCTGACCTAATAATCCTTTCTGTGAGGGAGACACACTGCTCCGTGCTGTGATCTGGGCTGAGAGAGAAAACACTACTGGCTCATATTAGGAATTGTTATAGTCTGTACTTGGATGTGAGTGTGTGAGGTACATGTTAAATTTCCTCATGCCCCCATGCAAACAAAAAACCAATTTGATAATCCTTAATCTTGTCTTTCAAATATCTCCTTGTTCTTCTCAATAAACAGAAAAAAAGTTCTAGATTAGTCCATTACCAAATGATCTTGGTTGGTTTTGAACCTTCCTAGCTCCCATTTCTATAATGTAAGTTGCTACAAAGTCAGGCGATTATTTCTCCATAATACACATATTCTCTTTTGCATTTTAAATTACTTTAATCTTGTGTCATCAAAAAGATTTAATATATCCCTGCTTTCTTTTTTCCAGGTTAATTAACAGAAATAACAACACTTATTTGAAACTTATTTGAAACCTCTCCTTGATGAATTTCACTGTTAGTATTTCTTTATGCCTGTATTCCTTTGTCTTACAGTAAAATTTATCGATGCTCTTCTAACCAGCAGTTTCTTATTGTATATAATTTTTAGGGCAGGTATATATCATATGCTTAAGTTCAAATAGAATAAATCCACTGAATTTTATTCAGCCAGGGGCAAAAACAAGCCCCTTCCCCACCTTAAAAGCCTAACAAACCCCTGAAATGAAGGTCAATCTTTTCTACGCAGATGTTGTTTTCTAAATATCTAATTTATTAAGATTTGCTTTTTGAAAAACTGCAGCTGCACCCCTATATTTACTATGTCTGCCCTTTCACATGAATCAAATCCCAAATCTCTAGAGCATTTTTTTCCATGAACAATTTTGCAAGATCTTGTTTGATTATTAAAAACAATTGAAGCACTTTATCTGGAATATTCCCTTAATGCGAGAATAAACAGATTAACCAAATTATTAACAATATTTCTTAATCTCTATTTTTAAAATTATGGTTTTAGTACCATGTCTGCTTCCAGTAATTAAAAAAAAAATTAGTTTGTCAATATCTAAATCTGAAAATTACTCTTTTGTTCTGATTTATTGTTTAAAATTGTCATTCTAATGCTAATACTAGCATTATAAATATTTTCGTGAATTTAAAAATATTTTTACAATGTCTATTTTTACTCCTTTGTTTATGTTTCACGCCTCCATGTGCATGCAGATCTACACTTTTCAATTTATTTCCATTTTTCTGAAAATTTGTTCTTCAATGCCAGTATTCCAACTGTAGCTGTTAGATTACTGGTTTTTATCTTTTTTGTAACATTCAAGTACTGCTCAGGTAGTTTTAGGCTTTGTGAATGTCCTTCCAACAAAGTATATATTTGGGGAGTTTCTTTGATGTGTATATTCATGTTGCATTTTGGAAAAAAAAAGCTACCCAACCAAACCAGACCAAAGAAAATATCTAAAAAAATTCCCCCAAATCTCTAGGGGCAATACTATACCTTATTTATTGTAAGAAAGGAGTATGTTTAGATTTTACAACACCAAAAATTTTGTTTCTGAGAGTCTACAAAAGCTGAAGCTGTGCTACAGAGACTGTTCTCTTATATACTTCTATGAATAGGAATATTCTAAAGTCACAGGACAGTTTAAAAACCATGACAGGGAAATTCAAAGCTCATAGACATAGGGCACAAGCTATAATCCTAAACCTGTACTACACTTATATTTTGCAAATGTAGGAGGCAGATTTATCATCAGGCTCTTCACTAATCAACTGGCCCTCCTGAAAGAAAGTTTTAGGAATTTGAAATGGAATGTGAATAGAAAGAAAAGGAACAGATGCTGAAGTTGACTTGATGGGAAGATAGACAAGGTATGAAAACTGTCTGAAAGGCTGAGTTGAGAGAATGACAATCACTGGAACAAAGTCTAATTGGAGGCCAGTGACTGCAAGTGAAACCAAGGGGTCAACACTGGCTCCAGTCTTGTGTAACATCATTGTTAAAGATCTGGGTAATGGGGCAGGGAGCTAGCTGAACAGGAGCCATCATGTGCCCAGGTGGCCAAGAAGGGCAATGGCATCCTGGCCTGCATCAGCAGTAGTGTGGCCAGCAGGACCAGAGCAGGGCTGTTCCCTGTACTCAGCACTGGTGAGGCCACACCTCAAATCCTGTGCTCAGTTCTGGGCCCCTCAGGGGGGGCTGCATCACTCTACAACTCCCTGGAAGGAGGTTGTAGCAAGGTGGGGGTTGTCCTCTTCTGCCAGTTAACAAGTTACAGGACAAGAGGAAATTACTTCAAGCAGCACCAGGGGCTATTTAGGCTGGACATCTTGAAGAATTTCTTCACTGAAAGGGTTGCTAAGCATTGGAACAGACTGCTCAGGGATGTGGTAGAGTCATCTTCCCTGCAAGTGTTGAAGAAGTCACTGAACAGAACACGTGGAAATGTAGAGAACTTGTTGGCAGTTTTGTGCACTAAAGAATGACCTTAACCAATTGTGCTTTCCTGGGCACTTTCAACCACTGTACATGGATATACAAACTCCTTGTTTCTTTGCCTGAATAAATTTAATTACACACTCAGATTCACTCAGTCAATCTCAGTTGAGAATCTCCAAGTAAGAGATACTTACTGACATTCCATCCTTATTAAGCATTGCACGTTGTTGTTGCGAATTAACCACATCCATCTTCTAAGTGCTTCAGAGGGGAACTTCATCTCGCATATTGTGAAAATCTTGTTTGTATTTCAGCTTCAGATGACCCTCTTAAAATTTCTCTACTGAAACTTAGATAATGCCCTAAGGAAATTTTGTTCTGAAACTAGGCATTAAATTACCAAAAAAAGAACCCTCAAAATATAAAAAAAAATATTGCAACATTTCCAACTAAAATCTACAACACTCATGTTTCTTATAATGTAGAATGGAGATTTATATCAAAATTAATTTCAAACTTAGCAAAAATCATTACTTTCACCTAGTCTAAAAATTAGTATTTATCATGTTCCAGTGTTCCAGCTAATTATCTGGTTAAAAAAAAAAAGATACGGAGAGACATTCAGTGGGAGTGGCTTTTGTGTGTATTTAACAGAATAAAGTAAAAGAAAAAATTGAAATCAACCTAATGATTACTTGAGCTATGACATATGTAGAAATATTTGCCTTGAAAATATTGTAATTTTAATTAACTAGTAATAATTGATTAGTTAAAAATTAAATGAAATTAAACTGATTGTGGAAAATCACTCAAAATTCTTTTGATTTCTTTGAGCTTAGAGAATAAAATATCTAGAGAATAAAATATCTTAGAGCACAAAATTTCTACCATCATTTACTTTATATTCTGGTGTACTGCTCCTAAGCAAACAAAGCTAACTTTTTACCTCAAGGGACATATCCTTAATGACATAGCAACAAATTTGTTTTACTTTCTACCTCAGGCCACAAAGCAAGATTAAGTTGAAGATGTATTTTTTATTTACTTCTATTTTCACCAAGCTTCCTACCATTAATGGAAACAGAGGAAAAACAGGAGGAAAAAAACCCAGTTTTAATTTAAATAGCAATAGAAAAAGCAGCAAGAAAAGACAGTATAAGTGCTTAATAGATAAAGAAACAGACCTACTTCAAACTGGAAAAGGTATGAGGATGCTACATTGCATTTGTAGATTAGGTGAGTATGAAAAGGAAATCTGTGTTGAGGTGTATAACACAACTAAGTTTCACAAGGAGATAGGGATTCAAGCAGGAGTTCAAAGGGAGTGAAAGAAAGAAAATGCACATATAAAAATCACATTAAAGGATAAGTTGGTATGGCATCTGTGTTCTGTTCCTCAGGGCTCAATGAAATAATTCACCAGAGCATGCCAAGGACTTAGGGGAAGTCACTTAGAATCACTCCAGTATCTCTAAGAACTCGAGAGAATAGATGGGGGTCAGAGAGGACTAAGAAGTTGAATGTTTTTGTCTATGATGTTTGGCAGGGAATGGAGATTTACTCTTTTTCTTATGGACTGTAACAGTAGATGTAACATATCACAACCACAAAATGATTGACTATCCCACAAAACATCCCAAAAATAATCTCAGCTCTTGTTTGTATTCATTCAAGGTGGCTGGAAAATGATTCTTCAATAATAGTTATCGATGGTTTGGAGTACAATTATGAAGCATCTTAAGCTGAAAAATGGTGTCTCTTAGAGTCAGTTTTTCATTAATGGTATGACAGAAAACAGAGTGTAACTTCTAAAATTTGCTGATGACATCCAGCCAAAAGAAGGTTAAGTTTGATAAAGAGGCTCAGACTTTAAAATGAACCTAAAAAATTTGTGCAGGATCTGTAGTCAGGAAGATGAAATTCAATTAGTACAAAATTAAAATGCTTTACTTCTCAAGGGGAACAAACACCTATGGGGAATATCTGGGTAGGCATCAGTATAGCAAAGGGGGGGTTCTAGCAGTAAACATGTATCATGCACAAAATAAGTGCCAAAACTGTGACACAGCTGTAAAATAAGCAAGTCTCATTTGGGAATATAATGACAGGATTTTATTTTTTTTAGAGGCATTCTAGGTCTGTAAAACAGACTGAAAATAAACTTCTCTCTCAGTTAGCTGTGAAAATGATTTATCTCCCAGAATTCAGCTCAATTTAGATAGTGGAAGAGTGTGAGAAAGAGTTTAAGGACTAAGCCGTCTGACCTTGAACTTCTGCTTGATTTTGGTTGAAGTCGAATAAAAACCTAAAGAATCAATCCGAAGCAGATACAACCATTTCTCTATCAAGGGCACACCAACTACTTTTTAGATGTCTGTCTAGAGATAAATTTCACAGTTGAGTGCCAAATTGTCCAGGGTGTAAGCTTTCAATGTTTCTCACAAACATGGTCAACTAGCAATGGTTTTCTGAACTCCTCTTTGTAACTGTTTTAAAGGTAGAACTCAAATTCAAAGGAAAGAAAATAGGAGGAAAAAAATCACCTATAGCCAGGGTGGAAGAAAACCAGAAAGAAATCTTCTGCTATTTGCTACAAGCATGTCACAGCAGGAAGGCACTTGTGATGAAGTGCCAATTACTTTTGAGGTCCCAATACTATAACGTCAGGATCTAAATCATGTGTTTCTGTTTCCTATGTTTTTCCAGAGGCTCAAATCCTGCTGTTAGTATTGTGAGCATCTAAGAAACTTGCTTCAGTGGGAAAACTGAACATTGAAGTTAATGCAGTAAATTGACTGCTTTTTTTTAAAAAATCATCTTTTTATACGTATTTGAGTATTTTATCAATCTGATTCACCAGATTCACTGTGCCACTCTCAGCTGCTTAAATGACTTGTCACCATCAATGATACATAGCCATACTGCAGAGATTTCTCTGTAGGTAGCCAGTGTTTTCCTGATTAACCATATCATGCATTATAAATAGGGATGTACTTCGAAATGATACATAATTGGACTTATTTCTCAATAGACATGATTAATATGCTAAAACTAGGACACCACTGCAGAAAATATTATGGAAGGTTTTCAGACCTTCTCCCACAAAGAAAGTGGGATAATAGCAGAAATATACAAAATATACAGAAAAGATCTAAGGCAAAACAACTTTCTCCTGTTGTCACAATCTGATTTGTAAGTATGGATAGAACAGAGATTACAAGTCATATGGGAGAACATATCTGCTGAAAAGATCTTATTTTCTATGACCACTGTTACTTTCTTTATGGAAAAAGCAAAATCATATTCACTTTAATAGAACCACGTACACTAAAAAAATAATATTCAGAATTATTATTCAATCTTTTAAAAAAATCTTGTTCCATAAATCTGGTGTGCTGTTTTTATACCAAGGTTATAAAATATATTCATCACATTACACCCAAAGGCATGTCATATCTCCTAAATATGTAAATACATTTAGTAATGAGATGATAGTACCTCAAAATGAAGAAATCTGCATTGTTAAACTTCCTTTATTCAGAAATCTGTGTATCACTGTTTATGATGGAAAATACAAATAAATTTTCTATAAAATGAAAGCAAGGTCAACATTGCTAATACTTTCTTGAGTCATTTATTTCTTTTATTTTCCAGCTGAATTAGAAATACATAGTCAAAACAGACACTGTTGGTGTTCAAGGTCTTGCTCAAAACCACCAGTCCTTGTTATCTGTTTGCACAGAACCTACATTTGACCTTGGCTAAGAACTAACATACAGAATATGCACTGTTAATTTGTAAAAGTCATTGAAGGACCATCGGAAAAATTTGGCTTTGAAACTTCCTGGATCTTAATTGGATGAAATCAAAATAATATGGAATAAGTAATATTTGTTTGATTTGCTTTAATTCATTTTATATCTGCTCTGTTCACATGATTTTAAAAAGAAAGATGAAATAATTTGGCTATCTCAAAGTGTAATGTGCTGCAAAAATAACACAATAAAAATACTACAAATTTATATTTTTCTCAATTTTTTTGATATAACTGTAAGACAAGATTCCACCAAGTGAAAGGTATTTGATTTAGAAGTACCAAGTTACCCAATTAAGCAACAAATTCTGCATCAAAAGGTGAGATTCAACTGATTTTTTTTCTGACATCTGTGATACAGACAGTTGCAGGAGTCTATTCTTTGGACTCTGTACTCAGGAAAGAGACATTTCAGTGTCAAAGCCATGTCCATTTTCAGAATGAGATGAATCATGCTTTGGACCTGATTGTCAGTATTAACTAGATTTTACTACAAACCTTGAATTATTCTCTCAAACATGAACAACTGATATTACGTTAATCGCACAGTATTATTGAAGTCATGATTTCTTTTCTGGGTGCATCTTGCAATCACAGATTATGATAAATCACCAAAGAAACACAAGGGAAACCACTAGAGGGAAACTTAAATTAAGGATTATATAAAATATTCTATTTTGGTATGTCTGGAAAAATATTAATGCCAGTATATAAAGAAAGATATATATAGAAAGAGTTTTATGTAAAATTATGTGCATTTGCACCAGGAAATATATAGAGTATGTGGAGGGAAGAACAGCCAAAGTGGAATGGAACACAGACATTTAGATTGACTAAGTTTGGTTTATAATTTTTTTAATCTGTAGTATTAAAATAGAAATTAATAAGGAATGTTTCTAATCTCTAAAATGCTGGTAAATTCTCAGCCCAGGGGTATCATCACTGACAAAAAGTCTTTTTAAGCTAGGACTGACCACTTTGTGAGAAAAAGATTATCTGATGGGCATGCTGATATTGGTTTTCTTTTAATAACAGCAATATTAATGTCCAAATGCATCTATATAACGATCTATATGGAACATAAATTCTAATAGCAATATTTTTATTGTGAAAATGGGTAACTGTGCCTAGAAAAACATCATGATGTCTTTAGAGGAGCTTTGTTTAAAATCTATCTCTTCTATTTTATCTAATATTTTTATTTAAGTATCATTATTTATATTGCATAAAAATATTTGATTTAGTATGAAAATTAATGTTTGCTGCTTATTGTTTAAAATTCAATTGTTTTAAAATCAATATATTATCTACAGAATTTTAGCAGCATCCCATAGTGTCCTTTATCCAGAAATAAGATTATTCCATAATCTTTTGCAGTGCAAATATATCTATCATTTATCTTAGCTTTGTCATTCTAAACCCATTAAGAAGGAAAGTAGCCAACAGTAGATGCTGTAGATGTGTTTTACAGATAAATCTTATCAGTCCCTACAAAATACCTTGTAATCTTGTTCACTTATATCTGACTTCCATTTGTTACCTGAAATCACTTCCTCTTCTGCAACTCCATCTTAATACATTTTTTTGTTTTCTCCTCTCTTGATTGATCATGGCTAATAAGAATTCTAACAATTTTTACTTCACTAATCTAACTCTTCATTAAACTTGCGCATTATTTAGGTAGTTAATCTTCCTTCAAACCCCAGATCTTCCCTCTCCAGTCTCTTCTGCAATTGCGATTGATTATGCTTTATCAATTAATGTAGTCCAACTTTCAAAAACTTTTCAAACTAATGGGTGCCATTATCAGTTTAATAGCTATTTTGATTTTTCAAGGATTCAGATATAGCTCTAAATCTGAATAGGACCTTGATTTCTTTCATGATTTCACATCTCATCCTGCCTCTCGTATTTTTTCTGTATTTCTTCTGCTCTAGAACATCTGCAGTACATGGATGACATCATTGTGTGGGGAAACACAGCAGGAGAAGTGTTTGAGAAAGGAGAGAAAATCATCCAGATTCTCCTGAAAGTTGGTTTCACCATGAAGAAGAACAAAGTTAAGGGACCTGCTCATGAAATCCAGTTCCTGGGAGTAAAGTGAGTGAGTAAAATATAAGTCAAGTGAGTTAACTGAGTGTGACCCAAAAGATTTCCTCAGAGCAGAATAAATTAATGACAGTCAATGGAATTGAAACAATATTGTAAGAAAATAAAACCTATATCAAGACAAAAATATGTTCAGAAACTGGTTTAAATGTCTATATTTATTGCATTAGTATATGTACAATACTTTCAATAAGAAAGACTGTAAATATTGTTGTAAAGGATTAAATATTCACTTTTGCTGTTCACTTTTTACACTGGCTAAATAAGCTTCATATTATTGGACATCATCTTGTAGAATAGAACTGTAGAATTCCCTGTCAGAGGAAGTGTTTAAGCTCAGGTTGGATGGGGCTTTAAGCAGTCTGATCTAGTCAAAGATGTCTGCACTCATGGCAGGAAGGATGATCTGGTGTCTGGCCTTTAAGCATTCCCTCCAACCCAAACCATTCCTTGCTTCTAAGATTCTAAAATGTTGAACAGTATTTGTCCTAGTCCAGATCCCTGAAGGACATCACCTGTTATGGTTTTCCCTTGGACATTGAGCAAGGTAAAAGGACTATAACTTTTCCAACACAGCCCATGTTTGCCATCTGTAATCACTTCCATGTCTTCCATATGTCTCAATATACATTACTCAACAATCTGTTCCTTGATCTTTCTAGTCACAGGGTGAAACTGACTTTTGTTAGTTCCAAAGGTCTTCCTTTTGGCTCTTTTTAAAAATTATTTTGATAGTTTTCTTTTTCTAGTTGCTTGGGACTTTGCCTCACTGACATTGCTTTTTAAATATGATGGATTTATTTAATGAGGATTATGAAAACTAGAAGTTTAAGATGAGTCCACTCCTGAAAAAATGTCAAAAAAAGATTGTATCTCAAAAGAAAATTTTGAAAAAATTGACACATGTTATTGGGATAATAATAAATTCTTGTTAGTGTTATTGCTATATAAGTTGAGAGAGAGAGGTGTGTTTAAACATAAAGCCAAGTCCAGATGCAATACCATTTGAGTGCAATTAACTAATACAGACACCGATCTTTTGTAAATTTCAGTGTACCTTTTGAGAGACGATCTAGCATTAATCAAGAAATTATAGTGTGGGAGAGGGACAGCTAGTTATAAGTCTTAAAAATTTTAAAAAACATGACAAATACCATTCAACTTCAGCTTACTGCTGAAGTAATCAAGCCTATATCCTAATATCTAGATTGCTTTCTTTTTACCTATGAAAACTTCAAACAAAAGTAACTCAGTAGTCACAATACAAAATGTTTTACACATAAGAATCACTTTTTCTTTAAAAGAGTGGGATTGATTCTGATTATTCATTTGAAGACTTTGGGGGTAACTATTGCTGTGCAAGGGAGAGAATAGACACCATTAGTCAAAGTCCAAACAGACCCATTCAGTTTAGTATTCATGTTCAGAATGTATTGGTTTTGATTTCTGTATTTATATTATTTTTGGTATTCAATCTAAAAAATCCACTGCAGTTTCCTGTAATGGTTTTGCTGTCTTTAAATAGTCAAATTATCATTCTAATCTACAGTGTATAATGTAAGTAGCTGAGCTCGGAAGCTGATTAAGACATTTCCATATAAATCAGGAAACCTTTCAAATAAGTAGGTATTAAATTTACATTTCTGTAATCACACAACTAGTAAAGCATGGAACTAACGCCTCATTTACAGTTTATGTATTACCTTTATTTGATAGCTCCCAAACCCAACATCCCAAAAACCATGTGGTGGGTACTCTAACTGTCAGGAAAATGACAGCTAACATTTAGGAAATCAGACAGAGGAACCCCTGTGAATTTAAAACTTGTGTTATTCTGAAAGACACCTTTAATAAGCTGGCTTTCGAGTAATACTGCATAAGACTTCTTTATTTGTAATGGTCATTTTTTTTTTTTTGTCAGTGGATTTGGATTATACTTCAGAAGGGCTGTTATCCAACATTCAGCATAATACAATGATTTTTTGAAAGGAAATGTAGGGTGAATTTTATTTATTTGTTTCATTTTATTTGAATATACTTAGAAGTGTTAAAATTTTCATAATTTGTTGACGGTTTCAGTTTACACCATTAATTTACCATTTCTTTCTGTTGTTCTTGTCCCTCGAGGTTTGTGTTAGTCATTTTTAGACACTAATCTTTAATTAGTAATTATAAAGTAATACAATGCAAACAGCAATTTGAATTGCTTTAAAACATCAAATACTCATTGTCACAATGAGGATGTATAACAACTCTGCATTACCAGAAGATAATATGGTTGTTTTCTAGGGCAACTTTTAGCTCCTGGTTTCTATTGTTGCTACCAGAAAAAAAAATCTACAGGCTGGTACTACATGCCACGGAACAAAAAGGACACCATGTTGCAGTGGCTGAATAGATAACACATGTCAGCTGTGAGAACTACAGTGATTTACTTTAATAGAAACATTTGAAATTTCTCTGAGTCACTTATCAGTGTTCAACAGCTTATTCCATTAGCATTTTCATATTTTCTTATGTTTTTAAAATCAGTCTGAGCAAACAGTATTAAGATCATATGTAATTTACTCTTGTGCATTTTGTGGGATGTATTTTTAGGGAGAAAAAACCAGCATTAATACTCTAGTCTGTTGAGCTATAAGTTGACTCATGTGAAAAGTATAAAAAAAGAATTATGTCAATGTTTTAGCTATATTGTGGGATGCATATTTGAAATTAGAGTTTTCCAAAAAATGCATTTTGGTAAACCTGGCACAAAAATTGGAGAATGCTGAAAAATCAGAACAGTGGCAGTATAGCAAAATACTTAAGGCTTGATAAGAATAGTGGAGGCATGCTGATTGTTCATTACACAGCTAAAGTTCTCTTTGAAGGAATAGATATTTCAAGGACAGATCTTACATTATGCAAAAAAACCCAACTAAAACCCGTTAGTATTTGCAGAGCAGAAAATAATTCAAAAGCAAGAAGCTTTTAAGCAATAGAATTTCCATATATTTTTTCTAAGGAGAAATTTGCATTTTTTTGTATAATAAGTTGCAGTTCAGAATTAAATTATGCTGAGTTGTGTCTGGTTTACTTCACTTTTAGACATTATTATTATTATCATCATTATTATTATTCAATACAGTATGCTGTGCTCAGATTATCATTGATTATGTCAAACATGTTGTAACATAAGCAAACTTCTAATCTTTTGGACTCTAACATCTCCTGCCTCTTTTTTCATCTACTCTTTCAGTCTGATTTCACTATAATCTCTATTACTCGTACTTCTGTAATTAGATCTGTGTTTTATAGTAAACTATACACAAAATATTCCCCAATACAAGAGAGCTTGAAGTAATTACTGAATGTAATATTTGGAATCTCCAGGTCAGAAATCTCACTTTTATATCTTTTAAGTGAAGATTAATAGCCACTGTCAAATGGATTTTATTTAACCTAATTGTTATACAGAATAAAAAAGGTGCATCTTGCACTTGCTTTTTATTTTGTTTAGAGGGCTAGAGGATGTCCTTTAGAGATAGAACAAGAGATAACATAATTGCAATTATATATTAAAATCTACCTTTTCTCTTTCTTTATTGTACAGGGTTTGGTTCGGATAGAGTTAATTTTCTCCAAATGTACGTAGTTCTCATTCCAATTTGTTCTGAAAAACACCCTTGATAACACAGAGATGGTTTTGTTATTTCTGAGAGGTGCTTACACAGGGTCAAGACCTATTTTGCTTCTCATTCCACATGACCAGTGAGGAGGCTGGGGCTGCTCAAGAAGTTGGGAGAGGGCACGGCTGGGACAGCTGACCCCCACTGATCAAATAGATATCCCATACCTTATGGTGACACACTCAGCATATAAATTTTGGGGAAGAAGAAGGAAGGGGAGAGCTTCTGATTTATGTTATTTGTCTTCCCAAATCACCATTATGTGTGGCAGAATCCTGCTCTCCTGGAGATGGCTGAACACCTGCTTGCCCATGGGAAGCAGTGAATTAATTCCTTGTGTTGTTTCTCACTTTTTCTCTATGTACCACAGTGTCTTTATCCTACCCAGGAGTTGTTTCTTATAACCACTCATAGCCCTTTTGACTATTTGCCTCATACCACTGGACTGGGGGGAAAGTGGCTGCAAATAAACCACAACATCTAGTCACGGCATTTGGCCAACCCTTAAGCCAAAAAAGCGTGAAAATAAAGTCATGTAAACCATTATATTTGCCCTGAAAAATCAGGAGATCAACTTAGTTTTGATTCAGAAGAAATATGAGCACAAATGACTTCTTAATGACAATCTATTATTAAGGTTATAAGGTTTCAAAAAAAAAAGAATATCTTTGAGAGAGAAAAAAAATTGTTCTTCCCGATGGATCAGATTTCTTCATAAGAATAGTAGTGTAGCACACTGGTTTTTCCATACTGAGATCTTGTGTAACAAAACCATAACCTCTAGTCAAGTCTGAATTCACAATTTTAGATTTTGAAATATTCCAACATGTATCATAGAAGTTATTTTAAGTTGCCACTGTTTATAGATTTGTTTGCAGTGACTGAGTGACCACTTGCGATTTTTTCTTTATAAATGCTGGAATTTATTTTTGTCCCTTTTAAAAATTTACTGTGAAAATCTAGAACATATCCTTGACCCTAAAGTGCAGCTTGAGCAACAGCAAACAACATAAAATACAATTTTTTTTGTGATCAAGCATGTCAAGGTGACAAGAACCTGATAAATTGATTCTCCCACTGCCACACATATCCTGCTTTTCCTGACTAATGTATTGGAAAGGCACAATTATATTTACTGTAGAGTGGGAAAGTCAATGTATTACCTACAGAATACATAGGGCACAATACATCAGACTTTACTTGGTTAAATAAAACATTGCCTTGTGTTACTTTCTAATAACCCAACTATAATTACATTTCAGAAAATAATATTGTCTTTTTGTTAAATATGGATTTCAGGTACTTTCAATATTCATACCTTGTCCAAGTCTCCTAAAAGTAGTATGCCATGTCCTGAAATAAACTGACAATACATTCACCCCTAGTGTCTGAATCAAATATTTATATGGTAATTACATTCATATTGCAAATAACAGTAGAGCATTAAACCCCTCCAATATATCTGAAGTACAGAATCTATGCCCTTTCTTTCAGGGAACATGTAAGTGAAATCCCTCTAATGAAGCAATAAACTAGATTGTGAAATTCATTTGTTATCTTGTTTGATTCATTTATTACTACCAGTTGGAATTTAATACCGTGTAAAATCTGTCCCACCAGTTTCCTAACACACATTTCCTGGTGATGAAAAACATTTTCTTTCCTGCTGTTACTTTATAACAGGGAAGCATTATATTAATTTAAGAACAAATCCTTTCATTCTCTCTATTATATTGATCATATACAAATCCAAGTCTATGGAAGAGGCAATGTCCCCTACCTCAAAAGAAATTCCCTGTTACAATGGGAAGTTAAAAGAAGAGCAAGTGGAAAAGTTCCAGTTGTTCAAGCAGAATTCTCCATTGTACCTCACAATGCACATGTCATTTGGTCATGTAGATTAAGGCAATTAATTTTTTGTTGCTTTTCACACCTGACAAATCAATCAGACAATGATATAATCAATAACAACAAAGGCTTAATGGAACTCACAGTAAACAAGATTTAATTATTGCACTCTCCCTATAGGGGGTGCACTCTAGGCAACTAGACTATAAAGTGCATTAATTTTGCCTCTTTTTATTTTTTGTGTTCCTGTAGAGATTTCTATAGCAACTAAATTAAATTATAATAGCTAAAGACTTTTATAAATTAATAATGCTGCAAAATTGGTTTGTCTGGAGATAGAACAGCTTTTTTCAATACCCAGAAAATGTTTAAATGGAAGTAGTAGTGATATAGAGACAGCATGAATTTAAAGCACATGAAACAGCTACTGCATTTGTTTTTCAAACTAGTTCTGAAGAGAAAGCTACATAAGCCCTTTTACCATTGTCCTGATGTTTTCTGCAAAAGGGTTTTACTGTTCTTTTAAAATATAACATTCTGAATTGTGTAAACATAGTAAAGCATGAGCTTGTTTTTAGTCATGTTCTTTCTGCTATGAAAATTTTATTGTATATACACATGACTGAAAGGGGGCTATGGAGCAAAAAAGCTATCTATTACAGTCTGATCCACATCCTGTGAGAGTTTCAGTGTACCATGGAATTCCCTGTAGACTGATAAAATTTAAAGGTGGTATGCCTACTATAAATCTTTTAAAGCCATGTCTCCCATTAAACCTGTAGGTGTGGATATCATTATGTGTTTTTGATGTGACTGCTGTAAGAGCTGGTGTCGCAAAGATTCTTATGAAGAACTCAGATGAGTAGCCTCTACTTTAAAAGTAATCTTCAAACCTAAATTTTCTTACTGAAGTACCTCATAACATAAAAATGACATCTAGAGTACCTTCCCTTTCATCCTGAAGTTGCTTAGAGGCTTATAATTCTGATTACAAGAAAGCTAAAAAACAGTTTTCTATTAATATTCCAGTGTAAGCAACTGTCATTCCTCCCTGTTCACAATCAGAAAAAAATCAATTTCCTATAATGAAATTTTAGAGAGGACTTAAATAATAATTTAATAGCTGAAATCAGGATGACTTCAAAAAATGACAGCTCAGGTTGATGTCTGGAAAACAGATTTATCTACTATCTTTTAAAATGAGATATTATGAGAATTTAATATAAATAGTAGTAGAAGAAGAGACTATAAGGCCTGTATGTGATTCAGAGTTTTGGAATAAAAAGACTAGAATGTTATCAGTGTAAATATTAAATGAAGTGAAAACTGACTCACCACTAGTTTCAAAATTGGGGTTATCCAGAGATAATGACTGCATGTGCATAACAGGGATTTATTCTAGTCCTGACTCTTGTCTTCTCCTAGTATCAGTTATATGCGAAAATGCATAACATTTTCATAATCAAAATGGAAAAGAACAATGAAAGACGAACAAATTAGGAATGAGACTATTTGCTATTATTGGGGTGACAAACTGTAAAACCAGTAGAGAATAGCAATTATTGAGGCCAGCTGTGAAACCATGTTTTCTTATTGAGAAAATAGTCTGATGAGTATTGTGGCAGTTGGTCTAAAGTACTTCAAAAATTTCAGAACAGAGAATAGCATGCAAAAGTAAAGAAGTTACCATGAAAACCGATACACCATCATTTTTAAAACTGAAACTCTGCTGAAGCTATACTGATCTCAAATAAAAGATTCGGCAGTAAGTATCCTCTCATTTCAGACTAACAGGCTGAGGTACAATGTCTTGTGCCTGGATGCTGATAAAACATTAATTCGCATTACAAATGCCAAGTTTAATTTTAATGGTGATTACACTAATATGCTGTACTTGCAAGCTGTGGTGGAGAATTTTTCACTAAAAACATGTGCTCTTCTGGAAAAGTTTATCTAGTCCAGAATCAAGTAATCAAATAATTAATCTGGGTCCTGTGTTATGCTGAAGTCAGGCTAGTGCCTCCTTAAAGTATTATAATCTGTGTATCTGTTTATTACAACAGGTGGTCAAACCACAGACTGGATAATGAGGTGATAGAATCCTGACCTCAAAGAGTAATCCCATAATTTTCAAGAAAGAAATAATTGCTCAGGCTTTCTACGAGATTAATCTCATCCAGGTTGGCAGTTGTCATGGAGTAACCATAATTTGCAGGTAGACACCCCCCAGCTGCTCACTCTGCTTCCCCCACAACCCTGAGAAGACATGGGGAAGAGGAAAGAAATAATGAAGCAACGACAATTGTAGGTAAAGATAAAAAACCCAAAAAGTTAATTAAGTGAAGGATAAGTGGAAAAAGATAGAAAACAAAATGGTACAAAGTGATGCAAAGGCAATAGGCAGTCAGACTCTGACAACTCCTGAGCAAAAGTTTGCAAATCCTCCTAAAACTGCTTCTCCAAAGTTTAGTGAACATGGCATTATGCACATGGAATATTTTTTTGCTTAGTTCATGTTATCTGTCTGGTTGTGTCCCCTCCCAATTACTGTGCTCCCCCAATTTATTCACTGATGGATAAAGTGAGAGGCAGACAAGGCCCTGATACCTGCAGACACCATTCAGCAAATGCTAGAACACTTGTGTGTGTCTAACCAATTTTGTTTTGGTAAAAAAAAATAAATGCCACCAATGGCACTATATGTAGGAAAATTTTCTCTTTCATAACCTCTACAACAGATAAGAGTACTGGAATATGATCCCAATATTACTGGATGGAACGTGCCTGGGCTCGTCCGGCCCTTGCTGCTTGACCAAAGACAGCAGCTGTGGTGTTTCACCTCAGAGACACCTTTGGCTGGCTGGATGCTGCAGCTGGCACTTGGAACAAGTCCAGGCAGGCAGGAACTCAGGTTTGCCTCTGGTGGAAAGGCTTTAGGCGAGGTGAAGAGGAAAAGGAGACGGATTCTGCCGGAGGGTTAATCCAGAGTTTTATTCCAGGGTCACAGATCTCTGAATCTTGTAACAGCTCCAAAAGAATCCCGACCGCATGGTCCCGTGTCTTTGTAAGCCCAGGCAAAGGGGGAGGGGAAGGGGTAGGCGTGCCACCAACCAGGTGGGAGGGGGGCAGTCTCAGGGGACAGTGACACCTGGACTGGCCAATGACCCCAGGGCTGAGTAGCATCTTTGGAACTGCACCAACCAGACACCGCCCTTGCTGGAATGTTAAGATTGACAGACAGCACTTAGCAAGGGGGCAAGGGGGAGGGGAAGGGAGAGGTTGGCACACCTGAGGGACTGGGATAGGTGAAACAGGATATTGCTTCACACCGACACATAAGAGAACTGGTGGTTTTATTTCCATGAACAGTGTACAGTCCCATCAATCAAATTGTGCACATAAATTTTGCAATTTCAAACCCAAATTATTTTTTTGATCTTTCAGGTAGAATGTCCCACAATGCTTACATTACATTAACTCTCTTGTACACACTTCAGCACTGTTACTGTGATTTTTCACTGACTTCATTTAGGCTTTAGGAGTCTTAAAAGAGAGTTATTACATGTTCAACATTTCCACAGAAGACATAAATAGAGAAGCTGAAATAATAACTTAGATATCTATACTTGCTTAGCTGTACATGTTTTTAGAGTTTTGACTGTATTTCTTTTGACTATTAGCCATCTGACATCCATTTAGTTGCTGCATTCAAACAACTAAAAGCAGTTGTCTCTCATTTGGAATTCAATTCACTTCCTCAATCATTACTGAAATATTGTCAGTGCTGACAACATCATCATTTATTCCATCTCTTGCCAAATTTCAATTTAGCATAAAAAACTTCTGAAGAGATTAACTTCGCATGACCTCTCTGGTACAGTTTTCAGTTCTTTATTAGAATTATTTTTTTGTTTTTCACGTTCTTGTTTGATTTGTATTACTGTACCGTTAAAGTCTCACTGTTTCTTCTGATACTGCTTCACCTTGCTGCTCCCCACATCCAGATGTTAAGACTCTGGATTACCTTTCACCAGGTAACACTATTAGTCTAAATTCAAGCTATCAGATATATGGTCAGCAAGCATAAAAAAAAATGAGGTGGTAAGATATTGATCAATATATAAGCCTTACTGGCAATTGATTTTCTAGATTCCTCAAGAAGATGAGACCCTGTTTGAAATACTCCACAAAAGTTTAATGCAAAAAGCTGCTCCACCGTTTGGATATGCTGTTTTTTAAGCAGTTTTGGATCTCAATACTGAACTAAACTTGCTTATCAAAATGGATGCAATCCATGTAATTTTCATGGGCAAATTTGGACATAAAACTTCAGAATATATTGAGAAACCTTTTACAACCTCATAACACTTTCCTTAAGACCAGACTTCAGTGCCACTAAGATGATTAAATAGCAGAAGCATCTCATATAGGGAGAGAAAGAAATGTAATTATTCAGACTGGAGAAGAGAAAGCTCCAGGGAACCTTATCAGTGTGTGCAAAAAATTGATGATTGAAAAAGACCCAACCAGACAATTCTCACTGGCAATCACTAACAGGACATGACACAACTTGTGTACACTGGAAAAAACATAAATATAGGGAGTTGGAGACTGGCCCTGCTGTGGCATCCCTGGGGCATAGTATGAATGCCCTGGGCTTAAAATTGTGTCCTGAGACATGGGCAAGCTGGGGGAGGTCCCCAGGCATCCAAGTCCATTAGTGCACTCAGGTGCACTAGTAAACGTAATGGGACCTGTGGGATCTGAGACATCTATTTTAAAAAATGATAATTTATTTTTAGACAAGTTTGTCTTAATATCTCTCATTTTTATCTTACTGTCACCTAAATTTAACCTGGACATTCAACTTTCAACAACATTTGTTTTAATCTTGAAACTATAGCGTAAATACTGTCTCTATTATGTAAAAATGTAGCTAAACTCTTCATTGGTATTAAAGTCTTGTCTGTATCATTTAGAATTCAGTACTACAATGAGATCCCTTGACTATCAAGGTTTAGATTAATTTTCTTGCTTAATATTCTGTCTTTATTCCTAGTTTGTCTTAAGGTCTCAATAAGCAGAAAATTTTCTTGGATGTAGAATTACACTTCCATGTACCACTGATGCAAATAATAGTTTGTCAAAAGCTAGTTTAGAAGTTTTTAACTGGTGCTCAATTATTACAATTAGACAAATAGACACTGTGCAGCCAGGCCACAATAACACATAGTTAAGAGTTCAATCCTAACTCTTGGAAAAAAGGAATGTGGGTTCAGGCCTTTGAGGTTAGCTCTGTCCCATAGACTGTGAAATAGATGATTTGGTACTGGCAATTGACAACTCCCATTTTGAAGACCTTCTTTCATGTGTTTCTCAGATACCCAAAAGAAACTGTCTCTAAGTTAAAAATACTGCTGCAAATAAGCAAAATGAAAAAAACCCACAGCATTTCATTTCCACAAAAACAGTAAAATCTGTCTTTCCCCACTCTTCCAAGATGTCTTCTGCTCCTGAAGTGAGAAGTCACTAAATTATCCCACAATTTTCATAAATATATTAATTAAATATTAAACCAAACCCATAGATGGTTATTTTTTTCAAGTTAAATTTTTAAAAAAATCAATCCAGAGGAAGGATGTTCTTTATATAGTTATGGTTAAAGAAATACCACAATGCCACAAGTCAGTTTTCAAGTCATTGTGTCCTACTTGGCCCAGAGGCAAGACTAGCATTGATCCTGGAATCAATTATATATTTGCCACTTTAAAAATGGGGGAAAAAACCCCACCTTTTCTGATTCTAATACTATTTCAATTGTACTTTTTGTATTATATCATTGTTATCAGCACTGTATATATTACTTTTATGATCATTGTCATGCACAGATCTCATTTTAATTTGTTTTAATATTAATATAAATACTATTGCAGAAGCCTCTTCCTTTGATACTTCCCAGTAACAAAGTTTTAAAAAGTTTTAGAATTCTGTATCTGAATGAGGAATATTCTCTGATGTGGTTATTTAAGACTTGAAATTTAATAGCATAAAGAAATGCTCTCTTGAGGTATTTCAACTAGATGATTGCAGGTAGTCCACTGAAAAATGTAAGTAATGCAAGAGGGGTATTTTTGTCATAATATAATCATATCCCTAAGGCTGTAAAAGATACGAGATTTTGCAGAATATCTATAATTCCCAAGGGGAGTGATTATCTTCTGACAACTACCCACTAGATTTGCCTTGCTGCTTTTATAAGAAGTCTGCATTGTGTGAGATAATGCAGCTTAATTTCCTAAAAGATAAAGTCAGTTTGACAGCAGTTTCAGCATGTTTCACACAAAATAATCTGTCATTATGAAATAATGTAACATTAAGAATGTTCTCTAGCTATTGAGAGTCCTCCTCCATTTCAGTCATCCAGTACAATAATAAAGATGAGAAAAATGATACCTTCAATGATCTAAGGATATTGGAAACTTACAATAATAATTGGGAAATATTATGGAAATTTCATTCTCTATAGAAAGTTATGATATATTTCATGGTAGTTTTCTTTGTTTTGGTTTGGTTTTGTTTATTTTTTCCCCAGAATATTGCAATAAGTAGAGTTCAATACTGTGCTTGCAAGAGTACAGATGAAACTGGGCTACCTTTAATCTAGCTTTTTGAGTAGCTGTAGTGAATAATAGCCCTTAACTTAGCAATGCCAAATGCAATTTGTTTCCTTATATGATTTTGAAGTCCTTTCTAACAAGTCACTGCTAGAAAGCTGCTGATATACAGTCTATCTATTAAAGTTAATTTACTATGTCCCAGTGACTCTGCATTATGGCAGATTAAGTTGGAAGCAAACTGCAGAACAAAGGATGACATACTTAGCATAAGTGACATATTAAAAGTTAAATATTAACTAATTATCTAAACCCATCCCTTCACCACTGACAGGAAAAAATGTCTCCAGATAGTAAATCTTTTTATCCCTCATCTCAAATTTAGCAAATTCTTTATTGCTTTTTTCCTCAACATATAAATTCATCTTTTAAGAAACACATTTTTGTTTTAATCCTCTGTCGCTAGACTTTAAATTGTGCAAATCTCCATTGAAGCTACATTTTGGTGTTAGTATAAATATTCCAAAAAGTAAAAAATGGTAAAACATGTTATCATCAGTTCTTCCTACACACTGATGCAATAAGAGGTCATTCTATTACCTAGTACCACAGTGCTATACTTAATTGAACGATGTATGTGTTAGAAAAATCCAAAGAAAAAAACAACCCCACCCACCTGCTTAATCACACCCAGAAGACAAAATAACAAAAATAGCAAAAAGAATCTCAAATTCACAAAATTCTATTTAATTAAATTTAATTAAGACCATTAAATTTAAATTACAAAGAATCTACTTCTTCTTTCCAAATTGGCACATTCTAAAGAAATAAGAATAGTGGTTCCAAAAATAAGTAACAAAGGATTTGCTAACATATGTAAGTTTGTGTCTTTTTGTGTCTTTATGCTGAATATTTCAGTCACAATCACTAAACATGAAAATAGATGAATTCTTATTCATACTAGCATATTATTTTTATTGGCTCAATAGGCTGAACTGGATTGGATATCAATATTAGAAATTACTTTTAACAATGTTATTTGGAACTGGGAAGGACTAGTAGGATATTGAATTATTGGAAAGCTAAAGTGACAGAATAATGTTAAATAAATAAGAATACTTGTCAACTCTTTTAAAAATGCATTTCCCTGGCTAGCTTCATGCTTTTTGGCTCTTTTCCATAGATGTGCATGGCAATTGAGTTTTACATACACAAGTTATCAGAGAAACTAAATTTGTCTCATGTGCAAGTAATATTGGTAGAAATACTCTGTCATGGTTTGACACTGGCACAATGCCAGTGCCCCCATGCAAATACACTCTCCTTGGTGTCTACTGTGAGATGTGACCAGGAATAAGCAAAGCAGGCCCCCCACTTAAGAAATAAAGAAAAGAAAACTTTATTAACTAAACTACAATTCTAATTAACAAGAAACACACAGGGAAAATGAAAACTTTCCAAAAAGATTTCCTCCTCCCCCCACCAAATTTCCAATACATCTATCTTCCAAATCACCAACTCTCGGTCCAGCACCACCCTTCAGACAATCAATCCTCAGTTCACAAGAGGAGAGGAGTCCTTCTTGTACCATGGGCTTCCCCTGGAGCACCGTTGAAGCCTCGTGTGTTTCCATGTCACTCATGGCACCGCCCGGAGTACATCTGCCGTCGTGACCTCTTCCTTCCATGTCCAGTGCTCTCCCCACTGAACACAGACCAGAGCTGCTTCTAGGGTCGTCCTTTTAAGGATGCTTTGTCCCGTTCCAAAAAGAGCACAGTCTCTCCTTTGGGACACCAGTCCCCCCCAAATTTCACCCCCTGGGGCCAAGGGGTCTCAACACTGAACCCTCTTGGCTCTGAGCCATTGCCTCCCCCTGGATGCAGTCTCTGTGTCACAAGGAACATGGTTCTGTCCATGGCTATAACAAGAAGAGTCTAGTTAAAACCACTCCATCATCTCTTCCCACCTAAGATTCTTCTCTACTCTTCCGACATCTTTCACTTGCCCAGACCTTCACACTTGCACATGTCCTTCTTCCATTTCATCTCTATCTCTCTTCTAGGAAAGGTTAATGTTCTGCAAAGTTTTCATTTTCCAAAAAAACTGGGTTAAAAGCTCAGGCTCTGACCGCCCGGAGCCTCCCACAGTGGCCGGGCACCTTCTCGCTGCACCGCCCGCCCCCCCCCCCCCCCCCCCCCCCCCCCCTTCTTCTCCTTCTCGGCCATGCTGCCGGCACACGTTATCAAGTTTCAAGGTAACGCAGTCACAGGCACAGGCTGTACTCTCTCTCTCTCTCTGTCTCTCTCTCTCTCCTGGGGGGGCTGCCCGATACCTCCTGGTGCTTCTCCCACCCTTCCATCCTCGGGGGCCTCTTCACCTCCCCATCTCTGTCCAAAGCCCCGGCCTACCTCACCTGGCTGCATGGCTGACCCTCCCCTGCCCAGCAGCAGCAGCTGGATGGGGGGGAGACCCGAACTCTTTCCCCCCGGAAACCCAAGACAACTTCCCACGGGTGTGCTCTGCTTTTTAACCCTGTGTTCTCAGAGGCGTGTCCAATGTCCCCAGAGACCATACCAGGTGCCAATATTAAAATCTGAACACCTATTGGTGACCACAGCATATCCCAGAAAACCTACTTGCTGTCAAACCACAACATACACTTTCTTTTTGTTCACTCAGAGAATATAAATGATAGCAAATAAACTACTTGAACAAGCAGATCTTGAAAAGAAAAAACAAACAGCTAGGAAAAGGAGCATAAAATGCTACAAAGAATGGCTAGTGGGAAACAAAGCAATGATATCTTTAGAGTAAATTTGAGCAAAAGAAATAGAAAGGTACACCATGATGTCCTTGCCTTAGTCTTAAAAAAAGAAACAAATCAAAAGGTAGGAAAGTAGCCTAAAATGTATTGATACAAATGGTCCATTTAATTATGAACATTTAATTAACCTTTCCCTTGGAAAAGGTCAGAATTGTTCATCCCTAGCATTTAGTCCTATGGGCTTAAACTAAGAAATGATTTTAGATAACTGAGCTTATTAAGTTATTTACCAGTCTTGAGAAACAACAGTTTGAGAAAAAAAGGACAAAATGGTTTTAATATTCAAAATGATACTGGAAACTCAATGGGCTCATGGACTAGGCACTTTATATAGCATACAGTATAAAGCCTTTCATATATGTGCAGTAAATCCAACAAACCAGATTTTCTTCCACACATGCAGATCACTCATGCAAGACATATGCATTTGAATTAGTATTGAAACATTTTAAACACTGCAAATTCACTTTCAGGCCCTGTTTCAAACCAAATCCCACATATACCCACCTCAACACAAGACATGTACCTGGGAGACACAATGTTGAAATGCCAGGAAGAATTCATAGGACTCAAGATTTTGCTTGTAAGTATTTATTTACATCTTTTTCTTCCATTTATTTTACATCTTTTTCTTCCAAGCCTTTGACATTGTTTGACAATATTCTTTTTTATGGACTTATTTCCCCCAACAATAGTTGTTCTGTGAAGAATAATTATACCTTCATTACACAGCACTGTACATGCCCAGACAAAAACAATAGTTCACAGTCTAAAATTCTTGTAATTTACCTCCTGTTGTCCCTGAAATGTGGGTTTGCAGTTTGGCAATTTAATAATGTGGGTATATCAAAAGTAAAAAAAAAAAAAAAGAATAAAAAATTGTAGACAGTAAGTAGTAATATTTTGGTAGAATGAATGACATTTGAAGAGTGATTTTAGAGAAGAAGTCTGCACTTGTGGTCTGGAAGGGGAGATGCTCACCTCGCTGCACTGGAGGAGGAGATCTTCACCTCTCTTCAACGCACAGGTCAGCTGTATTTTGAATTCATATGTAGGACGAAGGATTGTACTCATTGTATATTGTTATATAAGTTATGAGAAAACTACTTATCCTAGCATTTCAGCAGAGTTTACTTTAAAATGTCAAGTCACACTTACTTAATTAAAGGCAGCACTGGTATTTGGAATTATTTCTAAGACATCTTTGAAGGCTCACTGTTTAGAAGTATGAAAGAAAATTTAATATTAAAACAAGTAGAATCACCAGACAGAAATCAATTATTGGAGAGTATAACACGACTCTGAAGCTCTTGTTTTGTAATAGTTTTTCAGTAATAAAATTTTGCCATGGAAACATTTTAGATTTTAATAAAGTTGAGAAATGGATATATTCTGTTTGCTAGAGGGATACTAACCTTGGTACTTGTGGTGTGGAAGAAATTTGAACATACATAACCATAAAATGCAATTCAGAAGGGAAATATGTCTGATATTCTGACTAAACATTTCAAACTAAAACAAGAAATAAATTTAGAATCAAAGTGAAACTACAAGAAAGCAAAACAGATTCATTACAGAACTTGAATTACCCAGAGGTAAGCTCTATATGAGTCTCCAGATCTCTATATAAAGAGATAGTTTTGCAAAATGAGAGACTGACAATGTTGACAGGTGAAAAAAAAAAAACAATCTCTAGGACTCTAGCACAATAAAGGAGTGATCAGGAAGAGATTTCTCTCTGAACAGAGAACTCACACATCATCTTCTGAAAACATAGTTTACACATTCTGAAATATTTAAGGTTTTCTGTCTATATAATATATATATTTTTTTGAAATTTAAGGCTGGTTTTCATGCATTTTTATTTTTTTCTCATATTAAATACAGTGAAATGGCCTTTTACATCTTGTCTCTCCTTGAATCTGTCTGAATCCAAATTGTTAAGTGATATAAATTATACATTCTTACCTCCATATTGTTAAAGCAAAGTGATTGCTATGGGTGATCTATTAGGGTGATGTATTTCCAAAATTAAAAAAAAAAATAGAAAATGTTTTCATATGTATTCTTCTGCTAAGAAGTATATAAAAAAAAAAAATTGAGACACTTATGAAAATGAAAATGTGGTCCTAGTCTGTTCTGACACAATCATTTAGTCTGATTTTTTATTTTAAGAATAATCTAATTTTATAATGAATACCAATCTTCAAAATGGGACTGGAATTCCCTTGCAAGGAATCTAAATGGGACTGCAATTCCTTTGCAAGGAATCAAAACAGAATATGATAAACAAAGTGGTTTTTAATGCCTCCTGAGTTAAGCCAAATACTCCTATAAACCCTTAGATTTCTATTGCACAAGACTTTTATAGCTCTTAATTATTTAGAATAGAGGGACTTTAGTTATTGACAATAAAGAAACTTTGGTGTATAAAATGAAAAATAAATAAATATACTGTACTAACTGTGATCCCGCAAAGTTCACAAGTGCAATTTAGGATTCCAAATCCAAACTGATATTCTGAAAAGTGTTATGCAGATGCTATTAAACTGACTGGTTACTTTGGTTACCCAAATTTTCCATTCCAGCTATATTGGTATAAAAATTTGCTTTTTCAGTTATGCTGACACTTGAAGTTTATGGTCCAATATATCCTAATTTTAATTCTGCTTCAATGATTGGAGTTTGACTCACAGTTGCCCAGTTAAGACCTAACAGTCAGGTGTTTTGGAATCATTGCTAAATCATCTGCAAATATGTGCTATTCGCCATAGGAAGAACAAGTGATGATATGAAAACATTAGTGATCAAAGCATTCTTTCAGGATACATGAAAGATGTCCTTTTTCCCATGCTTCTGCCACAGATAATTTAAATTTCTGAGTGCAGTCAAAGAATCACAAAATGAGAATATGAAGATTGCAGAATGATTGACCTTGGAAGTTCAAGCAGGTTTAACTGGACCAGGTTGCTCAGGACTATGACCTGTTGCATTCTTTATAGATGGAGATTCCACAGTGTCTCAGGACAGTCTATTACAGTTGCTCAATTTCAAATAAAAAAAAAATATTTTTCCTGTGTTCAGATGGAATTTCATCCTTTTTATTTTGTCCCTATTTCCTCTAGTCTTGTCAGTGGGCACTACAGAGAGAAGTCTTGATGCCATTTCTTCATTCTCTCCTGTCAGGTATTTATACACAGTGATGAGATCCCCCTTGAGCCTTCTCTTCTCCAGGCTAAAGAGTTCCAAGCTCTCTCATCCTCTCCTCAAGTGCCCATCCCCTAAATGGTCTTAGTGGCCTTGTGATGTACAAGACAAAGTAAGTCTATATCTTTCCTGTGCTGGGTAGCCCAGAACTGGACACAGTACTTCTGATGTGGCCTCACCAGTACTGACTAGAGAGTGTTGGGGGTTCCAGTTGTGGGCTTTTCTGGGTCTGGATTGAAGGCCCTTGAGACGTTAGTTCATGTTCAGACTCAAGTGCTTATTATTTCTTATCAGTAAAACAGTCTCACAAACACGAGTTCATCAGCTTCTCATTAGAAGGCACAAAATGGCTCACAGTCTCTTGTTACAAGGTCTTTTAAGGTTAAACTATCCAATTAAGAACTGACACAGAGATTATTTTCTTTTAACCCAATAACTGATCCCAAAGAGCCCGCCATGTGGACCTTTCTGCCAATCCCAAAATGCCACCCAAACCCATGAAGAAGAAGAAGAATAAGCATGAGGAAGAAACCCAGGATGACACCCTGTGCCCTCCATCTTGCTCCATCCACAGCATACTAAAAATCCCAAAACATAAATTTCTCACCAAGTGATACACCTACACTACTCTCTATAATCTATTTCACATTTTTGTGGATTCTAGTCCATCTTGAAGTCTAGGAAACTTTCTCCATGAATGAGGGTCCAAGTCAGTGCTTCCCTGGCTGTCAGGGCACCCCAAAGTAGACAGAGAAATATTCCTGGTGCTCTGGGTTTCCACAAGAAAGGAAGGATCACCACCCTTGACCTGTTGGGACACTTCTACTGCAGCTTTGGGTGCCATTGTATTTCTGTGTGACAAGGGCCCATTGCTGGCTCTGGTTCAACGTGCTGTGCACAAGAACCCCATATCCTTTACTGCAAAGCTGCTTTCTGGGTATTTATGGGAGTTACATGGCTACAGGAAAAGAGTTGATTTTAATATATATATATATATATACATATATATATATATATATATATATATATATATATATGTATATGTGTGTGTCTATTTATTTGTATACATGCATGTATATACAAATACATATTTATAGATATAGTTACATGCATATTTATACAGCTATATTTACATCATTACAGAGGTATTCTAGGAGACATATTCCATTCAGATATATCAAACTTTCTTCAGTGCCAGATTTCTGCTTATCTTGACATAGTTGCCTTATTCCTATTGTGTTCTAAAGATATCTGGTCCTCTTAAAAGAAAAGCATGATTTCACTATGCTGGCAGCGAAAAACAAAGAGTATTTCTTCAAATCGAGATGTGTTTTCATTTTACAAGGCGTGATATTTGAGAAGGATTCTGTATTAAATTATTGCTTCATCTAAAGAGTAAGGGCTTTAAAAACACTGTAATAATTTATTAATAATAATAAATAAATATAAATAATAATAATTTATAAATTAAGTACATTAATAGATCAAATATGTTAATCACAGCTGTCTACATACAAAACCAAGGTCCTAACATGCTAGGCAGGGAAGTGGGCTCTCATGCTGCAGTGAGTAGAGTATGCTCTCTTAACTGACTGGCTCAAGAGCTATTGTGAGCACAAATGTTTCTAACTTCTCCATTCAATCACACAGAAGACAGCATGTGTTAAGCATGGCCAAGTCACTGAGGAGAAACATCATACTGCAGTTGAACTGTGAGTATGCAAAGTGCCAATCTGATGTCCAAGGATCAGACTTCTCTAAAATTTTCTAAAATACAGTCAACGTAGACATATAGGCATTTTTTGGTAGACAAACATAATATTCTCTGGTCTGAGAATTCTGTCATTTGTTGACAAAGCTGTTTTTAATGTTATTTTACAAGGGGCTTTTTTGTGAGGTGTTTTTCCCCTCAGTAGATGTACAGACAAACATGGAACCACAGAAATGTTTCTCACTCAAATGCTTTTGAAGATGTAAATCTTCTCTTAGTCTTGTATAAATATGCAATAAATAGGTGCCATTTCACTGGCACCTAGACATCATTGGTCATTTTAGAATACTTGAAGATAAAATGTTCATTTGACTTAATGCTAGCCCAGAAAAATATTTCAGTATTTCCCTTTTTTTTTTTTCCTTCTCTTATTGCTTTCCTGTATGCTTGTTTCTTTGTCCTTGTCTTCTAGAACTAATATAATTTCTCTGCCTGGTTTTTGCCATTCTCTTGGCTTTGACTTGTTTGGCTTTATTTCGGGCATTTATTATCTCCCTAATTAAAGAATTAATGTATTTCAATACCAATAATTACAATATTACAATGCATAGTTTAGGCCTGTAATTTTTAACTGTCAAAAGTATGTAAAAAATAAGATGGTCATGACAGGAAAGTGGTAAAAATCATAATTAATTGTCTGTTATTCTGAGCTGACTTCTTGTTGTGATATACCTTTTTGAGTGTGTTTCATAGCACCCTATGCAGATTTAGGAAAGAACCATGCATTTCCTTTCTACCTTTCTGAGTCTTGTATTTTGTGCAATGATGCCACAAAAGTAAGGATGACAGTAGAGAAAACATTTAAGATCCATCACTGATCCACTACATTCAGGCAATTCATACAATCAATCTTTACGCATCTATGCTTAAGAACAAATCTGTCCTTTATTGGTTCCCAAAATCTGGAAATATCACATGTAGAAATGTAGATATTGGCCATAAAGGTTAGAAAAAAGTGTATTTATATGTATTTGAGGAGCAGCGCACAACTAAAAATATGTAGAAACAAAATGTGTGTGTATTGTTACCTGTCTATATTTGAAAAAGGAGAGACATGCTAAGGAGTACGACTGCTCTGCAAGCATTTTGAACAGTTCAAAGACAGAGTGTACTTTTTAATGCACTAAGATGAGCCACTTAAAATAAATCTATATAGGGGGTTCAGGCCCACTTCTGTGCCCAGTCAAGTCAGTGAGAATTTAGCCACAAATTTCAAAGAGATTTGAACCGAGCCCAGAATCAGATTAAGAAAATAAATGTTGCAAAAGTATTCCTGATTTTTTTTTAAAAGTATCCAAGTGCAGTTCACTCAGTGTAACCCCAAAAAACTTAGTGCAGAATCAAAAAAACGAGCTGTATAATTTGATGCCAAATTAATCCACCTGGACCAATTAACCCAGAAAAGGCTTCCAGACTCAGCAATATAATATCAACAGAAATAAAATCATAAAGGAGAAAAGGGTTGAGTGAAGAAAACTTCTTAGGAAAATCAGAAGAGAATTAGGAATTATTATAAAAAAGCCTGAGATCAAAGATCTTGGAAATAAGTTTTCATCAGGGTTCAAGAGAATACAAATTATTTTATGATACTTATAATTCACTGAAAAAAAAGTTGACAAAATACTGTAACTCTGTTGAAATCTTTGCTTTTTTTTTTTTTTAATTTTGGTTTTGAGAGGGGAGGAAGAATAATTTCTGCTAAATTTTCTGGTATTTTAATTGGCTAAAAGTAACTGGAACACTTGTATCTCTGAGCAGCTGCAATTCTACTAAAGCACAGTAACCAAAATGTTTGATTACTTGAACAAGAACTGTACATTTATACAAGTGTGGGCTTCTGTAGCTTGCTGGAATCCCATCTCCTTTCATTTTTTAGCGATTGAAATTATGACAAAATATAAACATGGAAAATTAGAAACTCTTGTGTTTTCCTTGAAGAAACTTTAAACTTATTTAAATTCTCATATTAGTAAAAACAGCATCTGAGGTAGTTGATAAATTGTCCACTAGAGCCCAAGTTGTGTGAAGAGAAGCAGAACAAATACAGGCCAAATTATCTTGACCAGTTATGAAGCACTACCTGGTAGCATGTATGAAAATTAAAAGAAACAGTTCTAAGTTCATGCTGCATAACTGCTAGTGCATAAACTGAATGGTGTCTTCAAATCTCTTTTTTTTTTCTTTTTATGTTACCCTTTTCCTTGCTCACTTTTTTTTCCTCTCTCTTTTTCCTATCTTTCCAAAAAGTTTCCTAGTATTAGTATACTCTAGGTTTTCCATTTTTAGTATCAGCAACCTCAGACTTAGTGTTGTTCACACTCCTGGCAATGTCTATTCCTCTTGCTTAGAAGAAGATAATAATGTAAATACCTTAAAATGTATTCCAACTTAAAGGTAAACTATGTAAATATTCCAGATTCTTATGAGCTGGAATAGAAATTGAAGCTTAGACTATAAAATCTTAATATACATCTATCACAACAGCCTTGCTAGTATAAGTAGTGCTTTCATGAGTATAGAGGGCAAATATGGGCTGTTAAGGTCTTCAGAAATTCATACCTGTGCATTTTTAACTCAAATTATAAAATTGGTGATTTGTATTTGGACTAGTTTCAGAAGTGTTTTTTAAAGGAAAATAACTGTAAAAATTAATTTTATTTTATATGTATTTGAGTATACATTATACATAGTTGTATTGATTTTTTTTTAATTGAAATAGCATTTCATATGAAAGAAAGCAGAACTTATTACTGTCTTTTCCCAGGCTCATTATAATCCTAGTCATAATGGTATCATCCACACAAAGAATTAATGTGGCTAAATCTGCATTTCATCAAGATTTTCAAGTGCACTAATTTGCATGATGCAAGAATAGTAACCGTAATCTCCTTTCCTCAGGCAGATTCATCAATATTTGGGACTTTGTAAGTGAAACTAAAAAAGAACAAGGCAGAATAAAGGAGACAAACAGTTCTACTGTAATTCAATCTTAATAAGAAATTGTCAATTCTTAATAAAGTCTTTTCCAGTCTACTTTCTATGTCTGTGGAGCATACTAGAAGTTAGAATTGTATTTTCAATGATTTGTTCCAGTATGTTTCCTTTAATAGAAATTAAATAATAATTCAGTATCCAATGTTCATAGCAAATATTCAGTGACAGATAACAGCTTCATGCTGAAGGATGGAAGGATCCAGAACTAGATGGCTGAATGTGTAACTCATGATTGAAGTCATTATAGTTTTTTTAATAGAGTGAGCTTGATTATATCTCATAGTTCATGGATGTAGTTATAAGAAAGAAAGAAAGTCATATTTAATAGCTTTTGAGAAGACTTGAAGCTGTCAATTTCACAGCATGTTTGTAATTGAGATTTAATTAGGTCTGGTTCTGCTGAAATTTCACTCAGGACCAGTAGACACCAAAATGGAGTTTGGTGCAATTCAGAAGTTTTGGTTTGGTTTGAAGTCTGCAGCATCTTTGGCACAGTTTTCATAAATAAACTAAGCATTGTTTCATTGAGGATATTTATATAGTATCACTGCTCTTGGGGAAGGTATAAAATATTTTAAAATCTTGTCCAAGTGGTTCAGCCTAGGACATTTTATGGAACTTTTAATGTATCATGTAATTGTAATCCATTGCAGACAACTTTACAGGGGAATTGAGGAGACTTTGTTCTCTGACACTAAAAAACCTCATGAGTTTAAGAAGTGTACTGCCTGGTCATTCAGCCAGTATTTTATGCCTTTTTATCCCTGATGACTTGCATTAAATATTATAAGGAAAAGCAAGAGCACATAAAGGAAATTAAAAATTCTTCTTTATTACTTTTATTCAAGATTCTAGATGCTTATCTATAATTATTTGTGCCACATTTATCAGTAGATGTGACTTTTTTATTGTTTTTATCTGATAAAATACTCATATCAAATTAGAAGTATTCAATTAATTACAAAATAGACAGCTGTAGGTAAAACATAAAAAATATTATTAGGAAATATTTGTAACTGTTTCATTTTAATTACTAGAAGTATTTAAAATACCAATTTTATTTCCTACACTCTGAATATTTTTTTTTGTAAAGCTATAAATGGGACAATGGGACTATTTTGATCTAAGAATAACCTTTTGAGTTGTATACTTTTAAAGGAATTTTTTGACTTAGCTCTGAGACCAAGCTCTCCTTTCTTTGACATGTCTCTGTAGAACATTTTAATACAGAATAATATTGCTTCTGTGTAAAAGACCCCCCCCCCCCCATTCTAATTGTTTGAAATTTTCATGGTTTTCTTTGATGTTTCTTTGTTTTTTTAGTTTCTCTAACTGCATTATGCTTTCTGGGTGTTATGAAAACTCTAATTAGATGTTGTTTTAAGTCTATAAATTTTCTGCTTTTGAGAATAAAACCGTTAGGTCACAGAATTGTCTCATTTTCTGTTTTTCCCAATCTTGGGATGACATTTCCATAAAATTTATATTTCCAGACTCATAAAAATGTGTTGTTAGAAACCAATACTTCTTGGTACATGGTACACATCTAGAAAGTGTAGTTCTCAAGTGCCATGGACACAAGACAGAAAAGATGAAATTGGAAGAATTTCACATCTTTCTGGTCTATTCAGTTTTTCAATACTGTTCCAGAAGCTTGTGCACACTTTTACTTTGCAACTAAAAATCAAATTTACATGTTTTAAAACACATTTCTGCACGTGTAACAAAACCTGTGCAACATATCAGATACTTTGCATTAAATGAATTTTAAAAACCCAAACCAGCAAAATAATACTATTCTGTTGACTCAAGAGGAGATACAGGGCTAGGCGAAATGGGGAGAAAGTCTAGTTAATATGCTTTAGAAGGCGCAGTCATAGAAGAGTGTGTGATCTACTCAAAATATTTTTTTGCTGGCCACAGGTCTCTTCCTTGAAAAAAATACAATAAGCAATCTGAACACAGCATACATTAGGCAAGCACAGAACAAATATGACTTTGATTTCATTTTATTTTAATAGAACCTGAAGATTATTTGAAGAGTGTTCTGAGGGCTCATTGCTTTTCAAAAAGATGAGAAATTTACTGAACAGAGAAATTTTCTTTGTTCAACATATGAGAGCAACATTTTGAGTATATTTAGGTGAAAATTGGATTTTTAAACCTAAAACGAATTAACTTGCAACTTGTTATAGAAATGAAATTATCTCTATGACTACATAAGTCCTGCTTGATCTTCCTAGCTATCTTTTGCAGAAGCATAAAAATGTAGTCCATAGACTGTTCAATGTTCACAAAAATTAATTGCCAAACACAGCGGTCCTTCAAGTACATGAGGTTCACAAATAATTCACTTAATTTATACAAAATCAATATAAAACACTAATTCAAAAGGGCCTTCTGAAAATGTTTTTTGAAAGCCTTTACTTCCCTCTGGAGGAAAAATGGAAAAAAATGGTATCTCAGGAGAAGACAAAGAGTTACTGATCTTATATTAGCTGATAACACAAATGAAACTTTGTCTCCTACCTAAGATAACCATCTAGCTAAGGATAGGTTTGGGCTGTGATCTTTCTCTAACAACTGTTTTGAACAGTTGTAATAGTTATAAGTTACAGGAAGGTTCAGAAGAAGGAATGCTGACAGAGGAGCAACCAGAAAAGCCAGAAGAGCTATTAAGCTCAGCCCAATATAGACATCAAAGGCAAGATTCATTTATCCATTAGTGTTTATGATCATATTAGTCATTGTGAAACCTCTAACACCCACTCTGGAAATATTTGATTCTCAGAGGTCTAAGTCCAGAGTCACGCATACTGGCCTTCCACACATCTTGATTACATGATGGCCTGTGAAATTACACCTCACAACTGGTTGAATATAACCATATCAGTTCCTGAAGCTCATTTGAATGTAAGGGAGGTTTGGAAATCTAGACCTCCTTGTAGATCTTACCTCAAGATTCTGAATCTAAAAATGACACGCTCTTTGTTGCTCAGTTAGTACAAGATCCAGTTCTTAAACATAGGAATCTTATGAAATTTTAGGTTCCATGGAGTAAGCTTGTTCCATTCCAGTTAAAATTCTAGAAAGAAACATACATCATGTATCATCTTCAATATAGTTCACAAGATGGGTTTCACAAAGGGAAGGTTCTGTTTAACGAATTTGGTATCCTTCTACGGTAAAGTCACACAGCCATTGGGTGAAGTGAGGATAACAGAATCATACAATACCCTGAATTGGAAGGGACCCACAAGGATTATTGAAGTCCAGCTTCTGGCTCTGCATGTGAACACCCCAAGAGTCACACCATGTGCCCAAGAGTGTTGTCCAAGCACTCCGTGAGCTCTGCCAGACTTGATGCTGTGACCACTTCCTTGAGTATTCAGTTTCAGTGCCCAACCAGCCTCTGGGTGAAGAACCTTTTCAAAAACCTAACACAAACCTCCCCCGACTCAGTGTCAGAGATTACCTTTCTGCAAGAGATACTGCAGGAAACAATATTCACACTAGATTGCTCATGCAATACTCATCAGACTGTCTCTCTCTCTACTCACAATATTTTATATCTGCTTTTTAAAATTGCATACAATATGTGGAGAAATTGCTATTTGGTAGCATCTAGTAGCACAATCAGGCTAGTTTTCTTTGGGCAAAATTAAATGTCATTGTACCACAAGCTGGAGCATAACTTATCCATGTATTTCTTCAAAACAATAAGCT
This sequence comes from Agelaius tricolor, assembly GCF_023055355.1. Taxonomy (NCBI): domain Eukaryota; kingdom Metazoa; phylum Chordata; class Aves; order Passeriformes; family Icteridae; genus Agelaius; species Agelaius tricolor. Next base: position 48,437,862 of record NW_027269267.1, on the reverse strand, counting down.
GTTAGCAGCAATTGCTGCAAAGACTTAATAAGATATTACAGACTTTCCACGTTGTTGATTCTAAATATAGTAATTAGACACAATTACAATAAACTTGTAATAAAACTAGAAAGACACAGAGGCATTTAGGAAAATGCTGTAATTCAAGTAGAGAAAAAGCTGAAATAATCAACAAAGTTAAAATGTACAGAGAATATCCAGAGTTGGAAAGGACCCACAAGATTTCAGAGTCACTGAGTCACTGAGCCAGAATACATTTAACAGAAAAAGATTAAATTTTTTTTTTAAATTCTGTTGTCATTATCATTTCACTTTATATACTGCAGGGTATTTTCACCTGGAGTCTTCTCTACCAAAGACTGAAGAGGTAGAACTTGCCTGCTTTTCCACTCTGCTTTTTAGTTCTAGTTTAGTAATCTTAATGTTATTTCCTACTTTCCTTCATTTGTGGTCTATTTCACCAGTTAATTTTTTTTCTTTGTGACAGCCCACTATGAATTAGTAGCTAAAGAAACTTCACAGGCTTAATATCATGCTTCAATATCAAGAGTTTGCATCTGTCTGATAAATCCCTTGTACATGTTTTCACTCTTCCAAGACCTATTTATACAGTGTTCAGCTGCCGGTGTGAATTTCTAATTTAGTTTTTCCAATAGCTCTGTGGCCAAGGTGTTTTTTATCCTTAAATTTTTACCATGATTTTAAACAATGATGTCATTAATGCTGTAAAAAGTCATAGAAAGAAGAATTCCAGTTATCTTTGAATTAAGCAAGAGAAGGGAGAATACACAGACTCATTTTCATACTGCTCCTAGCCACAAATTTGTTAAATTATAAACCTCACCCCTCACCATACATTATTTTTTATTGCTAGTGCAAAGAAATGTTTATCTAATATTCTTCTTATCATTACGACTATTCCATATGTAATTTGCATAGGTAATTCCAAAATGAAAAACAGTGCATCTGATGGTAATTACACCTAACATTTTTTTAGTTAAATTATAGTTAAATTACTTTAATTTACATTATAGTTAAAGCATTTTAATTTACTTTATAATAACTTTTAAGACATTTTATGTTGCACATTTACATGTAAACACCTGAAAATATTAACACAGTTATGCCAATAGATAGAATAATATTTCCTGAAGGTCAAGGTGAAACAATAACTTCTTTGAATCAAATGAATTCATTTCAAGCAGTCATAAGAATTATTCTTCTTACTGTAAGTAACTAGAATGGTTGACTGATGTATCTGATAAAGTCTGACCTATTTCTGGTTAGGGAACAGCAAAAAAAACCACAGTGGAAATTTCATGATTCATTGCACACTGACATAACCATGTGCAGAAAGATACAATAGCTGAGTTATATTCTGGATGAGCACCTATATCCCACGTGGGACCCTTGCTGAATTATCTTTTTTCAGTGGTTAGGGAGAAATTGTAATCTCCTGGTGATGTTCTTTTGAAATAGATTTGGCATCAAGAAAAACCATAAGTAAAGGTGTGAGGTTGGAGAAAAAAAATATTTTCCTCTCAACCTAAATTTTTCAGGTAAATATGCAAGCAATATTTTTTGGGTTTATGTCTTCATAAATCCAAAGGTTTTCAGACCAGATCTGTAGTGGCCTAGATTAGGTAAATTCCAATGTGAGTGTACTGATTCTATGACTTTTTAAAATTATGTCCCATGTGAATATTTGTTTAACTAATGGTTTTATTTACGTTATTATGTATGTTGTAGTCCTGATGATCTGTAGTGGCAAAAGTCTTCATGTCTAGAGTTGGTTTTGGGTTTAGCTTCAAACATAACAGGGCAATGTCAAGTCATAGTGCTAAAAACAGATAATACCAGAGATGCAGATCCAGAATACCTTCCTATAGATTTAACTGTATCTGTGAAAGAGTTTAACCTCATCTGTATCATATGAACCTGTATGCCATTAACTTTATCTGAGTCAAATAACCTTAGGAAACTCCACTAGTAATGCTAGATTAATTTAATACAGAGAAGACATAAATATTTTTTTTTCCAATATCTGATATTACCAGCACTTTAGCTTCCCAGTCAGCTAGATAATAAGGCAAATTTCCCTACTTCCACTTTGAGATCTCCAGGATTTGACTAAGGAGTGGGAAGAATAGGTTCATCCCTAATGCTATACCTTCTGTAGTTGTAACAATACAATAATCTTCCCTTTGCTAAAAATTAAAGGCCTTGTGATTGCAAAAATTTAAACTTTCAGTCAAGTATAATATTAAAACTACCTGTGAACTGGGGTTTGAAGCTGCTTTTGAAAGTTGTAGACAGGTCAAGATATTTGGATTCTGAATCTGTAGAGGTAGAATACCGTTCTAAAGAGATCAGCAAATAACTATTTGGTCTTATTGAGTCTAGGGTTTTCTACTCTTTTTATTGGTTGGTGGTGGAGAGTGAATTCCCCTTTAGTAGGACTGCAGGTTTCCCTTTGATTTATGGGTATGCAGCCTTAAGGAGCACAGTCTACCAAGCGAGTCACATTAATTTGATAAATCACTTGGATTTGCAGAGTTATTTATTATTGCACAGGAATATTAATTTAAAGCATTAAATATATTGCTACAATAGGCTTCTTGTTTAGCAAATTAAATTAGCAAAAGTTGACTGTATGCAAAATTATGTAACAAGAATTTGAGTGATAAGTATGTTCTCATGGAACAGTTTCTGCAGAATATAACATGAATATGTTAATTGTATGGATTTTATTTTTATAAGTGAAAATTATTTTCTTATTAAATTAGATGTGAGATATTTCAATCTCACTAAAGTAATGAATATGCAAAAGCATAAAGGAATTTAGGTGGAACAAGATTTGGAATATTGTTTTTTACCATAGCAGAACTGGCAAGTATACAAATGACTGAGATACAAGCATGCATCATTTTCTTCTATCAAATGCAAAACAAAAAACAAATTCTCTTTCAATATGGCAAGGAGAGTGTTTCTGTATGATATAAAAATATTCTTCTGATCTAGGATGATGCTATAGGGAAGCATTAAAAGTCCTAAAGCAAAAGAAATATGCACTTTAAAACTTAATGCTTTTAAAACAAGTCAATGCATTCAAGCCACCCAGATCTACAGTCACTTTTTGCCTATAATCAGAGATCTTTACTCTGTTCTGTTACCTTGGTCTTCATTAGTGCCACCAAAAACCTTAAAAGACTTTTGGATAGGATTATTACAGAAATTGAACCTTAATTGGAACTTAATCTCTATAATTATGCATAATTACCCATGTTTATTACTCCTACGATGAGCACACATTTTTCTTTAGCTGTAAGGCAAAATGAATTAAAGGTTCTAGAAGCACTGGGTAATATGATTTGTATGCACTTCACTGACTTTATTAGCCTGTATGGTTTTAAAATTCAATTAAAAATGTATTTTCACTCTTTGGCCTTTCACTTTGGTAAGGCACATGAATTGAAAAAAGTACAAGTCTTGATGGCAAGTGACAGCGGTTCATTTCTTTTATTTCTTGATACATGGGCCAAAAATGATGTAGTACTGTCCTTTGTATGACTTCTTTCCACTCGGAAATCCACAGATGAACCAGTGTACAAACACAAGGGAAAAGAAGGGCACATTTAATCCAGTTGTATTATTTTTCAAAGATAAGTATGATTAAATCAGACTCTCTTAGCCTCAGACTTTCCTTGAGTCTATTTAAACTACAAGTCATGTTGGTTGTCACCCCAGGGAGCAGATTTGTGATAACACGGCACAGTCATTTGTAAAACTACTCTTCATAAGTAATGCAGCTTGCTTGGAAGAGTTTCACCATTTGTAAAGAAGCAGCCACATGCCGTGGGTTCTGTTTGTGCATATTAATTTTTCCTGAGCTCAATCTTTTAAAATTTGATAGCTGTGCCAGCAATATTTATAGTCAGTGGCCACCACCATCATCAATTTTGTGAAATCAGTTATGAGGTTATATCCATTTATTTTTATAGTCACAACAATCATTGCACCTACCTTGGTGTTACTTACAGATATCACACCCACTGGTGTTCCAGGGGTAAGGAACCCTATGGCTGTGAAAAGTTCTTAAAATACACTGTTATTCTGATTTGGTGGTGATCATTGTCTATAAGGAAAAATTAACTTGATCCCAAACTTTTTGACTCAATTCAGTTTTTCTTGTTTAACAAGAAAATACTATGACATTCTTTAAAATTAAATGAATGATAGCACTAATAAAGGATACAGAGTCAATGTTGTTTTCTTTTACATGTTCTTACCAAACCAGACTAGCATTACCAAAATCAGATTACCATGAGAAATCCAGGCCTGATTTAGTGTATGCTATGTATTATGTTGAAAGACGACAGTAATGAAGCTGTATATATGTTGTTTAATTTTTTGTCTATTTTCTTTTTTTATGTTGTGGGAATCATCACCTGAATTTCCAGTATTGTATATTATCACTTGAAAAGAAAAAATACAGATATGCAGCAAATTCAGGTAAAGAAGTTTAATATTGGTATTAATTACGTCAGTTAGATGCTAAGATGTCACTAACCAGATTCCAGAGGGTAATTATATATATATATATGTATATATATATATATATATATATATATATATATATATGTATATATACATATATATGTGTGTGTATGCATTTGCATGTGTGTGTGTATCTCTGTGTGTGCACACTTTTGATTTTGTTATCTACTTCAATTTCTCTAATCTGGAAACAATGAAAAAAGAATGTATACATGATCAAAATTGTCAATTGTCTCCAAACTAGAGAATCACACTTCATCACACAGAAAGAACAATATACTAAAACTGTTAATTTATAGCTGAAGAAAAATAATCCCTTGTTAATATTTCATCAATGACTAGATCATCTAAATAAATATACTTTGAGTAATATTGATGCCTATTTCTTCTCTTTCAATTCCTTTTCATGATAAGGAAATTTTTTTCATGAAAGAAAAGAATTCCTTGAAAAGGAATTCCTTTTCAAGCTCCTAAATTAAAGGAAGGAATCATTTGAATTCAGGTATCTAAACATATCTGTGTGTCTTAAATTTAACACATACTAGGCACCTTCAGGTTTTTGGCTCCCTAATACGTAAAAGACACAGCCGTCTCCAATACGAATGGCTTTCCAGTATTCCCAGTATCCCTACATTAGATCCAAGCATAATGGCCATGCTTCTCTTTCACCTGTATGCATTGCTATTCACCTGGGAGGTATCAGGCATGGTTTTTGTTGTAACTTTTTGTTACTATGATTCCATTCTTCTACTTAGTCCCAAGCTTAGTTTTGTATTTTACATTATACAATAATTAAACACAAATGGGTACAATATTAGAAACAAAGAACGGAACAGTGGATGTTCTTTTTTTTTTGCCTTGAACACCTGATCAGTGTTCCTTACTTTGTCTCTGGTTCAGCGACAGCTGAGTCCCATCTTGAGGGTATTTGTCAAGGGGATGCTTAGTTCCTACATCCTTGCTGTACTCTGGAAGAAGGAGAGAAATGATTTGCAAAGACTCACAGAAGATCTAGGCATACCTAAATCACTTTATATCTGTTTAGTTCTGATGCCAAAGAAGATTTTGAGAATTATGCCCCAACAGATTCAGGCATCTTCTAAAAGTTTGAAAGTTTTGAATTATAATTTTGTAAACCTCATCTTCACTTAAGTCCTTTTCTTGGGACCTTTTCATTACATTAGATATAGCATTAGATCTGTAACTAGGACTTAGAAAATGATTTGACAGTCCATCATTTAATAAATAATTTTGTCATTTTCAGTGTGTGAAAGCGTCATTAATATTTTTTTATTAACAAAATGAGCTACTATAAATTATTCAACAAGGACATTGCATATAAATAACCATCTTGGCAAAAGAATCACTTATTCATTAAATTATCAACACGCAATTGAGGCCATTAGTAAAATTTGTAGCATACATGGTTATATGAATCAGGTCAATTCATTCATAGGAAGGGTATGGTACTGGTTGCAAGAAGGTCTAAAGAGACTGTTCTGAAACTTATTTGGAAAAATACTGAAAAATAAAAAAAACAAATTAAAACAAAAGACCCAGAAAAACAAACAAGTACAAAACCTCTAACAATTCCTCTAAGAATTTTTTAAAACACTAGTTTCACCTCTGTTAGCTCACCTAAAAGATACTAACTGCACTAACAGAAACAGTATAAAGAAAGGAAGTATGATCAAGATAAACAATAAAAGAAAAGTTTAGGCAAAACTAAATATCTCCAGCACCATATATATATATATCTAAACCCTATAAGAGGGCACTCCTCAACTGAAAGTTTGTTTTGTTTTACATTTACAACATACATTAACCTTTTATTCAAGTTTTCAGTATGTAGGTAGGGGTAAAAAAATCTGATACTTACACTAGAATATAGCAGAATACTGGTAATAATGATAATATACAGCTTTGACTATATGCACATAATGATGACTTTTCCTCTTAGGAACAAAAAATCTTCAAATAACAAAGACATAGAGAAGTAATGAATATATTGAAAATTCCTCCAATACAATAGAATGACAAACAATCAAATTGATGCAGCATTTAAGCCCAAATCCAAGTGAATTAGGGAATCCAAGTGAAATTTAAATAGATTTTCAATTAAATTATTTTTATTACATTTTTTATTAACCACTCCTCATTATCCCTTACTCAGATTTATGAGGTTTGAAACTTACTCAAACTTCCAGTAGTTGTCAATTCTATCAACTATGATTTCAAGTGATTTCATAAAATCTTTCTTAAACATTTTTAGTGGGATACATTTGACAGATATTTCCTCCCCATGGTTCTTTTTCTGTTTTACAATGATGGATTTATTTAAAAAAGTAATTATCTCTTAAATAGCAGTATAAAATATTGGACAGCTACATAAATGAGAAACCTTATTTCATTATTTGTATATGTCTTAGGGAAATTAGCCTCAGAATTAGAATAAATCTAACAGTAATCTACGGTATCCATTCAAGATTGCCAAAAAATCTTTTAGATAAACTATTCTATTTTAGATAAACGGTTCATATTTTAAAAATGTTTTATGTAAAAGGAATGGTGGAATATCCTTCAGTAGTACCTTTTGAGTAAAAATGTAATAAATCATTTTTATAATGTACCTTAGTAATTAGCTTACAGTTTTTCTTAAAGCTACATGAGACCTAATATAAACAAGAAGTTGTCATATCTCAGCACATTACAAAATTATTTTTAATTGCTGATGTTAGTGAAACAAACAAATCAGACAGGTTTCACAATATCCAACTTTCTACTCATCATTATTTTCTCTCAGTAGCTTTAAACAAGTTAACATACTGAAATTACTGAAGTTATATAAATTTACATGCAAGTCCATTTTAGCTGTCTGACAGCAGTTCACAGGTGTAAGGAAAGATAAATAGTTCATCTAATTGCTGATAATTAATGCAAATGTTTTCACAATGCTGATTGGTTAGGTCTATGTCATTATAATCAAAAGACATGAATGAAAAGTTTTTATTACTTCATTAATGTTGTTAAACTCAAGAAGTATAAATATTACATTGCTATCATGGGGTGCATATTAGGACTGGCAAAAACACATTTCTGTATGCTAACACTAAAATTTTAGAGCATATTAGAAAAAGCAATAAAACCTATGTCTGTCTTTTCATGCCTTAAGTATTATAATGTGGATATAAATAGTGAAATGAAACATATTTTCATCTCTTTAATTTTCATTTTACATGTATCTGATGCAATTAATGTACTAAATAGACTAAAAGTTTTCAAGATTTTCATTTAGGAAAATAATTAGATGGTGAAAGATTGCAAGACACTCTCAATGTACTCATGCTTAGAAAGCAGACAGACTTTGTAAGTTTGTGCTATTGTTGACTTCTTCTTCCTTAGTTTTCCTTAGATACCAGTTCTACATTAGTAAAAGATGGTAAAAATTTTCTGAAACATTCTAACTTAGTTAATTTCTAGTCTTCAGAAAGTTGTTTTTATTTGTGTATTTTACTGAAACAGCTTGCAGGCTATCTATGATTGAGCAGCAATAAATGATTATTCTAGGTATTATTAGTAGCTGCATATGCTGTTAGCTGTCATATGCCACAAAAGGACAAATTGATCCAGTGCCAGTCAGAAAGGGACCTAGGGACTGACAGCAGGCTGAACATGGGCCAGCAGTGTGCCCAGGTGGCCAAGAGGGCCAAGAGAGCCAGCAGTGTGCCCAGGTGGCCAAGAGTGGCATCCTGGCCTATATCACCAATAGTGTCGCTAGCAGAACCAGGACAGTGATTGTCCCTCTGTACTTGGCACTTGTGAGGCTGCACCTCAAATCCTGTGTCCAGTTCTGGGCCCTCCAGTTTGGGAAGGACATTAAAGTGCTGGAGCATGTCCAGAGAAGGAAAACAAGAGTGGAACACAAATTGTCTGAGGAGCATCTGAAGAAATTGGGGGTGTTTAATCTGGAGAGAAGGAGTCTCAGGGGGGAATGTTATCACTCTACAACCACCTCAAAGGAGGCTGTAGCCTTGTGGGGATTGGTGTCTTCTTACAGATAACCACTGACAGGACAAGAGGACATAAGCTGCACCAGGGAGGTTTAGGTTGGACATTAGGAAGAGTTTCTTCACAGAAAAGGTGATTGGACATTGGAACGGGCTGCCCAGGGAGGTGGTGGAGTCACCGTCCCTGGAGGGTTCAAGAACAGTCAGGATGTGGCACTTAGTGCTGGGGTGTTAGATCATGGCTTGATGATCTTAAAGGTCTCTGTCAACCTAGTTCATTCCAGGTATCCATTAAAGCATCGTTGTACTGTATACTGCACAGTAAGGGAAACTATTCTCCTTGCTTAGTCCTAACTTCAAGGATTGCTGCAAATAGAACAAAAAATTCTCATGAGGAAAATTAGAAGACAAGTTTTGTCAGAGGGGATTCCTGAGTAAAGGTTATCTTTCAAGTTATCAGGTTTTCAAATGAATCTACCCACACATAGTTTTAAGTTTACTTAAACCAGTCAATTCCTTTCTTTCCAAAGATCAGATCACAACAAAAGCTATGCCACCTTTTAATGGAAATAGGAACTCTGAAATTCATCCTAAAATCTATCTTCATTTTGCCACTGAGTTGTGTGCTTTCCACTGCTACTAAAATTTCAAGTCCAGAAAACATTCATGCTCATATTTCAATCATCTCAGCTAATTTTAGACATCTGCAATATAAATCTTAGTAGCAAGATTGCAACAACATATATTAGGCTGGTGGCATTTAAGGTGAGTTACCAAAAACATAGGTGCTAAGTATTCATCTGCTTTCCACTGAAAACAGTTGAATCATCAAATTCACTTCAGTTTCCCCCAAAAGAATGACTCAGAAAACAGCACAGAAATTTACAGAAAAATAAGGATACAAAAATTATACTTCGGCAGTGTTGTGACTTCATTGTTAGTTTGGCACAGTTTTGGACTACTACAAGTAAGAATTTCAAACATTTTATCAAATATTGTAAAAACCCCTCAGATATTCCCAAAGGTCATCTATTTAGAAAGTAATTCAGTTGAAGAGGAATAATGATGTTCATTGTAATAATGTCTACACAATAAAAAGATATAACAGCTTCTGTCTCTCAATAATATTTTTACAGTCTTTCTCAGGAGAGGTAGAAAATTACTAGTAATTATATACATATAAACATTTCCTCTGGATGCTATTAAAAGTCTACAGAGAAGTGGTATTAAGAGCTGTGTCTAAACAAGAAAATAGAAGTATTTCATAGGATAATAGGATAATAGTTAGGGTTGGGAGAGATCTAGCCCAACCTTCTGCTGAAAGTACATTCACCTCTGAGGTCCAACTGACTAGTCCAGGTAGGTCTAGAAAATTTCCAAAACTGGAGACTGCACAATCTCTGAGAGCTCCGTGATCTATTTTCTGTCTCTCCTTTTAGGAAAAATATTTTTTTTTTATACCTAGTCTGTCTCTTGTTTGAACTTGTGCCTGTTGCACAGGGGGCTGACAATTGATAGCTAAACAGCAACAACAGCCAAGCCCATTCCAATAAAACCTGATGGTTATCTTGGCCCCTTCAAGCCCTATGCTGGATGCCAAAGAGGACTGCCATGGTTTAGTGCCAGAGAGCAACTGAGCACCACATAACCATTTTTTCAACTTTCTCAACATTCTCAACATACGGGAGAGAACCAGAACAGTAAAACTGAGAAAATGTGTGTGTTGAGATAAAGACAGTTTAATAGATAAAACGAAGGCCATGCACAAAACGACAAAAAAACTCACTCACCAATTAGTGATATTAGGATAGTGACTCACTCATCAGCTCTCATGAGCAGGCAGGTGTTCAGCCATTCCCAGAAAAGCAGAGCTTCATCATGTGGAATGGTGGCTTGGGAAGAAAAAATGCCAGCACTCCCCTCCCACTTCTTTCTTCTTCTCCCCTCAGCTTTATATGATGCCATATGGTCTTGAATATCACTTTGATCACTTGGGCTGTGTCTGTCTGTCCTGGCTGTGTCCCCTCTCAACTTCTTGTGTACCCTCAGCTTCGTGGTGATGTGGGGTGAGAGGCAGGAAAGGACTTGTCTTTGTGTAAGAACTGCTCAGCAGTAACAAAAAAATTCCTCTGTCAGCCAACACTGTTTCCAACACAAATCCAAAAAATAGCCACATAACAGCTACTATGAAGGAAATTAACTCTATCCCAACCAAAATCAGCACACATATCCAACTGTCTTTGACTCTGTCCTATGTAACTCATGCTCACTATTTCCTCTCATTTTAATTCATCATGAGTGTGCTGGGTCTGGTTGGGATGTAGTTAACATCCTTCAGAGCAACATGTATGGTGTTGTGCTTTGGCTGCTGCTGAACAGGCTTTCTCTTCATACCACTGTATTACCCCACCATGCAGCGTGGGGGTGAGCAGGAAGTTAGGAGGAGATGTGGCTGGGGGGCTGACTCCAATTGGCCAAAAGGATATTTTGTAGCATACACTGACTGGGATACTTTTGACCTTTCTGTCACGGTATCTGTACATAAGACAGATTGGTCTTATATACCAGTCAGTTAAAACCCAGCCAGAAATCATAGGAAAGTCTGGGGAAATTTACTGCTTAAATGATGACATAATTCCACACAAATGTAAAATATCTGCAGTAATTTGATATGGTACTTTTCCTCTCTTACCCCATATATCGTATATTCTGCATTGTAGAGAGGTTTGACGTTATATCAAGCTGTAAATATTAGTGAATAAATTAATTCCTATAAATGCACTATATAAATACAAGTGTTTATTAACACCATATGAATGCTGACACTAACTTAATTAAAATGATAGTCACATATATTATAAAGTTCTACTTTTTTTCTTTCCTTTTTGCTCAGACAGAAGAGATTTATGGAAACAAATGTTAAATCTGATAGCATATATGTTAAGTTAATGCTCCCCATGTTTCATTTTTTCATAATCATATTTAAAACTCATTTTTGTAAGTCTAGAAGATTAAATTCAAGACGTATTTTCTGAATTTAAGATAATTTCCGTATAAAATCTATTTAAGATGAAGCAAAAATGAATAGTGTGAATAATTTTATGCAGATGAAAATTATGCTCCTCTTGAATTGTTAATATCCAAAAATAGAGGTTTTAAAGGAAAGCCTGAAGAAACAGACTATGCATTTTAGTAATATGGGAAATGTGTGTAAAATTTTTTTGCAAAACATGAATTTAAGACAATCAATAGATCTTTCCCACTGCATAGGGCTTCAGATGAGAAAGCTCATCAGAATCACATTACCTGAATGTGAAGGCAATCTGGTCTATCCAGTAAAACCACCATGTGATGCTGTGCTTTTTTTACCAGAGGAATATTGCCTACCCTTTTTTTTTCAATTTTTATATTACTTCTACATTGTTTTTCACTAGGTTTTCAGTAGACATGAGATCATAAGTTCATGGCTTACATATATGCATATTGTGGTGAGAGTTTAAAACAATGCTACTCTTAATACATTGAAATTATTTCAGCCATATCAACTTTCTTCAAGGCTTTATATAAAATCTTTATATTATACAATACAATACACTGCAGTATTATAAGGAAAAAGAGGGATATCGAGTGGATTTAAATTATTTTGTAAATGGCACCTGAAAAACATATCAAGAAATCCTAAAACATTTCAAACTTGTATGTGCTGAGGGTTAAGAAGTTTTAAAGAGTCCCTTGACTTAGTCAGCAAAGTAGGTTTTCAGTTAAGCTCCTAGGTTTAATTCAGTTGCCTACACTTAGATTGATCTTTAGCACTGTTTGAAATATTATACTGTTGTTCAGTTGCCTGAACTTAGAAACCTAGTGATGTTTTAAAAGCACTACACTAACCCACCTAGCTCCATCTGGTTCTTTAAAAAGTTCATGGCTCCCATAGGTCCTCTTCCAGCCTCATGGAGCAGGGATTGCATATTTTAAGACTTCTCAGGAATCTCTGGTTCAGGATCTGACTCATGACTTCTTCACTATATAGTCTTTGCCTCTTGGTGTCTGAGACATCCTGATAGAAAAGACAGTTATGGCTCAGCACTTCTGAAAGACCAGTCCCTATAAAAACTATTTTGGGAGAATGAAGGTAGTATCCTAGGGCACCTGAGTGGACATGTTGAATCCCTCTCAATTTGTTAAAAATGGTTTCTCTGAACATTGAATGAACAGAATTTTATCTTATTTCTTTATGAGAAGGAAAGTCTTATAATTTCTTTTTAAGGAATTTCTCAGGAAACAGGAGAATTCAGGTAGTGTGTAAAACTAATAAACTGAGAGAGTTAGCCATTAGATTTGATTACATAAACATTCATTTTCCTTATTGTTTTGAGTTTAAGACCAAATAATGTTAGTAAGAGAGCTCATGTATTAGTAAATTATGTAGGGGAACATAATCATATACTAACATTCAATTTTAATAATCAATGGGGGGAAAAAGTAGGGTAATGAATGATAGATTTCAGATGTAAGTTAGAATAGATTTCAGAAGTAAGATATACTTCTTTTTTTATCATTTTTCTCAGTTTACCACAGGTAAACCATCATTACAGATGCATAATGATGTGTGGGACACACAGAAATATCTGATTCAATAAGAGTCTTTAAATATTTTTTTTCTTGTGTGGATAGATATGTATACTGTCAGAATAAATTACAGAATAATGTGGTAATACTTCTGATAAAATTATGTGAATCCAGTTTGCTGAAGGTAACGCATTTCCTTTCTAATTCACTGTGGCTTCCAGCATTTCTCTGACAGAAAGTCGCTACCCTTAAAATGCGAGAGGTTTTTCTGTGTCAAGAAATGGTGTAAAAGTAGTTCCCATGGGGAAATGCATAAATGAGTCTAGATCCATGCTACTAAGTTACTCTGTCCAAGAAAAGATCCACACTCTTCAGGCTGAAAGGTACAGAGTGCCTGGAATTCATCTTAAAGTAGATTGACTATACTGGTAATACATAGCACTTACAGCTGGGACTCCCAAGCCCTAAAACGCTTATTACAAAACAGTCCAAGTGGACTTAGTTTGTGTCTATGAGAGTTGTGGAACTCAGTTATGATTTGTCTGAAAACCTCAATAACAGCTGGTTTAAGTCATGCCTTTGTCTCCCGATACATTACCCATGACTTTGGGAGGAGCTGGAGAACAATTTTAAAGATATTCATTAGGTAGAGAAACCAAAGTCAAAGGTAGTTTCACTAATGTGTCCTTCCAAAAGTGAAGCTTGCAGCCTTGTTGGGCCAACTAGTTGAGATGAAACACAACAAAAGTGCCAACTCATGTTTACACAACACAGTGCTTGTCCCACCCACTGTATCACACTGCAGAAACATTACACTGTTTGCCAGAGGTAGTGCTCTGCTTTAAGAATTAACTATAGAATCACAGAAAATCCTGGAACACACAAGGATCATCAAATCCAACTCCTGTCCCTTCATAACATGAATAAAAAATCATACAATTCCAAACACTTGAACTCTATCAGGTTTGGTGCTGTGACCACTTCCCTGAGAAGCCTTTTCCAGTGCACAGCAACTCTCTGGATGAAGTGTGGTATTTGCTGGGTCCCCAGGATGAAGGAGGAATTGATGAATCTGACTCCATGTTCTTAGAAGGCTAATTAATTATTATATTATATTATATTATATTATATTATATTATATTATATTATTATGCTATACTAAAGAATAGAGAAAGGATCTTACAGAAAGCTTAACAAGGTACTAAAAACGCATGACTGCTTCCAGAGTCCCATCACAGCTGGACGGTGATTGGTCATTATGTTAGAACAATTCACATGTTGGATAAACAATCTCCAACCACATTCCAAAGCAGCAAAACACAGGAGAAGAAAATGAGATAATTTTTCTCTGAGACTTCTCAGCTTCCCAGGAGAAGAAATCCTGGTGAAGGGATTTTTCAGAAATTTTGACAGTGACAATGAATCTTTTACTAATATCCAACCTAAACCTCTCTTGACTCAGCTTCATGCCATTGCTTCAAGTCCTGTCACTGGGCACAACAGAAAAGAGATCATTTCCTCCTCTTCCTCCCATGAGGAAGCTGTAGACAGCTGAGGTCCCCCCTCAGTCTTCTCTTCTCCAGGCTGAGCAGACCAAGTGAACTCAGCCTCAAGAGGTCAGACCTAAGAAATTTTGTAGCTTTCTGTACATGCATTTGAAATACAATTAAACACTGAATCTTTGCTGAATTTTCTCTGAAGTTCCAGTCACAAAACCCCAGGAAATCTGCTGTAGCAACAGAGGGGCATTTTTCTGTAAGAACATAATAGCAGGTCTTTGAAGAGCAGGGAACAGAACATCTAACTTATTCCAGTATTTTGAGATTCTAAATCCAAGGGAAAAACTGTATGGGAGGAAGATTAAATTGGAAGAAGTAGAGATAAGTATCCACAATACCAAACAAATTATTAAGGCTTCCTTATATAAAGCAACTTCATAAAGAAAACAACTACTACAAATAGAGATTAACTAGAAGATCTTAATAAGATCATCATTATTACTTGGCTAAGCATTTAATTAGAACAACTAGAGCTACAAAAAGCAATCAGAAAATCAATTAGGATTAGGAGAAAATGCAAACCTATAAAAATTTTGAAAAAATTGTCATGAAATCCATGAAAGGAACAGTTCAAACAAAACTCTGTATTTAATTTAGACAACAGTAAACTCAGAATTTTGTGCAGGATGCTGAGAACCAGGCTTGTATTCCCCCACTGATTTTTACAGTCACATTATTTCACATTGTGTGTGGATGTGGCCTTAAATATATTTAAAGAGGAATGTATTTGCAAATATTAAGTTTAAATTTTTATCTTAGGTACAAATTAGAACATTTAGAACTGGTAAGAAATCACTGGTCTAATCCCTGTAGTACTGATCAAAATTTTTTACCTAGAAGAAAAATAAATACTTATCTTTAAGTTAACTGCATATCTTAGGCTCCTTTTGAAAGATTTTTAAATTCCACAAGTAACATTTAGAGGTAAATTATTTTTTCATTAAATAGCTTCTCCAGATAGGTTCTTAGTTAAGATCTGGTTGTTTTATGGTTGCATAGTTGGTTACCTAAAATTAAATGCTCTGGATCAATTACCCAAAGAGTATTACAGTGTTCTTTGTTGCATAGTTATGCAGTTACAGTGCATTGAGTATGATACAGTTCACCTTTCCTAAATAACAGAGTCTTAATTTTCAGTGCATTTACTTAGCTGACCAACTAGAATCTCAGTTTGTTGACTTGCAAGATGCTTCATCAAATCCTTAGTGTAGCCAGGCTGAGGGTGTTGGATTTTATTTTTTTTTATTGTTAATTTTTTTCTTTGTATTACATATTTTCATTTCATTTACTAGATGAACAAATTGTGAACATGTAATTTAACAGGTACAGGTTTTGTCATTATGTTTTTAATGCTAGAAGTGTATGTAAAAGCAGTTCTAGAAGTGGATTAAATAGTAATAAAATGATTTGAAGTACTACCCTAAATAATTGCTGCACATTATTATCCTCACCATTCTGTATTTTCAAGCTATGAAAAGGCTCATTGCTGTACCTAATTTCATAGAAGAACAATTTGTTTTCAGATTTATTTGCGACACCAAAACTTTAGCAAAGAAATAAAAGAATTTGAAAATGAACAAAAAATCATCTTGATCTTTGGAGTTTATAAAACACAGGATACTTACTTGGGATATCTTCAGGGTCCCTTAAGGTATTGGCCTTTTTCTGACCTTATGGAGGTGAAACACAGACATGAGTCAAGATCCTTTCTTTCCTCTTTCCCCTCAAGTCTTTAACTGAGCACTACAAAACCTGGAGATTATGAACCAAACATGATATACTGACTCCAGCTAATCTCCCTATCTGGAGAGACCAGTCATATCTTGCAGTTTCTTAAAAGTGTGTGTGTTCACTTCCTTTCAAAAATATGTCCAAACTTGTAGGTACCTCCTGAAAACATTTGTCAGACCTTGAATTTAGAATATCATTATACACTTCACTACAGACTCTTTTTCTGGGTTTAGATGTTTAAACCTGACTCCAATAGAAATTAATGTAGATCTGAAACAGAAGAACTGGAAACCATTTTCTAAATCTTTTTTATGGCCATCACAAATAAGTAAGTACAAAGATACTTAAATTTCTATTGAATAGACTTATTTTT
Source organism: Agelaius tricolor (assembly GCF_023055355.1). NCBI lineage: Eukaryota > Metazoa > Chordata > Aves > Passeriformes > Icteridae > Agelaius > Agelaius tricolor. Next base: position 48,421,066 of record NW_027269267.1, on the reverse strand, counting down.
TGTGTTTATGTGTTTATTTTGTTCTTTCATGACAGTAAGATATTTGAGTAGCACCATTAATTAGCACAGGACACTACTTAATATCTCTGAGTTTGGTTTTTTATGACTATCTGATGGAAACATGATATCTTTTTCATTTGACTCTTACTATTTTGGGTTGAATTAACTGTAATAAGATAACCCCCAAATTACTTACTCCATCAGTTTCCTGTGAAAATACATTGCTGATCACTCCAGCCTACAATAACCTTCTAGCCAACAGAGCTGGTATATAGTTATTAATTTTTTTCATTGTTGACTTCTATGCCTGTTAGCAGAATTGTAACAATGCCTGCTGGCTGAAAAATTAGCAAAATGAACCCTTTCACATCTGTTTCTCAGTAGGCTAAGGAGAAAATGGGTCTGACATCCTCACTTTTTTTTTCTTGCTGAGCAGTCCAAGCAGTAGGAGAGCTAGAAAATACAAATTTCTGTAGCCATTTCATTCCATTTTCCTTAATTTTGTTACAGAGGTATGGAAAGGTAGAGCTGATATTACATCCAATCACACAAAATATTTCATCCATTTGAATAGAAGTTCTTGCTTCTAGCAGAATTTATGAAAACAAATTGAAAATTGACAATATAATAACCGACTCTAACAACAGCAGTACACCCCTCCTTTGGCTTCCTTATACCTAACACATAAAATCAAAATTAATACAAGGCTGTTATTCCCATTCTCTGCTTCATGAATCAGAAGAAAATCGACTGACCTTTTCTATGCCAGTAATTCCAGCTTTCATTGTCACTGAGTTTTGAGCAGCATCCACAATTTTCTTTTTATGCTACCCTTAACAGTGAAGGAAGCACTTTGCAAACATCTACAATGATCTCAGTCCTTTAAAATCCAAGATACTTTGAAATTTTATAGTAAATTAGGTGCCTTACAATCAAATGTATACTGTATATATACATATATGTGTGTGGAAATGTTGATACAGTGTGTATAAATATACACACTGTATCAACATTTCCTCCATGCTTTTCATGAAATGACTTGCCTTTTCCTATCTTCTCACATTTCAGTTCATTGAGTGTAGACCATCAAATGTATACACTTATATATTACAAATATATACACTTCAGCCTTGCTAAGTAACATAGGAATTAACTAATTTAAAATTATAATTAACAGAGTCATTTTTTCTGTTTTGGAGAATTAGAAAAAAAATTAAGTTAAAGACATGTTAAGAAGATAGCCACATAGCATCAAGTCCTGATCCAGCCTTTTTTTTTTTTTTTTTAAATAGGCTGTAACCCAGAGGGCATCCCCATAAGAATGGATAAAGCAAAAGCAGCAAGAAAGAATTTGAGTTAATTATTGTCATTCTGGACAGGCTTATCATTTTATACTCCATTTTACTTTATATTCCTGAGGAAAAGGTGAGATGATCTACAGATCATTAATGGCTTTAAAATCTATGTACTTAAAAACCTAAAAGGTGATTTATGATCCAGAATAATATAAATTTTGGAAAACATTTGGTTTCTTAGGGTAGAAGCTTGTGTGGTCTAATACAAGAGAAATGCATTGCATGTACTTCATGAGGATGACACAAATAGATCCTAATGTCTTTTTAACAGTAATCCCTAAATAACTTAGGAGTACACACTAAGATTTACTAGGAAAAATTAATAAATATTTGAAGTATCTCTAGAATTGACATTTAAAAACAGATTTTAAGAAAAAAAACAGAAAATGCTTTCATTTCAAACTTACAATTTTTCCCCTTAAAACTATCCAAAAATAAATAACTTTTAGTTTCATTACAGCTTCCAGTATTGCCACTGGAAAAATTCTACCGCATGGCAAACCCTTCAAAACCCTTACATTTCCTTTAGTTGCTATCAATCTTAAGAAAAAAAATGAACAAAAAAAGTCTCCCATTCAGACTATGGACTATTCAAACACTCCAATTATGCATCAGAAAAATAAGAATACTTACACTCTTGCTTTTGTGTGAAACATTCTTCCTGAAAAAATGTAAGTGCACACAAAAATAATGAGTAGAATGTGCATGACCATACCCTATATAATTATGTCATGCTAATTAATATACTGAACATAGACATTATAAGACAGGCATGTAGTTCCATGGTTTGGATACGAGTTAGGAGAGCTAGAGAAAAAGTGTAAACACAGAAAACATGATGGAGGGAAGAATTTAAATGCCAAAACTCAATTTTGTTATTGTAGTGATAGGCAAGGCAACAATCTACTACTCACATAATATACACTAAATATGTATTTGTGAAGTAATAAATATTTCATCACATTCCAGGAATTTGGAATGAATACTATTCAATCTCTCCTAAATTAAGGTTTGGGCTGAGGTTCCCAAAAACAAGAAATACCTCAGCTACCAGAAGTTTAAGTGTTTCAATAGTACCAGTCTCATCTAGGAACTAGCTTCTTGCACTGAGATTGATATTCTTGCTTGTCTCCCACCCTATTTTTGACTCACCTCTGTCATAGCTTCAACTGCTGCTACCAGATCCTAAAATTAACCTCAGAACAAGGAAGATAAAAAGGGCTTTAATCTTTTCCTACACATCCTGGGATAGAAAGTCTTGCCTGTCCTTTGGGACTGACTGTTCTAGGACAGTGAAATGGAAGCTGGAAAAGCTGATTTTTAGTAGTTCCAGTGTGAGCTAGCTCTCTAGCACTCTAATCTTATGGCAATTCAGCAGTATTCTAAATATTATAAAATCCTCCTGTGTTATGCAATCCTTCTCTTTATTTAATCTTTTGGTATAATAATTTCTTTCCTATTTCTCTCATATAATTTTTCTAGAAGTCATTATTATCTCTCTTAATTCCATAAATTGTTCTGCTTCTAACTTTGATTTGATCCACTTCTAAGCTGAAACTAAACTGGCATACTTAAAAGTTGGCCTTGTGCCTTAATCAGTTCATTTCTTATTCCATTTTTAACAAAGTGGAAAAGCAGATCCCTTCACTCTTTTCAGTAAGAGAGCTGTGAGAATAGACCTGTATTGGGTTTATGCAGCAAGGTTTTGGTAGTGGAGGGACCATATGAGTGGCTTCTGTGAGAAGGTGCCAGAAGCTTCCCCCATGTCTGACAGAGCCAATGCCACCTGGCTCCAGGATGGACCCACTGCTAAAGGAGGGTGAGTCCATCAGTGATGGTGGCAGTGCCCCTTGATTAACCTGTTTCAGAAGGGGAAAAATTTGCTGTGCAACAGCACATGTAGGTGGAAAGAAGAGTGAGAATATGTGAAACACATCTGCAGTAACTCTGCAGGCATCAAGGAGGCCCTTCAGATCAAAGATTTCACTACAGCTTGTGATTTCACTGCAGACCATGATGAGGCAGCTGTGCCCCTCCAGCCCATGGAAGTCCATGGTGGAACAGAAATCCACCTGCAACCTCGGAGGACCTCACTCTGAAGCAGGCTCCTGAGTAGGGCTCATATTTATTCATGCTCAAGCTTATCTGAAAAAGCCTAGACTCATTCGTAGAACTGGAGATTACATTGGACACTCCTTTTGTCAGAGTGATGCTGAAATTACTGATGTCTCCCTCTAGTTCTTTTTAAAGATGTGCTGCACATGCATTGGTCAGCAGTTCTACAGTTTTATATTTGATGGTTGCCAGATATCTCAGGGAAATGCTGTGCAGCCCTGATGACTTACTGTCATCTCACTTCTCTGTTTGATCAAATGCTTTCTGTATATTTCAAACTGACCTAATTACTCTGAACTATCTTATAGATAGGGTGTGGGAATATACCTAACAAAAGTCCCTACAGAGCCTTTCTTCTATGGACTTTTAATCTCCAATTTCCATTTCTACAGTACAATTGGAAGAATTATTACTTGTAAGCTCTCATGAAACACTGTTCAATTAAAATTTAAATTCCCTTTAAAAAAGGAAAATCGAACATATCTCAGCTCTCTTTCTTCAGATTTTGTTTTGTTTTGCTATGTTTTTAATTTGGAAAAATAATACAGATGTTCTTCAAACATACTCAAGAGCTTCAGCTTTTGAAAACAGTACTCGACTGCTACTGCTTTGCTCATTGGCCATCCACAGTCATCTCCTTTTGAATGACACTTTATAAAGATGCTTACACTAATCTTCAAAAAATGCCCATCAAAAAGGTTTGCAGAGTTGAAGATAAGACTGCATAATTATTATTATAATTTAAGGAACATATACTTTAATGGCTATTATAATTTCTTTGCCTCTGTTAATTGAACTGCTAATTATGTTTTTTAATTGTAATGTTGTGGTAGTAAGTGAAAAAACAAAGCTGGTTTTCTGTGAGAACTTTGATTCACAATTATGTGTCATCAACAGAGCCCTTTCAAATCTGCTATATTTAAGAGGACTCCAAAAGTTGATATTTTACTTCTTTTTTTCCTTTTCTTACTGTTTCACTATGGGATTACAGGAAGTTAAGCTGTTTTCTTAAGCAAGTGCTTCCATTATAATAAAAAGTAAAACACTGCATTGGTTTCTGCACGTACTGGCAGAAAGGAGGTGAGTAAGCTGAATAACACTGTCAAGCAATTTCTCTCTGTGTCTCACTTTTCCTGTGTCTAAAAGACAGAGAAGTTACTGTCTTTTTATTAAAAGCACACATATTCTAATGGTACAGTACTGTGAGTACTCAATAGAATATAATAAAAATTATTAGTACAAAGAGAAGCAAAAATAAAATTTTCTTGCAAGAAAGTTACACCAAATATATCAGGACAGTTTTTATGTTTATATTTTATTTCTCTGTAAGTGTCTGAAGGGAATTTGGTACTGTCTCCTATTGCTAGAAAGAAAAGAAATTGAGGTTGGTGGGAACTTTATTTTAAGGAAAGACAAGTGTGGCATTGGATAGAAAGTAGCAGATCATAACCTGATGAGCAGTGCACTTCTATTTGTCCAAGAAACTGGCCATCCCTCTTGATTTGAATCGTTCTATTGTTTCCAATACTCAGATGAGGCTTCATGCAAGTGTAGTTCAGACGTATAGGCCAATCGCTCTTCCTCTGGCAGTACATCTGAAAGGTTTCACAAATTGTTGGAAGACAGACATCAAATAAAAAAAAAAAAGAAACTGAATTTCATTCAGGAACAGTGGATTGAATGTATATTCTATTTAGGGCATGGTTCACCTCATTCTGACAGAACAACTCATTTCCTGCTGTCAAGTCCTCTGTTTCTTAGAGAAGACAGGCAGGACTCTGGCATCATCCTGGAGTGCAGGGTACTGAGTAGGATGCCTTGTCTGAACTCCCATAACATACCAGCATGTAACTGTGCGTGTGTTCTTGCCAGAGCAGCAGACACAGTTCAGTGAGTTTGGGTATTGCTAGTTTGCCACCAATTAGGTTGCTTCACACATTGGAAGAACTGTCAAAGCATCACCATTTAGTAGAATGTTGGTGTTTGAAAATGGCTTATTTTAAGCAGAACTTGAAAGGTGAGCTGTGATGTCAGGTGAAGCAGCTTGTCTGCTGTGGCTCTAAGTTTGCCAGCTGTTATAGTGGGTAAGGAAATAAGAGCAAACAGTGGCCCAGTACACACACATTGAACTGCCTGCATGTTAATGCTTGGGTTCATTTTGCCTTATTTTAAACACTTCTTATGGGAATCGTTCTGGATTTCAATCTGCTCACTATTTTCCAGCCTTCTAAAAGCTATTAATGAGTAATATCCTTATTACATCTTTCTTTACACAAATATGACATTGATATATGTTTGTTGGGAAAGGTGTTGTGTTGCATATATGTCTCATGCAGATAGCAGGGAGTCAATCCAAATAAATATGGATACTATCTGATTTCCAGTGTTTGAACTACCTGCTCCCAGATTTGTTGATCTCTTTGGAGAAATAGACAACTTGACACAAAGAAGAAGCTCAAGTTTTCCTAAGTTAAGTCTGTGAGTAAATTAAAACTAGTGACATGAATTTTTGGCAATTTAGGCATGTAGTTCCTAGCATGAAATTAGTTTCCTATTTCCCCCTCAAAAATTATGGACATTTTTATTGCTTTGAGCTCTTAGTTGCACCTTTTTTGAAAAGAAAGAGAGATTGTACACTTAAAACTCTACTTTATTCTTGGTACATAAATGCTTTTCCTAGTAACCTCTTCTGTGAGAAAAAAGATAAAGAGCCATTTATAAAAATCAGTTATCTGATCTCATGCTTCTAAATGTGGTATTCCATTATTTTTATCTTCATTTTTCTATAACTTTTTCCACAAAGACTTCACTGACTTAATGATATTTAGCACTTTAAACAAAAAGAAGAAAATGCTTAGTTTTTGTTCTTCTATATTGTTTTTCTAAATTTTTGTCATTTATGAGGTAATTTATTTCTGATTTATATATTCAGAAAATGAATGTGTTTGGATATTAATTAGTATATTTTTCTGAGAGTTTTTTGTCAATTCATAGACAGTTTCTTTTGATTTCCATAAAAATCCCTGTGATATTAAGTACAATGATATAGTACAATGATAATCCAAGAATATCTGAAATATCGACCACCAATGTAGCAAGATAAAAAAGTGAATATATGAAAAACTCAGTTGTCAGTGCAGATATCACTGAAGTATCTACACCTTAAAAGATAATATTTCATAGTCAACTAACAGTAGAACCTAGCTTTAATGCTATATTGAGGGATGTACCTTTTCCTCTGACATTAGAAATCATGAATCCTGATTTCTGTTTTCATTGCTACTTCAATTCTGATCAAAGTCATTTAAAGTGAATAAATTAAATCTAAACTAGCAGCGTTTGGTAGGCACTGGAAATACAGCTACATTTCTGGCCAAACAGCAATCTTCTGTTCAAATGTTCTAGGTAAAATCTTCTCCAGACCATACTTTTTTTGGAGAATTTTCAAAAAATAGCTAGAATTCATTCAATCATATGCACAAAAAGACAATGCTATGGAATTCTTAAAAATCATGTAAGATACTGTATTTCACACCACAAGTCACTTTTCTTTAGGAATTCCCAAAATAAAACTAGAACAAGAACTAAAATGACAGATAGATAGATGGATAGATGGATGGATAGATAGATAGATAGATAGATAGATAGATAGATAGATAGATAGATAGATAGATAGAAGAAGGATCATCTTGCTATTACATAGCGTGAGTCTCTAAAAATACTGGCCCGCACCTGTTCTATACTCAATGCAATTTCCATTCTATCATTTAAAAAAAAAAGTGCATACTTATTTTCTAGAACCTTGTAAAAAAATGCCTTTCAAATGACAGTAAGTATCTTATTGTGAGAGATTCTTTTACAGTTTTCTGCTAAATCTCTTGTAAGTAGCAAGTTCACTAAATAGAAACTACCTGCAAGGATTTGACAATATAGTCCAAGAATTCATATGTAAAATATATTATTGTTACTTTGATGAAGCTTAATCATATTTTACTTTGCTAAGTCTTTTTGAATGCACCAGTTTTGTCTGCTCATATTAAAGTCTACTAAGTAAAGGAGGTTTGAAAGCAGAGTATATTGCTTGGTGCCTGGAGTCTTATCCTCTTGAGAAAGGATAAAGCATGAGGGTGTGCTGAAAATATTGTAAATGTGAAATTAAAGGGATAGAAGTCAAATCATGTTCAGTTAATTTCTTAAAGTTTCAGTCTTTCACCCAGCAATTTCATGGGTTGGTGTTGCAGTACTGTGATTTTCTGAGCATTATGAAAAAACAAAAATTTTTAGTGCATTTCTGAAACTGATAAAGAGGGGTTTTTTTGGTTTTTTTCAGTAATCTGAAAAATTCCCTCTGAAGAGACAACTTTTTATTGCACAGTTAATGCAGATGGATTGGTAAAATGAGCCCAGGAGTGTTGTAGTGCATTTTTATATTTTTTAATACTCTGAAGTAGTTTTGTTTTGTATTCCCATATTTTTCCCAAATGGTTTATCCCAAACTGTACCCCCCTCCCTTTACCTGTGTTATCCCTCTCCCAGGATGAGATCATCCCCAAACCCCCACCCTGGCTCTCTGTCAATCACTCAGCATCCCATCCCCTCCATCCAGAAGTTTCGGTCAGGTTGTTGAGTGATTAGCCAAAGGCTGGGAGTCAGCCCCCCAAGCCTTGCCCCATACACTGTCCTAAATGTCTATCCCCCAGTACCCATCCCTTAGGGTCACTCATTGGTTGGTAAAATGTTATCTACTTTTGGTTTCCACCTCCCTTTAAATGTGACCTTGGCACATCTCCCGGGGCTCTCAGCAGGAGGCCCCTGAGGTGCAGGAGCACTTTGGGATCCTAATAAAACCTTGGATTGACCCCTGCTAAGAGTCGGCCCTTTCTCTTCTACCGATGTCTCTGGTGTCTCTTGTGCTGCACAGGCGCCCAGCCCAGGTGCCCTCAGCACCCTCGGGGCACTGAGAATGTCTCCCTGCCAGCCCAGGTGCCCTCAGTACCCTCGGGGCACACACAGAGAGTGTCTCCCCCCAGCCCAGGTGCCCTCAGCACCCTCGGGGCACACACAGACAGTGTCTCCCTGCTGTCAGCCCAGGTGCCCTCAGTACCCTCGGGGCACACACAGACAGTGTCTCCCTGCCAGCCCAGGTGCCCTCAGTACCCTCGGGGCACACACAGACAGTGTCTCCCTGCCAGCCCAGGTGCCCTCAGCACCCTCGGGGCACACACAGAGAGTGTCTCCCCCCAGCCCAGGTGCCCTCAGCACCCTCGGGGCACACACAGACAGTGTCTCCCTGCCAGCCCAGGTGCCCTCAGCACCCTCGGGGCACACACAGACAGTGTCTCCCTGCTGTCAGCCCAGGTGCCCTCAGCACCCTCGGGGCACACACAGACAGTGTCTCCCTGCCAGCCCAGGTGCCCTCAGCACCCTCGGGGCACACACAGACAGTGTCTCCCTGCCAGCCCAGGTGCCCTCAGCACCCTCGGGGCACACACAGACAGTGTCTCCCCGCTGCCGGCCGTGTCGGGGCTGCCCCCCGGTGTCTGCCGACTCGGGACTGGCCCGGGGCTCCTGAGAGGCTCGCAGAGAGACCGAGACACAGGAGTATCTTCTGTAAGTCATCTAATGGTTCATTTCCAGTAATAGAGATGTGCAGGGTAGATATTAAGTAATTATTTTATTAGGTAAAATTAAATCACAAGCAAAACCTAATCAGAGGTGTTCACAAATATTTTTTTCTGAAGTGTTTAGATTGTGACAGTGTCAAGAGTACTTCTGAAAATCCAAAAAGGATTCCCATCTGAGCACTGCAGGAGATCACTTTCCAAAAGCAAATTCTGTGCAGCAGAAGAAAAGGAAGTAAATGTAAAGTGATGACCTACTGATGTCTACCTGGACAGAAGAATATTTATTTTGTTCATTGCACTGCCCTGTACATTCTATTATGATTAATATATTGCTGATAAAAAAAATCAGAGTTCAATCAAAAGTGGTTGCTTTTAACAAAGGTTCATTAAAAGAGAATTTGTATTTTCTATTCTTTTACACATAAACAACTATTTTCACATGGAGATACTAAATTTACTTTTTGTCTCTTTTTTACAGCTTTTATTTAGTATAGGCATCTGCTGTGTCACTTTGCTCTTAGGCATTTCCAAAAAAAACCCCAAACATAAAACAAGATATTCAATCTTGAGACAATATGATTTGACACATCAACAAGGATAATTGCTATTTTACTGTTAACAGAGGATAAGGAGTGGAACAAAGGGCTAGTGTAGTCTTTCAGGTCTTCCTCTGAAGGAGTGGAACCTTACAATCAGTGCCCAGCATTGCCTTGAGCAGTGAGGATGGGGAACTGTTCAGTTAGAGATTGCTCATGGCTTTCTTACAAATAATAGCAGTGCATAAGGGCAGGGGGTGCAAGACTGCTGCTTCCCTGAGGCTAAAAAATAATTTCACACTAGCTCTCCTGTTGTTCTGAGGATTTTTCACATAATCCTTAGTGTTTGCTGAGTACCCAGAAGAGCTAATGAATTTGAGCATGTGAATAATCTGACTTCTTCAATGCTTTACTATTGCTAAAGCCTTGCAATATGCAGCCATACATATGCCCATATATTGGAATTTTAGACTTTGTTTCTTGCAGAGTATTTGCCTTGGAAAAGGCACTTCCACCTGCAGAAATGTGTTATCTATTAAATATGTCTTTTATTTTTAATCTAAATCTCTGACCATTCGATATCTTCCATAGTTCCTTTTCTTACCAATATATAGTACATTTTGCTTAAAATGGTCACACTGTGCTTTAAATTTTAGTTCTAAATGATCTATCCAGGCATTAAAGTTGAATTTAAGCACTTTGTAGTGCTGGATAATTGATGCCTTAACTTTCTACTGCTTTTTTACTAGAGGCTTGATGGAGTTCATTTGAAGGTAAAGCACCATCCAGGAGAGATAATTGGGGGGTGTTGGCCGAGAGCTGAGCCTAATGCAACTTGCAAAATGCATTGCTCTAAAATCCTGAATATATTTCCAGGGAGTTCTGCCAAGGTAACCAATACATGGGCTTATTACTCAGAAGTACAGCTCTCATGTTGTGTTAAAATTTCCATAGGTGGAAAGAGCATAGATACATAATTCAAGAAATAGTAACTATTTCTCAATTTAAAAAATGCTAAGTTGCAATTTGCTCATACTGTGGCCACAGGAAACAAACAGGAAAATATTAATCCTTTTAAACAATTAGTGATAGAAAATATCATGACATCCATTGTATAATGGTACTGAAATCCTGTTTAGGGTGCACACATAATGCCTTTTAGATTATATTGATATTCTATAACTATAACCCATGAAATATAATTATAATATAGGAATTATTATAAAGCAATGATTATAATAAAAATGTTTTAAGTTTCCTTGGGGGATTAAAATCTTTTTCTATTAATAACAGAAGTATTACAGAGTAGTTTTTTTCTGTTAGATTCTGCAGAAAATAAGTAAATCTCCTGACAATATCAAAAGGAAAAAAATTGTCTCTCTGGAAGTGATACAATTCCTCAAACTTAGATATCCTGTTTCTTTCTAGATGCTTTAGACTACCTGAGGCTTCCATGTCAGGTTACTAACAATGATTCAAGGCCCTTTACTTTCTGCAGTGTCAGATAAAGGACAGACTGGATATCCTGCGACATCTAAAATAATAAAACTTTATCTGATAGTGGAACTTAATCCAGCTGAGACATCCATAGGTTTCTCTAAGCAGTGACCATGGGGCTATTGCACACAGTTTCTTAGGCTTTGCTGCTGACTCCATCAATCTGAAGACCCAGTTTAACCTGAAAGGTTTGGGTTTTACCATTTTTCTAAATATTTCTTAGTTTAGAGACTAATGAACTACTGCAGGAATATCCAATAGGAACAAGTGGAGCTTAGTTTATTGATTCAGTAATCCCAGATGTGTCTCATTGTCCATCTGGAAACACTTGTTGGGGTGAGATTTCTTACTGCTTGATTTACCTGTTTATAATGATATACTATATTTTTAGATTTTACTACTGTCCCTCATGATAATTCCACTCAGAGAAGAACTACATGGTGTAATGATAAAATGCCGGTTATGCACTCTTGCAACACTATCAAAACAGCTGTATTTAAAAAATCAGATCTCTTTCAGTACTTAGGGCAGTGGAAACCTAGTTGTATATTCAATATTCTAACAGCCATTTTTAATAGTGCTTTCTGTAATTTAAGTGTATTTTCAGTTTTATCTTGAAATGTTCAGGTCCCCTATCTTGACTTTTTCTTACTGAGATTACTATAAACATTAAAATCATTTCACAAAACCTGAGAAGAGGTGCAAAAACTGATTAACAGCAAAGATGATAAAGATTAAATCAAGCCCTGGATCCTGCTCATCAGTATTTTCCTTTGGATTTTATTTTAGTAAGCACATACGTGCAAGAGGCATACAAAATCAAGTTTCCTCATTTATTCTCCATTGTTTTGTCTGAGAAAACAGCAAGAGAGACCTGGAAAACTAAGCAGATGCTTATTTCTGCAGCATCTGTCATGAATGTTTGCTAAGTCTGGCAAAAGCAGAAGACAGGTGGCTGGAGACAGTACTAATCCAGAAAAGACCCTTATTATGAATAGGTGTGCTAGGATTGTGTGGCAATTTTTTATTAAGTCCTCATGCTATTTTCTTTACACTAATAATTAAAGTCATTTGATAAAAAGAAGAATGAGAAAGAAGTAGACTGACTTGTAAAACTTTTCATTCAGACAAAGGAGTTCCACAATTTTGGAAAAAATAAGGTTACTGTGTAAGCTTTCTAAGCAAGTCTTTTGAAGTTCTGTTATTAAAAATATTTCAGTGACTTTCCAGAATTTTTACTAGCTGAGTTAAATAACTGAAAATTCTCCAATTTTGATTATGTGTATTTTTCTTCTTTTGGATGCTGTATGCAAGCAAGTAATTTTGCTATACCTTTACCTTTTCCCTGAATTTTCCCTGTCTATCTCATGCCACTGTGTTCTCCTGAAATTTCCCTCGTTTTACTCTGTAGCTGATGAATACAGAAATATGTGTATTTTAGAACCATATTTTTCACAGTGTGTTAACTTAGATAACACTTTTTTTTTTTCACTGTGCCATAACAGCACATTCTTTTAATGAAAAATTGTCTTCCTTAAACATTTCAGTCATAACCCAAGCCCTTAAAAGCTGAGGGCAGCCTTCTGTGAGACCTTTGCCAAGATCAAAGTATAAAAGGGTCAGAGGAAAATCTCTCTAATGCTCACCTGGGGAAAATGAAACCTTTATTATGACAGAAAAAAAGAATTATGGCCAGTAACTGTATGAATGCAGTGAATCCATTGAATTTATAGTGGCAGTTAAAGAACCATTGAGCTAATGCTGAAATGTGGTACTTTATACTGGTTTTGTTATGTTTCTTGAATACAGAATTCTGGAATGAAAAAATGCTTGGTTGAAAAGGACACAGAATCACAGAATCACAAAATAGATAGGGTTGGGTGGAAGATCTGGAGACCATCCAATCCAACCCCCTGCCAAGGAAGCATCACCTCGAGCAAGGAAGACATCTAGGTGGGTTTTAAATGTCTCCGGAGAGGAAGATTCCACAACAGCCTGTTCCAATGCTCTGGCATCGTCGCTGTGAAATTCTTCCTCAGGCTGAGGTGGAACTCCTGTGGTTAAGTTTATGGTCATTACTTCTCCTCCTGTCACTGGATAATGCTGAAAATAGTGTGGCACCACTCACCTTTGAAATATTTATATGTATTGATACATATAAATATTTCACAGCCTTCTCTTCTCCACACTAAACAGGTCCAGCTGCCTCAGTCTCTCCTCATAAGAGAGATGCTCCAGACCTCTCATCATCTTTGTAATCCTCTACCAGACCCTGTCCAGTAGCTCCTTGTCTTTCTTGTACTGCTGAGCCAAGAACAGAACATAGCACTCCAGATGTGACCCCACTAAGGCTGAGTAGAGAGGAAGGATCATCTCCCTCAATCTGCTACCACACTTCCTGATGACCTTTAGAGATCATCTATCTGTCCAATATAATATCACTGTCCAATATAATCAAAACATAATCTCTTTCAGTTTAAACCCCTTGTGACATCTACAGGCCTTGGTAAAAAAGTCCCTCTTCACCTTTCTAATGAGCCTCTTTAAATACTGAAAGGCCACAATCAGGTCTTTCCTTTCAGCCTTCTCCAGGCTGAAGAATCTCAAGCTCTTTTAGCCTGTCCTTGTTGGAGAGGTGTTCCACTCTTACCATTTTCCTGGTCCTCCTCTGCAGGTATGTCATTCTTGGGCTGGGGCCCACACCTGGATGCAGAGTTCCAGGTGGAGTCCCACTAGAGTGAAACAGAGAGGGAGATCCATGTCCCTCAATCTGCTGGTAACATTTCTTTTTATCCATCCCAGGATACAGTTGGCTTTCTGGGCTGAGAGCTCATATTGCCAGCTAAGGTCCCATTTTTCATTCACCCGTGTCCCCAAGTCCTTCTCTTCAGGACTGCTCTGAATCCATTTGTAACCTACATATCTGCAATACAGTGACAAAAACATTGAGGGAAACAGTATCTAGGGCCTTACAGAAATCCAGGTATATATAGTTCAAGAACATATAGAACCTCCATAATGCTTCCTTTGTCTCTCCGTCATAGAAGGACAATAGATAATCAGGCATGATTGGTGATAGATAAACATAACAGTTAGATAAACATAGATAAACAGGCCCTTGGTGAAGTCACATTACCTCTCTCTAAATTGGTTCCCCATCTTCCATATATTTTGAAGTATCTTACATGAAGATCTGTTCCATGATCCTTCTGGGCACAAATATGAGGCTTACTGGTTGTTGTTAACCAGGGTCCTCCTTTTCACCCTTTTAAAAATTATCATGATATTTCTCTTTTCTCAGTTACAGAAGTCTTTACCTGTCTGCCACAACTTTTCAAATGTGACAGAATATGGCTGGACAACTGCATCACCCAATCACCTCAGGACCCTGAAATGTATCTTCTCATGTCTCTTGAGTTTGTGTTATGTTCAGTTTCCTCAGTGGTCGCAAATCTGATTTTCACTTCTGTTGCAGGACTTTATTCACACAATCATTGTCCCTTAATCCTTGAGGATTAGGGATTTGAGAGGTGTAGGAAGAGATATTACCATTGTAAGGTGAGGCAAAAAAATTGTTGATTACCTCAGTATTTTCCATGTTGTTTGTCACTTGTTCTCCTTATTTTAGAATGAGAATATACTTTCTTCTCTGGCCATACCCGTTACCATTTTCAACCTCAACTGTGCCTTATTTTTCCTTTTCCCATCCATATACGTCCAAGCAGTGTCCAGGATACAAGTCATTGTGCATTTTCTTACGCTTTAGTCCTTATTCAGGCATGCTGGATCTCCTGCCTTCCTTGGCTGCTTTGAGAGATTTTCAGCTCTAATATTAATCCCCTTATTGAGCTGTCAGCTCTGTTGAGTTCCTTTCTCCCAGCAGGCAATTTCCTAGTGAATCATATCCAAAACTTCTTAAACTGAAAGTTTGCTTTTCTAAAATTCGGGGCTCTGACTCTACCCTTCATCTGGCCCATATTCCTCAAGACTGTGAATTCCACCCTAACCTGGGCAGCCCAGGTGGATGCCAATCTTGTCCTCTCTAACTAGTTCATTCCTATTGGTGAACATCAGGTCTAGTAATGTTCCTTCTCTTGGGCTCTCTATAACCCAGATTAAGAAATTATCCTCACCACACTCCAAGAACCTCTTGGACATTCTACATCTCGCTGTGCAGCTTTTCCAGCAGATGCCATGGTAATTGAATAAAGATTGAGAAAGTCAAGAGGTTAAAAATAAATACATATTTCATAAACTGCTAGAAGGTTTGTTATTCATCAGACGACAGCAATGAAACTAAAGCTGAATTTTTTTTCCCCTTGACATTATTGATCAAATCTTACTTAGATAAATCTTACTTACTCAACAAGTGGTTTTGTTAATAGATACTTTCACAGCTATCAAGGATGAGAGAGACTGATATTTAAATTGAAAAATTAAAAAGAAATAGAATAAAAAGAGGTTTATCATAAGGACAATGAAATAAGGAGGATATCAGCTGACCACTGACATGATGAAGATTTCTCTTCAAATGAAGATAGGCTGAGAGAGCTGAGGTTATTCAACCAAAAAAAGGAAGTGATGGGGAGACTTATTGTGGACTTTTAATATTTAAAGGGGGCTCATATGAAAGCTGGAGTGAAATCTTCTGCCAAAGCCTGTAATGTGCCATGGGGTAATGATTTGTGCCAAGGGGTAATGGTTTTAAACTGAAGGAGGGTAGGTTTAGAACAGATTTCCAAGAAGAAGTAGAGGATGATCTAAGCTGAGGATGCCTCAGAAGATATTTGTGCCCGTCACAAGTGGTGTGGACAAGATGGGCTTTAAAAGTCCCTTCCAAACCAAACCATTCCATGATTTGATATTCTATATTTATTTGGTTGCACATAGTACACACACACACACACACACACACACACACACACACACACACACACATACACACACATATATATATATATATAATATATATATATACACATTTTATTTAATTTTATTTGAGTGAAGAAATAGATAATATTAAATAAAATACAAATGTTACAGCATTACATGTATTTTAATAGACTGTCAGCTTAATTATTATAGCACTATTATAAAATACAGAAAACTAAATATATCTGAAATATGATTCTAACAGGCTCATTTGCTATGTTTTATTAAAGGTGTCATGCTTTGTCTAAAACTAACTTTTGCCTAAAGAATAAGTATAGGTCTATTGGAGAAATTGTTTACTTCTATCAAGTTTAGTATTTTGTTTATTTTCTTTTCATAAAATAATAAAAAATATGGTAGCACTTTTTTGAAAGCTAAAGGCATAAAATAATATTAAATATTCCATCATACCCTTTAATATTGCTTATAGTAATACTCTGTGAAAGTTTTGTGGACAGACATTACATACTGAGGAATGTAATTAATTTTGCCAAATTAATAATTCATCTTGCAGATGTTTGTATCTGAGCTAGCTATTCATATAATCTTACAATGTGGTGGAAACAATACAGGATATTGTGGGAATACATTAAAAGTCTAACAGAATTCCATAACTCCTCAAAATTAAATTATTGTCTATGCTTATA
Source organism: Agelaius tricolor (assembly GCF_023055355.1). Classification (NCBI taxonomy): domain Eukaryota; kingdom Metazoa; phylum Chordata; class Aves; order Passeriformes; family Icteridae; genus Agelaius; species Agelaius tricolor. Next base: position 48,404,360 of record NW_027269267.1, on the reverse strand, counting down.
ACAGAATATATAACTCATAATACTTCTCTATATGATTGGCTCAGGCTAGATCTCTAATTTAATCCTAAACAGTTATGTTAACTTTATTATTAATATGCAGTTCTATCTCATCTGCTAAGGATTGTCCACTGGCATTTATGTGATGGATGTTGTCTATGCTTCTTGATAAAATTTCTATGTCCTTGATAAAATTTAAACTTTTAATTCCTCTGGCTCCTGAACCATGAAGGTCAAATTCTACAATTCTGTTGTAAGTCATGAAAAGTTTTGTCAAACATTACAAAACTTAAAAGGAGTAACATAGAGGGGGAAAAGCAAAGCCTGGGATTAAATCAAAGTTTCTCTTAGAAAACAAACTTTAAAAGTCATAAATAAAAATGAGAAAAGATTCCATTACCTAACTACAGATTCATTTATATGGAGGTGTGTACCAAAGATAAAACTGCTGGATGATGATTTCAGTTACATTTAAGTGGTTTTTAGTGTTTGAGGAAGATCAAGCTTAATTCCCATAAGAGAAGGAGAATGACTTTTGGAAAAACAGAACAAAGCAAACTAAAATACCCATAGCCACACAGAAAAAACCCAGTCTGCTTACAAAGTTCTTTCTCTGGCAGAGAGCTTTAAGATAACATTGTACAAGAATTAGATGCTTCTGATTATTTGAGACAAAAATGAGACAAAAATTATCAGTGCAGTAGCATGTTCATGCCACTTCTATTACTCTATAGAGAGTACTCTTTAGAGAGTAATAGAAGAGCTGGAAATGAGAAAATAGCTGGAGAGGGGAGGGGGAAGATTATCTGACTACAGAAAATTGTCAGTTTAACAGGAATCTATAGCAAATGATCTTACAATATATTTGAAAATGTATTTGTACTCGAAACAGTGTGTTTAATCAAAAGTTAATAAGTTCTATCTAGAGCACCAAGCCAATTCTGGTTTCATTGTTGTGCATTCTTGAGCAGCTGTAGTTTCAGAAACAGGATATTAATAGTATAAGCACTGTCCAGGTACTTCTTGAAGCCATGGAAGTAGATAGCTGGAATCCCTAAGTGATAAAATTTCAATCATAAAAATAACCATCTGGCCTAGTTTTGATACCTAACATTCATTGGCTAAAAGTATATTAGAGAAATTCTATTATAATAATTAACCAAAAAGGCCCCATTAAAATATAATTTTTAAGGACCCAAATTTAATTTATAAAATAAATACAAAAACTAGACATAATTTTTGTTATCAACACCTTACCTGGGAGATGTTCTATTCCTGGAATGGGTAATCATAGCAAAAAATAAAATAATAAGTGAAAGAAAATTCAGGGATAAAAAACTCCAAACCAACCAACCAACCAACCAACCACCACCACCAAAATAATTCCACTACAATATTTTTATTCAACTGGCTATTTTGCCAAGAGTGATAATCTGATTAATTTTATCCCTTTAATGATTTTTTTTCACTCCCACTAATGGTCAAATTTCTGTGATTTTTAGATGTCATAAAAGAGTAAGCCTTAACATGTAAAATTTTCTGGTGAAGAAAACGCTTTCCTTGGAGGAAGTGTTTTCTATATTCTACCTAGAAAGATAAACTAGGAATTGATAATTTCTGACCAAATGTTCAGGAAGGCTTCTATGGAATATCTGATTTCAGCAAGTCAGTAGTTTGCAGTGGGATATAAGTCTCAAATTATAGCAAAAAATCCTCCAGCCTCCTTTTCCTGGTATCTGCATGGCTTGTGCATTTAAACAGGACATGTTGGGATTTTTTAAAGTCATCCCTTCAACTTAAAGTTATGAAATCTAATTTAGTGGCAACGGTTAGTGTTAGGGACAAAGATCTTCATGTAAGAGAATGCTGTAAGGATCCTTGAAATTACTTTTGTTTGGCTCAGAGGAGAAAATAAATGCTATTAAGAATATTTCCTGTGATTAAGATAGTTTCACATTATGTGCTTGGGTTTATGAACCTTCCTGTATTTTTGGTAGACAAATGGCTGAATACTGGTTCACTATAGTAGTATAGTGAGGTAATTTCAATAATTTTTCAGCTAGAATGGATGAGAAAATTAATATATTCACTTAGCAAGATAATTTTGAGCTTTAGCTAAAAGACCCACAAACTTATTTTATATAAGCAATCAAAGAACAGAAATCTAAGAAAAAACTCCTGAAACACTACGTTCTAAAAATGGACATTGCAGGAACTTGAAATTCTGCAAATAATTTTAATTTAAATAATTAAACCAAGATTTTATTTGGAAAAAATCTATTAAGAAATATTTTTTTCTTGAAGGTTTTCATTGTAATGATATATGTCAACTAAAGAAATGAGAATATCTTCTTTTCTTATAAAATTCTTTATGCCAATTATACTCACTTTATTTAGAGTTATGAAGGGAAACAGATAATCACATCTATTTCCTCAGTAATTAATTATTTTTTGTTTCCTAGTTTTATTCTGTTTTTTACATTCGGAAGATTTGTGCCATGCTTTTACTAATTTGACACCAAATATGTTAAATAAAGTAATTTTATACACACTTTAAATTTTACTTTATGGTTGACAGAAATACAGGTAATGTTG